>NC_135720.1:142277610-142895110 GCF_964656455.1 Halichoerus grypus
GGAGGGGGAGGGGCGGGAGAGGGACGGGGAGGGGCGGGAGAGGGAGAGGGACGGGGAGGGGCGGGAGAGGGAGGGGCGGGGGAGGGGCGGGAGAAGGAGGGGAGGGGAGAGGGGCGGGAGAGGGGGGAGGGGGAGGGGCGGGAGAAGGAGAGGGGGGAGGGGCGGGAGAAGGAGGGGGAGGGGCGGGAGAAGAGGGGGAGGGGCGGGAGAAGGAGAGGGAGGGGCGGGAGAAGGAGGGGGAGGGGCGGGAGAAGGAGGGGGAGGGGCGGGAGAAGGAGAGGGAGGGGGAGGAGGAGAAAGACAGCCGGAGGTCGGCCAAAGAAGCAGAGAGGTGGAGGGAGCAGGGGAGGGGAGAAAGGAAGTTACTGGGGCGAAAGCATAACTGTCTGGACGGCAGTTAGTTAGGATACTTCACATCTGTTAAAGAACAAAACAACTCAGTAAATTTGAAAGCTCTAACTGGCTCTATAACGCGAGCCGCGACCCGGACAGCTTCCCCCCCCCCCCCCCGCCAGCAAGTAGAGGCGGGGCTCTGAGGGGCAGTAAAAAAAAAAAGAAGAAGAAGAAGAAGAAGGTTTTATAGGAAGGAGGGTGGGGCAAGGAGATTATTAGCAAAAGAAAAGGAAGGATTGTTTCGGGCGTAGTCACCTTCCCCGTAGGAGTGGGGGGGGGGTTGGGGGAGGGGGTTGGAGAGGGCCCAGGTGCCACACTCCCTCATTGGGGCGGACCGGAAAGTTCCTGACTGGCCTGGTAAGGCTGCATTTCTGGGGAGATTGAAACCGCAGTTAGGTCAGGTCTAAAGCCCTGGTTTGGTAAGTGTCCCCATTTGGGGCCTGTAGTTTTCTTGTGGACACATTTTACAATGTGTTATAGATACTGTTTCATTTTCTCCTAACAACAACCCAGTTGGATCATGATTCCTACCCACTTTTATTTTCAACCTGAAATATTGTGGATTAAAACAAAGTTTAGACGCGACAACATGAAGAGGAAAAAGTTGGGGTGGGGATGTCAAGACTGCTAGAGCTTTACTCTGTTTTACAGTTTTATTAAGTCCATTTCTGTGGTTATTCTGGATAACATCCAAGAGCGCAATCCTTCTGTCAGAGCTCATAGACAAAAGGATCGAGCAGTACTCAAAACTTAACAGACGTCTGACTCCATGGAGTTGGCGTCCTAGCGAGAGGGAGAGAGAAAATAAACAAGTGACATACGCCATAGCATGTCCGATGGTGACCTATATGTTATGGAGAAAAATAAGCCCAGAAGAAAGATAAAGAAAGGCAGGGGAGGAGGGACTGCTCCGGGAGGGTTTTGAGCAGTCTCCTCATCTGTAAACCGGGGGCAATAGTCCCCACCTCATAAGGTTCTCCTGAGGAACAAATGAATTAGTAAAGGCCTTAGCAGGTGCTCCATAAATGTGAACAATAACAAGAGAAAATGAGAGCTTATTACTGTAATCATAACATGTGGAGCTGTTCAGTTTGAGGGATCTGATTAATTTTTGTTTAGCTGCACAGAGCAGAGCTACAACCAAAAGATGAAAGAAAGTTCCAAGGAAGCAGAGTTTGCATTGTAGGAGAATAACTTTCTTACAATTAGCCTTGTTCATTTTGTAAGGTAGTGAGGTGCCCATTTGGGGAATGTTTAAGCAGAGAGCTGATGGCTGCCAAGTGAAGGCTGCAGTTGAAAGGGTTACTGCTACATTGTGTGGGCAACTAACAGCCAAGTTTTACAATTCTTTTAAAATATCAGACTTAATATTCAACTAAAATTTACCCATGAACTAACCTGACCTATATGGAATGATACACATTCACTCGACAAATCCTTTTTGAATTCTTCTGTTGGTCATTTTTGGAGATGAAGCAGAGAGATTACAGTACAGTGGAAATGCACCTACTGCGTTACATCAAGATCGACAAACAGCAGGTGGCATCATGCATTTCTGCATTACTTTCATAACGTCAAAATGTTTTCCTTCTACAACCTAAATGATCGTCCACTGTTTTCTCTATTATCACACCGATTCAGAGCAGCATACGAGGTGATGTGGGAAACAAAGGCAAAAGAAAAAGTTAAATATCCTTACTGCTTACAGTCCATTGACAAGTCCTTAGGCAGAGTGACCTTCCTCTAGAAACTCAACTGCCTCAATGTTAATACTTTGCTAAGGGCAAAAGGCAATCTTAGCTTAACATTATCCCAAACTCCAGGTTCCTGTAAGACTTCTTTAACATATAAAAATTCTTTTGGAAACTTCCTTTATCTCTATGCCCCAAGATATGATAGCAATCATCCTCCCAGCATATGGCCCCCTGATCTACATCTGAAGGGTCTCATGACTGAAGGGTCTCAGTAAACAGTAATAAATGACCTTTTCCTAACAACAGCTAGCCCCTAGAGGTCCTGGAAACCCTACTTCCAAAATTCCTTAGTGACTTACACTATCCCTAACCCCTCCCAATTTGAAAGTATATAATCAGTCACCTGTCACAACCCCAATGCGGCTCTTTCTGCCCACGGGTCCTGTCCCTGTGCTTTAGTAAAACCGCCTTTTTGCACCGAAGACATCTCAAGAATTCTTTCTTGACCATTTGCTCTGAATCCCTACATTCCCACGTCACCAGTTACAAGCAGAAACTCTGGGGTGAGACATTTGGCTTTAAATCTGAGCAGCCTACTCCTCTGTCAGTGACCTGGTGCAGCTTTACTCGGGTCTCTGAGCCTCAGATGTCTCTTCTGAGTAGAAGGAGCTCACCATTTACTGTTTAAAAGTGATGTTCTAAGGATTACATGTAATAATGCATCTATAAAACATTAGCAGAATTCCTGTAAAAGAGTCAGCCAGTAATTCGCAGTTAGTAAAGCTAGTTTGCATCCCCACCCCCACACACCACTGAATGTGATGCACATTTAATGGCAATGATCTGACCTTGTTTGGACCCTGATTTGAAGAAACCAACTGTAAAAATACATTTTTGAGAGACATTTGGGGAAATTTACATGTGACTGGGTTTAGATGACTCAAAGAAACTACAGTAGTCTTAATTTTTATTAGGCGTGATAAAGGCGTTGTGGTTTGGGGGGGGAAGTCCTTAACTATTTGAAGACTTAACCTTATGGATAAAACTGTATGGTGTGTGGGGAGAAAAGTGAGAGCAGAGAGATGCAATATTTTCCATCCAGCAAAACATTAGAGTTGCTGAAGCTGGGGATGGACACCTAAGGGATTCTTTATACTATTTTCTCTACTTCTGTGTATGTTTGGAATTTTCTTTAATAAAAATTTTTAAAATATGCTGGAAAAATGGCATGAACACCTACCTAGTACACTGTTGAATTATAAAATGGCACGAAACTTTACGAAATCATTTGGGGGGGGGGGGCCCTGGGTGGCTCAGTCATTAGGCGTCTGCCTTTGGCTCAGGTCGTGATCCCAGGGTCCTGGGATCGAGCCCCGCATCAGGCTCTCTGCTCAGCGGGAAGCCTGCTTCTCCCTCTCCCACTCCCCCTGCTTGTATTCCCTCTCTCGCTGTGTCTCTCTCTGTCAAATAAATAGAATCTTGAAGAATAAATAAATAAAATGAAATAAAATGTCTAACCCAACACTCGTAAAAAAAAAAAAAAAAAAGAATTCATTTGGGAAAAAAAAAAAGGAATTCAGCTGGTAACAAAAATACATTCATTGATCCACAACTATTTACCAAACACCTACAATGTATCAGACCCTGTTCAAAGTGCCAGGGAAAGAGGTGAGCGAGACGTATACAGAGTTCCGGCTCTACAGTGAAACAAATACACAAGATGCCTGAAGGAGACAGAACTAAGGTACAGTAGTGGTTCTCAGCCGGGGATTGAGGATGATAAGCACGCCCTCAGGGAACATTTGGCAACGTCTGGAGACATTATTGATTATTGCCAACAGGGGGTGGGGGGTAATGCTCCTGGCACCTAGAGGGTAGAGTTCAGGGATGCTACTAAACATCCGACCACGTGCAGGACAGCTCCCCACCGTCCCGGTCAAAATGTCAATAGTGCTGAGGTTGAGAAACTCTCAAGCAAGATGGGGTGGTCAGGAGCAGCCTGTTTGAGAAGGTGATGGCTGAGCTGAGCTGAGACAGGAATGAGGAGAAGGAGTAAGCCTCCTGAGAGGAGAGCATGCAGGTGTGGGGCAGAGCCCTTGGAGCTAGAGAGCGGAAGTGGAAAAGGAATAGACAGAGGGCCTTTGAAGGGAGGTGGCTAAAGAGGAAGTGGGGGAGGGGGCCGGTCACAGAGGGTGTTCCACTGGGGGCCGTGAGCCCGAAGCACCAAGCCCACTCAAAATGCCGAGTCTCAAGCTGCACCCCAGATTTACGGAGTCAGTCTACATTTTAATAAGATCCCCACCTGGGGCATGGAGATCTGCATCTCAGTTAGGGAAGCATGCTCTGGAAAATGGTAAGGAATTGGATCTTATTTAAGCTGCAAGTGACCAGCTGAACTGGGAAGACCCCAGGCCCTGGGGCCTTGACCCAGCCAGCCCTGAAGGAGTCATCAGAGGGTCTTGGTCTTGTTATGAGAAGGAATTCAAAGAGACACGCAGCACAGTGGACAAGCGACATGAGGGGGAAAGTTTACTCAAATGAAAAGTATACTCTGGTGAGATGAGAGGGGGAGGGAGAGAGAGAGAGGGAGAGAGAGAGAGAGAGAGGGAGAGAGAGAGAGAGAGAGGGAGAGGCCATGACCTGGGGGTTGGGTTTCTATTACTGACAGTTGTTAACAAAGAGGGAGGGGGAATATTCATTACTTGCAGCAAGGATTTCTTGGTAGGACAGTTTCCCGCCTTTTCTTCCTCACTTGCTCAGGGGTTTCCTGTCGCCCCACCATCTTGGGCCTGTCTGGTGGGATCCGGCCTCTCGTGGATGCTGCCAGGACAGGCCTCTGACCTTCCCCACAGCCGGCCACGGCCTCCTCCTTGCTGGCCTCCGGGCATCCCGTTAGAGCCTCACTAACTGCCCACCGTGACACAAGGACCACTGGCGGGTACAGGGGGGAGGCTGCCATGGTGACCTTCCCTCCCCGTGGTGCGCGGTCCGTGGGGCAGGGCCAAGTGCAGAGGAGGGAGACTCTCCGGGAAACAGTGGCAGCCGGCTCTGCCCGAGACAATGGCGCAGGCTCGGATCGCGGTGGTAACCGAGGAGGGGCAGAGTGTGGATCCAGGTTTATTTGGAAGTGGAGCTGATAGGACCTGGTGGTGGGTTAGATGCTGGTGAGTTAGATGCTGGTGGTAAGGGGAGGATAGAAGCACGGATGACTTCCCAGTTTGGCCTTGAGCATATGCATGGATGGCAGGCCACTAGGAGAATAGTAATGCAACCGGGTTCCCGTCGGCGTTGGGATTGTGGTCGTGTGTTCTGTGTTTCCAACATGCTACTTCTGCGGTCAGAGCTCTCTCCTGTGGTGCACAGGGCCACTGCCCCCAATTTTCCTGTTGTCAGCCGCGTGTCTTTGCCAAGCCACCCCTCCTTCACTTTCGGCTTGGCCTGTGGAATATCGGTGAAGTGGGCCTGGGCTCTAAATGTGCTTGATATAATCCCCTGAGATGTTTGGTTTATTTTGAGGCATGGTTACAGTAGAAACCCGTCGAATATGCATACATCCCGTGGAGAGTAGATGTTAGTACCATTATTATTTTTTTAAAGATAAGAATGGTAAATCCTTGCCACTGATTAGTTGGGAGACTATTTTGGCTATGTCTGAGGTTCCTATTTTGTGAATCTGAGCAGCTTAATCATTGCTGAGCATGAAGATGAGGGAGGAACCTGAGGACAAAGGGCCCTTGCTTAACTCCAGGGCAGGATCTGGATAAGGGATAATCCCAGGGACGAGAAGACTCCCTTGCACCTGAAAATCTGTTTCCAACCTGCTCACTATTTCCTGAAGTCTATTTAATGAGGGACATAGCCTTTTATTCAGCAATTAGAAATCACAGATTTCAAATGCAATATTAAAAAAGTAGAGCAAATGAGTTTTTAAGGTAGATAATGATGATCTCCCTCACTCTCTCATCTCTTTCTTTTTTTGTTCAGCCAGTGGTTTGGGCACCTGCCGCTGTGTTTCAGGCACTAACTCCAGTTCCCCTCAAGTATGCCAATGTGAAAAACAAGAAGCCTCACCTTACAGAAGCTCATCTGATAAGGGATAGGGTTAAGAAGTCAGCAGGCCCTGGACATCTGAAACTGAGTACCCAGAGGAGACTGGATATCCTGAAGTCAGACTTCTCGAATTCCACAAATTGGCCTCAGGTACAGTCTATTTTTAAAACAAACAGAAATAGGGGCTGAAGGTATGTGCTTCATTCTGTGCATGGATGAGCCCATGCAAGCTTTCAGACTCTCCCAGAAATTACCATCCCCGGAGCTGAGACCAGCATTTCTGGAGAGTACCTCTCTCTTGGCTGACAGCAGCCCAACAACAGACAAAGCAGAAAAACTGTCCAGGTTTATTTGTTCTCTAAAATGGGGCTTGTTTCTCAGGTCCCCTCTGAATAAAAACAGCTTTCCCCACTGAGGCTGAGGAACTTATCCACCAAAATTCATGTTTTCCTTCCAGAGTACAGCATTATCTCTGGTGATTAGCTGTCCAGCGAGGGAAGACATTTCCCAGCATCTCTTGCAGCTGGGGCGGGGGGAGAGGGGGAGCCCATGGATTGACTCTCAGCAATAGAATATGGGTGGAAGTGAGGTGTGTCACCTCTGGGCCAAAGCCTTTAGGAGATGGCCACTTTCTTTTTTCTGGCCACATGTGGAAGACCCTGCTGTCAGGGATGGAGGCTCACAGATGAAAGGGATCACACCCACAAAACCTACCTGCCAACCAGAAGCAACTGACAATTATGTGAGCAAGACATTAATTACTGTTGAATTGAGCCCCTGACACTTTGGAATATCTTGTTACAGCAGCTAGCAATAGTCTAAGCAATTTATATACCTTCCGTGTTCTAGAATATATAGAAATAGCAATCGTTCTTCAGGGAGGCGGTGTTTGCGAAAGTTTCCTCGCTTTCCCCAGCTTAGGAGCCCGTCCTTAAATAGCCCTGATGCAAATGACATCAGAGGAATTTGGTGACGTTCGCCTGGTAATCGAGGTGCCCAGGCCAAGAGCACGTGACCTTATCAACAAGTCTGGCACTTTGGTGTGTCCTTAAGCAGTATCTGGGAGGGGGTGGGGTGGGGGGAACCGAGCCTTCTGGGGCCCTTGCCTGAAATTTAGCATCTAGTTTGGTTCTTTGTGTCAAACCGACGTGGATCCTCCAGGCAAGAATGGAATGTTTCATTCTCATTGATAGGATTTTGAGCATGAAGCTTTTGGTAGCCTGTGAATTTTAAAGACCACGTTTCCCAGCGAGTAAGAAAGCAGGAAGCCCTCGGAGAAGGGGCTTGTTTGCATCTTTGTGGCTGCAGCATGACATTGGGAGAAATAGTATCTCCCGTTAACTATGCAATTGGCTTTAGCAAACATGTCTATTCTCCCAGCCTGCTCACCGGCAGGGCAGATTTTTACATTCCGAGCTAACTCGTCCTTCCTCACTCCTCTGTAACGCCATGCCCACTCCTATTTTATTGTGTCTCTGAACTCAACTCCATGCCTGTCCTCAGTCCTTCACAGTTTCATGATTTTATGCTTGTGGTTCTTCGAGTGATCTTTGGGGCCCTCGGGTCCTCAAGAACACCTAGTCCCTTCCTGAGGAGCACTTCTCCCAGCAGGTGCCGGGGAACGGATAGGAGGGAGCGCAAGTTCCAGAGCCCTCCTGCTTCCAGAAGCCCTACTGGAGGCAGTCTTGATTCTCCCTGGATGGGGCCAGGTACCTCGGGCCAGACTGCCAATAATGTCAGAACGGCCAGGCATTTAGGAGCTACGGATACCCAGGTAAAAATAACCCACTGATCATTCTAGAGCAGACAACTGAAAGTTACTCCTACACATATTTCGAATACCATATTGGTGCCTGGAGCACTTCACAACTGCATTTTTTTTTAAGATATTATTTTATTTATTTATTTGACAGAGACACAGAGAGACAGCACAGATAGGCAGAGCGGCAGGGAGAGGAAGAAGCAGGGAGCACGATGCGGGGCTCGATCCCAGGACCCCGGGATCATGAACTGAGCCGAAGGCAGACGCTCAACGACTGAGCCACCCAGGCGCCCCTCATAACTGCGTTCTTGACAGGTGAGCTGAAGTATCCAGGGGAAAGTGCACTGATGTCTGCCACTTACTTTAAAAGGCATGAAACAAAAAAATAAGTAAGGATTGAAATACACAAGTGAGAATGAATGGAAGGATAGATTATAACAAAGTAAGCAACAGTCCAGAGCTGGTCTGGCTGCTCAGAGATACATCCACCACGCACCACCCCCCCCCCCCGCCCCCACAGTGGCCTCCCGGGACTTCTGCTCACTTCTCGGTGGGACCTGGGGGCAAGTGCACAGTTCGGGCTCCAAATCCACCTGGGAGCACTCCTGGCTGGTCCCTAGGAACTGCCTCTACCGCCTTCCAACTGTTTCTGTGATGCCTTTGAGAAAGAGAGGTTTTCCTCCAAGAAGAACTCCTCCTGACCCTATGGTATCAGGTCAAGAACTTCCTTGTGTTGCTCCAGAGGGTCTGAGCAGGGAAGGCGAAGGGCAGGGCGAGGAAGGAGAAGAAAACGTCCCCGCGGTGACTGGCACCCAGCGCTTTGGGTTCAGTTGTGTTCCCGATAGCCTCTATGGCCCTCCAGGTGCACACTGCTGTGGGCCCGGGGGGCTGACCTCCAGGCTCTCCCACCAAAGGCCCCCAGGCCCCCTCCTGCAGCTGGACAAGTGGTGTTTATGACCTCGGCAGAAGGGGAACCTGTGCCAGGTGGAAACTATGGGGTGTCTCTGGAAGAAGGTGTCCGAGAGGACTTGGCATAGAGTTTGGGCTTGTGTTAGGGAATTTGGGGGAGGGCTCATGGAAGCAGGGCTTTGCTCTAGACAGGATGCTGCCGGGGAGGTGGGGAGGTGTCATTCTTTATGGGGTTAGGGGTTAGGTTTTAATAGGTCTGGTGTAGGAGGAAGACTATCTATGGAGGCTACAGCTGGAACGGTGAAGGTTCAGCAGTCTGTCGAAGCCTCTCTCCCAGGGCGATGTTTGGTCCCCGCTGCGGTGTGGACGTGTTTTCCTCCACGTTCATACACAGTTGCTGAGTGGTCTTGTGCTCATCTCGATCCATCATAGTGACAAAATGCTCTTGTCTG
This sequence comes from Halichoerus grypus, assembly GCF_964656455.1. Taxonomy (NCBI): domain Eukaryota; kingdom Metazoa; phylum Chordata; class Mammalia; order Carnivora; family Phocidae; genus Halichoerus; species Halichoerus grypus. Next base: position 142,286,871 of record NC_135720.1, read on the forward strand.
ATGTTGCTGTCCCGTGAAATTGCTTATGTTCAACAGAAGACTGAGACCGGGCCAATGTCCGGGTGTTGAGGGTTGCATTTTTCCTTCTCAGGGCACCCTCTTGACCTGTGGCTTCTGGCTGGGGTTGGTGCATGGGGAGCCATAGCAGATGCTAGAAGAGGGAGAGAGGAGAGAGAAGTCTGGGTACCTCTTCCCCGGGGGGCTCTCTCCCCGCGGGGCCACCTGCAGCTGGCTACACATTCCCCTTCAAAGGTCAAAGCTCCTCTTAAGAGAGCCCTCTCTACACGACTCTGTTCTTTTCAGTCTTCAAAACAGCCTCTTTTTCTCCTCCCGTTGGGGTTAGGGGTGGGTGGTAACCCCGGGGTTCCTGGCCCCAGGGTAGAGCTCTAGCCCACATTTTGTAAACAGCTCCAGAGGGAAACCCTTCCTGAATTGTCCAAGGTGAGTGTGCTCTCTGATACCTGTTGAGAGCCTCCCCGGGACAGGAGGCTCCCCAGAACGCAGGCTCCTTGATCCTTCTACAGCGCTGGGCTCTGATAGAACTTGTATTGGAATGAAGCATTATGAAGATGGCAGGATCCTTCTGGAGCACATGGCTGAGTCCCCAGCCCCAAAGCAGGTCTTTGTGCAGCCACAGCGGCTGCGAGCCTGAAAAGGGCTCTGGGGCAGACTCTCCTGTGTCACCCGAGTTCCCTCCAGGGCCGGGAGAAGACAGGCAGTATGTGCACAGCAGGTCAGGCCCTGGGCAGCCTCGGGACAGCACGCTGAGCCGGGCTACTGAGCGGACCATGTACGTTCTCCACGGCTGACTCGGGCCTTTGGCTTCACAGTGAATGTGGGGCACGGAGCAGCAATCCCGAGCCTCCTCACTCCAGAGAAGCTTCTTTCCCCCACAGAGCTGCTCGGGCCAGAGTCTGTGACAGGGGATGAGAATTGGTCAATGTTAGACCGTTAAGCAAAGACAAAATGATAAAAATGGGAAAAAAATATAGACAAGTCATATCTTAGAGAAAGAGCTAATCTCCGTAAAATAGAAAACAACCCAGGAGAAAAATGAGTAAAGGAATTATTAGTTCATAGAAATTATTAGTTCATAGAAAAGGAAATAACACATGAAAGCTTCTCAGTAGAGAACCAGGTACATATGTCAGAGTGCACTTCTCCAGGAAAGATCATTCTCACTGTTGGATACAGTGCTTGGTAAAATTTCTACCTAATTCCATCTCTTCGTTCAGGTTCTCCAAAAGCTGACTTTTGAGTCGAGGACTTGGGTGCACGTGGTCTACTTGGGAAGTGACCCCAGGAAACCCAAGTTCAGAAACAAATAAAGGGAAAAAGTCAACTAAGTGAAAAGTGGCAGAAAGGGTATGTTAGCTAGTTGGTTACTGTCTGGGCAACTGGGCCCAATCCCACCCTGTACTCTCAGAACCCTCCTGGCAGGGGTGGGTGCCTGGACCACGTATGCACAGCCCCCATCCCTCTTTGGGTTAAGGATGCCCCTAGGGGGGCCAACTCCTCTGCCCTCCCAGGTTGGGCCGCGTGTATGCGAAGGAGCAAGCATCATCAGTGTTAGAGAAAGCTCTCAGACGGAGAAGAAGTAGGCACCTGGGAACTTGTCACCTTGCAGGAAACTATCTACCTGAACTGGACCAAGGGCACATGGGATTGCACATTGACAGCGTTCCTTACGAGGCTCCGCCTGGGAGAATGTAGGGAATGCCTGGTAAGGTCTGGCAGCAGCCCCCTCCACCCCATCCGTGCAGCAGCCATGACTTCCATCTTCCAATACATGTCCACGTTCTGTGGCTCTGCTGCCCACCCCCCGACGACCAGGGACTGGATCTGGTCCCCACACCCCACCCAGGCCAGGCGGGAGGGCAAGCTTTGCACGTTTTGGCGGAATGGCCCAGCACTGTGTCACCAGTCACACCCTAGCAGGTATGCCTGGGAGGTTCGGGAGGGCAGTTTTCATGCACCGTGTGGTGCGGACAAGCAAAGGTAGGTGATCTGGCGGGAGAGCGGACTGAAGCAGATGTACGGATGGACTGCGCTGGGGGGTGGCCTCCCACTTAGCTTTCTCACTCAGGCGCTGAACAACAGCTGAGTGCAGAGCCCAGGCTGGGCCTTGTAAGGGAGAGAGAGGAATCAGAGGGCAAGTATCTGCTCCCGGGGAGCACGGACTCCGGTCCCTGCGAAGATGGACTCATGTCACCTCGGCAGCAAGAACGCGGGACAGGCTGGAGTAACGGGCAGAGCCTGCGAGTCGGAGGGGTCTGAGAAGGCGGCCTACTGGGACGTGTGGAGTTGTCCTGGGAGGACGGGGACATGAAGGCTAGGCGGGGCCCCAGGGGCAGAAATGGAGAGCGAGGCGGGGAGGGGGGACGAGGTGCGGGCCTCGGGACTTCGAGGCCTGGGGTGCAAGGCCGTGCAGTTTTGAAGTGAATCAGAAGCGATTTGGAAGCCTCCCGAGGAAGCATGTAGGCACTTGGGGAAATACTAAGAAATGTGCGTTGGAAGATTATTCTAGAAGCTATAAGTGGCCGGATTGGGGTCTGGGAGGGGCGCTGTGTGGGTGTAGGGGTGTTGGGCTCGGCCAGACCGTCCACCCCCGGCGGACCAGGAAGCCCACGGGAAAGCCTTTGCTGGCTGCCGCCTTCCAGCCGCCACTCGAACGCGCCTCCCTGTCCTCAGCGCCTCTCACTCGGCCGTTTCGGAAGGGACGACGGCGTCCATAAGGGCGACCGCCGCGGCTGTCTCGCTTCGTTCTCTCCCGGCCCCCGCCTCTCCCGCGCCCCCACTACCGCCCCCACGAGCCCCGCGACTGGAACAGATTCTTCTGGCTCGGGAAGTAAGGCCGCTTATGTTTCCCTCATCGCCTCCCCACCCCCAACTGCAGCCACTACACACTCATCCGTCTACACACAGAGGCCGCTCCGGGGGTTAGCCTGCTTCTGAAAATGAGAAAAAAGGACATTTTAAACGTCCAGATAATCGCAAGAAGCTACACGCCGCTGTGCGATTTTAAACTTTGTGTGTATTCTGCCTGGTGACTGGTGAGTAAGTAGGCTCAGGGATGCCATTGGCTGGTTGACCCACAGCCGGCCAATCCTGGGCTCTAGACCATTCGTTGGCATCTAAGGACTCTGTGGTCATACTGGACCCGGTGCCGGGTCCCGCGGCCGCGCACGCCGCGCACGCCGCGACTAATGCGAGGCGAAGAAAAGGTTTTTTTCTCCGCTTTCAGAACGTTTTGTTCTCCGATTGTGATTATGAGATTAGAGAGAAGAAGGACAACAGGAAAATCTTCATTTGAGCGTCAGAGGAGATAAAACGCAGAAGTGAATTCGAGAAGGTAGGAAAGGGAGGGTCGCGCCACGCCTCCGGGACAGGGGTGGGGCGGTAGGTGGGAAGTGAGACGGTGGAAGGCAGGGTCCCGGGAGAGGGCCGGCTCTCCACGGCTGCCCTCACCGCCCTGCGCTCCGCAGGATTCCGAGGGAGGATGGGGAGGCGGGGCGAGGAAGCGTATGGAAAAAGATCGAGGGACACCTGCAGAAGCTCAACTCTGGCCAGAGAAGGGAGCCGGGGAGGGCGGAAAGCTGCTTCCCGGACCATCGCCTGTGGCTTATCCGCGGAGTGTTTAAGGAGTCAGTCTACCGGGAGAGGAAGGGCGCTGCTCATCACAGAAGTTGGGGCACTGAGGACCCGAGTGCGGATCGCAGGAAAGTTTGACTTCGGCCAGAGCTGGCGCCAAATTTCTCCTCGTCTGTACCCCCAGGCGTCGTGTCGCTGACTCTCCCGGGAGCCGCGCGTTGGGCTCAGATGGCGCCAGAGGCTGCCCTGCGCGTGTCGGCGCCCCGCTCGCTGCTGGCCTTCGCGCTCCTCAGCTGCTCCGCGCTGCCCTCGGGTAGGGGCGCCTGCCTCGAGCTCCTGCCGGCCCTTCGGACGGCAGCGATCAGCACTTCCGTCTGCAGAGCGGGAGAGTGAAGTCCCGCGGCGGGGGTCCCGCGGCTGGGGTCCCGCGGCTGGGGTTCCGCGGCTCGCACTCTGCACGCGCTCTCCGAATGCAGACGCGCGCGGAGAAACGCAGTGAGGATCACAGAGGGGGGCTGCGCATACAGTTTTAAGTTCTCCAGTAGCTACCTTTAAAATAGCCAAAAGAAACAGATGGAATAAATTTTAACAATGCATTTTGTTTAACCCCAAATAACCAGAATATTGTTACTTAAACTTTGAATTGATGTAAAATATGAACAGTGAGATGTTTGACATTTTTTATTCTAACAGTTCCAAATTGTGTGTATTTTACATTTGCGGCACATTCCAGTGGGGACGAGCTCGTGGCTGGGGGTACCATAACGGACCCCTCAAGTGTATCCTACCCTCCAGGCCCTGCGCTAGATCGGGGGATAGAGGGAAAATCTCTGTGAGGCCAGGGTCAGCACGAGGTCCTCAGTATGTGCTTTTTAATAAGTGTTAGCAGTGTCAGTCGATCCCCCCACCGGCTGTCTGTGGCTGCCCACCAACCCCAGCTACCGGCCCCCAACAGGCTCAGCTCAGGAAGCCCCTGTGGCCTTAGAAAGATTACTTCTGTCCCCCGGAATATCCGCTTCCTTTCCTGCCTTAGATCTCTGATGGCCGCGCCGTCTGATTCTGCTCCTTTGTTGAACAGCCCAGTTTACTGTCGTGGGGCCAGCTGACCCAGTCCTGGCCATGGTGGGAGGAGACACCATGTTCCACTGCCACCTGTCGCCCGAGAAAGACGCGCAGCACATGGAGGTGCGCTGGTTCCGCGCGCAGTTCTCCCGGGCGGTGCTCGTGTTTAAGGGCGGGCGAGAGAAAACGGAGGAGCAGATGGAGGAGTACCGGGGAAGAACCACCTTTGTGAGCGAACGCATCAACACCGGGAGCGTAGCGCTCGTCATCCGCAACGTCACAGCCCACGACCACGGCATCTACCACTGTTACTTCCAAGAAGGCAGATCCTACGACGAGGCCATCGTGCGCCTGATGGTGGCAGGTGTGTCCTTTCATTTTGCTTGGTTGCTTTTCCAGGGTGACCCTTAGGAAAGTTTCTCTCCTAACCTCAGGCCCACTGCAGCCCAGCAGATTTTAAAACAGGGAAGGTGGCGGGCGCCTGGGTGGCTCAGTCGGTGAAGCGTCTGCCTGCGGCTCAGGTCATGATCCCGGGGTCCTGGCTCATTTCTCAGCCGGAGCCTGCTTCTCTCTCTCCCTCTGCCTGCTGATCCCTCTGCCTGTGCTCGCTCTCTCCCTCTCTCGGTGTCAAATAAAATATTAAAAAGAAATAAACAGGGAAGGTGGCTTCCTCCTGCCCAAGGACCAAATGAGTGGGCTTGCCCTGCCAGGCTGTGGGCATCAATTCCTGAGAAGCACACACAGAGCTCCGCTGTAGCCTTTAACTCCTACAGATAATTCTCATGCCTACTTAGAGATCTCCAAGGGTCTTGCTCAGCGACTCGTTTTAGAATTAGACACTTTTATTGTGAATTATAATACACATCCAGAAAAACTTATAAAACATTAATGTACAGATTACTGAATCACTATGAACTGTAACCCATGTGACCACTACTCATATCAACAAATAGAACACTGCGTTCTCCTGACAAAATACCACAGACCGGCTTAAACATCAGAAATGTATTTTCTCACGGTTCTGGAGGAAGATCAGGCTTCTCCTGAGGTTTCTCTCCTTGGCTTGCTGATGGTCAGTTTCTCACTGTGTCTTCACATGGCCTTTTCTCTGTGTGGACACATCCTGGGTATCTTTCTCTGTATGTACTGGTATCTTCTTCACGTCCTAAGGTACTGGAGGTTAGGAATGGAGGGGGGCATAATTCAGTTCATAATATGCCCATTCTCAAATTTCCCAATTGAAGCATGTTCCTAGAAGTGCTGTATAATGAGAAGTATTTCTCTTCCTCTTTTTAAAAAAAAATATTTTATTTGGGCACATGGGTGGCTCATTCGGTCAAGCATCTGCCTTCAGCTCAGGTCATGATCCCAGGGTCCTGGGATTGAACCCTATGTCGGGCTCCCTGCTCAGCAGGAAGCCTGCTTCTCCCTCTCCCACTCCCCCTGCTTGTGTTCCCTCTCTCACTGTCTCTCTCTCTGTCAAAAAATAAATTAAATCTTTTTAAAAAATATTTTATTTACTTATTTGAGAGAGAGGGAGAGCATGAGCCAGGGGGAGTAGCAGAGGGAGAGAGAGAAGCGGGCTCTCCACTGAGCAGGAGCCCGATGCGGGATTCCATCCCAGGACCCCGGGATCATGACCTGAGCTGAAAGCAAACATTTAACCAACTGAGCCACCCAGGCACCCCTCTCTTCTTCTTTAATAGATACTATAAATTTGTTTTCTAAAATGCTTGTGCTAATATACGCTCTTACCAATAGCATAGGATGCTCCATACATTTTTCATCAAGTCCAAAGACAAGTTTTTCACATTTGATTTCAATCCATCTCTTCTTTCTTTTTTTAAAAAGATTTTTATTTATTTATTTGAGAGAGTGAGAGAGCATAAGCCGGGGTGGGGGGGGGGAAGCATAGGGAGAAGCAGACTCCCTGCCGAGCAGGAAGCCTGACTCTGGGATCAATCCCAGGACCCCGAGATCATGACCTGAGCCGAAGGCAGCCACCCAACCAAGCCGCCCAGACACCCCACCGTTTCTTCTTTCTAGTCAGTTGTTTCCCACAACTGGGAGGATCAACCCCCATCCTGGACCCTTTTCACTCCATTTCCTGCCTTTTCCCCTCCGCTCCCATAGCCTTCTATGTGCATTTTACTTACTTATCCTGTGTGTTTTGTCTCTTCGGCTAGAAGGATGTTTACTGTTTTGCTCCTTTTGTAAGCCCATGTCTGGAACAGAGTCTGGGGCGTAAGAACTGCTCAACAAATAGCAACTGAATGGATGAATCTGCTCCCTAAAGCTGTAAGTGGTCATCATATCACGCTATCTCCATTCTGAGCCTGAGATCTGCTTTTTTAACCTTTTCCCCGAGCCTGTGGTCAGGCCGTGTTTTTAGTCGTCTTTGATGTCTGTGTTAGTCAGGACATGTGAGAAGATGCTCTGGTAACAAGCAGCCCTCGGAACCCAGTAGGTTAAAAGAACAAAGGTCTATTTCTGACACGTGAAACATGTCCTCATGAGTCAGGTGGGGCTCTAGTCCACACGAACCTTGCTCAGGGATCTGGAGCTTTGCAGTTCACCTTAGCTAAGGGAAAGAGAGCCTGGCAAATTATTACTGCTCCATGTTCTTTAGACTCGTATTTCGTTGACCAAACCAAGTCGCATGGTTATGCCTCCTGGTACAGGAGAGGGGAACTACAGTCCCAACTATGTGCCCAGGAGAACTGAAAATTTTTGAGTACCCTTGAGTACCCTGAGAGTACCTTTGCAGGCTTTTGTTACTGGACTTTTTTTTTTTTTTTAAGCTTTATTATCCAAATCGCAACCAGAACCCATCAGGATCTGACAAACAACAGCAATTATTCACCACTCTATCTCCAGCATCGAGCAGATTGCTTGACGCCTAGTGGGTGCTTAATAAATAGTTAAAACTGAATGAAAAACAAATACATAGCTGATATCAAAATTTCAGAGTGAGGGGGCGCCTGGGTGGCTCAGTCGTTAAGCGTCTGCCTTGGGTTCAGGTCATGATCCCAGGGTCCTGGGATCGAGCCCCGCATCGGGCTCCTGCTCGGCGGGAAGCCTGCTTCTCCCTCTCCCACTCCCCCTGCTTGTGTTCCCTCTCTTGCTGTGTCTCTCTCTGTCAAATAAATAAATAAATAAAATCTTCCAAAAAAAAAAAAAAATGTTTGGGGCGCCTGGGTGGCTCAGTCGTTAAGTGTCTGCCTTCGGCTCAGGTCATGATCCCGGGGTCCTGGGATCGAGCCCCGCATCGGGCTCCCTGCTCAGTGGGAAGCCTGCTTCTCCCTCTCCCATTCCCCCTGCTTGTGTTCCCTCTCTCGCTGCGTCTCTCTCTGTCAAATAAATAAAATCTTTAAAAAAAAAAAAAAAAGAATGTTAAAGCATTAAAAAAAAAAAAGAAAAAAATTTTAGAGTGAGTTTAAACTACCGAGAGTCTGGAGGCAATCAGGATGACACATGGGGATGTTAATCTAACGCTGTACAGTCCATTAGCAATAAAATAGATGCTACAATTGTGAGCCACACATATATTTTTAAATTTTCAATAAACACATTTAAAAAGGCAAAAAAAAAAAATTCAGAGTGGGAAAATTTCTCTTTGGGCCCCCTCGCATCACAGACATTCGTAAGTTCATTCAGCAAATACTTCAGAAACCGCTCTTATGTTCAAGTCACTATTCCAAGTAACCGAGGTGGAAGCAGTGAAGAAAATACACCAAGGTTCCTGCCCTCCTGGCGCCCACGTTCTGGAGAGTGCAGAGAGCCAATCAATACAATATTTAATTAAACTGCATCTTAGATGGTGGTGAGCACTGTAGAGAAAATAAAGCAGAGAGGGCTTGAGAATGCAAGGAGGGGTGGGGGAGAATAGCTTCCCTGACAGGATGGAAATCGAGCACAACCAGAATGAAGTGAGAGAGTGAGCTGTACCCCTCGGGGGCTCAGAGGACCCCACGTGAAGTCCCAGCACAGCACCCCGCACCGGGGGTCCAGAGAGGGGACCACAGACTTTGTCATCGAACTCTCTGACTCTGAGAGTCAGTAACCGCATGGGGACAACATAGGGACGTCCCTTGTCTCAATAGATAGTAATTTTGCCTTTTTTCCCTTTCTCCAAATACTAATCGTAGTGAGAGTGATTGACTTGTCCAGATGATTTCATTAAAGCATGATTAAGTATCAAGCCTGTTGGCCCCACAGGAAAACGAGAGAATTTGACCAGAGGACTTGGGCAAGGCTTCAGAATAGAAGTGGCATATAAACCAGGATTTCTAGGAGTTTATTAATAACGGTTTTAAGGTATGACCTCATTCTCAGGGCCAGTTTATTATACTTTAAAAGAAACGTGTGAAGGCTGGAAGAGCCTTTAAGATACACCTAAATCAATGGCATTTCAGTCGATCAGACCAATGGAAGTAAGGCTTAGAGGACACGGTGGCCTCCCCAGGGGACCTCAATTCACAGATGGTAGGAGACGCCATCTTTGTCACCTAGAAGGGCAACCTTGTATGTGATTAATAGAACATACTGAAATATTGTGGCAGGAGGGTTTCTCAACCCTGGTGTCCTGACTCTGTTCATAGCAGCACTGCACGGCTGACCAGGATGGGTTTGTATGTGGCAGGAACCCTCTGTTCTTTCCCTGTAAACATGACCCTGGCCAGGCCTGCCCCAGTCTGAACTGAGTCGTAGAATTGTTTATTTATTGTTCTTTGTTTGTTTGGTTCATTGGCTGGTTGATTTTGTCCTTAAGTCTATTGTCTCAAACTTGCCTTGACTGAACCCCATGGAACCCCATTTTGTAGAATTTCCTTCCAACTTGCTGAATTCTTTTGAGTCTTATCACACTTCAGAGTTTCTGCCTGAGCCTTTCAGTATGCAATTGGTTTTTTGTTTTTTGTTTATTTCTTCTTGGCAAAAATCAGATGGAGCTGGTAGCGCTAAGACATATGATTGCTTTAATTTTGTCTTTTGTCTTTTAATTTGTCTTCATTTTGTCTTTTAATTTTTTGGATTGCCTTAACAAAGGAATTAAGAAGTTTGGATGTGAGGCGCCTATGGCCAGTTAAGCGTCTACCTTCGGCTCAGATCTTGATCTCAGGGTCCTGGGATCCAGCCCTGAGTGGAGTCGTCAGTTGGGTTCCCTGCTCATCGGGGAGCCTGCTTCCCCCTCCCTGCTTCCCCCCATTCGTGCTTGCTCTGTCTCTCTCTCAAATAAATAAAATATTTTAAGATTTATTTATTTGAGAGAGCGAGAGAGAGCAGGGGTAGGAGCAGAGGAAGAGGGACAAGCAGACTCCATGCTAAGTGCAGAGCCCACGCAGGGCCCGATCTCAGGACCCTGAGATAACGACCTGAGCTGAAACCAAGAGTCGGATGCTCAACTGACTGCACCACCCAGGCGCCCCAATAAATAAAATCTTTTTTTTTTAAAGAAATTTGGATGAGACAATGTTGTCCAATAATAAACAGGAATTTTATTTTGTTGAGCTGTTCTAAAATAAAATTTAATTTAATTAAGAACTTTGGATGATCACTAGACCCCTGGCTGAAGGGGCAGAAGTCTTCTAGGACCGTGCACTTAACAGGTCTTGAACCAGACTTTTCTTTTATTAGAGATTCTTTTATAGACGGTATAAGTTGGGAAGAGCCTGGAGTCAAGATTTTTTGTGATGTTCTGCTGACATTGAGGAGGTGATACGTTATCCTGAGGATCCCAGAAGCACCCAGATCTTTCTAATTGGTAGATGTTGTGGAGGGATCTAAGGACATCCTCTGGCTGACTGAGCCCCTGGGAGGTACACGTCTCTGAACTGGGGTAAGGGTTGGTTCTGCATTCTAGTTCTGTCCATTCTCCTAAAAACAACCACTCCTGATGACCTGTGTCACGTGCAGCCCTAAGCCGGGAGAGCAGGGACAATGTCTTGAGGTCAAAAAGTTTCCCAAGATTCTACCTGGCCCAGCAGGCTTCTGTCCTTATCGGATTATTCCCGAGCTTCGGGAGACCAGTGCTGCTGAGAAGTCCCCGCAGGACGGAAAGTGAAGTCCGCAACCTGCTTGTTTCAGGTCAGAGCAGACACACTCACCCAGAAGTGAGACAACCAAACCCACAGTCACTTGGTAGGAGACAGACGGATGCGCGTCACTGTGATGGGGTCACGGGTGGAGCACAAAGCCAAGTGCCCTCAGAGACCTCATGATGTATTGGCATATTGGTCTCCTGATGTTGTCCAACGCCAGGGTCTTCTTCCTTCCTCTCCTCCATCCTTCCTTTCCTCCCTCCTTTCACAGAAGGAGTACTGTGGGAATGCATGGAATACGAACAACCAGCTTCTCCGGCCACTGGCCCCTTGCTGCCTTCCTCCATCCCTTGGCTCTCCCCGGGGAGAGCTGATCTAAGACACTTAGGCTAGGACGCCGTTGCCTTTTTAGCTGCTCCCTGGTCTCTGTCCCCAGGCCTGGGCTCTAAGCCCGTCATTGAAATAAAGGGCCAGGAGGATGGAGGCGTGCGGCTGGAGTGCACGTCCGGAGGCTGGTTCCCGGAGCCCCGTGCAGTGTGGAGGGACCCTCTCGGTGCGATCATGCCGGCCCTGGAGGAGGCTTACACGGTGGACGCAGACGGCCTCTTCGTGGTCACCACGGCCGTGGTCATCAGGGACTGCTGTGTGAGAAGCACATCCTGCTCCGTCAACAACACCCTGCTTGGCCAGGAGAAGGAAACTGTGATTTTCATCCCAGGTTGGTTCCCTGCCCTCTGGAGGCTCATCATGCCGAGGCAGGGTCCTCAGACAGACAGAGCAGAGCCTGGAACAGGGATGGGGGGATAGAAGCGTGGGGTGGAAGGGCCCTGAGCCCCGAAGAGCTGGAAGACTCTCCCTTTGTCTTGCCTCAAGGGGAAAATCAAAGTCTTCTGAGAGTTGTTTCTCTGTCACAGTCCTTATCCTGCAGCAATTTTTTTTAAAGTTTATTTACATTATCTCTACACCCAACGTGGGGCTCGAACTCATAACACCCTGAGATCAAGAGTCACACACTCTCCTGACTGAGCCAGCCAGGCGCCCCTGCAGCCATTTTTAAAACATTTAGAACAATCATAAATGGAGAGTGGTTTGGCCAAGTGTCTATCTACACCCAGAGGGCTGCTTGCTGAATCTCTCCCTTCCTGCCCATGGCATTTCTCAGGGGCGGGGTGGGTGGGATTCTCTATCTACAGAGATGCACGAATTCGTTCAACAAATACTTAACAAGTATCACCTACATTCAAGGCATTGTTCTCAAGACTGAAGATAAATCAGTGAACAGAATACATAAAGATCCCTGCCGTCATGGGGCTAACATTCTAGGGTGGCAGAGAGCAATAAGTGAAATAATTAATCTGCAGATTATATCAGATGGAGGTAAATACTGTAGAAAAACTTAGTTGGGGGAGGGGACAGGGAGTGCTGGGGTAAGGGGGAGTTGTAATTATAAATAGGATGGTCAGGGAAGTCTTCACTTGAAAAGATGGCAGTTGGGCAAGTGAGGAATGAGCCGTGCAGATATTTGAGAACCAAGCAACCCAGGGAGTAGGAACAGCACATGCAAAGGCCCTGAGGCAGGAGCATGTCGGACAGCTTCAAGGAACCCCAAGGGACAGGTGTGGCTGGTGTGCAGGCAAGGATTGTTGAGGGAGTCTGAGTGACATAGGAAACACTGCAGGGTTTTGAGCAGAGAAGTAACAGGATCTCACTCGGGCTGCTGTGCGGGGGACAGACTGCAGAGGGTGTAGACGAAGCAGGGAGCGGGGAATTGCAATCTTTCGGGCAAGAAGGGGTGGTGGGGTGTGCCGGGTGGCGGCTGTGGTGATTCAGTGGTGGCCGGTTAGCCGTGTTCACCCTGGTCCTTCCCATGGCAGCCTCAGGGGCTCCTGCTTTTTTGGCTCCTGGGCCCCCAGCCCTGGCAATTCCTGTGGGATGAGCCCTTGCAGAGCCAGGGTCTCTGTCTGGGGTTTCTGAGAAAGAAGCCCACGGAGCAGGGACCCCAGGGAGCCCTTCCCATGGGCATCGTGAGGGGCCCTCTCATCCGGGCTCTCCTTTCTCTCACTGAATGGGACTCTCCTGGCTCCCTTTTCAGAATCCTTTGCTCCCAGCACCTTTCCCTGGACCGTGGGCCTCGCTGTCATCCTGCCTTCTCTGCTCCTCTTCACCGCCGGGAGCATCTGTCTCATCAGGAAACTCCACAGGGGAAAAGAGGTTGAAAATGAAGAGAAGGAAATTGCATGTAAGGAATTGGAGACAGACCATGCGGAAAAAGAGAAAGAACATCAAATAAAAGGTAAAAGAGTAGGAGGACAGGTCCCACAGGGCCACGGCTCTGGCAGCTAGAAGCCTGGGGACAGGGAGGAAATGGACAGAGGCCACAGCAAGGGGCCCGGAGCGGTGGCAACCAGGGACTCACCCTCCCGCCTGCTTGCTCCCATTCTGCGGACTCAGCACCACGCTCTGAACAAACGCAAACCTAATAAGCAGTGATAACATCCAGCCTCCGGTGCATCCATTGTTTCTGGAATCTTGACAGTTCCAGAGGCAGGGGCAGCGGGGGACAGGGGTGATCACGAAGGACCCACCCTCCCTCGTTTAACACAAACTCAAATTCTCTGATTTCTTCTATTGAGGACCTGAATTGGTTTCTGTTTCTTTTTCAGAGCAACTTCAAGAAGAATTGCGTAAGTGTACCATTTCCTGAAGTAGTCCATGCGGGTGTGCACTCTGCTCGGTTGCCAGCAGCTCCCGCAGCTCCTCTGTGTGTCTGTCCCGTTGCAGGATGGAGACGAGCCCTGCTGCAGGCCGGTGAGCGCCGTGGACACGCCCTCCGAGCTCAGGCATCTGCCCCCCGGCAGCCCGCAGGGCGTATTAGGGGAGACGGGCAGGGGGCGCTGGGAGGCGGAGGGGCTGGGCTGAGCCACAGCGCTGGGTCCCAGCTCTGCCATCAGGGAATCCCCACGGCTCCTGAGGATGTCCTCTCGTTTAGCGTAATTGTATCTATCATTACCAGAGCTTTACCATGCATTTACATTTTAGTTGTTGCTCTTTGGATCCTGGATTAATTTGGGAGATGGTATAGACTCTGCACAGTTGGAGAACCGCGTGATGGAAAAGCAATAAGCTTCCCCACACCCAATTCAAGGGGGGATGCTTAGGTGTCCAGAAACACCTCTCTGCTCCCGGGGAACACTGATGCTCTGGGAATGGCCTGTGAGGGGAGGGGGTTGGTCAAGAGAGAGAGCATAGGATCCGAATTCCTCATCCTAATGAGCACTTCGCATCTTATGATTTCTCCCCTTCTGCTCAAAAGCACCAAGCAATCCAGGCTTTACCAGATACTGTGGTACTCGAACCTTTCCTCTTTAGGTGAATTTCAGAACTGTCAGAGTCAGACATGTCAACAACGTGGGGAGAGGAGAAAATCATGTTCACGCGACAGAAATGTCGATCAGCTGAGTAGTAGCTGTAGGTGGGAGATCTGCAGAATGTCAGGGCTCTGAAGCCTTTTTCACATCCCGGGAGGGCAGAGACGTAGGCGTCAGACCCATGTTGTTAATGCAGAAGCAGGTTGTGGAGATGTGACCCTCCCTTTTTCTCCTGGGAAGGGTGCCCTTGGGAGTCATTTAAATCAGTTGTCACCTGGTGAAACTGATGGAATCCGGAGAACCAATGAAAGGAGCTTTTACTACCCAGGAATCAGCAGGGGAAAATTGGCATTAATTGCTTCACTGGGAGAGGGAGCAGGATGGGCCTCTCTGCTGGTTTAAACCAAACTGGAACGTTCCTAACTAAAGAGAGTCCCAGAGACCATATGTCTTGAATAGAAAAGGGGACAGAGGGAGAAAATTGAGAGAAAGCGGGAGCCATGAATTTTGGTTCCTTTGCTAAACTTTCCACCTTTTTAGACCCCTGATGATGCCCTATCTGAGGCCAGGCTCCTGTCACCCAGGAGGCAGAAGTACAGCCTCAGGACTTCTGTGAGCTAGCTGCCTGGGAATTGGGATCAAGGGCCCTTCATGGAAAAGGCCGCCACACAGGGATCTCCCACCACCTTTCTGGGACCTCCCCGGGGTCCAGGAATAGCACCATCTCCTGAGACCCCAGGCCTAAACTGGAGACTTCTTCTGCAGCCGACGTGGTCCTAGACCCGGACACCGCTCATCCTGAGCTCTTCCTGACGGAGGACGGGCGAAGTGTGAGAAGAGGCCCCTCCAGGCAGAGTGTCCCCGACAACCCGGAGAGATTTGACTGCCGGCCTTGTGTCCTGGGCCTGGAGAGCTTCTCCTCAGGGAGGCATTACTGGGAGGTGGAGGTCGAAAATGTGATGGTGTGGGCTGTGGGGGTTTGCAGAGACAGTGTTGAGAGGAAAGGGGAGGCCCTACTGGTCCCCCAGAATGGCTTCTGGACCCTGGAGATGTTTGGAAACCAGTACCGGGTCCTGTCTTCCCCTGAGAGGATTCTTCCCCTGAAAGAGCGTCTTCGTCGGGTGGGCGTCTTCCTGGACTATGAAGCTGGAGATATCTCCTTCTATAACATGAGGGACAGATCACACATCTACACATGTCCCCGTTCACCCTTTTCTGGGCCCCTGAGACCCTTCTTCAGGCTGGGGTCTGATGACAGCCCCCTCTTCATCTGCCCAGCCTTCACAGGGGCGCGGGGGATCCTGGTGCCTGAGGGCGGCCTGATCCTCCACAGGACAGGGACCCGTCACAGCCCCCACGAACAGTGCCCTGGCCTCAGAGCCAAGTAGAGAAGCCTTGGCCATCTCTGCCACCACAGCACAGCACCCCAGAAGGACACAGGCCCTCCTCCCCGGTGCACACACGGAAGAACCTCCTCCAGAGGCCCCTCTGACACCCGCTTCAGGCCCAGCCCCATCCGCCCCTCATTAGGCTGTTGCTTTAGTAAGTCGTTTGCTGGGAACCATGGGGCAGGGTCCGGCCTCAGAGAGGGGCTGCCACATGGCTCCCACCCATGAAGAGTGTGTGAAAGTGACAGGCTCTCCCATCAGAGTGACACATTGAGCCTGACGCTCAGGTTGACGTCAGACGCTGTGGACTCAGGGTGGGGGCATCTGGACACAGCAGGCTGTGAGGGGAGGGAAGCCACCGCTGGAGGTCAGGGACAGAGGAAGCTGCCAGGGGGGTGGGAGCCTCGCCATCCCAGCCGAGGGGCTGACGGTCCCTTTCCACCCCTCCCCTGAGCTTTCCAGACCACACAGCAAAGCCCTCCCAGCCTAGAACTGAGCTGGAGAAGGATGAAGACACATCTCGGCCTGCCTCAGGTGTCCCCTCAATAAACTGGGAGTCAGTACTCAGTTACTGAGTGTGGCCTGAAGTCTAAGGTCTTAGCTGAGCAGGTGAGTACTGAACCAGGTGGATCCCCGGGTTCCCGTTCAGTGGGGAAAGCAGCACTTTCCCACTTTTTGACCTCAGGCTGCCTTTAGACATTAAAAATTATGGAGAGGGACCCCTGGGTGGTGCAGTCGGTCGAGTGTCCAACTCTTGGTTTTGGCTCAGGTCTTGATCTCAGGGGTGTGAAATCGAGTCCCTTGCATGCTCTGTGCTCAGCAGTCTGCTTGAGATTCTCTCTCTCCCTCTCCCTCTGCCCTTCCTCCTGCTCTCTCTCTCTTGCTAAATAAAATCTTTAAAAATGAATAAAAAAAATAAAAATTATTGAGGACCCCAAAGAGCATTTGGGTTATATCTGTCAATATTTATGGCACTGAAGATGGAAACAGACATTTTAAAAATGTATTTATAATTTATATTAAAATAGCAATAATAAACCCATTGTAAGTTAATATAAAAACATGTTTTATGAAAATAACTTGTTGCCAAGGCAAAATAAATTTTATTGAGAAGTGTGGCATTCTTTGACATTTTTGCAAATCTAATATCTGGCTTTTACTAGAGATGGTGTGGACCCTCACGTGTGTGTGTACTCAGTGTTGGGGTATCACAGGCCGGGTCATCTCTAGAAACTTCCTTGTACACTAGTGAGAGAATGAGAGCAAAAACAAATAATGTCATTATTATTGTTATGTAAATAGTATTAATCTTGCAGACTCCTTGAAAGTGTATCAGGGACCACCCCCACCCCCCCCACCCCCAAATCTGCAAATCATAGGTTGAGAACTGGGATAGAGGATCCTGGAACGGAGTCAGGTATCTAAAGTGATGGCTTAAATGGTAGTAATCCAATTGTAGAAAGTGGGCTGAAAAAAAGTATTTAAAACTACAACAGTGACACATGGACACCTTCTGAAAAGTATGGGGCGCTGAAATAGCTGACTTGGTAAGATGGAAGACTGGGTTATTAACATGTATGTGTTGTTTTTATTTTTGGTTCTCTTGTTACAGTATTATTTGAACAGGTTTAACCAAAAGCACAGGTCTGCAAGTCCAGTTGGGAAACCAGTGCGGCTCATGAGTAGGCAGGTCAGGTGTGAAGTCCCGGTGGGTCCAAAGACCTGCCAAGAGGGTCCTGGGCTTTGAGCAGCATAGAAATCAAAGGCAAGCCAGGAAAAAGCGAGAGCAGTAAACTGAATAGTGTAAGTGATACAATAGAGCAGACAGAGAGTCTGGGAGACTCAGAGAAGGGAGTGTCTGTTAGGGGTTTATACTGGAAAGGGGTCCAGGGTGCATGTTCCTTAAGGAATCCAGGTAGGGTCCAATCAAAGGCGACTGGTGTTATTCTATAAAACCCCAAAGGTCGGGGATATTGACACCAGTGAAAACCGAGGTTTGTTGGAAGCTAGTGTCCTGAAACATGCTCGGCCCACTTCTTCTCAGATGTTATCAGGCGTATGGGGGCCTAGGAGGAAACTCAGAATGATGCACTTTCTTGCCTCCGTCTTGGAGTGGGAAGAGAGCTTCTTTGGTTTACTCAGATGCAAGGTGAAATACAGAACATGAGTACATGGGGCCTACCAGAGAAACGGCAGGAATGGAGTCTTCCTAAAAGGCAGTCCCTTCAGCTTCCCTCTGTCACTAATAACTCTTATGCTGATTTTAAGCAACTTACAGCCTTGCCGTTTTTCAGCATTCTGTACAATAAAGCTTTGAGCAAGTTTGTATATCTTTTAGACGCTTTCACTTATGCCGAACTCAACCCTGACCTTCATTCTGAGAAAGAGGCCAGTGAGTGTTGGTGGAGAGAGAGGTGGTGGGTGGGCTGGAGGGTATACTGTGGGAAATCACTTGTAAAATAAATAAAATCAAACACTTGGGATAGGCATTTAAATTCCTCCAAACCAACTTAAGATGGGAAATGAGAAGGGGGATGAGTGGGGTTAGGAGGAGGTGAGTCACGCGGGGGCCCTGCGCAGATGGCCCCCAAATGTGCTGATTCTTTCCTAGTCCTCAGGTCTCCCCAAAACCATCACTTCCTCCAGGAGACCCTTCCTAACTTTGCCATCAAAAGTGGTCCCGAGATAGAACAGAGGCTGTGTTTGGACCCCCACCCCCGCCCTAACCACAAAGCCCATGGCTCCCTGCGTGTCACCTTAGAAGAAAAGGCTGAGCAATCGTGTTGGGTTTTTTTTTGAGCAGTCTATCTCACAGGAATGCGGAAGCGGGACGTCTGCCAGAAAGAAGTCGGCCGAAGAAACCGGCCTAAACCAGCCTGTGCCGCGGGGGACCCCAGCGCTGACCCTTCACCCACTCTCTCCTCGCGACAATCCGGACGCTCGCGGCCGGGGGCGGAGACTTGACATGCTAATGAGCCACGCGGGGCAGGTAGGAGCCTGTGCGCCCACTGCGCCTGCGCGCAGCTTCCCGGCTCGGCGGCCCTGCGAGCCGGGCGCCCCTTCTCTCCCGCCTGAGCCCCTCTGCGAAGCGCGGTCGCTCCGGGAGCCGGCCGGGCCCTCTGCTCCCAGTGTCAGCCCCCAATAAACGCTGCGTGCATCTTTCTTGGCCTCGTGTCGGTTTGTTTGCGCTGAGAGCCCGAGAGCCCTGGGGTCGGGACGTATTCCGGCCACCGCGCAGGGACCCCAGCAGGGAGCCCCGGTGAGTCCCCGAGGAGCCGGAGCCGGCGGACGGCCGATGGAGCCCCTCCGAGCCCTGGGACTGAGGAGCGGCCTGGAGCTTTAGTTCGGCGTCTCGGCGGCGGTAAGTTCTGCCTCCGGCCTCAGCGACTCTGCCCCTCCTGCCGGGCCCGCCGACCGCTTCGCTTCGTTTTGCCTCCGTCTTCACTTCGGCCTGCATTTCGCCGGCGGAAGGAGGTTCTCTGCTCCCGCGTTCCGGGGCCCAGTGTCCCCTGCCGCCAGACCCTCACCTCCCCGGTGTTGGTCCCCTGCAGGCTGGAGGACCCTCTGGTGGGTTGGGCCCGACCTGGTTGTCCCCTGTCTCCTCTCACCTCCCCGGTGTTGGTCCCCTGCAGGCTGGAGGACCCTCTGGTGGGTTGGGCCCGACCTGGGTGTCCCCTGTCCCCTGACTCTCACTCCCCGGTGTTGGTCCCCTGCAGGCTGGAGGACCCTCTGGTGGGTTGGGCCCGACCTGGGTGTCCCCTGTCCCCTGACTCTCACTCCCCGGTGTTGGTCCCCTGTAGGCTGGAGGACCCTCTGGTGGGTTGAGCCTGACCTGGGTGTCCCCTGTCCCCTGACTCTCACCTCCCCGGTGTTGGTCCCCTGCAGGCTGGAGGACCCTCTGGTGGGTTGGGCCCGACCTGGGTGTCCCCTGTCCCCTGACTCTCACCTCCCCGGTATTGGTCCCCTGCAGGGTCCCTGGAGGACCCTCTGGTGGGTTGGGTCCGACCTGGGTATCCCCTGTCCCGTGACTCTCACCTCCCCGGTGTTGGTCCCTTGCAGGCTGGAGGAACCTCTGGTGGGTTGGGCCCGACCTGGATGTCCCCTGCCCCCACGCTCTCACCTCCCCGGTGTTGGTCCCCTGCAGGGTCCCTGGAGGACCCTCTGGTGGGTTGGGCCTGACCTGGGTGTCCCCTGTCCCCTGACTTTCACCTCCCCTGTGTTGGTCCCCTGCAGGGTCCCTGGAGGACCCTCTGGTGGGTTGAGCCCGACCTGGGTGTCCCCTGCCCCCACACTCTCATCTCCCTGGCACCACTGGATGGTCCCAGGTTTGAGCCCTCAAATATTGCTCTGAACACAAAACCAAGGAGATCCATCTGTGTGTGATACTCATATCCGGGTGAGGCAAAAAACGTCTCCCCCTTCATATAAAGTTAAAACCCAGTGCACGCTGTCCTTGGAAAAAACAGTATCCCATAAAAAGTAAATCTTTCAGAGGAATCCAGCCATTAATTTCAAAATTTCTCAAGTATGGACTGATCAAACCTTGTCAATCCCCATGTAATACCCCCATCCTCCCAGTGAGGAAGCCCAAAGGAGAATTTTGCTTTGCACAGGATTTGAGGGCTGTAAATAAAGGAGTTGCTCCCATACACCCAAGAGCACCCAGCCGGTATGCTCTGCTTACCCAGGTTCCTGGCAGTGCTCAGTTTTCCACTGTCCCGGGCCTGAAGGATGCCGTTTTCTGCATATTCCTTCATGAGGAAAGTCAATATTTACTTGTCTTTGAATGAAAAACCCCTGGTACTCAAGGGACTACTTAGTACACCTGGACTTTAGAGACCACTCCCATCTATTTGGAAATGTACCGGCAAGAGAGTTACAGGAATTAAAAATGAGACATGGGATCCTCTTACAGTATGTTGATGATTGGTTAATAGCCAGTTTGACCAAGCAGGCCTCCGACCAGAATACTGTAAAAACTTTAAATTTTCTACTAAGAGAAGATACAGGGTTACCCCATCAAAAGCCCACATATCAGAACAACAGGGCCAATATTTGGGCTTCATCCTGACACCGGGCCATGGATCCCAAGAGGACCATCAGCGCCTTGCCCATTCCCCAAACCAGAAAGGGACTCTGTGGCTTTCCGGGTACGGCAGAGCCCTGCTGCATCTGATTCCCTAATTATGGCCTAATAGTGAAGCCCCTTATCGGCCTTGAAGGGGGGGAGAAAGGGGACCCTTACAACAGACTGATGTCAGTGGGCCTTTTTAAAGCCTTGAAAACTGAGCTGGGTGGGGCCCCTGCACGATTTACCTCTATGTCCATGAGAGGCAGGGGATTGCTTTGAGGGTCCTAGCTCCAAAGCTGGGCCCTGATCAGAGACTGGTAGCCTATTTTTCAAAATAACTGGATCCAGTTGCACCGGCATAGCCCAGCTGTCTTAGTGAGTGAGGCCTCTAAGCTGACCCTGAGTCCACATGTAACTCCCCACCAGGTTCAGACAGTATTAGAGAGTAAAGGGCACCCTGGCTGACTGCAGGAAGGCTAACGAAGTGTCAGGCCCTCTTGCTAGATTCCCGGATGTTATTTTAAAAGTACGCCAGACTAACCCCTGCTAGCCTGCTCCCATCTGCGGAAGGTAAGCGTCTCCAGCATCAGGGTGTGGAGACAGTGGAACAGACATATTCTACCAGACCTGACCTTCAAGACAAATGCCTTGACCATCCCCATAGGGTGTCGGTTAGGGACGGCAGAAGTTTTGCGGAGGGAGGTGTCTGGAAGGCAGGCTCCATGATAATGAGCCTAGGTGGAGTCTTAGAGGCTTGAGCTCTTCCACCTCAACGCTCCGCCCACCCGAAAGCCTGAACTGATAGCCCTAATTAAGGCCTCACAGTTGGGAGAAGGAAAAAGATGAAGTCTCTATACTGATTCAAAATATGGGTTCCCTGTACCATATGCCCCATGCTGCCGTCTGGAAAGAAAGGGGAATGTTAACAACTACGAATTCACCAATAAAACACTAGGACCCAATTTTCACCCTCCTAAAGACAGTGCAACTTCCCAATCAGGTGGCTGTAGTCCATTGTGAAAGTTGTCAAAAAGATGGGACCTCTGTAAGCGGGGAAAGTAATAAGGCTGACCAATCAGCTGTTTATTTATTTATTTTAAATATTTAATTAATTTATTTGACAGAGAGAACAAGCATGGGGAGCCTCAGGGAGAGGGAGAAGCAGACTCCCTGCTGAGCAGGGAACCCGAGGCGGGCTTGATCCCAGGACCCTGGGATCATGACCTGAGCCAAAGGCAGACGTCTAACGGACTGAGCCGCCCAGGCACCCCCAATCAGCTGTTTAAACAGGCCACCTGAGCTCAGGAGCCAGCTCAGATTACCACCATGAGTTCCCCGGCCAGCCAGAGAACCCCCTGTTGGAAGAGGAGGACGCAAAGACACAGGGATATACAGAACAAAGCACGGGGTGGCTTATGAGAGAGGACAAAATTCTCATTCCGGAAGCCCAGCAGTAAAAGCTCATTCAACATTTCCATGATGCCACCCATTATGGAAGAGACATCCAATGGGACTTGGTGCAAAAGGTCTTTTCAGGATAGGGACTTAGACAATAAAACAAGTTACCCTCGCCTGTGACTCACGCACCCAAAACAAACTACAGACCCATCCAATCAGTCCCCACTTCTTACACCAGTCCAACAGCAGGGGCCATATCCCAGGGAAGATGGGCAAGTAGTCTACCCTGCTGCAACATGAGCAGGCTACAAATACCACCTCGTGTTTGTCGATACTTTTACTGAATGGGTACAAGCCTTCCCCACCGGTCTGGGAAGGCAACCGAGGTCTGTAAATCCCTCTTAAAAGAGAATTCCCCGGGGCACCTGGGTGGCTCAGTTGGTTAAGCGACTGCCTTCGGCTCAGGTCATGATCCTGGAGTCCCGGGATCGAGTCCCACATCAGGCTCCCTGCTCAGCAGGGAGTCTGCTTCTCCCTCTGACCCTCCTCCCTCTCATGCTCTCTGTCTCTCATTCTCTCTCTCGCAAATAAATAAAATCTTAAAAAAAAAAAAAAAAAAAAAGAGAATTCCCCGGTTCGGGGTCTCTAAGTCTCTCCAAAGTGAGAGACTCCTTTTACAGCTAAAATCACCCAGAGCCTTTCAGCGGCCCTGGGAATAAATTATAAATTGCATGCTCCCTGGCACCCCCATTCCTCAGGGAAGATTGAAAAGATGACTTATACCCTAAAAAAGACTTTAGCAAAACTTTGTCAAGAAACTCATGAGCCTCGGGTCCAGTTGCTTCCTATTACACTACTCAGGATTGTCACTGCCCCCAAGACTAACCTAAGATGCAGCCTGTTTGAAATGACATGGGAGGCGCCTCCTCACCCCCGGTATTTAATAGATGGGAAAATAAGCCAGAGCTTGCATCATTTTATTCGGGACAGGTGCAAAAGGCTGTTGTGGATTATGTTAATCACATGCTACCAGCACCCCCTAGAGGTAATTTAGAAGAGACTCCCCCGCCCCCGCCCCACCCCCTCTGCAAATTAATCCAGGGGATCAGGTCCTCCTTAAAACCTCCTTGGAAGGAGGGCTCCCTGGAGGATCAGTTGCTACCCAAGTGGAAAGGCCCCTATTGAGTGATTTTAGCCACCCCAACAGCAGTTAAGCTCCAGGGAATCCCTAGCCGGGTACATCTTTTCAGGCTAAAACCTTTTTCTCCTGGACATCCTCAGAAATACCTGGAAGGCCCAGAACCATCTTACTCATGTGAGCCTGTGGAAGACCTCAAATACTTGTTCAAGAAGCAACCCTCAGAGTCAGATAAGTGATTATACCTTGGTGGTTTGGCTTGCTGACTTTGCTTTTTGTTGCCTTTGTTTTACTTTTTCTTCTCTGTGAGTACTGTTTCGGGTCACCTCCACTCCCTGGGAAAGACCCGTTCTGCCCCTGCGGGGTCTAGAAGGTAAAAACCAATGATGGGACTGATGAAGTGGACCCTTCTCTTGGCCCTTCTCCTGGGGATGAGTTGGGAAGAAAATAACAAAGGGGGGGAAACCTGGAGAGAAAACTCAATTGTCAACTTTTCTAGCATTGTGGCCTCGGGAAATAATCTGTCTAATTGTTGGATCTGTCATCCTCACCCACAAGATGGGGTTCCTAAGCTCCAGTTTGTACCTATAAATGAGAATATTACTCTCACCTTGACTTCTGGTCCTGTTAGGAGCACAGCCCTTCTAGTAGTAGAACTCGATGATCGTGACGATATGAGGTGTGTCAGGCTTACAGACTTTTGGAACCAAACTGGTCTCCAGGTTAAGCGGCCTCTTCTCTGTCAAGAACAAGGACAGCCCTGTTGCCCCTGCCGGACAGATACCTGCCTTACCAACATGGGAAGCTCGCCCTCCATTTATCCTATGTCATTTTCCTCTTCAAGCTCTTCATGTAGCCCCAACCAGACCCACTGGTGTGTGGACTCGTCTCTACTCTCCCCAGGCGACCAACCTAACTTATCCTGTACATACTGGAAAGGAACAGCAACCCCTTCCTGGAGACTGACCTATCAGACCCCATCTGCCTTCGATAGCCAGGAGGGAATAGAAGAGGATTCAGAGCTTGGTGGGGGGCCACTGGACGGAGGGCCCCTGTCCCCCAGATGCAAGAGTACACCTAACTGGGGTCCCCTTTTACGAAGTTGGTTTAATTCCTCTTCACCCCGCCAAGCTTGTACCCCACCTGGGTATCTCTTTCTCTGCGGTCCACCACAAAATAAACTACCCTACGAAGGGAGCCCTAATTCCTCCTTCTCCTGGCCTCTTCGGGCAGTGGCCTATTCATGTGTAGATAATGTTCACTTCCGGGGAGAATGCACTTTGGGACGATTGGGTCCTAAAGGACTGGGTGCCACTATATATAACGTCACCTCTCAAACCAGACGAAAGAGAGCACTCGGGCTCATCTTGGCAACAACTGGAGAAGCCGTAGGACTGGCTGCCCCCTGGGGGGGGGTTGCTTATCATGAAACAACCTTAAAAAACCTTACCCAGGTCATAGGAAACCTGGCCACAAACACTGGTGACAGCTTCGAGGGCCTCCAGGAGTCCCCGGATTCCTTGGCTAATGTCGTACTTGACAATCGGTTAGCTCTAGATTATCTTCTGGCCAAACAAGGGGGTGTCTGTGCAGTGGTCAACGACACTTGCTGTACATACATCAACAACTCTGGGGAAGTGGAGCTCAATATTCAGGAGCCTTACAGACGAACCAGATGGTTGCGTGGGTGCAATAATCCCAATGCCCAAACTCTGGGACTCAAGTAGAGGCTCCGTGCCTAGCACTGTGTGATTCCTTCCTTCCTGGGCCCTCTTGTGGCCATCATTCCTTTGTTAATATTCAGACCCTGCCTCTTTAATCTTTTGGTTAAGTTTGTGTCTTCTAGACGACAGCAGCTTCCTGTCAAACTGATGGTGGCACAAGGGTCCCACCTACCGGGTCCCAAGAGGAACAAGGTCCCTATAGGGCGTTAGAGCAGTCCGCGAGAGATTTTACTCCTCCAGGGTAGGACAGGCACAACGCCCCGCTCAGCAGGAAGCAGTTTCAGAAGATGAGACCCTCGGCCCCTGCTCCTTAGGAGTAAGGAGGGTAAAATCTCTCAGGGGGGCTGAGCTAGAACAGAGGCTGTGTCTGGGACCCCCCCCCCCCCCAGTCCACAAAGCCCGTTGCTCTGTGCCCATCGCCTTAGAAGAGGCTGAACCACACGTTTCTGAGCAGTATATCGCAGTCGGTCTCGGGGATGCGGAAGCGGGATGTTTGCCTGAAGGACCTCTGCGGGAGAAACCGGCCTAAACCAGCCTGTGCGCGGGGGACCCCAGCGCTGACCCTTCACCCACTCTCCTCGCCACCATCCTGACGGCGGCGGCCGGGGGCGGAGACCTGACATGCTAATGAGTCACGTGCCGCCTGCGGACGCGTGTCGTCCACTGCGCCTGCGCGCAGCTTCCGGTGTCGCCCCGTCCCGTCCCAGCTGGGAGGTCCCTGCTTTCCCGCCTCAGCCCCTTCAAACTTTCCGGGCCTTTGTTCCCGGCGCTGCCTGCCTGGTACCGGAGCATAAGCCCCCAATAAACACTGCCGCAATCTCTCCTTGGCCTCGCGTCAATGTCTGTTTTTGCTGAGAGCCAAAGAGCCCTGGGGTCCAGAACAGTCCCCCCGGTCCTCTTTCTTGGCTTTCTCCAGTCCCCAGTCTCTGGTGATGTGGGTGCCCTTTTACTGAGTACAGGGAGGGTATTTTTCACATGGGAGATTTGCTTCCTACTTTTAGTGGAACGGAGGAGGGTGTGAGTGTCCCTGAACTCGCTGTTTTGTAAATAACTTAATTAAGATGATCAGTATGACAGAGGCGCACGTCGTGGGGGCCCCCTGCCCTTTCTCCCTAGATCATTGTAGGGGAAGCCAGACTTTACCCCTCCCCATCTTGGGTTTTCAGCTAGGACTCTAACAAAAAGATTAACAAGAGAAAAACAGTTAATGCAAGCAGTGCACATGAAAAGTAAGTCTGAATGGCAGCTTAGAATTCCAACTTATTTACCATCTTCAATAAAGTACAATAAATTTGCAGAGAGATGGCAGGACAAAGGAAAACAAATTTAGGCCCCAAGGGAAGGTAAACAGAAGGGAGGGAAGTTATGGAGAAAAGTCTAGATTCCTCTGGTTCCTCTCTGGACTGGTAAATGTCAGTCTCCAGTAAAAGAATTTACATCCAGCCTTTAGGCAAAAGGGGGGAAGGTAAAGAGCTCTTCCTGTGTTGGCTGCTTTTCTTTTTTCTTTTTTTCTTTTTAAGGTTTTATTTATTTTTGAGAGAGAGAGCACGAGTGGGGAGGGGTAGAGGGGAGCAAGGAGACTGATGTGCGACTTGATCCCAGGACTGTGGGATCATGACCTGAGCCAAAGGCAGACACTTAACCAACTGAGCCACCCAGGTGCCTTTTTTTCCCATCTAACTTGAAAAGCTTTAATTTACACAAATAACTACTAAATACAAAAAGTAGATTAAAACAGTTTTTTTTTTTTTTTCTGGCAGAGTTTAAATGCACATAATGGATAATTCCAAAGAAAATGCATTTCCCCTACAGCATTCAGAACTAAAATTCTACTGAAGTCTTTGCCTCTAACTGCTTTGGCTGCTTCTAAATTACCTTCAGCTCAAAATAATTTCTATGACAAAGCGGCGTATTTGGGGTGGCCTATTCTGCTACCTTTCATCATCAAAATTTCTGTTTTTGTTTTTGTTTTTTTTCGTCTCCCTTACATGCTCAGTGGTCATCACATGTCTGAGGCTTCTCATTTGGACAGTATTTTTATTTTGGAAATGAAATGGGGTGGGGGGCACACAGGGAAGAAGGATGAGTTTGATTCCTGTTAGACTACGTCAGGCTGCTTGTCAGGTGTTTGTGCCTTTAAGCATTTAAACCTTAGACGTGCTTGGATTCCATCCCTTGTAAGATGACTTCCAGTCAAAAGTCATCCCAATCCAGAATCTAGAAATATGATTCTAAGTTGTTCAAAATTGGAAGGGGTTCAGGGTGCCTGGCTGGCTCAGTTGGAGGAGCATACGACTCTTGACCTTGAGGTTGAGTTCTGGCCCCACGTTGGGTGTAGAGATTACATAAATAAATAACCTTTTTAGGGATTCTCAAGCTTATAAAACCCCGAACACCTTGAGATCAGAAGAAGAATGTGGTCTCTGATTGAGAAGGCAAAAAGCAGGTATGACGGCGGCTGTCACCGTCAGACAAGCCCATTTCGCGATTGTGATGGAGTCAAAACATGTCTCCTGTGTAACCAGGTCGAAGCGCAAAGACACAAGAGCACATGCAAACCACAAAAATGACCACACATCCCTGTCTCAGCTAGCTGCTGCTTTACCAATTAGAATTTTAACCTGCTCTGTTCTACTTCCTAATAAAAAGTAGAATATCCGATCACACAACAGTGGCCTGATTTCCAACAGCATTCATCCAGAGCAACCTTTCCTTCTTAGACCCTCTCCCAAACCCCCAACACAAACTGAAATCCTATAAATTACTCCCACACCCTCTCACTGAGACACCCCACCTCCCAGCCTCCCCACGGTGTATGGGATCCATGCTGCTGTCACAGGTACCATCAAATTGGGTTCGGCCACAGGTGGGCTTTGGCTGGTGGGGTCCAGCGTGACCACGAGCAAGTCAGAACCCTATCAGCCTCCCAGCCCTCATTCCCATCCATCCCAAACTTGGCTCCAGACTTTCAGTTAAATTCCCCAGATACAGCAACATCTCTTAGCATCTAGAGCCAAAAGGAACTTCCTGCAGATTTCTAAGAACTGAAACAAAATGCATTCCTGTTCCTGATTTATTGATAGGTTTTCGGTAATCAGGTATTCACAGAAGGGAACACTCACTCCATTGTGTGATTCATAAGCACATTCATTCCATCCTCCTTCCCATGTCTTAACTCAAATCTTAATTGCTTTAGTTCTGTTTATTTTCCAAAGAAACTCCTAAAAGAGCTTGGAGAATTCTGGGGTTCTCCCACATTTTTCTTTAAACAAGGCTTTGCATCTGTTATAAAACCTCTCTGTTACTGCAAAATGGAAAAACCACAATTGTATGCACATCAGTGGCTCTTCATTCCTCTGGGACTCTGAGCTCCTACTTACTATGGATTCGAAGGCTCAGGATACACGAAAATGAAAAATACAACAATTTAGCGATGAGGGCAGAGAGAAGAGAGATAGCGTAAATTGCATCAACTTGCTCCTTAGGAGACATATAGGCCTCTTGGAAGGTGACCGTAAGATTAGTGAACTCATTTCTCTTTCCCTGAGTAACTTGAAGGCACACTCATCTGAAGCTGATAATTAGGAAATAAGTTGGGGGGGGGGGGTGTAGGCAGGATGGGTAGGGGCTAAGGGCTGGGAGTGGAGGCCAGTGAGGAGGTTGGAAAAGGTCTTCTCATGAGGGTAATTGACAATTCTTAGCATGGTGTCTCATTTCTTTGGAGAAAAAAGAGATGCCTTTGGAATCTCTCACATTCACTGGCTCTGTCTCTCCCTTACCTTCCCCTCCCCTCCCTTCCCCCTCCTCTTATCTCTTCTCAGTTTCCCTCTGTGTGTGTGTATCTGTGTGTATCTGTCTGTCTGTCTGTCTGTCTCAGTAATCACCTGCATACACTTTCTGTGATATTCACCCTGGAAGATCCTCAGCCAAAGTGGGGCTAAACTCTGTATTTTCATGTTTGTATAGCCTCCCCCCAGACGGTGAATGCAGGTAGCCCTGCTTTGGAGGGTTTGCCTACCAGGTAGCAGGGAAAGAGGCTGCACGGGGTAGATTCTGGGAAGAGCTCAAAGAGTGGTCCACGCGACCCTGACCCCTTCCGGGGATCCTCCTATTTCCCCCTGCTCAGTCCAACCTCACTTGGTTGGCTCCCGTAAGTTCCCTGTCTGCCCCTCCTCTGTGTTTCCTGGAACTCTCCATTTCAAAAGCATTTCCAGGAATATGACTCAGAGATGTCCCCACTCAACCAGACCCCAGCATCTTCTTGCTCCCCAGGGCACACTTCATCTCCCTCCACCTCCGCGAGCCCCTCTAATACACAGAAATCCATCCGTGTCTTCTCCAGGCCTCCTCACTTCCTTTCTAGCCACCCTTCCCTTATGCAAACCCTGGTGCGGCAACTCACCTAAACTGAACACAGGCTTGGTAAATAGGGGAATGGTGTCACTGTTATAATGCGGACCTATCATTAGGTCACTTCTGATGATTATCAGCATGCCAACAGTGTGTGCCCCAAGAAAGAGCAGCTGACTGCAAAGCTACCTCGCAAGCCACTGCATTCAGTGCTACACCCGATGCCCATTTGCCCTCATCCTTTGTCCTAGACTGGTTTAGCAAAAGAAACAAGCCCGCGACCCTGAGCCAGAACCACCCCTCAGGGGCATGTCCACAACTCACAGAAAGCTCGCAGCTGCCTCCTCACCTGCGGCTTCTGAAGAAGGATCGAGGTAAAGCCCTTGCCGACCAGCAGCCCGTGGGAAACTCTGATCCTGCTCCAGGCCTCCGAATCAGAATCTGTTATTTAGAAAACCCTCCAGGGAAGCATAGGCTCAGGTAAGTTAAAGAAGCGCTGCTCTGGGAGGGCCAGGGGCTGGGAAGGGATGTCCTAGCGCTGATAAATCATCGGATAGGTTTCACGGTGGAAACGGTACTCAGAGGCTGTTGGAGAGGTAGGAAAAATGTGTGATGAGAACACAGAAAGTAAGCAAAGGAACTAAGAGGAACCATTTAACGCCTTCCCTCGTCCATCTCCAAAAAGCACAAGAAGTTGTACAGGAAAGGAAAGGAAATCAGATGCGATACTTGGATCCGTGAAATCACAGCTACATAACCAATAGTGTTGGAAACACTGAACGGAAGGGATATATTTCTATTGTATTAATTAGTCAGGGTTCTCCAGAGAAACAGAACCAAATCTGCATTTGGGAAGAGCCATTCTGGCAGTCGGGAGAGTCAGTTGGAGCCCTGATCTTTTGTTGGTCTTACTCACAGTCTCAATTAAAAGGCAAACTGGGGTGGTGAAGGATTTGGGCCACAAATGGAATACAGGGTTGACATCTTTGATTTATAAAAAAAACAGATTGATAAGAAACAGCAGAATCTGTCTGGGGGAAAATGGGCAATTCGCCTGAAAAGATCACTTCCAGAATATGTTAAATGGTTAATATGAAAAATGATCAGCCTCACTGCCATATAAATGACTAGCAAAATAATAATTTCATCTATTTCACCCATCCCATTAGAGATGATGGGGAGTCATAGCCCTCAGTGTTGGCAGGAATTAGATGAGAAAGACATTTCCATTAATGGTGTGATAGGTTTAACAGCTCAGGAGGGAACTTTGGCAATAAGCTCATAATTCAACTTACAGACCTGATGACTATATTTCTGGGAATTTATCAGAAAGTTTGTCAGGAAGTTATCAAAGATGTGGACAAAGACTTATATATAAAGTGCACTAGTTATAGTAGGCAAAACAAAAAACAAAAAACCCACCCAAAAACCTACTAAGAGGGGCACCTGGGTGGCTCAGATGGTTAGGCTTCTGCCTTTGGCTTGGGTTGGGGTCCCAGGGTCCTGGGATCGAGCCCCACATCGGGCTCCCTGCTCGGCGGGGAGACTGCTTCTGCCTCTCCCCCTGCTTGTGCTCTCTCTGTATCTCTCTGTCTCAAATGAATAAATAAAATCTGAAAAAAAACAAAACAAAACCCACTAAGATATCCCACCCTCTCGGGAATTATAGGAACCCACAATATGATATTATGTAAGCATAAGCAATGTTTCAAATTATGCAAAAGCTTCATCAATTCTGCCAAAATGTGAATAGAGGCTATCATTAGTTGGTGACATTATGAGTGATGTCTACTTTTTTAAAAAATGTTTTTCCAGAGGTGGCTGGCTGGCTCAGTGGAGCATGCAAGTCTTGATCCTAGGCTTTTAAGTTTGAGCCCTGCATTGGGTGTAGAGGATACTTATTTTTTTTAATTTTATTTATTTATTTGACAGAAAGAGATAGCGAGAGGAGGAACACAAGCAGGGGGTGTTGGAGAGGGAGAAGCAGGCTTCCTGATGAGCCAGGAGCCCAATGCAGGACTCGATCGCAGGACCCTGGGATCATGACCTGAGCCAGAAGGCAGAGACTTAACAACTGAGCCACCCAGGTGCCACCCTGAGGGTACTTAAAAATAAAGTCTTAAAGGGGTGCCTGGGTGGCTTAGCCAGTTAAGCATTAGACTCTTGATTTTGGCTCAGGTCATGATCTAAGGGTCTCGAGATGGAACCCTGTGGTGGGGCTCCTGCTTAACGTTCTCTCTCTTCCTCTGCCCAACCCCCAGCTCACATTCTATCTCTCTCTCAAAAATAATAATAAAAATAAATAAAATCTTTTAAAAAATAAACAAGTTTTTCCATATTTTTAAATTTTTTCATAACAATAAGAAGTTTAGCCCAAAATAAGGAAATGCGGGCTGAATTGCTTGCAGGGAGGTAACTTCTTGGAGGCCTTGAAAACGGAATCACACACATGCATTCCCAGCCTACCTTTAAATTTTCAACCCACATAAACAATAGGATAACAATTTACCCTCTTCTAAATCCCTATGGTATGCGAAGCACTTTACTTGCTTAATCTCATTTAATGCAGCGCCTCTCCAAAGAAGGTATTATTAACAGTATTCCTAATTTAGAGGTAAAAGAAGTGAGGCTTGAAGAGGTGAATGACTGGCTTAAGGCCTTACAATCTCATTTTAGTGTTGTCTTGACCCTCTTCCTTTTTCACCTGATTGCCTTTTATTTAGTGCAGCTCATCAGCGTATATCCTGGTCTTTGAGCTGAAGACCACAAATGCACAGACCCTTCATCTCTCTGGAAAACTTTTTTTTTCCCCCCAAAGGAAATGCATCTGGGGCCTGGGGGCAGGCTTTGCTGGGAGCACTTCCCCCTTCCCTCTTCCTCCGGCCTTT
This sequence comes from Halichoerus grypus, assembly GCF_964656455.1. Taxonomy (NCBI): domain Eukaryota; kingdom Metazoa; phylum Chordata; class Mammalia; order Carnivora; family Phocidae; genus Halichoerus; species Halichoerus grypus. The sequence goes on from NC_135720.1 coordinate 142,318,887, forward strand.
AACTTTTGCCCCTGGGGCCAGGAGCAGCTCTGTCACTGGGTAGCTGGACTCATTGGTGCCTCTTCCTCCAGGATCAGAGGTCAGTGCCTGAGAGGGCTCTCATTCCCCTGAGAGAGCCAGCAGTCAGGAGGGCATCTGCTCTCCCTCCGGCTCCTTCCTCCCCAGTCCTGGGCTCTCTACCCCGCACCCTGTGCTCTCTCCAGCTCCCCTTTCTTGTGCCTTCTCCTCTCGACTTTCCTCTTTTCTCCTCCAGTTCAATCCCCTGGTTCCTGTCTTTGCCTCCATTGCTTCGCCTTTATTGTCACTGGGAAAGCGAGTACCAAGTTACTATATTTGGGGGGAAAAGAGGCTTTTCATAGAGCAGTGGTCCCAAGACTTGTTCATTGACACGCAATCCATTAATGGGTACTACGTCTCACAATTCCCTTCTCCTACGATTGTCCTGGGGTCTTAGGGCCTATTCTGTGGCTGTACCCAGGCTTGACCAGACCGGTCGGTGGGTGCGCGCGTGGCAGCGGCTGGACCGACCGAGAGTCCGCAGTGGGAGCAGGCGAGCGGGAGGCTTCGGGTGCAAAGGTCTAGAGCGTTCCAGGTTGGAAAGAGCGGCAGGGAGGACGCCGCAGAAGGGGGTCTGAAGAAACTTCGTGATCTCCTGTGCATTCGTGTCCTAGGCGGAAGTTGGGACGACCGGAGGCCCCCGGCGCCTGCTGCCCCGGGAAGGCAGGAGATGGCGGTTTCCCCAAGCTCCCGCCTGCCCAGGGCTCTGCTCATGCTCACCTGCTTCCAGCTGTGCAAGCCGGATTCGGGTAGGCGCCCCCTGGGTCCCCCTCTCTGGCCCCCTCACCCGCACCGGCGGCCGGAACGGCTCGGGAACGGTCTCGCTAGCGCCCTCCGCGGGGGTCCCCGAGGCGCAGGAGCTCCGGTCGCGGGGACTGAGCCTGGTCGCTGTCGGAGCTCAGCTGCCCCCTCTTACCCTGTCCGCCCGCCTGGTTTTCGCAGCCCACTTCGACGTGATCGGGCCGGCGGAGCCCATCGTGGCCGCGCTGGGTGACGACGTCGAGCTGCCCTGCCACCTGTCGCCGAACGTGAGCGCCGAGCGCATGGAGCTGCGCTGGTTCCGCGGGAAGGTGGCGGCGGTGCTGGTGCGGCGGGACGGGCGCGAGCGGGCGGCCGAGCAGGCGGCCGAGTACCGCGGCAGAGCCACGCTCGTGGCCCGCGACATCGCGGCGGGGCGCGTGGCCGTGAGGATCCACCGGGTCAGGGCCTCGGACGACGGCGAGTACCGATGCTTCTTCCGGCAGGACGGCAGCTACGAGGAGGCCAGCGTGCACCTGAAGGTGGCCGGTGAGTGCGCGGGGTTTGGCTTTCTCCGGCGACTTCCAGGCGGTGTACATTTTCCTGTGGCCCCGTGACTTTGGAAACCACCAGATTCTTTGCCCAAATCCCTCCTGGGATGGAAAAGGTTGGCAGGCCTAGAGTGGGAGGTGACTCGGAGGGGCGTCTGAGAGTGGGGACAGAGCATTTCCCCACGTCATGAGTTAAATAAATGGAAGATGCAATGGCTATATAACATTCTTCTCCGTGAGTACCTCGTAATACACTAATACACTTGATCCAGGCTCAGAATTGAACATTTAAGTCGTGTCTACTTTTCACCACTAGGGTGAGGCTGTGGTGCGCATCCTTTGAAGCTGCTTTATGGATTAGAACCTAAGGGCGGATTTCCTAAGGTCCTAGAGCGCGGCTGCTCCTTCACATTCTTGATCCACCGAGAAAAGTGTGTGGTTTTTGTTTCCTTTTTGGCTTCAAGCCCAAATTCAGGGCGGAAACCATAATGGAAATGGTAAGCATTCAGGAGGAGAGTAAGCATTGTGCTCTGACTTTCCCACTTACTAGTGAATGGAAGCAAACAAATCTCTTTCTGAGCCTTATTTCCTACTGAAAAAATGGGCATGCACCTATCAAATGAGATTTTGCAAGAATGAAATAAAATTACACGATACCTAAGAAACTGCCTTGTCGATGCTTGCAGAAGCATTGCATACTTGTAAGATATTATTACTGTGCGTCAGACTGCAGGTTGGTGGCTCTGCAGCATATAAATGTATTGCCTTTTATGTATATATTAAAGGTAAAGTTAAAAAATACTGGGGTGTAATTTGGGTCCCTGCCTCAGAACAGGGTGTCCCATGCGGCAGCCTTATGTATAACTCACATTTCCTTTTTAGGGAATTATCTTAAAAGTTGACAATAAAACCCTAGCGATGTGATAGCATAGAACTGTCATTGTGACCTCTTATGAGTGATAGATATATTTGAGATTCTGCTGAAAGTGGCAGCCCTTTCCATGAAAAGAATCCACATTGTCACATAGACACACATACTGGAACATGGATTTCGACTAACAGTGTGGACACGTGTTTGAGGAATCTTCTCTGCAGCTTGGTGTTTGTCTATACTCTGTAGAATTGTAAGAATAATCAGGCTGAAGACAGAAGGGAAAAACAGCTTTATGTTGATATATGTTAGGACATAACTGTGTTGGGGGGAAGACGAGGTTGAAACACACTTAAGAAAATTCCTGAATCAGTATCACAGGTAAAGGAAGCTTAGATTGACAGCTACAATCTCAATGCAAAGAAGCCGCAATCCCCCTTCTCTTCAAGTACTCCTCTTGGATCATCCTCAAATACCCACTCCCAGTTCTCCTTCTCTTCAAAGTCTTTTGGTAATACTTCAGACCACAAAGCCCTCTCCCCTCTCTGGAGCTCCCTTACCTGCCTTATTTAGCCATTGGTCTCCCTGTTCCTGCTGATTAGAAAAGCTCCCTATGTCTGTCCTTCAAACTCCTGCCCTCACTTCAAACCCTAACTCCCAATATGGCATCCCTCTCTGATAAGGTTATGAAATTCCTTTTACTGATACCACAGCTTCCTTGTGTCATGAAATAGGAGATGAGTCCCTCTCACTCCCAGTCCCTGTGCGCTTCTTTTTCTCAAACTGTGTAACCCTGTGGTTATAAGGCTCCCAGAAGGTTGTCCACTGAAAAAGTAAGGCCAGCCTCTCTCTCCATAGCTCTGGGCTCTGATCCTCACATCCATATGGAAGTTCGAGAAAATGGAGAGGTCCTGCTGGAGTGTACCTCAGTAGGATGGTACCCAGAGCCCCAGGTACAGTGGAGGACTTCTGAGGGAGAGAAGTTTCCATCCACGTCAGAGTCTAGGAATCCTGATGAAGAAGGCCTGTTCACTGTGGCAGCTTCAGTGATCATCAGAGACCCCTTCATGAAGAATATATCCTGCTGTATCCGGAACCTCCTTCTTGGCCAGCAGAAGGAAGTAGACATTTCCATACCAGGTCAGTGAAATCAGCGCTGGGTTTCTATCGGACACAGTTTCAGGGCCATATTACCTGGGACACCTACCCAAGGCAGGCCCTCATGGTGCAGCTGTCTACTGTCCCCACCTAAGCTCCTGACCACTGACATGAAGGAGCCCCACCAATTCCATTAGAAGAGAAAAGATTCCAAATGCATAAAATCTGCCTTGATCTCATAGAAATACCAGATTTTCCGTTTTAGGAGATATATCTTAGATACAGAGGCTTTGCCTCTGGGGCTTTCTCTCCTTGAGTAATAAGAAAACCCATTTCTACCCTTGCCCCTCTGTCTTCCCCATCCTATGCTAGAGCTCTGTCTAGGTTTCCAGGGTCCTCAGGAAAGCAAATCTCATTATTCCCTCCAGACTACCTCTGGTTCAGGCAGGAACCTTTCCTTATTCTTTGGTCATTGAGTCCCATCCTGTAGCACACAGAGGTGACATTTTCCCTTCCTGATTTACTTCCTTCATCCCCTTGGCTACCATCCTGCATTGATAGTTAGAAAGAATTTCCACAATAACATGAATTGATCCATTACTTTCTTCCCTTCCCAGGTCCTGTCCCGAAATGACTCTTCTTTTCTTCTTGCCCATAATCAAAACTTTATTGAAAAACTGATACCAAAATAGATCATTGTTGTATCCCTTACAAAATTAAACATAATTACATTATCTTGGTACACTAACTGGAATTACTGAACCGATAAGGCTTTCTGCAATGTAACAGAAATTCAAGAGGTTGTGGGGACCATTAGTGTTGCTTTCTTCTAAATGAACACCCTTCTGTGACTCTGGCCTCTCTCCTGTTGGCTGGGACAGCACTGCTGAGCACCCTCTACAAAGGACCACCGTCTGAGCACGGCTGAAATCCAGGGTAATCTTGTAGCAACCTTGACATTTTCCATCCATAAAAAAGGAATTTGGGCTTTGAACTACCCATTTCTTTCTTCCTTTTTTTTTTTTTTTTTTTTTTTAAGATTTTATGTATTTATTTGACAGAGAGCACACAAGCAGGGGGAGGGCAGAAGGAGAGGGAGAAGCAGACTCCCCGCTGAGCAGAGAGCCCAATCCCAGGATCCTGGGATCATGACCTGACCTGAAGGCAGACGCTTAACCAGTTGAGCCCCCCAGGCACCCCCTAGCCATTTCTTTTTATGTTTTTTTTCTTTTCCCCTTCCAAGGGCAGGTGTAGTAAATCTCCAGCCAAGGGCATGTTGATCCTTCTGCAAGCCCAGCCAGTCCCCATCTCTAAGGTGACACTGTCAGGCCTGAAATGACTCCTGTTCATCTTCATTCCTCTCTTTCTCTGCCCTCTCCCACCTAAGATCAAAATTTTTCTGAAAAGCTTGGAGCAGCAACATTGGAAGGTCTATTTTTTGCCCTGGGAGGAGTGGGAGAGGGCCAGGTCATCCTCTCTTCCAACCCCCTTCGGAATCAAGTAGAGCTGGCCTTGCTCAGAGTCGCACAACAACTCGTCCTTCTTGGGGATTTTGTTTCAGCTTCCTTCTTCCCAAAGTTGACTCCCTGGATGGTGGCGGTGGCTGTCATCTTGATGGTCCTAGGAGTTCTCACAATTGGGTCCATAGTTTGCACTTGGAGACTGTACAAGGAAAGATCCAGACAGAGAAAGGATGAATTCAGCTCTAAGGGTAAGTCATAGACTGCTTGTCGGGCGTGCTTCCGAGTGGGATTGGACCCAAGTCCTTTGGGATGGCTGCCAGTGGGAAGATATTTGATTCTAGAATTCTGAGAGTCAAGAAGGGGGATTATAAAGCACCAGAAGCCACTGATACCCAATATGAAGGTCTGGGGCGAAGGAGTCAAAACCAGTGCTAATTGAGATATCAGACCAGCTATTCACTCACTACCCTCCCTCAGACTCTCTCCTCACTTCTAACTTGGTTTCCCAGGAAAGATTAACGATCTGATCCCAAGCCAGTAGGAACTTCCTGCACATTTCTTAGAAAAACAAAACATAATCCTTGTTCCTCATTTGTTGATAGAGTTTCAGTAATCAGGTAATCATGAATTAACCCTGCACTCCTTTGTGTGTTCCTCACACTAGCTTTCTCCCCTCCCTCATGTCCACTCTAGAAGGTCATTAAGGTATTTCTGTTTCTTTTCTAGAGAAACTCCTGGAAGAACTCAGTAAGTTCTCTCTTCTTGTCATTGTTTCACCAACAAGGTGTTCTCTCTCTTATTAGAAAGCCTGTCACTGACTCTCTCTCTCTTTCATTGCAGAGTGGAAAAAGGCGACAGTGCATGCAGGTCGGTGGCTCTGAACTTCTCAGACTTCTCAGGGGCTCTGAGGCTCTATGCCCCAGGGATTCAAAGTCCTGTCATACTTGGAAATAAAAACACTAACCCAGTTCTGCGGGGGGATAGATAGGGGAAAGATGATGGCAAACGGCCTTCACATTTTCCTTGAGGCACATAGAAGGCCCTTGGAAGATGTTTACAAGACAAGCCCCTCTGACAGGGACCCGTGACTGTTGACGGGTCACAGGAGGGGGCCAAACAGCTCTCCTCCTGTGGGGACCTGCCAACTTCTAGAACAGTGCTCTATTTTTTTTTTTTTTTTTTTTTTGAGAAGAAAGAATAGGTCTTGTGACCCCTAATGCTCACTGATGCTCAGACTTGCTCTCTCTCTGTCTCTAGTTGATGTGACTCTGGATCCAGACACCGCCCACCCCCACCTCTTTTTGTATGAGGATTCCAAATCTGTCCGACTGGAAGATTCACGTCAGGAACTGCCTGAGAAACCAGAGAGATTTGACTCCTGGCCTTGCGTGTTGGGTCGTGAGACCTTCACGGCAGGGCGACATTTCTGGGAGGTGGAGGTAGGAGACAGGGCTGACTGGGCAGTCGGGGTGTGCAGGGAGAATGTGGTGAAGAAAGGGTTTGACCCCATGACTCCTGAGAATGGGTTCTGGGCTGTGGAGTTGTATGGGAATGGGTACTGGGCCCTCACCCCACTGCGGACCCCTCTCCCCTTAGCAGGACCGCCCCGTCGGGTTGGGATTTTCCTGGACTACAAATCAGGAGAGGTCTCCTTCTACAATATGACTGATGGGTCCCATATCTATACTTTCTCCAACGCCTCCTTCTCTGGCCCCCTCCGGCCTTTCTTCTGCCTGTGGTCCTGTGGTAAAAAGCCCCTGGCCATCTGCCCAGTCACCGACGGGCCTGAGAGAGTCACAGTTGTTGCTGATGCCAAAGACTTCACTAAGGAGATCCCACTGTCCCCCATGGGGGAGGGCTCTGCCTCTGGGGATACGGATACCCTTCATTCTAAGCTAATCCCTACCCAGCCCAGCCAAAGGGCACCTTAAGGAATGTCCCAGCCCAGCTGCTTTCCTTTGTCCTAAGCCCTCCCCTCCATCCCCTCTGACACACCAGCGGCCAGGTCCACCCAGCCCCTGTTTCCCCCTGTTGGGAACGGATCAGTTGGTCTTGGGGAGGTGGGGTGCGGGGTGCGGGGCCTTCCTCATCGGCTTCTGTGCTGATCCTCAGGGGGCAGGAGGTCACGCTGAAGCTGCTTCCAGCAGTCTCCTATCCCTGGAGGCCAAATCCTATAGGGAGGGGCAGCTCAGCGATCAAGATGGGGTTAGGTTGGCATGGGGTTATGACAGAAACATCTGGGTGTCCAGGATAGAGATGTGTTGAGGAACAGGTTTTAGGCAAGCAGGAAACCCAAAAGGTTCTCGGAAGAGAAGATTCAAGGCTGAAATCCCATAAAGGAACTGGGGGGACATCATGAGGGGAACCCAGGCCAATGATGAACACCTGGCCGGTTTCTAGACTTTCTGGGCCTGTACGTCCAGCTTTCTAAGACATGTCCTACAGAGTAGAGAAAACTGGCCCTACTTCCGCGGGATCTGAGCCATGGGCATGGGGACCTGGGGAAGGGATGAAATGAGCGGGGCTGGGGGGCAGACCAAAGATCTGATCCAGGAGAAAACTTCAGACCAAACCCAGGCTGGGTGCCTGGCCGTGCCCCAGATCCTGCTCTCCTCTCTGCCTTGACCTGTTTCCCCCTCACCCGGGGGTCCTTCCAACCTCACTCCATGGAGGCCACACAAGTTTCCAGCTCTCTTCTTCCTTTCCCTGTAGAATCTCTCCATCCCAGAGGCTTTCCAGGAATCCTCCTCAGTGACATCACCCCTTTATCCGCCAGGGTCGGCCTCGGGGCCCCTCAGCCCTCCTCCCAACCTCTGCGTTAAACCCCCAAAGGCATCTTCAGTTCTCTCCCCCCGCCGCCCATGCGCACCCCCCCGCCGGGGTTCACTCGCCCCACCCCGCGGGCTGCTTGTCCCCGGGCCCCAGATGCTGCGTCCCTGTGTGAGCACAGCTAGCTGACCATGTCCCCTTGTGTCTGCACGTCCCTGTATACGGTGGCTCGGCATGCCCCCAAACTGCGGGTTTATCTGGGCTCACACCTTCCATTTCCATTGCGTTTTTCCAGTTTCCAGAGTAGATGTCGCCCATGGTCTTAACCGAATAAATAAGTCTGTTGATTGCTGAAGGCGGCACCCGCACCTTTCCTTTATCCCGACAAGTGGAAGGGAAGTAAGAACAAGCGGGAACGCAGCTGGCTGGCCAGGGCCCGCGCCTGCGTGTCCGAGGCTCACCTGCGGCTGGAGGGCGGGGGGCTCGCCGGGGCGGGGGGCACAAGGGGCTGTTGGCGCGTGGGGAGCTAGCTGCCCCCAGAGGCCAGCGTGCTGGTGGCTGCCCCCCCCCCAGCCTCCGTTCGGGGGGCAGGGGCTGACTCCATATCTACTCCTAAAAAGGTCATTGACTCCTGGTGTAGGTGAATGAGGCCACCTCTTCAAATGTTAACAGTACTTTTCCAGGAGGAGGAAATATTTGGGAAATTTTTAATGGTAATGCCTTGTAATCGGAAAACCAAAAGCAAAAAAACTTGGTGATCTTTAGAAACCCCTTTTCCAAGGATCCTGCTTGAAGAGCCTTGTAGTTCAGTGACATGCACACTTTCCCTGTGTTTCCCCAAACGAGGGTCGACAGTGGTCTTCTTCATAGAAGGTCTGACCTGAATGCAATTCAGCCATCTCTGCTGCCCAAAGGGACGGAATGTGAGTCTCCAAAGGTTCCCCAAGTGGCGGGAAAATCACCTCAGATGCGTGTCTCCTGCTAGGAAATCATGGAAATGAGATCTGTTAACGGATCAAACAACAAGAAATCCAAATTCCAAATTATGCTCACCCTAACATATTATTTCCATTATTGTACCACATTACATTTCTCATGATTAAGCTAAAAACCAACTTTCCTAAATTTTCAGTCTACTAACTACCCTCACAGAAGACTGTGACAAATCAAAACCCAACATTGTCTCTTAGGTGGAAATTCTGAACACCAGACACGTCTATCATCATCACATTCACTGTGATTTGTGACATACGACATTGTCAACAACTCTCCATTACTCACCTTTGTTATTGTCAGCCTCCAGGCCCCATCTCCGTTTAGGTTTTGGTAATGATTGTGGTTATGATTATGATTTAGGACTTCGGGTTCAAGACCTACATAGCAATATCTAGATAAACACATTTCCATATATGTACTGCTAGATTATTTTAAAATGAATCCTCATGAAGGCTTGTAAATCAGGAGACCACACAAGTATTTGGGGAAGAGGTTGAGAAGAAGATGTAATGGATGAGAAGTGACTGTCGACATTTTCCCTCTGCCTCCTTTCAGAGATGAGAATCTGAAGCCAGGAGACATAAAGTGATTTGATTAAAGCATTTAGTCTGGGCGCAAAGCAGGACCTGAATGCTGGTGTCCTTGCTCTCTGTGTCTAGGACATCTTCCGTGAACAAACCACAGTTGAATAGCAGGACTAGAGGCTTAGAGAAATTACCGAGGCAGGAGAGTCTTAGGCATGAAGAGGGTCAGAAGAAGAAAAAAGCAACTAAATGTGCCACCTTTTACTTGGACCAAGGGCTGGCACCCAGAGAACCAGATAGAAAGGGCCCCTTCCCGTATCATTTCATGGATCCCCAACACCCAGTGTCCTTCCCATGCCCCTGCCTCAAATACTTCTCACCCCACACTGTCCCCCCCCCCCCACTGTCCTGGGAGAAGAAAATCAATTATCATGGCTTTAAGTGTTCGTTTGTGTTCAAATTATACTTTTAGAAAGTCAGAGAAAAACAAAGTCCAAATTTCTTTAAAAATACTTGGGAACCTCAGGCAGTTGCTCTGCTAGTTCAATGTATAATGTGTATCCTGAAATGTTATGTGAAATCTCACCCAGAACAGACGGGGCTGCCCCAAGAACCCCTCTCCAAGAATAGAAAGACAGTCATAGGCTTTAATCATCTCTGTGACTCCCCTCCCCTTCCCCCCATGATCCTTGACCTCCCCAAGATCCATGATTTCCTTGGCCATTCAAGGAAAATGGTCACTAGACACAGTACTGAGCTGACAGTAGATTCGTAGGGAACATTTGTCTCCTTCCTTCCCACCCCCTCCCCCTCCCCCAGCTCTAGCTTCTTTGCTTGAGACACCTGTACGGAAGAACTTACCTGATGAGCCTTAAGGCTCTCTTTCTAGCTGGCACCTACCAGTGCCTAGAGGAAATGATCAGGGTTGGTAGGTCTGGCTTTTTCCCCGAATTTTCTAAAAGAGATGACATTTGGTGTTGCTGGACCTCTAAAACCCAGAAAGTTTATCTGCATCCTTGAGAGATATATTTGTCTTCACAAAATGCTTACGTACAACCTCCTCCCATACAAGCACTCCAATAATCGGGTGTTAGCATTCTCTACAGATTGTTTCCATCTTATCTCCTGGAGAGGCTGGGCTCTGGCCTCTCAGGTCCCAGGGAACACCTTCCTTCGGTTACAGTCCCATCCCTGGCTCTCTCCAGTGAGTCACAAGCAGACGTCGAGGCGCAGGTGGGCACGCCCGTCCGGGGCCCTGTACACTGTGCTTCGGGCCCCTGCACTCCGTGACTCACACATGTTTTGGGCCAGAGCCCTGTACCACAGAGGCCTGAACACTTTTTTGGATGTGGCCCCTCCACCTTACCTTTAAAAGAAAGATCTAGCCTTTTCTTACAGCTAACCCCTAAAATAATGATCTCAAACTTGGGTGCTCACCTAGGGGTGGAGGGGAAGTCCTTCCAAATACAACTCCCAGGTGGCACTCGTAGGTCCGAGGTGGGAGGACGTTGGCAATACCCACAGGCTTTCACATTTCACCTCCTGCTGATGGCAGAGCGGGTCTCTGAGCCTGACAGGGCTGCTGTGCCTAAAGCGGGGGACTCGCAAACTTGGGCATGGCTCCGAATTACATGGAGGCTTGCTAGACACACCTTACCGGACTCTGTCCCCCAAACGTCTGCTTCAGTAGGTCTGGATGGGACTGAGAATTTGCCTCTAACTGGTTCCCTGGCGATGGGGATTCGACGCATAATTTAAGAGATGAAGCACTGTAGTTCTTCAGCTGAATGTAGATGTAACCCTCAAGCGCCTAGGAAAGCAGTTTCTCCGGTGGACAGAGGCGAAATGACGGGTCTACAATGCTGCAGGCAGTTCACTGACCAGTTCTAGCTTTGTCGGAAACTCGCAGTCAGGTTCCCAGACTCCCAGGCCGCGCCACTCTGAGCACAGGACCCTGACTCCAGGCTGGGCCACTCTGAGCACAGGACCCTGACTCCAGGCTGGGCCACTCTGAGCACAGGACCCTGACTCCAGGCTGGGCCACTCTGAGCACAGGACCCTGACTCCAGGCTGGGCCACTCTGAGCACAGGACCCTGACTCCAGGCTGGGCCACTCTGAGCACAGGACCCTGACTCCAGGCTGGGCCACTCTGAGCACAGGACCCTGACTCCAGGCTGGGCCACTCTGAGCACAGGACCCTGACTCCAGGGTGCCACTCTGAGCACAGGACCCTGACTCCAGGCTGGGCCACTCTGAGCACAGGACCCTGACTCCAGGCTGGGCCACTCTGAGCACAGGACCCTGACTCCAGGCTGGGCCACTCTGAGCACAGGACCCTGACTCCAGGCTGGGCCACTCTGAGCACAGGACCCTGACTCCAGGCTGGGCCACTCTGAGCACAGGACCCTGACTCCAGGGCGCCACTCTGAGCACAGGACCCTGACTCCAGGCTGGGCCACTCTGAGCACAGGACCCTGACTCCAGGCTGGGCCACTCTGAGCACAGGACCCTGACTCCAGGCTGGGCCACTCTGAGCACAGGACCCTGACTCCAGGCTGGGCCACTCTGAGCACAGGACCCTGACTCCAGGCTGGGCCACTCTGAGCACAGGACCCTGACTCCAGGCTGGGCCACTCTGAGCACAGGACCCTGACTCCAGGGCGCCACTCTGAGCACAGGATCCTGACTCCAGGCTGGGCCACTCTGAGCACAGGACCCTGACTCCAGGCTGGGCCAGAACACCTGAAGCAGGTCCCGTCTGGCCTTAGGTATGTGCGGAAGTGGCTGCAGCAGAGGCTTGGCCTCAAGGCCCCCTGCCGGGTTTACTAGATACAGAAACTACTCACTTTTTTTTTTTTTTTTTTTGCTTTTTTAAACTGTTTATTGCAGTAAGACATCCATAGAGTAACGCCCGCAAATCCTCAGTGCACAGAGCTAAATGCACTCAGAACAAGAAGCCAGACCAGCCGGAGTCCTAACACCGATTCCCGGAGTGGGGGTCCGGGGGGGGGGGTGCGGTAAGCACCCGCTGGGGGATTTACAGGAAAGGCCGGGGAGGAGTGAGCGAGCGCCCGCGGGCTGGGCCTCAGCCAGCGCTCACCTGGAACGGCCGAGAGCCTCCTGGGGCAAAGCGTGTACGCCAAGAAGGCGGTGGCGTTATTTAATTAGGATTCTGCCGAGAGTGCCCTTCTTCCCGGGCATCCCGCCCCGCTCCTCCGGGGCCCGGAATGGAATCCGAGGTCGCACAGCAGGTGCCCCTGGAACCCCGGCAAGCGAGCGCCCCGGCGGCTCTCGGAGGCGGGCTTTCCCTCTGCCCCCGAGGAGCTCCCGTATCTGAACAAAGAGGCGAATAGTGTTTCCGCAGACCGAGAAGTAAATTCGGCGCGAGAGCGGCCCCCGCTGAGTCAGGATGGCCGAGCGGTCTAAGGCGCTGCGTTCAGGTCGCAGTCTCCCCTGGAGGCGTGGGTTCGAATCCCACTCCTGACAAAGCAACGCTTTTAGTTGTTAGACTAGTGACTGTATCCCGCCACCTTTTCCTGTATTCCACCCCCCCATAGGATGACCAATTTTTAAAAAATGTCTTATCCGCGCTCTAGAATTAAGCACTATGTACTTCGAAGACGATTTAAGAACTAGCAATTTTAATCTCATCCCTGTCTCTCTCACATTCAAGGAATTGAAGGAATGTCAACTCCTAAATTACACTGATGTCCCCAGGGCCCCTCTTTTGTTTTGTTTACTTATAGATTTCTTTCTAATACCCTTTTCTCAATCTCATTTCCCAATAACCATAAGAAATTACTGGAGAAAGGTCATCTTTTTCTTTCTAAATGTGTCTGTAGAACATACATTTTTGGTTTCAGTGCTTGCGTTTTTAATTCACGTAAATGACGCTCTTTCACATATCCCATTCTATTTTTACTTTATTCCTGTCCTACCATGGTTTTGAGGCTTATTTCTGTTACTGTCTGCACATCTAGACCAATTGCTTCTAATCGCTGCACAGAGATCTGCAAGTGCGTGTTTGCCTAGTCACCCAGGGATGACTCCCAGATTGGGTCCCACGTCTTGCCACAACAGAAAAGGGTGCTGTCAATGAACATCTTCCTACATATTCCGATCCGAAGCTTTCCTTGACATACAACAGGAGCAAATGGCTGATCATGGGGGTCTGTCCATCAGGGCAGTTTGCAAAGGTTGCACTTTATAACAGGATCCCAGACCCAGGGAACGTGATTTAGAAACACAGAAATTCATGTTTAGTGACGTCTTCAGAAATAGCCCTAAAATTCAAGTTTCCTGATGTTCAGCCTGTTCATCTTAAGCATTAATAGCTAGTTACAAATATTAGCATACAATGTTTCTATTATGAACTCCAAACTTGGACAGTGAGTATTATTATTCTTACATAATTTATTACAAAACCCCAAGTAATCAAAAATCTCAGGTAACTAGAATTTTCTCCTCACCGTTCCTTTCTAAAAAAGAAATCCAATCTAATACCCACTTACAAAGACCGAAAACAGGGCAGATCTGTTTTATGATCACTGATATTCAGAATCATTCTGTCTTCTCCCAAATTCCTCAAAATTCACAGAAACGTTCAGACATACACTGAAAGAAAAGTGAATTGGTATTTCTTAGAAAGATTGTCGTCAGTAAGGTTAGAAAAGAGCAACCAAACAAGGTTTCTTCTTATTGCCCAGGTGGCCACATAGTCAGTCCATTTCTGCCCATTTCGAGTCCCCACTTGGGCCTCGGTAGCATATGACAAAGGAGGAAATGGCAAATAGGTGCAAAGAGGAGAAGCATTTAGAGATACTTGGAGGGCCAACAGGTTGGTTCAATGTTATTCAGGCTACATGGGTTCACCCCTGACTCTGTCACTTAGGAGCTGTATGGCCTTCCAGGCAAGTGACTTCGTATCCCTGTGCCTTGGTGTCCTCCTCTTTAAAGTAGGGGAAATAATTGAACCTTCCCTCATAAGGATGCTGTGGGAATTGCATGACTTAGTATACATGAAGTGCTTGGCAAATAACAAATGCCTAGGAAATAATAAATACCAGATAAATAGTATTTTTTTTTTTTGTTCCAATAGAGCACCTGTTCTTTGCAGGGGCCTGTGTGGAACTCTGGAGATCCAGAGATAGCCCTTGCCCCAGGAGGTAGACCAGATGGTGACAAAGTCAGATAGAAAGCAAGTAGATGAGTGTTGCTATCCAGGGTGAAATGGGAAACATGGTCCCTTCTAGCTCCACCTCCTCATAGGAGAACCTCAGCAGTCCAGCTAGAGACTCTACTTACTTCATAACTAGTAAATTCAAGGGCTACCTTTACTGCTTTGGTAACACATGGTCTTTTTGAAAAACAAAAACAAAAACAAAAACCAAAAAACCATGAAGCAAAAACAAAACAAAACATAATCCATGAAGCACTTGATACTTATCAACTGTCAGGTCAAGTCCATCTGTGGTCTTCATGAGGCCACAAGTGATGAGGATGCCCAAAGGCCTTTGGTCATGTCCACACAAGAGTTTCAAGTGCAAACACACCTCCTCCCCTCATTGCTTCCACTTACCCGCCCTGCGCATCCTCTTTGTCACCTCTGGTCACACGCCATTCCCTTTGCCTGGAGCACTCTGTCCACACCTTCTCCCCAGCCCACTCTCTTGCCTGCAGAAGTTGTACATCTCCTTCATGAACAGTTTGGACATCACTTCTTGCATGGAGTCTGCCCCCACCTCCTTCTACTTCCGCCAGTCTGGGTTAAATAGCAAACCGTGGCCCACAGTGCCCCACTGTCAGTGTTACTACAAGCCACCATCGAATTGTTTGCCACCCCTTCCCCCAGCCTTTTTAGAACACAATTCATGACCCGTGTGCATGATTAGCATGGTGCTTGCCATATACGTGGCTCTGGACAGATAGGCACTGGGTGGATAAACAAGCATTTGATTGTAAGTCATTTCCACTGGTACATATAAATCACATTCGTGATTGATACATGGAGAGTTAGGAAGGCTTTTAAGGTTTTGGGAAAGATGGTTAGAATTTTCGCCTGGAATATTCTATAGCTTCAGTAGCCAGTACCATTACCTCAATGGTACAGATCATGCAATCTATTGAGGGCCTCTGGGCTGGAAGCATCCCAGGAGAGGTATTCCTGGACCCTGATGGAGCAGGGGAGTGAAGGTTAAGTCGAATTCAATAACAGGATGAAGTAGTGGTCTAGTGTTGACTTCTGCTCGGTGACTCAGCTGTCCTCTGCACTTGATAGACATCTGTACTCTAGACCTGGAAGAAAGGTTTTCATGAGCAGAGGATGGGAGGATGTAGTGAAAAAGAGGGTCTCCCTTTCCATTGCTGTCTGCTGCCTATAGAGAAAAGTGGGGAGTTAGGCTGCAGAGTGAGTGGAGAAATTCTCCATAAGAATAGAGTTGTTTTCCTGAAATGTTTCTCAAAGTATTGGGACACTTCGTTTCTGTAGATAGCACATATTTCAACCCTTGACCATCTACATAAAATAATGTGCTCTGTAGGTAAAAGCAGGCTGGTGGGACTTTCTGTGCCAGGTGGTGGGGAGTTTGGTGGTGGGAGATGAGCAAGAGGGTTGGTAACAGCTTCAGCAAGCTTCCATTTCCGTCGTCTTAGTTTCTGTAGGGGCCTGGCTGCGAGTAGAAGTCCAGACTTCTTTCCCACTTGCTTTTTTTTTTTTTTTTTCTTCCCTCTTGGAGAGTTTGGGAATAGGCACCTCAGCTCTTCTGGACTTCTTCAAGTCTGCCTGTCCTTGTGGGCTATCCGCTCTGATAATACAATTAAGTAGATGCTTCTCCCTGACCTTCTTTTCTGAAATCTGGGTGACAAATATTTGTTTCGGTTTGATTTTCCTTTCCAAAAAACTCCGGGCACAAAACCACCTTTTAAAATACTCACTTACAGCTTGTGTTATGTGGTTGGGTTTTAGTGGGTGCTATGAACTGAGATGCTGCTGCTTATCAACAAAACCTTTATCAATCATTCCAGAGGCTGACCTTTCTAAAAATACTGCCTGCAGATTGTGAGAGAGCATCCGTTTGGAATTCCCCCAGGAAAGAGAATAGAATGACCAGAGATGATGATGTTGCTTGTAAACTTGGTGATTTTGCCTTCTGCTTTCCCTGGTTCCTTTAGTATGTGCTAAAAACATATTACACGTGAAATAAAGACGTTGACATCAAGAAAGGTAGAAATTCTTTCTCCCTAAAGAAATGTAAATTTGTCTATCTTCACTTTGCAAACAAAGAGCTCACCCTCAGAGCCACATAAAACACTTGAGTTAAATTCCGTAGGGGAATTGACCCCTCATATTACACCTCGATCGCTCATCCTCTTTATTGAGGGTGGGAAAACCACAAAAGGCCCCGCTGGGATTCGAACCCAGGATCTCCTGTTTACTAGACAGGCGCTTTAACCAGCTAAGCCACGGAGCCCGCACGCCTGTCTGCTTCCGAATCGACAGTGAAAAGGAATGGTCTTCGCTTCTGTTGGGTGCATTTCTGGATTTTCTCACCATTGAGGGACAGGAGCAGCCCAGATGCCTCTCCAGACCCTAAAGATGAAGCAGTCCCCGCCTCGTCCCCCCCCAAGAACTAAGGAACCGCACGGCTACAGGAAAACTGAGTCCCCTTCCGGCGGCGCCAGCAGCTGCGGGGAGGAAGGTTCTCCGGCGTCCGCGGGGACTGTGACCCGGGGCCCAAGGTGGGGAAGGCGCCACGTTGACACGGGAACGCTTCCAGCCCCGGTCGCTCAGGAAGCGAGCTGTCGGTCCTGTATTTCACAGTGTTTGATTAAAAGTCCAGTCGTTCCTTACCCCATTTCTTTCCGTAAAATTGGGTTCCACCTGCCTGCTTCTTGCTTATGATCTTAGCTAATGGAATTCCAGAGTCGCACCTTAAAAATACGAGACTTCATAATTAAAACCCAGTCTTAGAAAGAAAGGAGTGGCCCCCTCTCCTCTGAAGCTACAGAGGGAGAGAAGCTTTCTTGTCCTAAAACTTGTTCGAAGGATCTGTTTGATAAGATGTCAAATTGAGAACATTCACAAGAATTTCTATATTGTCATGGGGACTTGTGTGAGTATTTGTAACTGTTCCCAATTTATTCTAGTCTCTGTAAAATAACTCTGCCCTTGGGAATACAATTTGAACAGAGAGCCTTAGTGAAACTCCCAAGAATTTACAAATTATGTGGCCACAAGTGTGAAAGTAACTTCCCCAATGAAATTATGATTGGCTGTGTTGCTTGAAATCTATTGTCATGGTGATAATGCCGAAATCAACATTTCAGTTTTTGTAAACTGTATCAATATTTGAAGGATTTCGCCGTCACACTCTATAAGGCAGCAACGGACACTTACCTTCCCCTACATACATGATGGGGGTGAGGGGATGAGGTGTGAAAAGCCCATGACTCTGCTAGATTTCCCATTTCAGTGAAACATAAAAAGTCTATGAAATCAGTTGGAGACTCCATGAAGTAAGCAACTATTTCTTTAATATTGTAAGATTAGCCATCATATTATTACTGTGCTTGGAGCCCATATAATGATAAACAGCACAGTCACTCCTACTATGGCTTTGGCCAAACTGTGGTAGGCGGTCTGAAAGACAGCAGAGCCAACGGTATTTTGTTTGGGTTTTTCCTTTGGTTAGCAACTGTCAAAATGTGCACTGAAATTCTGGGAAGTAAGCTGTTTAACAAGCCAGAGACAATTTCTTGGGGGAAAAAAAATGAGACTTAGAGCAATCGTTTCCAGAAATCTGGATGTGAATTCTATCTTCTACTCAATTCCCAGTGTCACCAGACCATGGAAAGGCCTCTCACACTGGCTCTGTTGCAGACATCTGAAATTGGAGAAGGAGCGGATCTCCATGTCACAGACTGCTGACGATAATGTAAAGAAACAGGGGAGGGGCAGACAGTGCCATTTTCCATACGCTTGAGAGAGAAACCAGAAGAACAGTGTACTGAGACACAGAGGACGAGAGGAATCCACCACTGCGATGGTTAGCATGACATGTTCACTTGGCTAGGCTATGCTATCCAGTTATTCAATTGAACACTAATCTACATGTTGCTGTGAAGATATTTTGTAAATATGGTTAACATCTACAATGAGTTGACTATAAGTACCCTCAGTAATATGGGTGAGCCAGCCAGCTGAACCAATTATTATTTCCAACCAATTATTATTTCCAACCAGTTGAAAGGCTTTAAAAGCAAAATGGAAGTTTTCCTGAGGAAGAAGAAATTCAGTAGCATCAGCTCCTGCCTGAGATTTTCTAAAGTACAGGCCTGCCCAGCAGAGTTCAGACTTGCCAGTCCTAGAAATATTCATTCATTCATTTATATTCTCTTACTGGTTCTGTTTTTTTTTTTTTTTCTGGACTCTGTTTCTCTGACTGATACAACCACTGAAGAAAAGACCGGAAACTAGAAACTGGAACTCTCAGAAAAGAAGGTGCAGTAGAAAGATCTCCAAAAACGAAGTTAAAGCCTGCCTCAGCTCATGTCAGGTTGTGAACATGACAGAGAAGTTTGAAGCAGCAGAAGCTTTTGAAATCTACAAAACAACAGGATGTGTTTGTAGACACCGGGGAGAGCAAATGTGGACAGGGCCTCCAACTCTGAGTTGAAGCCCATTTTACAGGTGCAAGATGGGATCTATGGCTCCAGGGACACCTTGGGATCTGGCCTGCCCAGCTGGGTATGTGATGAGCATAAAATAGAACCAAGAAGTACCCCTGTTGGCTTCATTTCTGAAAATTCAGGCATAATTGTTCATGTTCCCAAACTTCTCTTTAGAAATCTCCTTTTTCTTACAGGGTGAGGATAGTCTGTGAACTTGGGTGGGAAAATACATTTTTATCTTGACTAACTTGTTACCGAAATTTTGGGTTTTCTTCCACTATGAATGTAGGCAACAGATCACAGTTGTATTTCAGCCCTTTTTACTTTATCACTTTCGGAAATCACAAATATTTCACATCAAAGTACAGTTGTTACAATTCTTTAAATACCATTTATGTTCATGAGTGCTTTGAAATTACAGTATTTATTAGACCTCCTGCTGTATATTGCCATTTAGCACATAAATAAAGGAGCACAACTATTACCATATCATAAATGTTTAATATTTTGATAACGTATTTCAATATAGTTAATTTCCCTTTGAAATCTTATGTATTTATCTTTTTTCTTTATATTTAAAAGTATTATTCTGTGAGGCAGTCCATAACCACCAAAGTGCCCTAACGGTACAGTACAAAACCTGGTCAGAAGTCCCTTGCTCTACTGTCCTGGGGGAAATTCCTAACTAGATCGACTTTAATGTTACGCAGAAAGAGTAGCAACATGTATATTCTTCTTAAGGACTGCTGCCATGTTATGAGCTGAAAACAACTATTTTCTAAACTCAGCGTGTATGTTCTCAGGATCAGGCAGTTTTACTCCATCTGTCACTAGCCCTCAAGTTATTTACAATGCCCACCCAGGCACGGAGATAGCGCTTCCTTCTCAGAAATACAGACGCTGAACTGCACACAGAAGAGATGCTTATTCGCTTCCCGAGAAAGCAAACGCGTGAGAGCGGCCGTGCGCGCGCGGGCTGATGATGCTCCTTTTAAAGGTGTCAGATTCTGAGTTGTAGGCCCAGCGGTAGAAGCGCAGGCCGAGCAGGTGCTTAGCGCCGAGCCTTGCTTAGTAAACACTGAAATACAAAATGGGTAACGACCCGGGGAGAGAGAGGACAGCACGTCGG
This sequence comes from Halichoerus grypus, assembly GCF_964656455.1. Taxonomy (NCBI): domain Eukaryota; kingdom Metazoa; phylum Chordata; class Mammalia; order Carnivora; family Phocidae; genus Halichoerus; species Halichoerus grypus. Next base: position 142,338,753 of record NC_135720.1, read on the forward strand.
ATCACGCAGGCCACACGACTTCCAGTTTCCTACAGGTCACTTCCAAAGCCCTGGCGAGGGTCTACAGGACCGGCGGTGGTCGGCAGGCCTCTGCCCCGGAGATTTCCCCCGTTCCCCGCTCTTTGCCCTGAGAGCCGCATTTCTCCAGCGCTCATCACCGGGCTGCTGGGCTTTCCTAGTCTTCCCGGTCTGCTCGTTTTCCTCCGAGTGCTTATCATGATTATTTTACTTATTTAGTGCTTCACGGCCGTAAGTTTCTCGAAGGGCAGGGATCACACCTCTTTCCGTCTCGGCTCGGCTTCCGGCGCCTCGAACGGTAGGTAACACCGGTTGGCGAGCGAACGCGCGGATGGAGAGGGGCGCGCGCGGAGAGGACGCCGACGCCGGGGCGCGAGCAGGCGGCTGCCGGGGACCCGCCGGCGCCTGCGTCCTCCCGAAGGCGTACAGGCGCCCCCACGGCCCCGTGCGGGCCAGTGGCGCAATGGATAACGCGTCTGACTACGGATCAGAAGATTCCAGGTTCGACTCCTGGCTGGCTCGGGGCGCGCCGCGCTGTTTTACTTCTTTCCTCTGCACGCCGCCGAGGAGCTCCGCGTTCGAAAATCCGGGCGGAGGGAAGTTTGCCCGCAAATTCTGCAGAGCGAGAAGGCGCCGCTTTTAGCACAGCTGGGGTCATCACTCCCCTGCAGAGCGGCTCCCGCGTCTCGGCCCGCGGAATGTGCGCGGGCCCGGGGCACGCCCATTGCGACCGAGTTTCATAAAGATTGAGGTCTTTCTATTGCTCTCCTGCATCCGGCCGTTCTGAGGATGTGGCTTCGGGTCTGTACGCTGCACGGGCCTGGTCTGCGCTTCCCGATGGCGAGTTCGGTGGGAACGCGCGCGGCGCCCGGAGGCACGCACCCGGAAACCGCGGTCATCTGCAAGGGTGGAAGGGCGTGTGCTGCAGGGAACTGCCTTCTCGGGAAAGCGCTCGCTGCCGAGTTTCCGTAGTGTAGTGGTTATCACGTTCGCCTCACACGCGAAAGGTCCCCGGTTCGAAACCGGGCGGAAACAAGCGCTCTCCGTTTTGCAACTAATTCCTTAAAATTTTTTCTTACGCATTTAAAAAAAACCATATCACGTCTTCATAAATACGCTCCCCGCCTTTTGTCGTCTCGTGGCCGGGCCGTGGCACGGAGGAGGCGGCGCCGCCCGAGGTGGGTCGGGGTCCCGCGGCCCGGGCGGCGGCCTGACGTATCGCGAGGGGAGAAGCGGCTCTCCCCCGCTCCGACGCGAGGCGGCCGGCCGCCCGCAGCCCCGGAAGCGGTTCCTCGCCGCCCGCCGCCTTCCTGTTCCCGGCAGGGCCCGCTGCGCGCGTCTCCCCTCGGCCCCACGGCCCGCGCCGGCCCTGCCCCAGCCCAGGGCACCCGCGCGGCCCGGGCGGCAGCTGGGTGCCGGCGCCTCTCGGACGGCCGCGGGACTCGGGTAAGCAGCGGAGGCCCGAGCGCGCGCCTCCCGACAGCGGGGTGGTCGCCCCCCCCCCCCCGCTGGGGACCCTCCGGCGGTCGGGCCGGGTCGCCTCTCCAGAGGAACGGAACCGCGGGCGGCCCGCAGCGCGAACCTCTGGGCGAGGCGCCCGCAGCCCCGCGGAGACCGCAGCCGCCCGGGCAGAGGCGGGGCGGCGACCCGGGCGTGTGGAAGGACTGCGGCCGCAGGCTGGCGGGCGGGCGGGCGGGCCTGGGCGCGGCCTCTCGCTCCCCGGGCCCCGCTCCGTGAGGCCTGCCTGCGGGAGAGCCCACCGAGCGGGCGCCCAAGGCCCGAGGCTGCCTGCGCTCCCCGCCCAAAGAACGGAAACGATCCCGAAGTTAAGAAACGGCCCAGCTGTGGGTTCCGCGTACTGCCTCGAAGCTTGGGGAAGGCCCCCGGCAGCCCCTGTTTAAAATCGGGTCTCGAGCCCTGGTGTGCGGCCTCTGCCCTCTGGCTGGCACACGGCCTGCCTCCGTGTTCATGGGATCCATCGGGGGCTTTTTCTGGCGCACCTGCCAGCCTCGGGGGTAGCCTCAGGACTTCCTTCTTAGATGTGCCGTTACGACCGCTCCTACTCTCATTGCTTTTATTTCTGCTGCTACAACTACTACTTTTAGGGGTAATAGTCTCGAGCCCAGTCTCTCAGACCCCGTTACTCTAGGTTCCCTGAAACGACTGCTATGAATGTGATGTTTTTACGGCCATAAGAAAAGAAAGGGCAATCTTTACCTAATGAGCGGTTTTTCTTTCTCTTTCTCCCCAGCTCCCTCTTCCTCCATGTTCATACCTTCTCAGAAAAACCCTTGCTTTTATCATCTTGTTAATTCCCTTGTTAGCAAGATAATAATCAGCTTTGGTATGTGCTCAGAAATGTATCTAAGACATTTTCATTTGAAATCTCTTCTGTACCGCTCAGAAATACAAGTGAGTTAACGTGGTGCCCTGAAAGGAGGCAGGGGTCTCAGGGGCCTGGGAGGCGTCGGGAGATGTGTCCCCTCCCATCCGTCTGTGATGCCAGTGGGCAGGAGTACTTCAGCTGGGAAACCGAGTGTGCCCAAGCCAACCAGTTCCGGGGGGGTGACGGTTTCATTGAAAGCCTATGACTCTCTGCTTCTCTTCAAATCAGGTGTTTTCTGGCAAAATGCAGAAGGAGCCCTACCCTTTCAGACCCTCTGCCCGTCTCACCTTCTTCTACCACCCTTCCCGCCCCCAGTCTCCCTCAATGCCAGATGGAAGCTCAGGCTGCCCACCTTGGCTGGTAGTTCCTTTGGAAGGTGGAGAACAAATGGGCCCTAGATAGTGGCTGATGCCATGTGAGCTCTTGATCCTGTGGCACACTGCACCTTACCTACGATCTTTTATTTTGTTATAGCCTTTATCCTCTCTTTCCTAAGCTTGGTGTTAGCAGCCTTCTCCCAGGTCTTCCCTCCAACCCCAAGGCACAGAGAGAAGAAGGTGGCCTTCTGACTTTGGGGTGGGATTGAGACTAGAACCCAAGTTAGAACTGTCTCCCAGAAATCCAGGTCAGTAACATTAAGGGAGCAAAAGGATGCTGCTAAAATGTGCCTTGTACCTGTCTGCTGGGAATGGGGTGCGGTGTGTAGGATGAGGTAGGATTTGCTCCATGGATACCGGAGACAGGCTTATAATGAAAGAGAAAAAAAATATGGGAAAAGGATTTTGAGAGCTATGCAAGACCACAAAATGAATCTAATCCAAGCTGTGTTGTAGGTCACTAAGGTCTTTACGCTCCTCCCTCCCGTGGAAGTCCGCTAGGGCTGCCCTAACACATGCCGCTGACTGCATGTCATGAACAACAGGAATTTATTTTCTCTGTTCTAAAGGCTGCAAGTCCAGCATCGAGATGATGGCAGGTTTGGTTTCTTCTCAGGCCTCTCTGCTTAGCTCACAGATGGTCACCTTCTTGCTACCTCTTCACACGGTCACCCGTCTGTGTTTTCTGTGTCCTCATCTACTCTTATGTTGGATTAGGACCCACCCACATGACCTCATTTTTCCTTGACTACCTTTTTAAAGGGCCCATCTCCAAATACAGTCACAGTCTGAGGTCCTCGGGGTTAGGACTTCAACCTATGAATTTGCGTGGGGGAGGGGGGGCAAATTCCGCTCACTTCTGGGGACGAAGATCGATGTATTATATATATTATTGACAGAGTTTGGAGATTTCCCAGCAGTTAACCTCACAGAAGACTATAGCGCACCTGCATCTCCTCATTTTACTCATCATTTGCATGTTTCTGTTGCAGATGAAACAGACTATTTGCTTTTTATGTGACTTTTTAGGTTTTTAAAGCCACTTCTACCAGTTAATTTAAACTTCATGGGTCTGCTTCTAATGAAAATATGCAAGTCTTCATAGCTAACAAAAGTATTTATTAAAAAGGATGGAGCAGATGTTCCCTCTCCCCTGAGGCTGCTGAGGGAGAGATACCTTTCCACATTATAGAACAAGCAATCTGCTTAAATGAAGAGTTAAATTGTGAACTTTCACAAGAATTTCAGCCCGATTCTTTGCAAAGCAAAGATGAATGATTCAACACTTTCACTATTTTGTTTGTTCTGTTCTCTGTTAATATACTTCTGTCCTTGGAAGTGTTATTTTAACAAAGGGGAATTGTTAAATTCCTAAAACTTTAAAAATTGTTGCCATGTCGTGATAATTTCTTGCCCTGGTGATAGCACTGAAAGTCCTTTCTCTGTATTCCCAAAGTTACAAAATTACTTATATGATTTATCTGCCAGTTCATAATATTTCTTTTCTCTCACATGCATGATAGAATATTTATAATCCTATGACTTCTCTATTTTATAGCCTAACAAATTATTTCCTCTTTTTTTAATTCTTAAAATATATATATATTTTTTTAATTAGTAGACTTTATTTCTTTAAGGCCAGTTTTAGTTTTTCAGATAAGTTGAGCAGAAAGTAGTTTCTCCTATTATTAAAGTTTCTCTTATTAATAACAACTTGCATTGGTGTGGTACATTTGTTACAATTGATGAGCCAGTGTTTCCACATTATTCTTAATTGAAGTCCATTGTTTATTTTAGGCTTCACTCTTCGTATACAGTTGAGTTTTGCTAAATGCATAAGGTCATGTATCCACAGTTATAGTGCATACAGAATAGTTTCATTGTCCGGTACTCCACCTCAAATAATTTCTTTTCAGTTAACACCACTGTGTGTTGAGAACGCTGTCCTCCCCATCCCTCTTTGGCTTTCACGGAAATGAAATGACTTTTATCCCACTGGCCCTTTTTCCTTATTTGTGTATCTGTCTCCTAATTTGTAAGGTCTCTGGAGAGTCAGCCCGTGGTCTCCTGATAAGCGTCCTAAAGGTGAGTTTCAAGGAACTAATCCATATTCGTATACTCAGATACAGCATCCAGCCAGCGGCCTGTTTTCCTTGAATTTATCTTTATTGTTACCTGCTGTGTTTCGGCCTTTGACATGTGGAGATCATGGCCCCCCTGCTTGGGATGGACTGCAAGGGATCTAACATGAAGAAGACTGAGCCCAGGAAACAGACTGTGAGCATTCCCACACCAGGACGTGGGCTAAGAAACACAGTTTTGGAGTGAGATGGAAGGAGAATGGTATGGAGTGTCCATTCTTTAGGGAAGTGTGTCCTAGAACAAAAGCTCACCCTTTGGTTTCCTCTCTCATTCTCTGGTAACAAAAAGGCCTCTAAGAATATATGCAGAAGGTTTAGAGTGACATTTTCATTTTTTATTCAAGTTGGCACACTTTTGAGAGTGAATGGGAGCGTTATTAATAGTTATACCCGGGCAACAGGTATAAACCATGTCACCCTAACGCTAGACAAATGATTTTCATGCTATAAAATATCTTTCAACGTTGGTTCCTTCATTTTAAGAGCAGCTGTCTTTTCCTGCCTGTTCCTTTCTGGGCACACCTTTACCATACCCAGAGTTGAGCTATGTGATCTCTGATGTCCTTCTCAATTACTTTCTTTAAAAATTATTTTCTTTATTGTGTCAGAATTCGGATTTTAAAAAAAGCCTTTTGTTCTGTAAGGATTGTTCACACATTTCTTTAGTGGTACATTTGGGAGAGAGAAAAAAGAGAATAAATTAGGCATAAATTCATGTAATGTCTAGGGAAGCATGTCCTTGGGAGAGAGCAGGTTGAGTCTACTGGATCATTCGAACTGCAGCGCGTGTCTGTGGTAACAGGGACTTTTCAGTCCTCAGGCATTTAGGATATTTAGAGGCAAGGGAAGAGCACAGCAAGGGAAGAGAAGGATCCAGCTAATTTCACATTAGCTTTTCAGTGAATTGCTTTCAGCATGAGAATAGAAGTGTTTCTCCTCTCAATTTCCATCTGTTGTTCGCAGTTTCTTACAAGGTACCAAGGGAAAAATACAGACTGATTCAAGGCACTTTGCTTCTCCTTTCTTCTTTATACTAACACATTTCTCCCTCTATTACACAAGAAGAAAGGAAAAATGCAAAATTTCCAGTAATTCTAGTCATGGTGAAAAAATGGGGAGAAAAATAGATAATTTGATGTTTTAACACCATTTATAGGTGGATAAAAATCAAAACCAAGTTTGCTCAAGGATCATGTATCTACACAGTGAGGTCCAGCAAAAACAAAACAGAGCAAAATAAGACTCTGGAGGAATTTAGGGACAAGATAATTTTTTTTTTTTTCCTTAAAATAAAATATTGTGGAGTGGGACAGGGCATAGGATTACAGAATTCCCCAGGAAATGTTTTCGACGGTAGGGCAGAGATATAGCTAGTCTTGGCCTAAAGCCTTAAGAAAGTTCACACAGTGCTTGTGAATGCCAGCCATCGGCCCAGGTCCTAATTACCCAAGCTCAAAATAAATCACTTTCCATTCTGTGTATCCCTAAATCTGTGCTTTGGGCTACGTACTTTTTTAAAAGTAGTTTTTATTAATTCTTGAGCAGAGACATCTGTGTAGAATCTAGAGAATAGAATGTCAGCTATGTCCCTCCTCCTCCCCACCCCACCCTCCTTTCAAGGGAGAAAATGCTACCCCCATCCCTTTCCCTGGACCCTCTTACCCTCTCCAACCACCATCCCTTTCTCAGTCCCCTTTCATGTGACTACTGTCCCGATTTTTATCTTTATCCCTTGTTTGGTTGGTTTTTTTTTTAGTTTTACTACGTGCTTGTAGCCTAAACATGTCGTTTACTTTTATACTTGTAAGTGGATCTATACTGTACATATTTTGCAACCTGTCATTTTTACTCAACAGTATGTTCTTGAGATTCATCCATGTTTTTGCATGTCGCTGTAATCTATTCATTTCTGCTGCTGAATAGCATTCCCTTGCAGAGATGCTACTAAACCTATTTATTCTGTTATTGAAGGCCAGTGGGTGGTGTCGGGTTTTGAAATTACAGAGTCACCATAAACATTCTCGCAGGGATTTCCTCTGCACATCTCCCAAGAATTCCTCTGGGGAAATACCCAGAAGTGAAATTGCTTTTCAGAATGTTTTCAAATTTAATACACTAATTTGTACACACAGAAACACACATCCCAGCAGTGTATAGTGTTTTAATTGTTGCACATCTGCTGAGCCCTTGATTTTGTCAGACAATTTAGTTTCCACCAGTTTGATGGGTGTAAAGTGTTAGTATGCATTTGTCATATTACTGATGTGGTTGAGCATACTTTTATGTGCTTATTCACCATTTATACTTCTTCTAAGAAGTACTCATTAACACTTTTGCTTGTTGTTTTAAAATTTTCCTTTTGTCCTTTTCTCATGGATCTGTAGAAATTCTTTATATATGCTGGATTCAAATCCCTTGTCACTTATATGTGTTACGAATATCTTTGCCCAGCTTGCAACTTACCTTTTTACTTTTTTATACTATCTTTGATTTACACAAATGATTCATTTTAATGTAGTTAAATTTGTCATTTCCCGTTATGGTTGACACTTTTTGTGTTTGTTAAAGAAATCTTTCTAGAAGCAGTGTGAGGAAGACAGAAACCACCCCCCTCCCTGGACTGGCCAAGCCACCTGCCCAGCACTGCTGCCACCATGCCCAAGAGAAAGGCAAAAGGAGATGCTAAAGGTGACAAAGGGAAGGTGAAGGATGAGCCACAGAGGAGATCGGCACGCTTGTCTGCTAAACCGGCTCCTCCAAAACCAGAACCCCGGCCTAAAAAGGCCCCTGCGAAGAAAGGAGAGAAGCTGCCCAAAGGGAGAAAGGGGAAAGCGGATGGTGGCAAGGAGGGGAACAACGCTGCAAAGAACCTAGATGCTTCCACAGTCCAGTCACAGAAAGCAGAAGGCAGTGGGGATGCCAAGTGAAGTGTACTTTTTATGATAGCTCTGTACTTCTAGTGACTCTACTGTTCGAAATACTATTTTTCTTTAATCAAGTTTTATAAAAATGTAGAATTTGGGTTTTTTTTTTTTTTCCAAACTTACGTTGTTAGCATACAAGACACATTGTTGTTGTGTTTTGTGGTAAGTGCAAATACCACTAATAGAATGTCTGAGAAGCTGGATTGAAATGGGGAAGATGGGATCTTCGGTCCTTGTTTTTGAAGATTATTCTTGGCTCCCAGGAGAGATTCTCTGACATTCACACATGTCAGCCACTTTGGCTTAGAAGCCTTACAGCATAGAGAAGCAAAACTTCATGTCTTCTTTCCTGATGCCATCAGCATATGCTTGACTTACCAAAATAGTTGTGATGTGGCCTTGGCCCCCCTAAAATCCTGTGTCGGGTAACAATACTCAGGCTTTCTGGTGATAACATCAAGACGGTGTTGCTCTAAAGAAGCCGAGATTCCTGTTTGTAGGTGGTGGGTCATCCCACTGATGGTCTTAAGAGTTTTTAGTTCCTTTCTTCCATGTCCGAGTTGACCTGTGAAAAGATCTTACATGCCTCTTGTGAAATATCCACCCCTTCTGAGAACTCCGCCTTTTCAAAACAGCAACAGAAGACTGTTGACTTTTGGGGAAGGGGAGTTTGAAAGTTGTAAAACGTTATGGATTGTCAACTATGTCCTCCTGGAAGTAACTGGTTTTGAAAAGTATCTGATAAAGCTGAATACAAATTAGCTTGGTGGTAGGGGGATCATTTCCTACCCAAAGTCATAGAGATATTCTTTACTGCATTGTAAACATTTTATAGTCTTGCTTTTCACATTTGTCTTTAGTCTGCTCTGAACTGATTTTTGTGAAAAGTAGGAGATAGAAGTTCAATATAATATTTTTTCCATATGGGTAAGTGGTGGTTGTCCCAGCACCATTCTCTGAATACTTAATTCTTTCCCACTGATCTATAACACCAGCTCTTTCATAAATAAAGTCTCTCTGTGTGGGTGGGTCTGTTGATGATTTCTATTCGGACTCACTGGTCACTTTGTCTAACCTTGTGGCAGTACTATACAATCCTGAGTACTACAACTTTAGAAAACTGTCTTGATATCTCAGGACAAATCCCACCTCCAAAAAAATTACCACCGAATTTTTCTTCCTCGGGAGTGTCTTGGCTATTCTTAGCCATTTGCTCTTCTGTACAACTTTTGAATTAGATTGACAAGTTCTAAAACAAAACAAAAATGTTGGAATTTTTATTGGATTTGTATTGAATTTATAGACTAAATACAATGTTGAGTCTTCCAATCTATGAACATGATATACTTCTCCATTTATTTAGCCTTTTTAAATGTCTTTCAATAAAGTTTTATAATTTTCTCCATAAATGTCTTTTGTTAATATTTCCTAGGGACTTTATGCTTTTTGACGCTATTCTTACGGTATATTTTTGGTTACTACATTTTCTGTTTTTAGCTAAAGTTGATGTTTATATCCAGCAACCTTGCTAAACTCTCATTAATAAGTCTGTATGTTCTTTTGGGTTTTCTCCATAGGTAAACCGTATATATGTGCAGACAATTTTGTTGCTACACAGTTTTATTCCCATTTTTACTCTTTCTAAGCTAGGCATTGTCCAAGTGCCCCCAGCACAGCAGTGAAAAAACAAAGTCTCTGCTTTCGCCAAGCTTATATTCCAGTTGGGCCTGGGGGAAGAATTAGAAAATACAGATTTAGGTGAGGAGGGGCCTTAAGTAAACAAGTAAAAGTGGGTGCTATTTCGATAGGGTGGTTAGGGAAGTCCTCCATGATGAAGTGACATTTGAGCAGACACCTTAATGAAATAAAGGAACAAAAGATGTCAATATGTGGCAAAAGCACTCCAGCAGACAGGAGGTGAAAATGTGTTTGGCTGTTTGGCTCGTTGAGGAAGAACAAGGAAGCAGAAGTGACTAAATTGGAAAGAAGATGGATAAAGGTGATAGCTGGTATGATTGCAGAGATAGCCAGGGGCCAGGAAATGAAAGACTCTCCAAGCTGTAATTTTTCTCTGAAAGTGACAGGATACCATTAGAGTTTCCAACAGAGAGCACCATCTAAGTGTTGGGGTTGGGGGTGGGCAATAGGCTGTCAGGGGAGGGCAAGAGTTGAAGGAGGAAGACCAATTAGATGGCTGTCACACTGAATTGCAAGAAATCCTACTTTATCATGCTGTATTACTGTCCTTCCCTCTGTTCAACTATTCCCACCCCATTTTCTCTGGTAAACAGCAAACATGTATCTGTGCTTTCTCTTTGCTAAGCAACAGGTCAGGACCAAAGAAAAACACTACCTGTCCTTAGAGGCCAAAGTCAAATGCAATAAAGTCACCACACAGTACTGTGCTTAGTGTGGTGGTAACACTGCAGGAGGCCTGCCCCTGATGCCAGAGCATAAAGGGGTTTTAGGGAGAACTTCCTGGGTCATTTTGACACCGAAGCAACAAAATGAAAACAGGAGGAGTTGGTCAAGCAAGGAAGGAGTGCGGGAAAGCCTTCTACTAAGAGTAATAACATTTGCAAAGATGTTAAGAGAATATGGTGCATAGTAGAAGTTCAATAAATTGTTGAATAAAAAAATGATTTAAATGCATAACCAAATTCTAATAGGTTTTTGTTTTTGTTTTACAATAATAGGTATTTCTTAAGTGGTCATTGTTTGCCAAACACCGTGTCCGGTGATTTCCATGCATAATTTATTTCCATGACCCTATGAGCTGAATATTACTCTCCCCATTTTGCTTTACATTTAGTGAAACTGAGGCAAATAGAGACTAAATAATTAGCCTTGAGATCATACAGTGAATAGAAAAATCCAAATTAAGACCCAGGTCTACAACTCTAGGGCCTAGAAGTTTCCTCATTGTTGAAAAGATCAGTGGTATAAATTTCATATGTAATCCATCCAGTTTCTGAGTAAATCAAGGAGTTTCCCAAGATACCATTAGGAAACAACGAAATGCAAGAAATAATATGCTGTGTGCTAAACAGTTGTAATTTCCAGTGAAGAAGGGTAGTAATGAAAGGACCCTAAATTCTAGCGGGAAGTGGTCTTACGGAATTTAGGATTTCAGTGTTTCTCTAGCAACATAAAGCTAGAAAGGCTTATTTTTTCTGTACAAAGATGCTAGTTTTTTAGACAAATATTTCTAAGCGGGGGATAGCAAATTAGGAAATAAACTACACTTTAAACCTCCTTGTCCACTTTTCTGGCCCACTTGGCACTTACATTCGCACCTGTAAACTCATAAACTAACAGCCAGGCTTATGAGTGTTTTGAGAACTTGGGTGTCTGATACCAGACAGACGGAGTGATCCTGAGTTTTCCGTAATTAAACTTCTGACCCTCAGAACTGAGGCGCTGGTCCTGGAAGAGCTGGAAAGGAGAGAGAGGGAAACTTACTTCCCTGTATCGACCCTTGTCCCTCTTAGCTCTGTTGCCCGGTGAGCTGGGGGGACCCCGGGCCCTGAGGTCTCCGCTCACTCAAACCTGAAGGGGTCACCAAAGGTTCTTGCTTGTGTCACGAGAAGGAATTCAAGGACAGACGCGCAGCACGGCGGACAAGCGACACCAGCGGGAGTTTATTAAAGTGAAAAGTACAATCCGCAGACTTGAGAGCAGGGAGCCAGGGAGCGAGAGCGAGAGAGCTGTGCGCCCCGACGGCGGGGTTTCTTTTATTGACAGTTGTTAACTAGGGGGCGGGCTATTCATTCCTGGGGCCGGAAGCAGGGTTTCCCGCCTTTTCTTCCTCACAGGGCTTTCCTGTCGTGGCGCCGCCATCTTGGGCCTGTCTGCTGGGATCCGGCCTCTCGTGGACGCTGCCGGGACAAGCCTCTGACCTTCCCCACAGCCGGCCACCGCCGCCTCCTTGCTGGCCTCCGGGCATCCCGCTAGAGCCTCGCTGCCTGCTCTAAAAGCCCTATCCTCAGCAGTGCTCACAGTGATCTCTGTAACACCGGCGCCAGGCCTCCTCAGCCCCTCGCAGGGCTCTGCACGTGGCTCCGCAACGTGAAATCCGAAAGCCCACCCGCATGCGCCCGGGCCGCGGGAAGCACTTCCGGCCCTTCTAGGCCCTCGGGAGGCCTCAGCTCTCGGTGTCGCGGGCCCCTGCCCAGGAGGGCGGCGTCCTGACTCCAGGTGGGCAAGGGAGGCTGGGGCTGTGAGGCGCCTTCCCTGGATTGCTGCTCAGACCCCTCGCAACCTTGCTCAGGCTTGGGGTTCCGGGCGCTCACCCCAAGTCCCCTTCAGTGAGGGGCTTGTCGGAACCCCACGTCTCGTGGCGTGCGGCCTCCGCATCTGTTCGGTTCCCCGGGGGCGGATGCAGCCCGTGGAGCCCTTAAGATTACATTCTAAAAAGCCGTAAAAAATACATAGAATGACCAAAAAAAAAAAAAAAAAAAAAAAGGCCAATTATACCACAAAACAGTTACCAAACAAGTACAGTAACACTGCGTCAACGTGTTGCGTATTAAAGGACAAGACCCGTCTTAGGACAACCGCGATGTGGAAACAGTGAGTGCGAGACACCGGCGTGATCCGATGTGGGGCTCGGGGAAGGGCCGAGAACGAATCCTCGAGACGCTTTCGGTTCAAAAAGGTGTGTTTATTTTTATTTTTTTTAAGATTTTATTTATTTATTTGAGAGAGAAAGAATGAGAGACAGCACAAGAAGGAAGAGGGCAGAGGGAGAAGCAGACCCCCTGCTGAACAGGGAACCCGATGCGGGACTCGATCCTACGACTCCAGGATCATGACCTGAGCCGGAGGCAGTCGCTCAACCAACTGAGCCACCCAGGCGCCCAGAAAGGTGTGTTTATTATAGCACGGGGACGGGCCCCGTGGGCAGAGAGGGGCAGCTGTGGTTTTGAGGAGAGACTGGTGATCTGCTTTGAAGTTTGTGGAGGGAGGGAAGGCAGACAGTTCCAGGCCTTTCCGTGCGCTGCGCGCAGGGTCCCCAAGCCCGCGGAGCTCTGGCTCTGCTTCAGGTAAGGCGGCTCTGGGCCTTTAGTAAGGCAGCCGCGACTTCCTGGAGGGATGTCAGGCTCTGCGTGTCTCAGGCGTTTATCAGCGGGCTGCGGGCTGTGAGGGGATTGAAGTTAAGCTGCATCTCTGTTCTCATCAATGCGAAAATGTCTGATTTTCCTTGGTGGCAAAACCACAGGGTCTTCTGACTGTAGTTTGTTCCCTACATTCGTATGTGAAGGGTATGCCGGATTTCAGGTCAAGGTTAGAGATTTTGAAGATGTCGATATTTTTCCCATCCAAGTTCGCCAGTCCCCAAGTTAAGAAACCCTGCAAAGGTGCTGACCCCAGTGTCTGGATCGTTCAGCCCCCCTCCTCCCAGAGATGTAGATATTGTTGATTTAACTATTAATTTTCTTGTACCTGGTGACATTTCTTAAAGGTGGCCATGATGAAGTTTTGAGGGAGCACAAAAATCAATCAGAATTCACCCCTTAACTTGGTCATTTTTTTAAATTTATTTTTTTCTGAGGTACAGTTGACATATAATGTATTCATTTCAACTGTACAACATAATGACCCGGTATTTGTGTACATTGTGAAATGATCACCACAATGTCTGGTGAACGTCTGTCACTTTCCATAGTGCCAAAAAAATGTTTGTGATGAGAACTTTCCAGATTTCCTGTCTTAGCAACTTTCAAGTATGTAACACAGTATTGTTAACTATATTAATTTTAGTTACTTATATATGTAACTAAATATATAATATAAGACGAAATATATAACATATCTATATTTACTTATACGTATGAATTCATTTAGATACGAGTGCTGAAGAATGCTGTCCACACCCTTCCTTCCCTGAAGGAAGAGGAGAGTGTGGGGTTGATGAGTGCCAGGAAATGCAAGGGGTCTGAAACTTTACGCAGCTTGCAAGCTAAACGTGCCACACACAGTTTCACGGATGCTGGTGTAACTCACAACACTCCTGGGTTAGGGACAATGGGAAGTCTATTATTCTAGTAATAGCAATAGCCAGACTATCAGCATTTTTACTCTGGTTCCCTGGCTCTAGTTCTCAGAGAGCAAAACCATGACATCTGTACATGCAGTGGGTTCTAAGAGAGAAACCCTAAACCATGGATCTCTATTCCTTCATAATGAGCAGTAAGCATGCCTGCCCATCACTCTGGAGAGGCTCTCTTCCAGGAGTGTTTGCTATATAAGTATCCTTGAAAAGAAAATCCAGAACAAAGAGCACTTAGAACCTTGCTAGCAATACATGCAGAAATGTGAGAGATTCATGAAGGATTATGTCCCCAAAATGAGTTGCTTTCACTCATTCAAGTTTTTTTGTTTTGTTTTGTTTTCTTTCTTTCTTTCTTTCTTTTTTAAAGAAGCGTGGCCTGGGAAATTTAAATCTGAATGTTTGCCTAAACTCACCTGCCCAATAGAAGGGTCAGTGACCCAGGGAAACTTCTAGTAGCTCTTTCCTCTGGGCACCCACCTCAAGGTAGCTGGGTTTCTTGAGTGGTGGGTGCCAGTCACACATTTGGCTTTGTCTGGTAAAGCAAATGATTAGCACTAGCTGAGTTTTAGGTGTTTGAAGGTTAATGGAGACAGGTTTAGAGATCGGGACAATAGTGTAGAATGGAAATACAATGTGTCTGTTTCCTTAATCCAGTGCCATGTTATAATGATCTAATATATACGTCCCTTGCCTCCTGGAATTGGAGTAACATTCTTGGCAAGTCTGTCAGCCGACCAGTTGCAGCCAGGTGGACCCCTGTTGTTGGAGCACAGATAACAGCACAGTAGGGCTGGGGTTACAGCCCATTAAGATCCAGAATGGAAAAGTGGAAATGGTTGTCGTCTCCTTCTGTCCCACGGTTCCCCTCAAGACCGAGAAAAGAAAGGGAATCTTTTAACTCTCATCTAATTATGCACACTGATATATTGGTAAGCCCTCTGTCGTCTTGAACAGTGTAGCCGCTCACCATTGATTATTTTACTGCTTAGCACACTCTCTGAGAACATGTTGGGATCATTTTGGAATTAATATTTAATTTTGTGACTCCCTCCCACTGCTTGTTTTTAAAAGGTTGTGAAAGACAGTTGCCCTGTTCTGTTTAATTAAAGTTAATGGAGGTTTCTTTCCTTTCGAAAAAGCTCTGAGCATTGTGAAGAAACCATGGGGTCACAACCCAAGTGGACTGGCCAACCAGGCAGGAAAAGCTTTCATGAAGTGATGGGCGCTTCAAGAAGATATTGCTCCCGTGACTCTAGTGGCAATAACAGTCACGATCACATTGGATCACTTCTGCAGTTTGGGGGTTTTTTTCCTGCAAAATGCTATCCTGTCTCTGAGGATTGAGCTCCAGGCCCTCATATTATGAGGTCACCATGCCACACTGTGGCAGCAAGGCAGCTGACAAGGAGTGTTCTGTCCTTTTTTCTCCGAGGTTTTGTAGCTGCTTTGATGATTTTTCATAGCAGTGTAAAATCCACTTTCTCTGTTACCTTCTGGACCCAGTAGGATGAAAATTCTGCTTCGGGCAATGACCAAATGAAGTCTCGGTCAGGGGCTGCCACGTCCTGTTTCTTCAGTGGTTCCTAGCAGGGCGGAGATGGTGCCGGTACCAGTGTGCTCAGGGGACTTGAGGTTTTGGGTCACTCTAAGAAGGGGACTGGCATTTAGGGGAAGGGGCAGGGCAGGCGGGTTACTCGGCACAGGACCCCATCACGCTGTACTCTATGTTACATTGCATCTTTATGATGACTCTAAGCCCAGTGTTTCCCAATGAGGGGGATGTAAAATCAATTTAATGGTGGGTAGCTCCCAGCCCGGTAAAGAATAGGATGGAATCTGAAACATCACAATGCAGTGCATGTGTGAGAGTAAGTGGTAATTTAGGCAATTTTGTTCCTGCTACATTTGTGTGTCTGGGTCCAGATGTAAACTCAAGTTCAAACTGGCCATGGCCAAAAAAGTTTGGAAGCCACTGCCACTGGCCCTGAGCTCGAAGTGCTGGCACCACGATCCCTGTGGTTTACGTGGGCATCCCCAGGGCTGAGCAAAGCAGAGGATCGGAAAGGAGAGCCTACTCCAGTGTAGGGCAGAGGGAGCAGTTCTGTGTTTTTGTGGCTTTTCAAATAAGAGTTTGACTTTTTGATAATTTGTGGCCATTGTTACTTGTGCTCTGGACGAAACGTTTTGTGTGCTGCGGTTTCTAGCCACCTTACTAAAAGGCCCTTCTGTTTTCTGAACAGGTCCTAGGTTATGATATCTATGCTGTGCTCGGGATCCCTTCTTATTTTGTAGTGAAATCAACCTGTGATTTGAGATTATCTTCTTTCCTGTTACTATTTACTGGGTTTGCAGGAAAAAGGGAAGAAAAGTGCTAACACCCGAACAGGGGCTTGAACCCTGGACCCTCAGATTAAAAGTCTGATGCTCTACCGACTGAGCTATCCGGGCTCACGTAGAATGTTCTGGACACATCAACTGTAGTTGATTTATCTACAAACTTGAAATTATTTTACAGGTTTGACCTATGATTCTGGCTCAGAACTGCTCATTCAGAAAATGCCTGTAAATACACTAATCAGCATAGAAACTCAGTCACAAGGAAGGTCTTCTTTAATACCAAGATCTAACCATATTATATTAAATATAATATTGCCCCCAATTCTTTTTCTACATAAAGTATAGCTATACACTATATGTACAGATCAATACTATATATATAGATATATACTGTACCGTATAGACTTCAGTGCAGTCAAGAACTACAGAATGCTGGCCTTCAGTTCCTAGGCTTCCCAGAGACATATCTCAAATATTCTACATTTGGGCTCAAATAGAGCACTTTCAAAAGGAAGCTGATCCATTGCTGGTGCTTCTAAGGTTTTAGGCAGCACTTTGGACTCCTGAGTATAGGTTGAGAAACAGAGAGCGGTTTGATTTTTTTGCTGGGTCTCAGCTGTCTTTATTTATTTATTAATCTTTTTATTTAAATAAACTTTTAATTTTTGAGTAATTTTAGATTTACCAAATTGCAAAAATATACAGAGTTCCCATATACCCAGTGTCCTTGGTTGTTCACATCTTAAATCGTGTATGCATTTTAAGAAAAGTAATTAGAATACTGTGCACATGTAAATATGGGTGCATTTCTCAGTTTAGAAAGATAATTACCAACATTCATTTGTCCCCCCAGGGTCCTGTCTCTTCATCTTCCCAGATAAACAGTGTCTTGAATTTGGGGTTTATTTTCCGTCTCCTGTTCTTTATAATTTGGCATCTATTACGGCGTTTCTAATTTTCTGAACAATATACTGTGGAAACTTCCATGATAAAATTCAAAGGATTTATTTAAAAAAAAAAAACCACAAAACCAATCTCAGGTTCATTTAGGCATCTCTGTTTACATAATCATCTTCTCAATCGGTGTCCTTCTGTACCTGCACATTTTGGGCATGAGATTCTACTGATCACTGAACACATGCCCTGTGAACACTAGGGCCCCCTAACATTTCCAGGGCTAGGACCAAGTGTCCAAAGGAAAGCAGGAGGCCTGCTGCTGACCCACTCCTCCCTCCTCTTCCCAGCCTTGTGCTCCAGAGACTGCATCCTTCTGGAAGCCCGTTTAAGGCTTTGGGCTGGGAATTCTGGATTCTGGGAGTGGACTAGAGGGCAGTGGGGTAACTAACACTTCCCAGTTTTAGCACTGGACGCCCTGAGTCCCAAGGCAAACTATGACCCTAGAAAACCTTCTGCTCCATGTGGGTGAGAGCCCCCTGTGTTACTAGGATCCGTTTTATCTAGGTGCAAGACTTTTCTTAGGTTGTTAATTCTTCAGCCAATTTATCTTCAAGTAAATAAATATCCCATGTTGTGAGACACTTCCCATCAGTTTTCTACTTGTCTCTCAGTTCAACTGCAACTTCCCAGTGGTCTTATCCGCCTGTAGTCGGCCTAACATGGCTGCAGTACCCCTCACTTGTCTTAAAAGAAAAAAAGTTAAGAAAGAAGGTTTTTATTTTATTTTCAAATTTTTATTTAAATTTGACTTAGATAACATATAGTGAGAAAGAAGCTTTTAAAGTAGAGTCCCCCTCTCCTTTTTCTCATCAGATTTCTAGGTATTTGGTTCCATCCTTTGGTCTCCAGCTTAAGTGCTTGACAAGGGTCCGATGGCTGGAAGACTTACTCTACTTGGAACACTAATGTGATCCCTTTAACCATTTCATGATTTTGCTGAATAGGTAAAGGAAAATTTAACCTCAGCGTTCAAAAAGTCCTCTGTGTGCTGGGGACAAAAATAGGGATTCAAAGAACTGGGAAGAGTTATAAAGATGCCGGCTGTAGGGTTGGGGATGTAGCTCAGTGGTAGAGCGCATGCTTCGCATGTATGAGGCCCCGGGTTCGATCCCCGGCATCTCCAGATCGTTTTATCTACACAATCAGAAACTATGTTTTTAAATCGTGGAATCATTAGACTTCGTATCCTCCTCTTCATCAACTTCCTGCGGTGTTCTTGTACCCACTGCATTTAGAATTGTGTATTTAGAGAGGGAAACAGAATAACTCCAAGATACTGGGGGATATCTTTATCTGAAACCAATAAAACTGGAAACGTGGATAAAAACACCCAAGGGAGAGATGGCCGAAGCAGAGCAGCCTGGAAATCAGCCTGGGACCCATTAATGACAGGCTGTTTGTAGTATCTGGCTGCCTTCAAAGGCAGAGATAATCTTGGCCTGAAAATACAGAGAGGGGATTAGGGGGTATTGCTAGCGCCTCGTTGCTGCGTCATGGCACGAAAAAAATAGGACAAGTGTTGGGAAAAGGACGAAGCCTAGCTCGGTGGGGGCAAAGTCAGCAGCTCGGTTACCCCATGCAGCTTGCGGAGTAAGAAGCAACAATAACAAGAATACCTTCTTATCAAGACTTTGGAAGCGCTTCTTACGCAGCTGGCCGGTTAGCTCAGTTGGTTAGAGCGTGGTGCTAATAACGCCAAGGTCGCGGGTTCGATCCCCGTACGGGCCACATGCTTCGTTTTCCATCCCCTCGCCTTGAGTAATAGCCTCGGCTCTTCTCGGGTGGAAAAGGAGGATCAGCGTCTTGAGGTCAGACAGCCTGCCGTGTCCCCACAGGCAACGTTTTGCCACGAGTCCGAACCCTCCGAGGAGAGCTCCGAGAACCCTCTTGGCAAGCCAGCGTGCTCGGCAAGTTTGCGCGGAGCAGCAGCAAAGCCGCAGGACCCCTTAGGGGTGATTAAATTCATTAGAAGGCGTGTCACTTGTTTGTGCGCTGTCCGAACACTGCCCCTCGAAATAGCCCGGAAACAGGTGTGAGAAGAGAAGGCAGGGCTCGTTTGCTGACTGCTCGGCGGAGGGTTCGGGCTCGGGTCCAGCAGCACGCGGGGCAGGGGAGGAATCCGTGCAGGCGCCAGCATGTTCGCGGGGAAGGAAGGAGCCACCCCTCGCCCGCGGTCCCGACGCCGCAGCGCCGCTGTTCCGGCCGTTTCCTGGGTCAGCCTCATTTTCCACCGAAGCCGGCTCCCGGTCCCTAACTCTGTGTCCCCGTCTTCCTGGCACAGCTGATTTCCTTTATTCATTCCCGAACCCCCGCTTTCGGTCCCGTTGAGGGGCTCCCACGCGACCGCTCTGGGCGTGGAGAACCCCGGGATCCCGCCGACAGCCCGCCGGGGGTGGCCTGCCTGCGAGCGGCCGGCCTGGCTCGCGCTGCGGGGCCGGGGGGCCGCTCGGGCCTCGCCCCCGCGCGCCGACGCCGGGCAGGGGCGAGGAGCACCGGCTTCTGCCGTCTGGACAGCCGCCGCCGCTGTCTCGGCCTTTGCGGAGCAAGCGAGGCTTCCTACGCCCCTTACGAGGACTGGGTCACGAGAAAAGCCGGGGAAGGGCTGGGAGCCACGTTTTCCCGGTTTTAACAATAGAAAGGAGGGAGGGAGAGTCAAAGTAAAGGTCGGTTGTAGTTACATGCACCTAAACATGAATGAAATACAAAAAAGAAATTTACTAAATATTTAATATATTCAGAGAGATAGTTGATACGTGTGGCTCGTTGGTCTAGGGGTATGATTCTCGCTTAGGGTGCGAGAGGTCCCGGGTTCAAATCCCGGACGAGCCCGCCTTTTGGCGCCCTCCCATCACTTAATTTTTACTAACTCAGCGTTAAACTCACAACACAAACGCATACAGCTTCCACCCCATTCACCTGCTACACCTTCATGTGGGAATGCGTAGGCTGCACATGCGCTCGATCCCAGTAAGTAACATGGTAACTAACTCCTACTTAAAAGAAGCAAGCACTTTTCAATATTACCTTTTATTCCGCGTTCCATCAACTCTAAAGTGATTCTTGCAAAGGTTGGAGTTTCTGGTTCTTCTAGACATTCCAACTCCACGGTTGTGATAGTGTGAAACTATAGGAAGACGCTGGTCACGTCTCAATTCAATGTCATCCACCATTCATGCATCACTTTTTTATGGAAAAATAAAACAGTGAACTGTAGATTTGGAGTTTTGGCAACCCATGTACAAGAGATTTCGGCTTTCCACGTTAGCATAGCGTTGACTATTCCCCCATCTTTCAGGAAATTGGGGTTCTGCTTCCTTACTGGGAAGGGGCGCTTTTGCAGATACTCTTGGTACACTCATTAAGCACATATTTGTTTAGCATCTGTTATGAACTTCTGCAGTCAGTGGTAGACAAAACATAAAAAAAAATCATTGGATCCTGTATTTCAGGGGTTGTCAAATATTTTATATGAAAATGAATTTTCACCTCCCCTCCCTTTTCTGTGTGTGTAAGCTTTGATGGTGGAGAAGTACAAAAAAATTCAGATGATGCTTATATGTTTTGCCTTTCATGTCATCCTCCTTATAAGACAAAAAAAAAAAAGAAAAAAAAATTAGACAAAATCTAGAATCCCGCTTTCCTAGCGGGTTCAAGAAGAATTTGTATGTCCTCATAATAAATTGGGGGAAGCCTTTTTCTAACTGCCCGGCTAGCTCAGTCGGTAGAGCATGAGACTCTTAATCTCAGGGTCGTGGGTTCGAGCCCCGCGTTGGGCGATGCTTTTTTTTTTTTTTTTTTTTTTTTTTTAACTTTCTCTTGCAGTGTTTTTTCTTAACTGAATTTCTGCACACTAAGAAACGACGTCCCAAACCGCCGTCAAACAAGAGGAATTTTGGAGATCAACACTTTTAAGGTATGGAATTTCGGAATCACGGTGAGTGGCTACAGCTCACCGGCTCCGCTGAGCTACTCCGACCTGCTCTCTTAAAATTGCACAGTATAGGCTGGTCGCCCCCTGGCGGGAAGGCATTTTTATGGCCTATTAGAAATTTTAATACAAGTCTGTGGTAGGCCACGGGCTCTGTATATTTAAACTCCTCGGATGATTTGAAGCACTACTCCCACGAAAAAAGGGTTTAGGATAGGGGGAGAAGGATGCAGAGATGTTGGAAAAGGTAAAGTCTGAAGGTGGAGAAAACAATTCAAACACAGGGAGCAGTTTCATGGGCAGCAAATGTCCACCAGAGCTTTGAGAATGGCGACTCCACTTTCTGGCCCAAGCAAGTGTCACTTCTTTTCTTTCTTTTTTTTTTTCTTAATTTTTTTGGGGGTTTGTTTCAGAGGTAGAATTTAGTGATTCATCAGTTGCGTGTAACACCCAGTGCTCATTACATCACCCAGTTACCCCATCCTTCCCACCCCCTCTCCCCTCCAGCAACCCTCAGTTTGTTTCCTAGAGTTAAGAGTCTCTTACGGTTTGTCTCCCTCTCTGATTTCGTCGTATTCTATTGGGAGATGAATTTTCTATTACCACTACCTCACACACCTGTTCGGTTCCTGTTCACCCACACCTAGACAGTAAAACGTGCCTCCTAAGAGATGATGCTGTTTCCAACCTTTCTTCCCTTCATATATGACAAATGGAAGAACCAAACAACCCACAACACATTGCAATTGCCTACAAAATAAAATCTAAAGATTTAGGCTTATTTTTCAAAATCCAAACTGCATTTCTGCCTCCAACTCGTCTGAACTCTCCACCCTCTCGAAAAAACCTGCCCTGTCCAGCCACCGGTGTTCGTTCACTTCGTGCCTACCGTGTACCCTTTTACTCCTACAAATCGGTGCCGGTGTGGACGAGGGCGGCTCAGCTCTGCGCATGCGCAGTACTATCCCAGAGAGGCGTGGATTTTGCTATTACTGAGTGGCTTGAAAATCATTCCCATGGTCAAATCGACCAAGACTTTTTTGTGAGATTTCCCTGTCCCTCTGCGAAAATTCCACCATGTATGTCTTCTTTTATCATTCCTTTGAAGCTTTCTGGGTTCACTAGCATTCATTGACAAAAAAACCCATGGCACAATAGAGAAAGCACACACATACATACCTCTTCATTGATTCTACAAGCACAATTAGCCAGATGAGGTCCTCTCTCTTCGCTAACACTGTCCTAATGTTCTCTTCAGGCCTCAGGACAATCCAATGGAAATGCTCTAACTTGGGCACCCAAATCTGGTTCTACAGGTGAATCATCTGGCGAGTTTCAGAAATTTGATTCCTGGGCCCCATCTCAGCCCTCATGAAGCTGAATCTCTGATGGTTTAGAAACCAGTGCTTTTGAGGTGGTTCTTCCTATTCTAACATGATGGATATGGCAAGTTGGCTGCCTCATCAGGCTAGAATTCCATGGGGAGCGAATATCTTACAGGAGACACTGAATCTAGATGCGTAGCTTTTGGGTTCACAAACTTGACGTTATGGGTTTTTCTGCCTCTCTCTCTCCCTCCCTCTTCCCAGTTCAGATAAACTCTGGAGGGATGAGGTCCTGATGACCCAAATGAAACATACTCAGCCATTTATTCATCCCACACATGTATTGATCACTCCTATGTGTCAGTCATTGTATTGGGTGTTTGGGATTTATCAGTGAACGAACAAAGATCCCTGCCCGTTTCATTCTTTGGAGGGAGGCAGACAACAACAAATAAACATACAAGTCAACTAAACTTGACGTTAGAATGTGGTCAGAGTGCTGGGAACAGGGGAGGCATGTTGCAGTAGCAAACAGGGTTGTCGGGTTAGGCGTCCTAAAGGCAACATCTGAGCACAGAGGAGCCACGAGGTTATTTTCACAAGTTTCTAAATAGAGGAATCAGGCAGAGCTGAAGGCAACTGCATGTCTGCAGTAGTGAGGCTAGGACAGAATGTTCGACGAGAAAGGAGTAGGGGGTGGAGGAAAAAACATGACATGGGAGGCCTCACAGGCTTTGTAAGGACTTTGAACTGGATGAGACAGGAAGTCTCTGAAGTTTCTGTGCAGAAGAGTAACAGGATCTAATCTACCTTTTATTTTTTATTTTATTTTATTTTTTAAAGAGTTTATTTATTTGACAGAGAGAGATAGCGAGAGCAGGAACACAAGCAGGGGGAGTGGGAGAGGGAGAAGCAGGCTTCCCGCCGAGCAGGGAGCCCGATGCAGGGCTCGATCCCAGGATCCCAGGATCCCAGGACCCTAGGATCATGAACTGAGCGGAAGGCAGACGCTTAACGACTGAGCCACCCAGGCGCCCCTAATCTACCTTTTAAAGGGTAACTCTGGCTGTTGAGTTGAGAAAAGATCTTAAGGGGACAGTGGCAGAAACAAGGACACCTGTTAGGAGGCTCCTGGTGACCAAAAGTGTCAAGTCAGACCAGAGTGGTCACAGGGCAGGAGTGGGGAGGTGACCGGATTTCTGGGTATACCTGGAAGGCTGTCCCAGGGCCTGCCTGGTGGCCGTGAAGGACAGTCAAGAATCACTTGAAGTCAGAGTGCCAGCTTTATAAACTTGGACCAAGAAGCAAACTTAGGTGGCCCAGTGTGTGTGTGTTTTATAATTGCCCTCAAATTTGGGAAGATAATATTCATATGAAAGGTTGGCTAGTGTATAATCAGAGCAAAAGGAATTAGATGCTAACATTATTTATGTTGTTGTGAACACCTGATATTTCTTGCTGTCTGCCCCCCCCTTCCCCCGGCTGCCTCGAACCCTGGAATGTCCACGCCACATGGAGATGCCCACTTCTGGGCACGATGGCGTCACCACAAATTACCACTCTCCATCCTCTCCCAACCAAACATTCCTTTTTTCTTTACCCAGGAGCCTGAATATTGTCATTAGTAGATCACTTGCTCCGTGTGAGGTTATATTTAGTTCTGAAACTCTCCTGTATTTTCCCTGTTTAGAGCAGTCACACCTGTAAGTCAGGCACAGGGAATCACATGGTTTAAACTAGGTGGACTCCCTAGTGTTTGGAGTTATTGTCATTATATACACAATGAAACCAAGAATCACAAGTCAATATAAAATGCATGAACAAGAAGTAACTTTCCTAGAAGGGTACACTGAACCTTGACTATTTTCCAAGTCTCCTTTAACAAGGCAATGAATCTTTCAAATCAACTGATGAACACAGTTATAGTAAGTGCCTTTCTCGTGTTGGATACTTAAAATGAAAACACACACACAACATGATCCGTGCCTTCAAGAAGGCTGTCTTCCACCTAGTGGGTGAATGTATCTGATTCAATGAGAATTAAATCCTCAGCTGTGTTTTAACTGTCTGGCCCTAGGAAATGAAGGGACTTGGTGTGACTGATTTAAAAATAGGTGATGGTGACAGGATTGGATAGTTAAGAAATCACCAGCGTTTACCAAGTAAAATCAAAGGAACAAAGACCTGATTCATACAGATACTCTACCTACTAGACAGAATGACCATTGAGGATTTCCAGACCATATGTTGTGGATATTAAGAAGCCCCAAGTCTTATTGTAAAGCCTGAAGTCCCTTTCCTCACCCTATAGCCTCTGCTTGATGTTTGGATTTCCGGGGTGCCTAGGCATTCCGGGAAAAAAAGACAGTATCATTTTCTAAACAGGAGATAAAGAGGAAAATGTAACGAATGACCTCAGCCATTTTCAGAGATCTTCTGCGCACATGACTGGATTCCAGGGTAGAGCCTCTGGGAAAGAGGCCGCAACTGTCCTGTAACAAAGAACAAGGAAATCAATCCATTCGTGTTGCAGTGTAAAGATTAAATTAACATTCTTTCTTCCGAGCCCGTCACACACCAGTCTCATTAAGGATAAAGCACCGCCCCCATTGCTTAACGCTTCTGTGAATAATCCTAGGATCTGAGTGGAAGAAATAGTATCCAAAAAAGTTCACTATGTCTGGGAAGGTCCCTCCATAGGTACCCTTCTAGGAACATGTGTTCTCATTTGAAATATATCAGCATTCAATGCGGAAATAACAGATTCAAAGTAGGCTTCAGAAAGGGAAAACAGTAAAATAAAAGGAGGTCAGAAAAGGGATACCTCTCCCTAATACCTACAAGAATCCAAGTAGGAGACAAGAAATTGCCTTCCACAGATCTTGGCTAATGACTCGGTAGGTGTTAAAAAAAAGGGGGGGGGGCGCCTGGGTGGCTCAGTCGTTAAGCGTCTGCCTTCGGCTCAGGTCATGATCCCAGCGTCCTGGGATCGAGTCCCACATCGGGCTCCCTGCTCTGCGGGAGGCCTGCTTCTCCCTCTCCCACTCCCCCTGCTTGTGTTCCTGCTCTCACTGTGTCTCTCTCTGTCAAATAAATAAATTAAAAAAAAATTTAAAAAAAAAAAGGGGGGGGGTACCTGTTCCAGCTAACAAGCTTGGCCAGGGTCACGGGGCTGCCTTGTGAGGTGGGACCAGGAGTCGGGATAGGCCTGAGGGGAGCCATGTTGTAATAAGGCTTCTTGAGGGAGAAGTCCCCGCATTATTTGCGGGGGGGACTGTATGAAAAGCGACGTAGCCAAGAGGACTGGGGACAATCAGATAATGAGTTCTCACATTCAGCTTTCAGTTACCTTTCACCAAACTTGTCTGCAACTCAAAGTCCTCTACCAGTTCTCTACGTTGTACCTTTTTTCCAGAGCAGGCAGCCAGACTCCCCGATTCTCCTTGTGTGTGTAGTTGCTGTGTTCAGCACCAACAGGTGAAGGTATCACACAGATTGTCTGATGTCAGCATAGACCGTGACTATGTTTCATAGCAATAAACTCTTGGACAACTGACCTCTTTGAGAATATTCCTACCTCATAAAGTGTCACAAGAGCTACCTATGACCATTCTTTTATTCACTAAAATTTCTTTATGAAGCACTAATAACAGCAATGACCACTTATAAAGACCTCACCACACTGAAGGCACTATGCTCTATGCTCGAGAGCCAACTATAAACACATCGGCACAGAGGGTCCCTGACCTCAGTCGGTAAAGGGTATGTGATGCCTAGTACTATCAGGTACTTGGACAGGTGAAATTCTTTTTCCAGATGGTTATCTAACGTCTGGCAAAGTTTTATAGACTTTTCCTTTACTTTTCTTACATTTTCTTACATTCCTAACTCTCAGCTTTTCCTTTCTTCAATCTTATATTTCCAAGTATAGAATACTGCTTCCGGAAATCAGGGAGGAAGAAGTTACAAAAAACAAAAAAAAAAACAAAAAAAACCTCAAGGGAAAAAAATGTTAAATTTTACTTTGAGAAACTCCTGGAAATACTTACATCTGTTGGTATTTTAAACATCTTATGACAGTCTTCATGTGAGATATTTGCAGCCAACCTATAGAGCACACCAGAGGCGAAACGACCTACCTTAAGGCAGGGCCTGTGTGGCAAATAGGATTAGTTTAGTTTTGCGTTGGCCAGTCATCTTCGCTACCTGTGTCTCAGCACATCTGTGCGTAATCAACTGGAGTCTAGCGTTCAAAGAATTCTAGGACTTTTTCTAAAAAAAAAAAAAGTTTACATTAATAGAACATACTTTTATTTATACTTTTATTAAGTTATTCCATTAACTTAAATGCCACACATTCTGAGTCAAACCTTCAAAGCTACAACCATTAACTCCATGACCTACTCAAACTCATTCTTTGAGCTTTTAAATTTTGACAGTTTCTGGGGACAGAGACTGTCTTAGTTATTGCTGTGTGTTCCAGGCACTTAGCACACACAGTACCTGGATAGTCAGTGCCCGATACATGTTTGTGAATATAAAGGTCACTGTTGGGGTGCCTGGGTGGCTTAGTCGTTGAGCGTCTGCCTTCGGCTCGGGTCATGATCCTGGGGTCCTGGGATCGAGCCCCACATCAGGCTCTCTGTTCGGCGGGGAGCCTGCTTCTCCCTCTCCCACTCTCCCTGCTTGTGCTCCCTCTCTCACTGTCTCTCTCTGTCAAATAAATAAAATCTTTAAAAAAAAAAAAAGGTCACTGTTGTGTATGTACCGTTGCTCTTCCTTAATGTTAGTCTCAAAACTCCAGTAGCTGACTTTCCATTCAATTATGACTGCTGAGCCCAGTGTAAAAAAAAATATCAAGTAACTTTAATACCTTGCTCACATATATATGCATGATCCTCGAATCAATGAAAAATGTCTCTACTTTTGTCAAAAGTGTTTTTTATCAATCTCCTCTTCAAAATTCCTGTCTAGAGAATTTCATTCCATCTAGGAGGGCTTCCTTAATTAATCTTACTCAAATCTGATCACTTATGTAGTCTAAGTTCTATGTACCTGTATTTTTTGTGACATTGTTTGGGAACTGTTGTTTTAAGGATTAAACTGTTGCCCTTATGCTTCATATGGTGTATTCTTGAACGTTCCACTCTGAATTACCGAAAGGTGGGGCCCAGATGAAAACCTGTCAAAGCCCCCTGTGAGGGTTCCCCTGCTTGAGCCGGTGGGGGTGGGACTGAGCAGTGCACCCCATACACTTTGCTTTACAAATGCTATTTAATTTCATATTCGCAATAATACCCCTAAGGATCTGTATTATCTTTATTATCATCATCCCCATTTTGCACAGGACCCAAGGAAGTTTGAGAAGTCACACAGCTAGTAAGAGACAGGATTCAGAAGTGGCCTAAGTGTTCTGAACATTAATAATGAAGTAGCAGAAAGAGAAATTAAGAAAATAATTCCATTTACAATTTCACCAAAAAGAATAACATACCTAGAAATAAACTTAGTCAAGGAAGTAAAAGACCCGCACTCTGAAAACTATTAAACACTGATGAAAGAAATTGAAGATGACACAAACAAATGGAAAGATATTCCGTGCTCATCAACTGGAAGAATTAATATTGTTAAAATGTCCATACTACTCAAAGTAATCTACAGATTTAACGCAATCCCTCAAACACCAACAGCATTTTTCACAGAACTAGGACAAAATACACTAAAATGTGTAGAGAACGACAAAAGACCCCAAATAGCCAAAGCCATCTTGAGAAAGAACAAAGCTAGAGGTATCACAACCCCATATATTTCACATTTCAAGATACATCACATATTATAACACATATACTTCAAGATATACTACAGAGCAGTAGTGATCAAAACAATATGATACTGGCACAAAAACAGACACATAGACCAATGGAACAGAGCAAAGAACCCAGAAATAAACCCACATATATATGGCCAATTAATCTATCAGTAAATGGTGCTGGGAGAACTGGACAGCAACATGCAGAAGAATGAAACTGGACCATCTTCTTATACCATACACAGAAATAAACTTAAAATGGATTAAGGACCTAAATGTGAGATAGGAAACCATAAAACTCCTAGAAGAAAATACAGGTAGTAATTTCTCTGACATGGGACTGAGCAACATTTTTCTAGATACATCTCCTGAGGCAAAGGAAACAAAAGCAAAATAAACAACTGGGAATACACCAAATCAAAAAGCATTTGCACAGTGAAGGAAACCATCAACAAAATGAAAAGGCAGCCTACTGAATGGGAGAAGATATTTACAAATGCTATATCTGATAAGGGGTTAGTATCCAAAATATATGAAGAACTTACACAACTCAACACCCAAAAAACAAATAATCTGATTAAAAATGGGCAGAGGACCCAAATCGATATTTTTCCAAAGAAGACATACAAATGGCCAACAAACACATGAAAAAATGCCCAACATTACTCATCAGGAAAATGCAAATCAAAAGCACAATGAGATAACACCTCATACCAGTCAGAACGGCTAGAATAAAAACGACAAGAAATAACAAGTGTTGGTGAGGATGTGGAGAAAAAGGGACCTTCATGCATTGTTGGTGGGAATGCAAACTGGTACAACCACTGTGGAAAACAGTGTGGAGTTTCCTCAGAAAATTAAAAATGGAAATACCATGTGACCCAGTAATTTCACTACTGGGTATTAACCGAAAGAAAATGAAAACACTAATCTGAAAAGATATCCACCCCTACACTTATAGCAGCATTATTTACAATAGCCAATACAGGGAAGCAACCCAGTCCATCGACAGAGGAGTGGATACAGATGTGATATATAGGTACACATACACGTGGCCCCGCCCTCTGGCCCCGTGACACCGCCCCCCGGCCCCGTGACACCGCCCTCCCGCCCCGTGACGCCGCCCACCCGCCCCGTGACACCGCCCTCCCGCCACGTGACCCCACGCGCCCCGCCCCCCGCTTCCTGGCCGCCCGCGGGAGAGTGTCCTCCCGCCCGCGGGAGAGCAGAGTCCCGCTCACGAGCCCCGGAGCGCTTTCGTTTTCTGGGGGAGTCTGCGAGCCGTCCCACCCGGGGCTCCGGACTCCCGCGGCCCAGGCCCTCCGCTCGCTGCGTGACGCGAGCCGGGCAGAGAGCCGGCGAGCTGGGCTCGAATTCCTGCCCCACCTGCGCCTAAGAATACTTAGGAAGGAGAAGGAGAAAGGGACCCCAACACTTTTCCTGCTGCTTGCCGTTTTCACACTGAGTTATATGTTATTTTGAAAATATACAGAAAAAAATATAATTTAACATAAATATAGTTATATATAAATTATACAATTTTGTCTGATATATATATTTGATAATATATCTGATATAGGTATATATCAGAATTCACCTACCAGAATACAGGTTGTACACACACCTCAGAATCCCTCCGATCTCCTGCCTGTACCCTCCCCCTCCCCCTCAAAGCTCCCTTAAGTTCTGTCTTTTTAACCTCTGAATCTCCTCCAATGTGGAGCGGAACAAAATGAGGACAACTTTTTTTTTTTTTTTTTACATTTGTATAAGTGTCATACATTTAACTTTTTGAAAGGTGTACTTTGACAAAATGGAGAATATTAACTACATCTACAAAATAACTTATTTAGTCAATCGGGCTTGGGGAGGAGACGAAATTTTATATTTAATTCATTCAACCGACTCCTCTTCAAATAGATGTTTCATAAAGACTTGAGGAGGTTAATGGCCAAATTAAGTGATGAGCAACTTGCTTTTAGTTCCTTCTCAGAAAAGAGAAATTTTTCTTTGTGCCACAGAGGGTCTCAGTGTTCTACTTGCGCCAGGAGGATCGTTTGCCCTGTGTGTATGGCTCCATTATAGGACAAGGTAATGATGTTTAATGGAACGTGAAGAATAAAACATGTCGGCTGCCACTTCGGATCGATTTCATTAACAAAGAGCGTAATAGACCTTTTGAGATTCAGACAGTCCTGTCTGAACTAGAAAACTAGACTAAAACCTCACATTTTGCAAAATTAACTAGTATTTGAATGGCATCACATTCTACCTTGTGTTAAGATAATTTAAAAACATTGTTTTAGCTCCCTATCGATAGGTTTTTGCTAAGTGTGATGATTAGTTTATGATTAGTTATGATTAATTTATGATTAGTGTGATGATTAGTTTATCTACAAAGACTAATGTCAATTAAATAAAATTTTAGTATGGTTTTGGAGAGTTTAACCCTATACTCCTTTCTTCCTCCTCCTTCTGTTAATTATCCTGTTAGAATTGCAGATTGAAGTACTTCAAATCCTATTTATAAGTTGAGTCAAAATTGGGTAAATTCGTTCCTCATAATAAAAGATGCTCTTGCTAAGTTCTTATCCGTTCCTATGTTTCCTTATTTTATTTTCCTTTTTGCAAACCAGTGGATGCTCCCGTTTTCTTCTCCGTCCAGGGCAGTGGACCTTTGAATGTCAGTTCCGACGGGGTGCTGGATTATTAAAAAAAAAAAAAAAAAAAAAAAAGTGGACGCGGCTGGGACAGACCTATGAGCAACGCGGCCGAATCAAACAACTTAGCGCCCACACACGCCCAACCTCGCGCAGAGATGGCATCCTCTGCGAGGACACCAAGCAGTGTGGTTCCTTCGATAGCTCAGTTGGTAGAGCGGAGGACTGTAGTGGAAGCTGCTCAGGCATCCTTAGGTCGCTGGTTCGAATCCGGCTCGAAGGAGTTCGCATTTTGCGTCGTTTTCCTTTTATCCCCACCCCGGAAAGGCGTATCTCAGCTACCTGTATCCTCGATGTGCATCTGCTAAGACTATTCCCGATGTACAACGAATCCAATTTTTAAAATTATTAATTTCTGTAACTGACTAATACGCACGATCAGACTTCCACCCCATACTTTACGTACAGTACAGCTGGCGGCCGCCGAGAAATACGGAGCTCTGACGAGGCGGAGCAGAGGCGGCCCCACTGGGCGAGGGGTCTGCAGACGTGTCTCCGCTCCCCCACCCGGGATCCGGAATCCCGGGAGGAAGGACGCTACCTGCGTAGGAAGGACACGACCTGCGGGGAATTGGTGGGACAGGCGCGCCCCCTGGTGGACTTAGAGTCCCGAGTCTCTGGAGAGGTGTTTTTCCAGGTGAAGAATGCTGAACCGTCTCAGGGCCGGATGAAATTCAGGGCCACTACTCCCCCTTCCCGGTTTAATTCTGTTAACAGTGGCTTTCAAACCTGGCTGAGAAAAACTGGTGGATATAGAATCACCTGGGCAGATTTTACAAAGCGCCTTTGCTTGGGCCAGTTTGGAGGTGGGGACCTAGGCATTGGTAGTTTGAAAAGCTTCCAGGTGACATTTGCTGTGCTGCAAGGTTTGAGAACCACTGATAAAAGAGAAACAAACATTTTAGAATTAAAAATAATAGACAAGGGGGGGAGGGGGGGTAGGATTTTCTACCCATTTTGGGAATTAGCTCAAAAGATAGAGATTTCTCTTAACAATAGAAAGCATTTGCTAATTTGGGTCCAATCTCATTAGGATATACGAATCCCACTTCTACCCTGTCTCAAAAATGTGATAACAAGCACCTCTGGAAGAGTCGTCAACTACAAAAATGTTAGATCAAAGTAGAAAGAGTTGTGTGAGAATTTTGTCCCTGTCAATTTTTTTATATTTTCCTTCCTATGCCTCAGCACTTTTATTCTTTAATGATTCTCAGACTTTGGTGTATCTCAGAACACAGAAGCCCAGGCTTCTGGAATTGGGGTAGTGGTTTGAGAACCACTCCCCAAAACGTATTGGAAACTACCCCTATTAAGGGCTGAAGGTTGGTCTAAACTGGGAGCTCCTGATTAACTTCTTGCTTTTTGAAAGCAAATTGGGGCAAAAGAGTAAAGAAGAAAAATGGTCCAATTTTATTTTCAAAGATAACATCTGGGCTTTGGATGCAAAGTTTATTAGATAGTCCTGGGCTGAGCTTCTCCCCAAGGCATCACAGAGGTTCTCCGCCCTCCCGTAATTGGCCCATATTCTGCCATAGTCCAGTTTCAGTATCAGCCTTATCACCACCATCTCCAAAGACGCAGCCAGACGACCCCACAAGAGGAAGAGTGCATGTATTAAAAAAACAAATCTCAAACATACCTACACATTATGTGACTCTTCACCATCTCATTAAGAAATGGGAATCATTCGTTCCAGTTTTAAGAACTTGAGGTTGCCCTTCATAGGTTGGACATGTAAGAAATAGATTCCGAGAGTAAACATGTAATATTAATGCATAAATAAGTGGAGTGTAGATTTGTAAATCCACCTGGCAGGGACCGGTATTCAAATGTGCAAAACGTTTGAGAAATCCTAAAGAACTCAGCCATGCCTATCCTGGCACTGTCTGAAGAACAACCGAGAGCGTGGCTTTTGAAGG
This sequence comes from Halichoerus grypus, assembly GCF_964656455.1. NCBI lineage: Eukaryota > Metazoa > Chordata > Mammalia > Carnivora > Phocidae > Halichoerus > Halichoerus grypus. The sequence goes on from NC_135720.1 coordinate 142,371,649, forward strand.
GAAGGCCTTCCCCGTCAGGAACTGGGCCCTGCTCTCAGCCGGTAATGTTTCACTTTGCTCGGTACTCAGAGCAGGAATAAAGGCCAAGCGTAAGAGGACGTAAAACTGGAGAATGCGGGCATCGATCCCGCTACCTCTCGCATGCTAAGCGAGCGCTCTACCATTTGAGCTAATTCCCCGTCCTGCCGCGCGGCCGCGCCTCTCTTAGTCACTTCGGTGTCCGGCGGTGATTCGGGACGCGTTGCCACCTGTTGTAGTCGGCGTTGACCCCGTGAACGAGCTGCGGGGCCGCAGAGCGCTGGGGATCGCGTCCCTCAGCGCCACCTACCACCTGTCCTACAGTTCTGGATCCCGTCGGCACCAGAGCTCAGAGGGCAGGCGGAGTCCGGGCCAGGGCGGCCTCAGAAACACTCGTCTTAGACACCGGGCAGGAGTTCAACCCCGGAACCGTCTCCGGGGAAACGGGCAACCGGAGGAGACTGCAGGTGCACCCCGGGCAGTGAGGCTCGGCTTTGGCCTTCGCAATAGTTCCCGACAATCCCTGCACCCCTAAATTTTCCACCAGTTGACTCTGCTGGCTCCAGAAACAGATTCTCCAGAGTCCCTACAGATTACCCCTCTTAAGGGGTCCGCCGTCAGGCTTTTTAAAAAAAATCACCGCCTGTGGACACATGGCCACGAGGGGGCGCGCGTCCCAGTTAATTTCTCCTTCCGGTCTGGCTTCTGCAGTCCCGAGTTTGTTCAAGGGTGTACTAGCTATTTTTTACTTTTCTAAGGTAAACATTACTAGGATGCTGAGATAATTATGACTGCAGGCTTACATCCAGAGTCTTTGCAAAAATGCAAAGGTAGTAGTGGTGTCTTTTTCTTCTGGACCTATTGGGTACTAGGTACCCGGTACTGTGCTAGGTGCTGGGTCGGAGCCGGAAGGCCATCACGTGCAGGAAAGCCGTATGAAGTAACCAACACCTTCAACTGTTTCTTTGCCTAATATCCCGTCCTTGGAGACTTCCTCTCTTTGGTTTCTTGTTATTTTTTACTCTCAATGACACTGAAGCAAGTGATCACAATTCAAAGGCAGGAGAAACATCTCATTTAAGAAAGTGACTCTGTCTCTTTGCAGAGCAGGCCTTTCCAGGATCCTTAAAATACCCTTAACGTTTGCTCTTCTTGTTTGCTTTTTCATTGCAACCAGGGCTGGTAAAAACAGATGAATACCTTTCTGAGGGAAGAACCCTTCCACCTACTTGCCTCCCCACAACTTAGACAGGAGAGTTCATGACTCCGGTATTCCAAGTGGATGTAGAAACCACCATTCATTTCAAAACTTGGCTCCAGGCCAGCCGTACCCTGATTCTCTCTGTCATCTGGGTGCTTCCCCTACTCTTCCCAGGACAGAATTTGCCCAGCTGCAGAAGTCAGCTTGGCCTCCACTCATTTTTTTTCTCCCTATTTATTTTCCATGATTCTCCTAGGAGTGTAGGTGTGGAATTTTAGTGACAGAACGGAGCCCAATTCCACAGCTCAGATCCACGGATTGGGCATTGGCATGACTGACTGAACTGGGAGTGACTGGTTTGTTTGGGGGCTTTCAATCATGACCTGGGAGTGCTGGTTTCCAGTAACACTGGATTGGGGATTACATTTTCCAACACTCAGTTTCCACAGAGACTAAATGAAAATCAAGACGACTATTTTAAAATTCACATGGAAGTTTTACCAGTTGTTAAACTATTGGCTCAACTCTAAGCTCTCTGCTCTGGACTGAATTGTGTCTCCCCACACCCCCCCCCCCCCAATCCTTATGTTTCAGCTCTAACCCCCAATGTGACTGTATTTGGAATAGGAACGTAATTAAGGTTAATAAGGTCGTAAGGGTGGTAATCCTGATATCTAGGATTAGTGTCTTGATGAGTGGAGACACCAGAGAGCTCACTCTGTGTGTGAAGACACAGGACGCAACCAACTGCAAGCCAAGAAGAGAGCTCTCACCAGGAACCGAATGGCCATCGCCTTGGTCATGGACTTCCAGCCTCCAGCACTATGAGAAAAATTAATTTCTGGTGTTTAAGCCACCCAGTCTGTGGTACTTTGTCACAGCAACCTGAGCAGACTAAGACAACAATCCTTTTTAAATCTGCCATGTGATAAAGGAGATAATACTCTGTAAACCACATTACTGATGTCCTGCTTGCGCCCATGTTTGCCAGAAGGTAAGCTAGGAGAAGAATGCAAGGCTGGAGGAGGAGGAGAGGTGGACTTACTCATTCCCGTTTCCCTTCTGGGGACTTCCTGTTCCTCTAAGTGTTGCCCCAGTAATGAATCCAGCACCAGCCTGAAATTTCACCACTTGTTGGCAACTTTGCTATTTTCCACTTGGTATTCAAGACATGGAAAGGACACCTGATAATGTCAAGAGAAACTGTCCACTTCTTAGGATCCTTTTTCTCTAGCTGCAAATTCTCTATTAGGTTAGGAACATTAAAAGAAAAGTTACTAGGCGCTATTCTCTTAGTTTCTCATGGAAAGGGATTTAATTACTGAGTTCAAGAACAACTATGTGATTTCAACATTTCTAATAGGAAGCATTGGTGATTGCCATTTGAAGAAAAATTTGGAATGTTTTCAATAATATAGTTTTGTAGAAATTTTATTTTAATAAGCACAGATATTTTATAGAGAAATTCACTTTTTTCCTTAAATGTATTGGAGGAGAGTTTGCTCCAGATAGTGTAGCATGTTACCCATCTGTGTCTATTTTTTGTAGTAGGTTCAAGGAAACTGATCAATCTCTGTTGAAACTCCATGTTGGATGATTTGCTTTGGAAAAGGAATATTTATATTTCCATTTAAGAATTTTAAGGATTTGTGTTTCATTTTAATTGCTCTACTATAATTAGGCAACATAATATGAACCAGCCAAATCAATTATACAACTAAAAAAAATTTACACACACACATGCACACACAGAACACTTCACATTTTTCATCATTAGAGTTATGGATATACACGATTTCCCATTTGACTTTCAGAATGGAGTACTGTAATTTACCAAAATGCAGGGGGCATTGCTCTGCTCACAACCCAGAGATCTTCTTCAACCTAGCTGTCTGTATTTAGGGCAACTATAACATTTATTGAGCAAACTTTGACGTTTTTGAAAGAAGGAGGAGGAAGTAACCAGAGAGGAGGGAAGGAAATTGGGCGTAATCCAAGGCATTACTTTCAGCTGTATTATTCCTGGGGTAAGAGGACATGGGATACCCTTTGGGATTTTGTCTTGAGGTAGACATAAGTAATATCCTAACGTCTTAGACGTACAACGCAATGAATTTTATGTTTTTATAAACCCACGGACCAGGTATCCGGATCACTATATAAAATACATTCGGTGTCCAAGAAGACAGCTTAAAATCGCACTTTTAAAGGTGAACATGAACGGCACCAGCGCAAACCATCTGGACAGAGGTTATTTTAGGAATCCTGTAAGGGCCCTCCCCAGGAGTCCTTCGATAGCTCAGTTGGTAGAGCGGAGGACTGTAGAGGTGACAGTCGGGCATCCTTAGGTCGCTGGTTCGAATCCGGCTCGAAGGACGAGACTTTTGGAAACCCAGGCTCCTCCAGCGAAGCCGCCGTAAAATTTAGATCCTTCCGGAACGTCGGGGAGTAACCCCTTCCCGCGTGTCTCCCGAGGACAGCGTGCACTTTCCGCGGAGACCAGAAGGCGCTGACCTCTCTTACTTGCGGGGCGAGCGGGCGGCCGCGGCGGCTGTGGGGAAAGGCCGCCGGCCCTGCGGAAGACCGTCCCCGCGTGGAGCGCAGCCGTGCGCACGGCCGCCCCGGCTCCCCCGCCCCGCGCTGCTCCCCGCGCCCCCCGCCGGCCCCCGCGCCGCGCAGCCGGGAAGAGGGCGCATGCGCGCGGCTGCCAGGCGCGCCCCGCCCCCAGGTCTCCAGACCCCGCCCCTGGGGAGTCGGGTCCCCGCGGCCGCGCGGATCCCCGGCCACCCTGGTAATTCCTGAAGAGGCCTTTTATTGGAGAACCTTCAGACCTACCCCAAAGTGGGAAACAGCATCATGAACTTCACCGGACCCATCGCCCGGATACAGCCACCCTGTTGGCCCCATCTCCCCAGATCCGCACCCCGCCCGCGCCCTGACCTTCCTGCACAAATCCTGGATGCGGACAGGCCCCGCTCGGCCCCTCTGCCCGCTCTGCACCCGCCACGGGTGGAGGACAATTCCCGGAGAGCCGTCTCCTTTCAAGTTGGCGCGCGCGGGGTTTCCGGGGAAGACGAGCTCGAGCGCGCACGCGCCCTGCCGTCAGAACCGAGCGGGGACAGGACCGCGACCGGGGTCCCCAGCTCTGGGCCGCGGGGGAAACACGGCGCCCACGGGACATCGTCGTGCACTTGTCATGGAGCAGCATGCTGTCTACGCAGACTCTGACGTAAAACTCAGCATTCGAAAATGATCTTGGGTGGTAGTTTTCGGGAGCAGCAAGGAATTAGGAGGGTTTGGACTTGGAGACCCAGGCCCTGATTGTCAGTCTGCCTTTGGGGACGCCTGTTCCAAGCACCAAACGGCTGGGAGGGGCTACCGAGAACCACGGACAGCGGCCTGAATTCTGAGGGAAGAGGACAAGGGCAGTCACTAGGCTGACACGGAAAGTGGCACAGGGCCTCCGGCCGCGCACTTACATCAAGTCCTTTTTGCTGCAGCTCCTGCAGTTTCCAGTCTTGAAAAACTGCCACAGTACGTTCAAATCCCACTCCAAGACTTGTATTCACTCCAATAAATCGGCTCTACTTTTAGCTCAACACACTTAGGAATTCCACAAAGAGCCTCAGCCTTTTATTAGAAAGTATCTCAGAACATTTTCCTAGAACCCATTTCTTGGAGTGACTGAAAAAAATTACATCTCTTAGAGTAGTATAAAATGACATGAGGCTGACAGGTAGGCTCTTGGCAAAACTTCACCGAACTTTTTCTTCACTCACTGATACAACATGGACATTTGTAAAAAAAAAAAAAAAAAAAAAAATCTGAGTCCTCTTACCATGTATCTTGGCACAGAAGTTCACACATTTTTTGTTGGGTATTTTCCTAGGAGGTGAATAAGCCTTCTTAGTGGATTTAGACTTTCAAATTTCCTGTATGTATCTACCTGAATAGGTTAAGTTACGGTGTAGTAATAAGCATTCCCCCCTCCTGCTGATCATGGTGGCTCATAACCAGATACTCTTATTTCTGTGTCATATAAATCATGGTTTGGCTGGTGGTCCATTCTGGGACCCTGACTTGTAGCTCCTCTGCAACTCGGATCGTAAATCATTTTGTCAGGGTAAGGGTGCAGAGGGGTGTGGTGGATTGCTCATTAGCTCTCAGACTTCCAGAAGGGACATCTCATTTCCCAAACGTGGCATTTAGAACAACTACAACTGTTGGATATAATACTGGAAACATCAGCTTGAAAGAGTTGGAAATTTTAAAATATGGTAAAAACAAATTTGTGTAATGGTATCATATGTTAAAAATAATACATACTATGGGCAAAAGAAAAGTAAACGAGTTAACTGGGAATCTGCTAAGGAGGCTGTGTGTAGGAAGAAATAGACTGCTCAGCAAGACATCAAATTGATATTGAAGTTTTTGTATGGTTAACTAGTTTTGTTTTGTTTTTAATTACCTCTATTGAAATGCAATTTAAACACAGTAAAATTCATTCCTTTTTAAGTATATAGTTTGCTGAGTTTTGAAAATTATATTCAATCATATAACCACAACACTCATGATATAAAACCTTTTCGTCTCTCCAGAAAGTTGACTTGTGCCTTCAGAAGCACTGATCTGCTTTCTGTCACTGTACTTATTTATGCCTTTGCCAGATGGTTCTAGGAATAGACTCCTACGGTATGCAGCTTTTTGAGTCTGGCTTCCTCCATTTAGCGCAACGCTGTTGAGATTCATCCTTGTCATGTGTGTATCCACAGCTCATTCTTTTTACTGTTCAGTAGTCCATTGTAGGGATGTACTACAATTTGTTTATTCATTCACCAGCTGATGAAATCTCGTTACTGTTTTTATTATTATTAATAAAACTGCTTGTTATGGGCTGAATTACATGCACCCCCCATTCATATGTTAAAGCCCTCATTTCCAGTACCTCAGAATGAGACTGTATTTGGAGATAGGGCCTTGAAAGAAGTTACTACATTCAAATGAGGCCGGTAGGGTGCCTGGACCCAGTCTGACTGGTGTCTTTATAGGAAGAGGAGATTAGGACACAGAGAGAGACAGCAGGGGCAGAAGCGTGCAGAGGAACGACCATGTACAGAGCAAACAAGGAGGCACCTTTCTTCAAGCCAAGCAGAGGCCTCAGAAGAAATCAGTCCTGCTGACACCTTGATCTTGGACTTCCAGCCTCTAGAACTGTGAGGAGATAAATTCCTGTTTAATTCACCCAGTCTGTGGTATGTTGTGATGGCGGTCTTCGCAAATTATTGTGTGGCTATAAATATTTTGGATATAAGTGTGGCCATGTGTTTTATTATCAGTAAATACACAGGAGTGGGATTGCTGGATCCTATGGTAGGTGTATATTTAACTTTCAAAGAAACTACCAACTGTTATCCAATGTGGCTGTACCATTTTACATTCTTATTAGCAATGGATGAGAGCTCGTTTCTCTACATCTTAGACAACACTTGGAACAGTCTTTTAAATATTAGCCATTCAAATTTGTACCTAACACAACACATTCACATGTCCTACCCACATTTATGGGGCAGGGATTATTCAGATATTATAAGAGGTGGGTGGGAATCTTGGGGCCGTCTTAGAATTTTGCCTCCTACGATGACTGTGTGGAGGCATCTCATGTGGTTTTAATTCATATTTCCCTCGACTAATGATGTCTACTTTTTCAGGTAGTTGTCATCTGTGTATCTTCTTTGGTGGAGTGCCTGTTGAAATCCTTCCCTTTTTAAAAAAAATTGAATTGTTTGCCTCCTTATTGAGTTCTGGAATGCTTTATATATTCTGGATAAAAGTCTTGTCTATCAGGTGTTTGCCCTGCAATATTTTCTCCCAGTCTGTGGTTTGACTTTTCATTTCTTAGCAGCATCTTTTGAAAAGCAAATACTAAAATTTTGATGAAGCCCAATTTATCATTTTTTTTTTCTTTTATACCTTGTATTTTTTGTGTTCTTTGGTGTTCTAAGAATTTTTTGCCTAACCAAAGGTCGCAGAGATTTTCTTCTGGAAGTTTTATCTTTTACATTTAGGTCTCTGATCAAACTTGAATTAATTATTTTATATCGTATTGATTTATATCGTATTGATGATAAAAGATTTTTTTGTTTTATATATGAATGTCCAGTTGTACCAACATCAGTTACTGAAAGCTTATCCTTTCTCTATAGAATTACTGTGTTGTCTATGTCAAAAATCAATCAACAGTATTTTTAACAAATGGTGGTAGAACTAAATATCCACATGCAAAAAAAAATGAATCACAAAAGTTAACTCAAAATTATCATACACCTAAATGTAAAATGCAAAACTATAATATCACCAGAGGATAACAAAGGAAAAAATGTAGGTAGCCTTCAGCATGGCGATAACTTTGTGTGTGTGGCAACTTTTTAGATGTAACACCAAAGGCATACTTCATGGAAAAAAAATAATTGGTAAGTTGGACTTCATTAAAATTAAAAACTTCTTCAAAAAGACACTGTCAAAAGAATAAGAAGAGAAGCCACAGACTGGGAGAAAATATGTGCAAAGGACATATCTGATAAAGGACTGCTATCCAAAATATACAAAAAGCTTTTAAAACTCAACAATAAAATAAACAACTTGGGCAAAATATCTGGACAACTCACCAAAGAAGATATACAGGTGGCAAATAAAAGATCCGCCACATCATATGTAATCAGGGAATTGTAAATTGAAAAATCAATGAGAAGCCACTACACACCTCTTAGAACGGCCAAAATACAAAACACAACACCAAATGCTGGTGAGGATGTTAAGCCAACAGGAACTCTCATTCACTGAGGCTTGTAACTTGCATTTCCCTAATGAACAACAATACTGAGGATCCATATCATGGGCTTATTGGCCATCTGTACATTTTGTTTTGTGAACTATCTCTCCAAATCATTTGCCTATAAAAACAACGGCTCACTATTGAGTTGTACAAGTGTGTTATACATTCTGGATCCAAGTCCTTCATCATTTATCACTTAAACACTTACCTGAATGTTTTGCATATATTTTTCCCCAACCTGTCACTTGCCCTTTAATTATCTTAAGTTCTTAAGCATCTTTTGAGATTTTTTCTTTAGTCTTTGATGAAGTCCAATTTATCATTTAAAAAAATTTTTTTTTTAAGATTGTATTTATTTATTTGACACAAAGAGAGCCAGAGAGCAAGCACAAGCAGGGGAAACGGCCGGCAGGGGAGAGGCAGGCTCCCTGCTGAGCAACGAGCCCAACGTGGGGCTCCATCCCAGGACCCTGGGATCATGACGAGAGCCGAAGGCAGACGCTTAACCGACTGAGCCACCCAGATGCCCCCCATTTTTTTCTTTATAGTTTATGCTTTTTGTGCTCTAAGAATTTTTTGCTTAACCTAAAGTTACAAAGATTTTTCTCCTAGTTTTTCTTCTAGAAGTTTGACAGTTTTAATCATTATGTTTAGGTCTTCATCCATTTTGAGTTTTGTCCATTATGCTGTGTAGGGTCTGAGTTCCTTTAGTAGCATGTGAATATCCACTTTTTCCAGTGCCATTTGTTAAGGACTATCTGTTCCTTGGCACCTCTGTCAAAGTCAGCTGATTATGTATATAGCTGCTACATTTTTCTGGACTCTATCTAGCTTTATAGTAAGTCTTGTAACCAGGTAGTGTTAAGTCCTCTAACTTTGTTCTCCTTCACAACTGTTTTGGATATTTTGCATCTTTTGTAGTCTATATAAATTTTAGAATCAGCTTGTCATTTTTACAAAACTGCTCACTGAGATTTTGACTGGGATGGCGTTAAATATATAAGTCAATTTGGAAGACTTTGCATCTGAAAAATGTGGATTTTTCTGTTATAGAATGTGTTGTTTTTATTGTATTTTTTGTTAAATTTATCTCTAAAAATTTCACTTTTTAACCCTTCCGAATGGTATTTATATTTCAAGTTCAATAAACCAGAATACTTATTAATAAGTAGAATTATAATTTATTATATTTGTGTCCTTTGGCTTTGGTAAACTTATTATTTGCAGTAGATTTACAGTAGATTCTTCAGCATTTTTTCATAATCATCACATCAGGTATGAATAGAGATAGTTTTGCCTTTCCTTTTCAAATCTATGCTTTTCTTTCTTTCTTGACTTGTATGGCTAGAACCTCCAGGGCAATACTGAATAGAAGTCAAGGTCGGATATCCTTGTTCTAGACCTGATCTTAGTGACAAACCATTCAGTCTTTCACTACTAAATATGCTAATGGTAGGGTTTTTCAATATGTCTTTTATAGGTTGATGAAATTCTCTTATATTACTAGTTGGCAGAAATTTAATCCATGAATGCATCCTAATTTTGTCATGTTTATTCTGCATCTATTGAGATAATCATATAGGTCTTTTTTAATCTGATAATAAGATTTATTGATTTCTAATAAATTCTAACCTACACTTTACCTTTTCACCTGGTTTAGTTTTTCGGAAGTTTCTTTTCCCACTTTAAAAATTCAGGCAATATTTACATAAGATGTCCCTTTTTAGTACCATGAGTTCTGACAAATGTATAGTCATATAACCACACCCACAGTGAAGATACGAAATGGTTACATCGCACTCCCAACTTCTCCATGTTCCTTGTGCAGCTAACTCCTCCCCCTCCATTCTAACCTGCTAACTACTGATGGTTTCTATTCCTTTAGTTTTGTGCTCATAAGAATGTCTTAGGTAGCCTTTTGTATCTGCCTTTAGGATAAGGCACAGGAGATTCATCCCTGTTGTTACCTCTATCAATAGTTTGCTTCTTTTTATTGCTGAGTATTCCATTGGAATATTGTCTGTAAGCTTTAGGAGCAGGCAAGTTTGAGTCAGTTCGCTATAGAACCATTTCAGGCTTAAATCAACTCTGCAATACGACATGACTGAGACATGAGGCTCTGGGATCTCAAATGAATACTTGTACATTACCTAGCACCGGCTGATGAGAAAAATACGGAACCTTTTCTCAGGTCCCATTGTGCCCTTTGTGAAAATCGGGGCTGCAGGGGAGGTGGGTGGGGGATGTGGTAATTGGGTGATGGGCATTAAGGAGGGCACTGGATGTAATGAGCACTGGGTATTATAGGTAAGTGATGAATCGCTAAATTCTAACCCTGAAACTAATAGTACACTCTATGTTAACTAACTTGAATTTAAATAAACTCTAAAAAAAAGAGAGAGAGTGGTAGATCGGGTAAGAGGAAAGCTCTGACCTACTGGAAAAGCTAGAGAGTTACACAAGAAAAAAAGGCAGATGCTGAAGATGAGGAGACACTCAGAGAGTCAAAAGCCAATGAGCACTGGCTAAGAGAGGGAGTTTGGAAGTTTATAAACGAGAGAAAAGAGAAAGAAATTTGGATTAGCTGCTGTGTTATGGCAAGGGAGGCTTCTGAGATGAGGAGAGACGTCTGAAACGAAGTGTTGTCCTTTGTGATGAATATCGTGTCAATCTGTGTGTTCTAAGATACTTAAGTAAAATGTAAACATTTTTTCCTTTAAAAACAAGAAAGAAAAGCTTTTATTTGAGACACAATGTGAACTTAGAGCCTAGAGTATGACTGCTTTCATGTCTGTCGTGTTCAAGGCTCTGTCAGGACGCTCAGTATGTGAAAGAGATGGTCTCGCACAGAAACCGCTCCTTTCTCTAAGCCTTTTCTACTCTAGCATTCTCACATTTCCCCCAGATTAGGTTAGATTATTGGAAAGAAATGTACCTCATTTCTCATGAGAGGGAACTGAATTAAATATAAATTATGTGTTGCAGATTTCTCATGGAAATCACTGGATAGGACCTTTTGAAGAAAGATTTATTTTTCCAAGATGACAGTTTGAAGTACTTTGATTTTTAATAAGCAATACTCTTATAAATTCACCGAAAATCTTTTCTGTAGATACATCATCAAGAAAAGTCTGTCCAGACGGCTTCCTGCTTTCTCCATCGGTGTTCAGCCAGGAAGCCCAATGCCGTAATAGGTACTCATTAGCAGTACCTGACAGCATCCCCACAAACACAGCTCTAAATCTCTTTTTTTAAATTTGGAGAGGGGTGTGTTTCATTTATTTGCCCCACTAAATACGAGCCACTCAATTCCTAAACACACACGCACACACACAATGCCTCTTGTTTTGGGTCCAGTACTTTTATGTCTATACATTATTTTCATTGTCCTTCAAAAAGAATTGCAAAGTTGCCAAAATGAACTCAGCAGTATGTCCACTTCAAGACAATAGATTCCTCTTTAACCCAGCTGTCTACATGTAGGGTAAATTATCATTTATCCATCACTTTAATAGAGAGGCCGGAGGCAGAAGGGACAGAGGGACAGCAGGAGAAATAAGGGTGATGGTCCTATCTATATTATGCCTAAGTGAGCAGGACATGGAACATGGGTGGTGGTGTTTTCTTTTTTAAAGACCTAAATCAGAAACTAAAAAGCACAAAACTTAAGTGTTCAAGGGTATTAATTTTTTAATATACCTCTATGATCACCACCCCTATCAGTTTAGAACATTTCTAGCACCCTAGAAAAAAATGTTTGCCTGTAATTTAAAAAAAAAAAATGGTTAAAACCACTGGGATAAACATTATTCAAGGTATTCTAACAAACCATACCACCAATCCTTCGATAGCTCAGTTGGTAGAGCGGAGGACTGTAGATGTTCAGACATGGTCATCCTTAGGTCGCTGGTTCGAATCCGGCTCGAAGGACTTAGCCTTTTGACAGGTTTTCCCTGAGGCCGCTTGCGTGGACCCTTAGCGCAGATAAGAAAACTTGAACAGTTGGGCACCTTGTTGTTTGTGCTCACAGATGAACTTGTACGACTGAAAATAATAATAATAAATAAATAAATAAATAAACGATCCGCAGGTACATACACAAGAAGCTGCGCATGTAAGACAGGGTCTCCAGGGAGACTGACTTTTCATGGAGTTTGGGCAAGGATCATGGGGCACGTGGAGAACGGGAAGGACCTCTTGGCCCAAGGTTTTCATTTTATTTTGGAGGTCCCATGGCCGTTCTGTTATGTTGATGTTTAAGTGAATAAACATTTTATTAATGGGAATTTCAAATACAAAGCAGAGAAAACGGCGTAAAGGACCACCAGAGGCCTGGCACCTGTACACCGGCATCCTCTACCCCCCACAGGCCCCTTCCACCCCCGCCCGCTTGGAGCAATACCAAGATGCGCTCTCCTCTCACCCATCCTTGCTCCGTGTTTTGGAGACAGGAATTCAATTCCTCTTACCGCCCCCTCCCGCCTCCAAAAAAGGAAGCGGCGGGCAACCGACAGAAAGTTCCCTTCCATAAAACTACCGAAACAGGTGTAAGCACTCGAGGAGGCTGGTTTCTCAGCTCCTTCGCCCTCTCCACGGAAGCGCGCGGCGCCCTGTTCCGGCAGAACTGAACTGGGGCGCCCGCCTGGCAGGAGATGTCACCTCGGGGGGTAGCTGTGGACCCCTGCCCGGTTCCTGTGCGCACCCGCCCGCTCCAGCGGATAGGAAAGCCGGTCCCGCTGCAGCGAGGGCGGGTGTACGCTCTGCTCACACTCGTCCGGGCCCTTCCAGAAAGCCGGCCGCACGGCGGCTCCGCATCCGCGGCGGCTGGTCTTTGCAGTGGGCCCAGCGGCAGGTGCGCGCGGGAGGAACGGCGGCGCCAAGAGCGCGCGGACGGCGCCCCCTGCCGGGCGGTCCCCGCACTGCGAGGAGGGGCTGCGCCCGGCGCCCGCGGGAGAGGCCTCGGCTGCGGTGCAAGGACCGCCCGCCCCGCCGCGCCGGGGCCCGCAGCGGACGCCGGTCCCGGGAGAGCAGGGCTGGCGCGCCGCCCCGGGGTCGCCGCAGTCCGGGCCGTGTGCACACAGGACAACAGGTGTTTATAATATCAGCATGCATCACGTGTCAACCAACGCAAAGAACGTTTTGAAAACAGGAGAAGTAACTGTTGCCCATTAAAATCTCCTGGACATTATTCACAAAACCAAACTGCAAATTAATATTTCAAAGTACACAAAAGGTTTTAAGCTAAATGAGGTGACAGCTGAAGTATTCAAAATCTAAGTTTCCAAAACTTGTATTTGCAAAATTAAGCTACATTTTCAAAACTTAAAAACATTCAGAACTCGAAGTTAAATTTTGAAAAATAATTCACATTTCAAAACTCAAGACGACTTTAAAAACTGAAGTCTGAGTCAACCGTAGAGGCGAATCATCCCCCAGCCGGAGTCGCACCCGGGTCCCCTGGGTCAAGTGCTGCTTCGATCTCCCAACTCCGCAAAGCTTTCCCACATTCCAGAAGAGCCCGCCTCCCGCGTTTTCCCATCTCGCCGAGGCGCTCTCTAGGGCGCGGCCACCTGCGGACCTACCCGCTCGGCTCCGGCCGCTGCAGCCCCGAGCGCCGCCAGCTCGGCCACCGCGAGCCTCAGGTCCCGCCTTCCCGCTTCGAACCCCGCGGCTGAGCCGGCCCCACTTCCGCTCTCTGCACCGAGTCTCGTCCTGCCGTTCACCTCCGCCCCGTCGGCCCCGCCCCTCCCGCCGGCCCCGCCCCTCCCGCCGGCCGTCGCACGCGCTGTGCGGCAGACGGCGCGGCGCTTTACGGCTGCCGTGCTTCTCGCTCCGCCGGCATGGAGGCGGAGGAGCTGGAGAGGGAGGCGGAGGAGCAGGAGCCTCGGGAAGGGACAGACCAGAACCCAGAGGCGGCGGAGGAGCGGGAGGAATCCGAAGCGGCGGCTTGTGGCGCCAAGAAGCGGGTGGTGCCGGGCATTGTGTACTTGGGCCACCTCCCGCCCCGCTTTCGGCCTCTGCACGTACGGAACCTTCTCAGCGCGTACGGCGAGGTCGGGCGCGTTTTCTTCCAGCCCGAGGGTAAGAGCGCGGGCCCGGGCTGTGCGGGCGGGCTGCGCGGGTCCGAGGCGCTGTGGGGGCAGGGACTCGAGGCCGGCGCCCGGCTCTTTTGGGGGCCGGGGTTGGGTGTGGGTCGCTCAGTGAGCGCAGATGGGTGGTTCTCGGCTGGTTACGTTTGGCCTGTGGCGTCCACTCCGCACACCCCCCGCTCCTGAACCGAATCTGCCGGCTCGTTAGATGAGCGCGCCCTGAGTAAGAGTCTGAGGCTCTTTCACGGAACTGAACCCGTCCCCTCCGTCCCCGTGACCCAGGTCTAGAGACAGTGTCTGATCCCTGACCCCAGCTGTCCTACAGGCGCTAACCGAGTTGGGAGTCGGGGCGTGTGCATGTGCAGAGCGCATCTGATGCAGGAGTTGACGGCTCAGGAAGGGACTGAGTGAGACGCAGGGAGAGGGTGTAGGGGAGAGGGTGGGCCTTGCAGTTCTCTTCCCCGCAGAGGCCTTGAGGGGGGATCCCGGCCCGCGGGCGAGTGGGAGGTGAAGTCAGTTGGGTGCCACGTCGGCCTCCTAAACCGCTGCTGTGTCTTGGGCCCAGACGGCTTCGTGAGGCGCAAGAAGAAGGCAGCGGCAGCCTCGGCCGCGGGAGGCAAAAAGCGGTCCAAGTACAGCAAGGACTACACCGAGGGCTGGGTGGAGTTCCGGGACAAGCGGGTAGCCAAGCGCGTGGCGGCCAGTCTGCACAACACGCCCATGGGAGCCCGACGGCGCAGCCCCTTCCGTTACGACCTGTGGAACCTCAAGGTGAGGGCCAGGCTTGCCGGCCTCGTCTCATCCTCCCGCCTTCCCGGCCCCAGCCAGCGCCTCATTCCCTTTTGTCGGCCCCCCCTCTCATCTCCTCTCCATCCCTGACGTCCCCTACCCGGATCTTCTCCTGTTTCCTGCCCATAGTACTTGCACCGTTTCACGTGGTCCCACCTCAGCGAACATCTGGCCTTTGAGCGCCAGGTGCGCAGGCAGCGTCTGAGGGCCGAGGTTGCCCAGGCCAAGCGGGAGACTGACTTCTACCTTCGAAGTGTGGAACGGGGACAGCGCTTCCTTGCCGCCGAGGGGGACTCTGCCCGCCCGAAAGGCACCTGGACCTTTGCCCAGCGTCCTACTGAGCAAGAGCTGAGAGCCCGGAAGGCGGCTCGGCCAGGGGGACGTGAACGGGCTCGCCTGGCAAATGCGCAGGACCAGGCTCGCTCCAACCGAGGGCTGCTTGCCAAGATCTTTGGAGCTCCACCACCTTCGGCGAGCATGGAGGAACCCTAACCAGTCAGGGACTCTTGAAGGGTGGACAGACCCCTTCCATCTCTTAGCCCTGCTTCCTGTCTACCTGATAATGATTATATTATCTTTCTAAGACCAGGAGTCTGGTGGGTGCTTAGACGTTGACGTCTTGTGTTCCTCTGGTCCCCCCTCCAACTCCTGTTGCCTGGCTGAGGCCCCTAATTCATACTAGCAAGAGTGGGACTACTGCAGGATGCCAATTTTGTTTGATTCTTGGCTGTCTGCCTCCTCCCCAGTGAGATCCTCTAAAAATCCCACTTTCGGGACCCAGGAAGAGCCTTTACTTCAAGCTAGAGTGATAGGTCAAGTCCAGGCAGCTATTTCTACCAACTGTAGTTGAAGGGCAGCAGCAACATCCGTTTTATTTAGAAAAGTTTAGGGGCGCCTGGGTGGCTCAGTCGTTAAGCGTCTGCCTTCGGCTCAGATCATGATCCCGGGGTCCTGGGATCGAGCCCTGCATCGGGCTCCCTGCTCAGCGGGAAAGCCTGCTTCTCCCTCTCCCACTCCCCCTGCTTGTGTTCCCTCTCTCGCTGTGTCTCTCTCTGGCAAATAAATAAATAAAATCTTTAAAAAAAAAAAAAAAAAGAAAAGTTTAACAGGGCCAGGGGTTAGTGGGATGGGACTGGGTTGGGAGCCACCTTCCAAATGTATGTGTAGAAAAGAAAAAATTTATATATTTATATGCCTTTGTAGTTTTTTGGGGAGAGGGGGCATTTTATGAGTTCTAACTTCTATCTTCTCATGTCCTGTTCATTCCCCTTCATCTCCTGGTCTCAGAGCCACCATTCCCCCCCCACACCCCCAGTTCAGCCTGGACCCTTTTCTATCTATCAAATTAATTTCTTAGCCCATTTTATCAGTTATCTAGTTCAGCATTTACTAAGTCGCTATATGAGGACATAGGGATAGTAGGTAATAACACATGGCCCTTGGTGCTAAGAGTTACCACTAGAAAGAGACATTTAAGAAGTACACATACAGAAGTACTGCAGGCATCCTGGTACATGTATATAAGGGGTAGAGTAGGGGCCATGGGAGGGCATGGTGGACTCTGTCTGGGAAGGGAAGCAGTGCTTAATACGGAGCTGACTCTGGATCACACTCTCCAGAGATAGGGCAGTTTTCACCAGGTTCTCCAGATCAGTCCTGAAAAGTGAACAGAAGTCTGACTGAGCCTGGTGTAGTCCTGTTTTTGGAAACAAAGCTCTGTGGATGTCGTGTTGGGTTCAAACCACTGTAAAGGTGGACAAAGCCTGGGAGGTAGCCAGGCACAAAGGTGCACTTGTGTGAATCAGGGCTTAGGTGAGGGACGGTTCATAAGCGACGTGCAGAGCAGCCCTGGAGGCCACAAAGAATCTAGGTAAGCCCCTAAGAGAAACGAAAACTGGTGTCACAGTAAACTAAACTAAATTATAAAATAAATAAATATATAAATTAAAGCTGGTCAGGGCACGGGGCTGGCTCAGTTGGAACATACAACTCTTGGTCTTGGGGTTGTGAGCTTGAGCCCCATGCTGGGTGTAGAGATGACTTAAAAAATGTTAGAAAAGGGACACTTGGGTGGCTGAGTTGGTTAACCTCTACCTTTGGCACAGGTCATGATCCCAGGATCCTGGGATTGAGCCCCACATCAGGCTCCTTGCTCAGCAGGGAGTCTGCTTCTCCCTCTGCCTCTCCCCCTGCTCATGTTCTCTCTCAAAGTCTTAAAAAAACTGGTCAGTATCTAGTTCATTAAACTTAAAGGAAGTAGTAGAGTGATTATAATAATTTGGGTTTTGCTTGTACTATTTTTTTTTTTACCCACTGTCCTCAATATAATTACTCATTTGTTCTTTGGGTGAAGTGGATTAATCCACTTCTTTGGCTCTAAAATAAAATCTTAGTCATGTTAAGATTTTAATTTGGTAGGTGAACTTTATTTGGGAGAATAAAGACGACCATACAGTAAAAAATAATGGTTACTTGGTGTAACATTTCCCACAATGCCTATACCTCTCATACCCATCAACAGAGACGTGTGTAATGTTACACCCTCAGTCTTAGGAACTTGATACCCTGGTTTCTGTGTTCATTTCTTGTGAGTTTGTTTCATGTGGATTGTTTCCTCAGGTTATGGTGTCTTCCAAGTGAGCCAGAGAAATCCAGTGTCAGAATTTGACAAGCTGTTCATTTAATCAGAATTCTAAGTGCCCATTGCTCCCTTTGCTAGATAAAGAGAATATCAAGATCAAGAAAATTCTTCCCCTTAGGTCGCTAACAACTTATAAAATAAAACACATATAGGGCTTAATTTTTTGAATGAAATAAAGATATCAGTATATTCAAGGTCAGCATCTCAGGCTCCAGTTCAATAGTTCTGCACAAAGAGCTCACACCCAGAGGCTGGTGAACTGGGTAAATCACAGGTGGAGTGAGAAATGAAAATAAGAATGGGTGGAAGAAAATGAATTTCCCAGGAACTGTCAGTTTGATTCCCTGGAGACTAAGCCCTTGGAGGGCAGGAGAACATCTTTTTTACACTTAAATTTTCTCTTTTTTAAATGTTGCCGTGAATGACCCTGACATGGGTCAATTTTAGTTGTACAAATACAGTAATTGTATACATTTCCAGACGTGAACTTGCAGAGTAATTTTGGTAGATAATGTCAAAATACCTTTTATGAAAAGTGTAAGCGACCATTTTTATGATTCCTCTTATAAGCGAGGAAACATGATTTAGAAAAATACCCGTCACTGGAAACCAGATATCCCAGACAGAAGCCTCCAGCACTCTTCGTTCGCAGTGTCTTGGGGATGTCGAAGGCCCTACCCGAGGATCTGACTCAGGGTATTGAACGCATTCGCTGTTTTTAATCGCTGAACAAGAGAATATTACCCCCATCCCAAAGACGATCTGGCTAAGCCTGTTAGCTCGATTTTCATTTAATTTGTGAGAATGGTCAGAAACAATATTCTCACACAAAGTTTCGGAAGGAAAACGCAAGCTCTACGCGGTGTCCTTAAATGGAAAGGGCCGTCCCTGGGTGGGCTCGAACCACCAACCTTTCGGTTAACAGCCGAACGCGCTAACCGATTGCGCCACAGAGACTGGGGTGGGAAGCGACGCCTTGTCAGACCTGATCATTTCATTTTTCCAGTCCACACCGTGCGATACACTTTACGAATGACGCTTTCGTTGGGTATATATATTGAAGAACTGTCCCCGCATGATTTTTGTTGTTCCTATGCTTGTTTTCAAAACAAGTTTTGATAATATGGATATTAATATTATGCTTAGAGAGGAACTTCGGAATGTTGATTGGGTGGGGAGCAGGGCGCGGGACTGCAGTTTACCCGAATAAGTGTGAATATAATCCGAAAAAGGACATCCGGACAGAATTTATTTTCAGTTCAAAAAGAGAGTTTTTGCTGACCCTTCAGGTGATAGAACAGGCCCTGTAAGGATTCTGTATAGATGAAGACATTAAATGGGAAAGATACCAGGAAGAACAACGAAGAAGGGAAAACCTAGAGGCTCATCAACGCATCCTCAAATTATCAGGTAAAAGTGTACTTCCTGGGAAATTGGATGTTCTCATTTACCAAAGTAGGAGCGCAGAGCTATCTTGCTAATTGCAAAGAGAAAATCAAATCTTTACAAAGAAGAGACCTATGTCTCCACTGAAACTAGGGATCAAATTTAACATCAACAACGGGACAAATTAACATGTGCTTCCTGAAGAAGTCACAGAAAGTACACAGCACATGATATTCTGCCTAAAAGGATTAACTTGGATGTAATTAGGTCTGTTAGACAACTTCTAGCCTTGTCGCTACATTTAGCTATTGCTGTGTAACAAGACACTAAAAAATGTCAGTGGTTGTTTGGGTCATGGTTCTTCCAGAGAAGAACATATATGATAAATCTCCTTCTCTCTCATCTCTCTACCTCAGTCCCTCTCAATAGAGATCTCCGCCCTTCTGTATTTATCTATCATCTAATCATCTATCATCTCTCTATTATCTATCATCTATCTATCTATCTATCTATCTATCATCTATCTATCATCTATCTATCTATCTATATCACTTACCTATCTAATTGGCTTATGTGTAGAGCGGGCCAGCAAGCTGGAAACTCAGGCAGGATTTCTATGTCACAGTCTTGAGACAGAATTTCTTCTTCAGGAAGAAAAGGAGTGAAACATTAAGATTTAAAATGTTGGTTGAGTAAAATAAGATCTTGGAGACTTCAAAGTAAAAAAATCCATTTAGGGTTTTCGGCATAAACTTGAGTATTTTGGAATATACGGTACATGGAAAGGTCTGGATGGTAGTGCAAAATGACATTAATATGTCCCTAGACAGAGATCGCACTAGCTGGGAGAAAGGGTAGAGACAGGTGATCAGAAATATTATGATGTAATGTATTTTTTCTTTGCTAGGAGAATAAGAAGTAGCCAAATAATGTGCTATTTTGTCTTAGATAAAACTTGGACTTGGAAAGGTTGAGTGACATGCCCAGGGTAACACACTGGTGGATTTCATGATGAATGAACTCCCAAACCTAAGCTCTGAACCATTAAGCTCTAGTATGTTTCCTACTACATCTTGACAGTAAGGAGTCCTTCAAAGGGGGTTTCTGATCTAGGGTAAAGAGGATAGTGTCATGTAAGTTAACATACTGGCTAGTTTCTAGCCGTACTTCAAACTAACAGATCTGGGGAATGGAAAGCTGAAACACCTAGTCTCTTGGCTTAAAATGTGCTTTAGAAATATCTGATTATTCTGACCCCACATCGGAGAGAAGTCAATTAAATTCTTGTGATGTGTCAGCACTATTAACAGTCAAAAAGAGGCAAAGACATTTCAAAGGGGAAAGGAATTTTTGACCAATGAGATCAGATTTCTATAACTCTCCATCATCATATCCCAGTGTAAACCCTCCTGTTCAGAATCCAGTTGAACCTTGGTGAATTCTATAGTCACATCCTCGAATGTCACTGTTTCCTGAAAAACCAAAGAAATCCAGAATCGCCTAACTGAAGGGCTACAAGCCCAGGAAGTCAATGGAATGTAGAACAAAACAAAACAAAGCAAAGCAAGATAAAGTTATGACAGAATAAAATATTCTGAGTCAGGACAAGCCAAGTCTATTCATTCTTGCTTTATATCTAGTACTGTGTTTGAGTCTATGTGAAATACAAAAACAAATAAACAAAGAATACCGGTCCACAAGGGACTGGAAATTGTACATGTGAAATAATTTCAAAACTATATAGCAAATAAAGAAATCGTGAAATTCTTTGGTACAGACAAAAGGTACTGAAGCATTCCAGGAAGGACACCAGGGTCTGCAAAAATAGCAAGGGAAGGAGTTCACTTAACGTTCTCAACTCCGACGAACAATACAAGTAGCTGGAGAGTTTCTAAAGCATAGGGATGTCAAGGCCAACTCGCTGAAATTCTGATTTAAATTGTCGAACAGAGGGCCAAAACATCAGTGTTTTTGGGTTTTTTTTGGAAGTATGCTAGGTAATGCCAATGTGAAGTCAGTGTTGAGAATTCTGCTTTTAAAGAGAAAAGCAGGACTTGAGTTGTACTAGATTCACTGGTGAGCTCGTTTACCCAAATTAAATCATAGACCACGGTAGCATAGTGAAAAAAACATCAACCACAGACTCAGATACCAATGCTGATTCTTTGTTCTGTCATTTATTGGCTGTGTGAATTCTCTTTGCAACTCTTTTTTTTAAACTTTATTTATTTATTTGAGAGAGAGCATGAGTGGCGGTGGGGGGGGGGAGTGGCAGAGGCAGGAGGAGAAGCAGACTCCCCACTCAGCAGGGAGCCCGACACGGGGCTTGATCCCAGGACCCCAGGATCAGTACCGCAGCCAAAGAAGACAGACAACTGAGCCACCCAGGGGCCCCTGTAACCCTTATGAACAACTCTTTCTGAATGTTCTGCCCTGGGCCTTTGCTTACTTCTCCGTTTTGACTGATGGTATATGGATGAGAACATATTCTTTACATCCATCCCAAGTCAAATCTTCCTCAGGAGTACAGCTATCTTTCAGTTTCCCCAAACAAACGATCTTGGCATTTTCCAGGAACTTCCTTCCTCCTCTATATATCCACTTCTTTCATCGAGTCAAACTTCTTTCTCGGAACCCCTGTTAGGGAACAGGGAATGGGCTTGTTGTTGACGATCCTCCACCCTCTGGCCTCACCCTATTTTTAACAGTAACTTCAGTCTCTTTTCTGGCTCTCACACGTGATACACTCATCCCTATCATCATACTGCTGATCATGTTTCCCACTCTGCCTGTGACGCCCTAAATTCGTACACATGATTCAAGACCCAAGCTCTATGAAGCTTTCCCTGCCTTCTCCAGCCTGCAAGACCCTCTCCCTTCTCAACATTCCTTTAACTCTTACCTTGCCCATTTAACCAGACACTTAAATGTACATATAAATATGTATGTATAAGTGCATGTGGATGTGTGTGTATACACAGAAACCCTAACAGTTCTGTAATGATTGTGCAAGGGGACAAGGGCCTGATCCAGTCCACACTTTCTATTACCAACAGGGCCAAGCACAGAGCTGTGCGTGTGACTAGTCCAGAAGATGGACAGCCGCATGCACGAAAGACAGATGTAGAGAAGGACAGTGAGGGGAAGACACCAGAAGAGTGGTTAACGTTCCTTTCAGATAACGCCTCTATCACAAAGTATTATATCTAGTTATCTACCCAAAAATAGAGCTCAAGTTCCAGTGCAGAAACTTGACTAGTCATTGGTTAATTGGTTAGTTATTGGTTAGTCAGTAGAGTACCAGAATCAAGGAAGAATACCAGTGTTCAGGAATTGAAATAATAAATAAACCAAGGAACAGATAAATCTACTTATCCCAACTTAGCTGGGTCCTGGCTATCATAACAGTGCACATTGCTTCTTCAAAAGTTAGAGCAATTCTGAGACATTAGTGTCCTGGTAAGACAGGGCTAAGGGAAGAAGAAAGGCATGAAATAGTCTTGCTCTGATAAAACTTCCAGCCTTCAAGTCAGAAATGCACTCACTTGCTTAATACATATTTATTGAGTGTCTTCACATGTCCTAGGCTCAGGAGATACCATGACGCATGGGCACTTTTTCAGACTTCAAGGAGCTTATGGTCTGGTAGAAAAACTACAAGAGCCAAATAAGTACACAAATGTATACAAATCTATGCTCTGTGATAAATGTTATAAAGAGTAAAATGTTGGATTAGAATATATCCAGCCTCTAACATAGGAGAAGGAACATCTGAGCTGAGAGTGAAGGATAAAGAGAAATGAACTTACAGATAAAAAAGGAGAAGAAAGGAAGTCTGGGCAGAGGGAAGGGGATTTGGAAGGGCCCTGAGGTAGGAGGCAACATAAAACCTACCAGGATATGAAGGATGAGTGTGACTAACACTGAAAGAGACATCTCTGGGAACAAGGGGAGCCTGGAGAAGCAAGGAAAGACCAGATGATGTGGGCCTCGTAGCTAATATTAAGAGTTTGTATCTTTACCCAAAGGGTTTTAAACAGGGACATGGCGTGCGTAGATCTGTATTTTTAAGACATCTATCTGCCTGTAGTATAAAGAGAAGCCTAAAGAGAGGCAAAAATGGGTGTGGGAGACCAGTTAGGAGGTTATTATAATCCAGGCAAGAGATGCCAGTGCTTTAGCCTAGAGTGAGAGTGGCAGAGACAGAAAGAATGAGGCAGATACAAGAAATACTCATGGGGTCAAATCATCAGGCTTTTCTCCATATGCCCAATGGGAAAGATCAACCAAAAGGTAGAGTTTATTTAAAAGAATAAAAAGATTGGGAGGAAAATTTACCAAAAAACCCATACATGATAAATGACTGGTACCCAAAATATACAAAGGTCTCTTAAAATACAACAGTAAGAAAATCAATTAATTTAAAAATGGGCAAAAGATCTGAATAGACACCTCATCAGAAAAGATCTACAATGGCAAATAAGCACGTGACAAGATGCTCCCCAGCCTATGTCATTAGGGAATTACAAATTAAAATAACAATGAGATATCACGCCACACCTATTAAAATTCAAAACACTGATAACACCATGCTGGTGAGAATATGGACCAACAGGGGTTCATGTTTCTTTCTGGTGGGAATGCATAATGGTACAGCCGCTTTGGAAGAATGTTTGACAGTTTCTTACAAAGCTGAACATCGCCTGCCCACGCAATCTAGCAACTGGACTTCTTGATATTTACCCAGGTAAGTTGCTATATCAACACAAAAACCTGCACACAATGTTTCTTGCAGCTTTATTCATATTTGCCAAAACTTGGAAGCCACCAAGATGTCCCTCGACAGGTGAATGTATGAACGGTGGTGCACCTGGACAGTGGAATATTATTCAGTGCTAAAAAGAAATGAGCTGTCAAGTCATGAAAAAACATGGAAGAATCTTAAATGCATAAGGCTACATACTATAGGATTCCAACTATATGCCATTTGCAAAAGGTAAAAGTATGGAGACTGTAAAAAGATCAGCGGTTGCTAGAGGTTCAGAGTGGGAGCGAGAGATGAAAAGGTGGGGCGCAGGAGATTTTTAGGGCAAAGTATTCTGTCTGAGGCAGTCAGGGCGGACACACATCATCATGCATCGTCAAAACTCAAAGAATGTTCTAATGTAAATTTTGGACTTAGGTTAATAATAATGAATTAATATTTGCTTACCAATTGTAATAAATGTACTACTGATACAAGGTGTAAATCACAGGAGGAATTGTGTGCAGAGGGAGATTCAGTATGTGAGAACTCTGTACTTTTTTTTCTTTTTTTGACCTGTCTGTATTTCTTTTTATTTTTTTAAGATTTTATTTATTTATTTGAGAGAGAGCACAAGCAGGTAGAGCCGCAGACAGAGGCAGAGGGAGAAGCAGACTCCCCACTGAGCAGGGAGCCCGATGCGGGGCTCGATTCCAGGATCCTGGGATCATGACCTGAGCCGAAGGCAGACGCTTAACCGACTGAGCCACCCAGGTGCCCTTGAACTATCTGTATTTCTGATTAATTTTTCTATAAACCTACAAGTGCTCTAAACAAGTCTTTTAATTTAAATCAATCAAATCAATTAATCCTATAAAAAAGGAGAGGAGTTGCTGAGCAGCCTCAAAACAGGATCAAAGAGAAAGTTCACGAGCACCATTGCCTGTCCCTGTACTCAAATTAGGATCCAGGAAACAGCTCCCCAAATTCTCCCAAAATGCCTTTTGCTCTGCAAAGTAGAATTCAATCTGACCTTAGTTTTAGTCTACCTTTTCATTCAGTGACACATCTTTAATATTCCCCTCCTGCTTTAGAGGGTTATAGAAATCAATCCATTAAGTTCCATAGAAGGACATAATGACCTCAAACAAGCATGTTTCTTGTTCTGTTATTCCCTGCAGAATTCACGTCTGGGTCAATACATTTATTGGACTGTTCAGTTTCCTCAGGGATTTAATGGGAACATGACGCCTGCCCAATTTCTAGAGTCCTTGTAAAATGAACACCTAGTAATCAGTGTTTCACCAATTCTCAGTGGTACTGATTTATTTTACAGATTAAGAAAAAAAAAGGAGGGTTGAAAGGAAGGATGTCCAAGAGCAGAGGGTCTTTTTGCCCCCAGATTTGGAGCCAATAATGGTGAATATTTCCTTCTCCTTGGTTTTTGACCCAAAGATTTGCCACATAGTAGGGCGAGGAAAGAGCTGGGGTTGATGTAATACATGAGATTCACATACACATAATGGGAGTGGGGACTGATTTTTTTTTTTTTTTAACTAAGCCATAAACAGGATCGGTAAAGTTTGGTGAATATGGAATTGGCTCAAGGCTGCTGATCCTACCACACACCTCATGACTTTCCCTCTCCCGCAGCTCACGCCTTCATCCGGAGGTCTTTGGAGGCTGTCTTCTCATGGTCCTTTGTGCACTATTGCTTCTGCTTTTTTCCCAGAAGGATGGATCCCAAAGTTCTCTAACTCGGGCAGCTCCAGGATCTGTTTCTGCTTGTGCATTTCTGGTTTCTTTCCTGAATCCATATCCATCTGGTGCGAACAGCTAAGTCTGTCCAGGACCGTAGCAATAGCATTAAACTAACCGATGGATGTGGTAACTGTGAGACGTTCTGTTTCAGAATATTCCCGCAAGACGGACGGTCTGCAGAGTGGTGGGCAGTGGGTGTGGGGGCTGAGTTGACGCTGTAAACTTCGGTAAAATTAGAAGTGAAGAAATCACAGAATGTGAGGGATAATGTATGTTAGTGACCAACTGATTTAATGCCATTAATTTTACTGAAGGAGATAGGGACCAAAAATGTCTTCCTATGAGGCTTCTAAGTAGAAGAGCAGATATTACCTACCTGACTTCCTGATTCGATTTCAGTGTTCTTTTCACAACACACCACGTTTCACAGTGTTGTCCCCTGAATTCAGGCTACGTGACTATTAGGACTGTTTGCTTTTGTGTTTACCCCAACCTCCCATCATAATGTAACTTTTGTAAGTGCATGAACTGTTCACTGATATTTCTGCAGCATCTAGAATAATGTCCGGCACTCAGTAAATATTTGTGAAATGGAAGAAAAAGTTCTATAACTGTGATAGGCCACATTCAATCTGGTTAAAGCCTGCACTTCGGGCAACCCCCTGATAAGATACTTGTAGGTAGGCCAAACCACCGCATGCTCCTTTTTTCAAATGGGTTGTTGAGTCATTTCAGATGGTACTCTACTACCAGATTTTAATGTTCTTTGAAAGAAATAATCGTACTTCATAATAATAAGTGCTTAACAAATGTTACTTCCTTTGCACCTCTCTTCTCTCTAGGGGAGGCTTCTTTCCCAGTAGCTGTTTAATTTCTAATTAACTTTACTAATACTTTAATATGTTACTTTAATACTTTAACTCCTAAATACTTTACACCTAATACTTTAACTCTTAAAGTATCTAGTAGGATAGTGGATGACCTATTAAGAAAATTTCCACATGAAAACAGCAC
Organism: Halichoerus grypus; assembly: GCF_964656455.1. NCBI lineage: Eukaryota > Metazoa > Chordata > Mammalia > Carnivora > Phocidae > Halichoerus > Halichoerus grypus. The sequence continues at coordinate 142,398,124 of NC_135720.1, forward strand.
AAGAGATTATAAGAGAAACTATCCACTTCAAGCTGTAAGTTCAACTGCTTGGAGCAGAGAGGCTGAGAGGCCCTGGTCTCCAGTGGGAACTCCGACCAGAGATTCTGTCTCTGAGAGGTGGGGCTTCCAGGATGGATTTTCCTAACCAGGGGTTCAGTTGGGTGATGTCTCCTTCCTCTGAGTTCTGCCTGGACAAAGTTTGTATCACAGTTAAGTTCTTTATTGGTATCTTATTTTAAAAGCATTTCATGTATAAGTTTTATCTCACCAATAAAAGTAAACTGTATAAATCTTGAGCATTGAAGAAAAATAAGAGAGAAAAATACGAGAATTTGAGAGACAGAACACCAGAGAATCCTCTCAGGGACATTTACTAACATAACAGGCCATTTTTTTTTTCTTTAAAAGGACAATCTAGAGACGCCTGGCTGACTCAGCAGGTAGAGCATGCTTGGGATTGTGAGTTTGAGCCCCAGGGTGGGTGTAGAGATCACTAAAAATAAAGTGTTAAAAAAATAAGAAAAAATAAAAAAGGAGAATCTAGTTATCAGCTTAATTTTGTAGGCAAAAACATAAGAACTTCACAAGGCCCTAGAAGCTACATGAAGAACTGTTTTTAAAATAATGGATTAAAAGGTGAAAACAACACAAATATCCATCAACAGATGAGTGGATAAACAAAATGTGGTATATTCATACAACGAATATTATTCATCCTTAGAACAAAATTCTGATATGTGCTGCACAGGGATGAACCTTGAAGACATTATGCTGAGTGAAATAAGCCAGACACAAAAGGACAAATATTGTATGATTCTACTTATATGAGGTACCTACACTAGGCAAACTCATAGAGACAGAAAGGGAGATAAAGGTTTCCAGGGACTGGGGGAAGAGGGAATGAGAAATTACCGTTGAATGGGTTCAGAGTTTCTGTTTGGGATGATGAAAAAGTTCTGGAACTTGATAGTGGTGATGGTCGTACAACATGGGGAATGTACTTAATGCTATTGATACACTTACAAATGGTTAAAACGGTAAATTTTATGTTATATTTTACCATAATTTAAAAAAATGGATCTTGCATTTTCAATTTCAAAATTATGTTCATTATTAGATATTTGGGAAATAAACCTATAAACCAACAGAGATAATCGCTGTTTCCATTTTAATATATATATTCCCAGCGTTTTTCCTATAGATGTCCATATATATTAAAATGGAGTCCTATAGTACACATCGTATGACCTGCCCTTCGGTTTTCACAAGGTATCATGTAGACCCCTTAGCGTTAGACACGTACATTTTCTGAGTAACTATGATAAGCACCCTTGTCTGTGTATTTTGTCACACTGTTGATTGCTTCCTAATGGTAAATTTCTTAAAATGATTTAAGATCAAATCAAGAGGATTTGAGGGTTGAGGAAAACTAAGGGAGAAATTTCTTGGACACCCAGAGTAGATAAAACTCTAGAATAGACAGAGAGAAGAAAAATGATGAACAACTAAGAAAAGACATTGGGTTTTAAATACCACCATCTACCATGTAAACAATTGCCCATGGTTTATGGGATAGCTAGTTGCCCAACTCCAGTAAAATAGTTGTATTCTTAATGTTCTGTTCAGACTTTTTTTTTTCTGAATTTTAACATTTAAATAATGAAATGATACGAAATACATAAATCAGAAAATGCAAGTGTTCTCTATTTGTAACATTCATAAAAATACTACTACAGAATACAACATTATTTTTCTTTGCATTTACAAACATACCATTTTTTACAATAATGTACACACTACTTCGTTACTCTTTACACAAATATATTTTGGGCATTTCATCAAATTGATTCACATTAATTTATTTAAATAGTTTATTTAATTAGCATTTAAATTATTTCCAATTTTTTGCCATATCATAAGCTGGCTACAATAAATATCCATATAGAGACACAGATTTTTATCAGTATATTTATGGAAACAACATTACTGGGTTAAAGAATATATACATTAAATATGAAAGCTACTGTTCTCCTAGTTTCCAACCATTTCAGGCATAAAGTTCATTACTCCAATAAGATTATATATAAGTACATAAATATTCCATATTTATACTCATACTAGTAATGTATAAGAGTGTCAGTTTGTTCATAGACTGGGCAGCTTATAAACAGCAGAAATTTATTTCTTACAATCTGGAGTCTTGGAAGTCCAAGATCAGGGTGCCAAAATGGTAGAATTCTGGTGAAGGCCTTCTTCCTGGTTCTGTTCCAAATGGCAGTCTTCTTGCTGTGTTCTCACATGGCCGAAGGGGCAAGAAGGATCTCTAGGGTCTCTTATATAAGGACACTAATCCCATTCGTGAGGGTTTCACCCTCATGACCTAATCACCTCCCAAAGGCCCCACCTCCAAATGCCATCACATTGGGGATCGGGTTTGAAACCAGAAGAATTTTGGGGAGGTGCAAACATTCAATCTACAGCAGAGTGTCTATTTTTCTTAACTGCCACCAATGTGGCTGTTACAGTTTTTTAAATCTTTGCTAATATGAAACATTACCAAAAGAGTTGGATAATTCAAAATAATCAAGGTATTTTATATTACTTTGACTATTAATGTGAGCCTCTTTTCAAGTGTATATTGGCCAGCTAGATTCCCTCGGTGAACTCCCTGTTCACATCTTTTCCCATTTTCTTTTAGTTGTTGATTTGTAGATGCTCTTTTATAGCATGAGTAGGAACCCTTGTCTATGACATATGGTAAGTATACTTCCTTATCTGACTGATGGTGTAATTAGGTAACGTAAGTTTTTAGTTTTTATAACGTCAAGCCTGATAACTCTTTCATAATTTCTGACACTGACAGGTCTATGAAGAAAGGCCCTCACAACAAAGGATTATTATTTTTTAAATTACCTTAAACTTTATTTTGGCACAACCATGATCTTATATTTTACATTAAGAAAATTACTTAATTTTTCCAATTAAACCTCTCCAGACTGTTTTTAGATTTGGTGTGGTAGGAATTTAGTGCTATTTTCCCCAACCCTTAATGTTCAAAGAATATTTTTAAATAAATTATCCTTTCTCTATGATTTAAATACCAGTTTGAAGATAAATCACGTCCTATATGAATCACTGATCTGTTTCTGGACTTGCTGGTCTGTAGCTTTTGGAGGAAAAAGAACCCTTGCTTTCTTGTGAGTATGGCAGTAAAATTTTCTGACAGAGAAGCAAGTTAGGAAACCTATGAGGAGCAGTTCTGGATGCTTGTTTCTTTAGCCACATAGGTCTCTTTCAAGATTTGTTTTTGTTGCTCTGGGATTTATGCTTCTTTATGTCTTCTCTTTAGTTTCTGTAGAAGCTGGAGGTTCAGACCTAAAGAAGCAAGCTCCCTTCAGCTTTATCTCTAACTGAGGCTTACCTGTACCTCCCAGACGGGAGACAAACAACAGGTCAAAAGAAGGGACCTCCTTCCCCAATACAGACACACCCCCACTAGCACCCAGACACGGTCCTGGTGTGATCTCTGAAGATCACAGATAGTCAAATAAACTCTAATAGAAACATCAAGTTCCACATATGCCTCAGATCGAAACATGCCAGAATCCAACCTTGGAGCACAGCAGAGAAGGGACTTGCTCTAGTCCTGATTCCATCATATGAACCTTGGAACTGTCTTTAATAAGGCTTAGTTTCCTTGCCGTCTGCGAAATGGGGATAATTATTGTGATCCTGCCTTAAGTCATAGAGTTCCTGGGAGAGTTAAATGAGACAATATACCATAAAATAGCTGTAGAAGATGTAATTTACTATACAAATACAAGGAATCACTGTAAAATACTAACAATAGGCTTTTAAAGCTTGAGATGGCCTTAAATATCATACAGCAGTACCGTTCCATAGAAATATAATGCAAGCCTCTGCGGCACCTGGCTGGCTCAGTTAGTTGAGTGTCCCACTCTTGATTTCAGCTCAGGTCTTGATCTCACAGTCCTGACTTCAGGCCCCATGTTGGGTTCCATGCTGGGCACGGAGCCAACTTAAAAAAAAAAAAGAAAGAAATATAATGCAAGCCTCATATGCAGTTTTAAATTTTTTAGTAGCCATGTGAAAAGAAAAATGAGACAGGTGAAATTTGAGTAATATATTTTATTTAACACAATATATCCAAAATATCATTTTAACATGCAATTGATATAAATTATTAAGAAGATACTTTACATTCTTTTTTTGGTACGAAGTCTTCCAAATCCAGTGTGTATCTTACAGGTATATGTCAATTTAGACTAAAATTTTAAGTATTCAATAGCCACGTGTGGCTAGCTACCTTAATAGACAGCGCAAATATATGGTTGAAATGCTTATTTTATAGAGTGGAAAACTGAGGTTCAGAGGTATTAAGGGATTTTCTTCAAGGTCATCTGATTTTATTATGGTAGAGTTTGGTTTAGAATTCCAATCTTTTAGCCTACCTGTACTTTATTTTTGCACTTAGTGTGGTAGGGATGTAATTTTTTTCTCCCAAGCTTTTATCTAATCTAATACCATTTCCTGAGTGAATGAATCATCCTTTCTGCACTAATTTATAACAACACTTTATAAATATAGTAAATCCCTGTATAAAGTGCAGATCTGTTTTTGGACTTTGCATTTCGTTCTATCTACCATCTCTGGAGGAAAAGGAACTCGAGCTCTCGGGTGTATGTGGTGAGTACCTGCAGTGGTTTTCCATCTAATTTACAACAACGACAAAACATGCACAACACTGCACAACATTTTAAAGTCCACGTGTGAGCCCAGGACCCGGTCAAAGCACACTTCGCACGTGCGGTCGTCAGCACGAGCCCGCGGCCTCCACTCACGGGGGCACGGGTGCAGACACACTCAGGAGCCCACGCACACACAACTCGGCCCAAGACTCAGATTCGGGGAACAGGCGTGGAGGTGCGGAGCAAGGCGAGCGCGAAAGAAAGAAACCCGAACCCCAAGTCCTGGACCGAGGCCACAGCCGGGAGCCTCCGTCTCCACCGCCGCAGAACCAACGGCGGGGGCGGGGCGTAGAGGGCGCACGGCACGCGTTGAGGGCGTAGGGCGTGGCTGGAGGGCGCGGGGCGTGGCTGGAGGGCGCGGGGCGTGGCTAGAGGACGCGGGGCGTGGCTAGAGGGCGCGGAGCCTGGCTGGAGGGCGGGGGCCGCGGCTAGAGGGCGTAGGCGTGGCTGTAGGGCGCGGGGCGTGGCCAGGGCGCAGAGCGCTGCTGAGGGGCGCGGGGCGTGGCTTGAGGGCGCGGGGGCGTGGCTTGGGTGGGGACGGGGGCGGGGGCGGAGCGCGAGGAAAACAAACGTCCGGAAGATGGTGAGAAAGCCGACTCTGCTGGGTTGCTGAGGACGACAGAAGAGGCAGGCAGCTGGGCTGCAAAGTGCACATCTTCTTTGGTTCAAAGATCAGTGATCTTTGCGAGCAGCTAAGTAGAAAATTGAGAGAAGGCTGACTGTAGCATGATAGGAAATGAACACTTAGAAATGGAAGCAGTATAGATTTTAAGCCGGTAAATTCTGGAAGGGGCGAAAGAAGAGAAAAACTAGCAAGTTAAGGGCAACCTAAACTCTTTTTATACAGGGAACGAAAGAATATCTATACATATTTGAACACATGAGGAAAAATCTCAGTGAAGGAAATGAATTTAAAGTTCTCCAGAAAAGACAAATGTTAGAAGTTTCCAGAAGTTGTTGTAGAATGTGCTTGGCATGTTAAAGGAATCAGGACATGTACTTCTCTGGGAGAAGAAAGGCAGGGTAGATAAAAAGATTTGTTTGGGAGTGGTCAGGAGGGCTCTGACTGCCAGAAATTTTTTTCGGGTAGGTGATCCTGTGGGGGCGCTGAGGGCTGAAGAATGAGAGCTGAGAGTGTGGTTTTAGGACATCAGTAGACACGACAAGCAGCGACTGTTTCCTCCAACTCCCTTATCAGTCCCCTGCCCAGTCAGAAACAACTAGTCAGGTTTAAACTGCCCAGGGTAGACCATAAGGCTCCGCTGCCCACCCTCCGCTGACTGCCCCCAGGTCTCCCGAAGCAGCTCCAACTTCCTCCGCCTGCAAGACTGAGGCTCCCCATTTAGAAGAGGAGCTGGATTCAGTGAGAAAGGTCCACAAGAATTTCACACAAAAGGCTTCTCCTTGTTTTCAGATATATTAACGCAACCGAGTCAGGCATTAAGGAATAGGAGGGTTGCAGAGATTTTGAAAATGCGCACAAAAGATAACCAACAGGAGCTACTCCTGGAGTCCTCCCTTTTCCGCAATAGACTCTAAGCTCGTGTTACCGGTCACTACCGAGAGCGGAGCCCCTACGGCTGGGGCTGTTCGCTCTGCCAGATGGAAGGATTTCCTCTGCAAGGGTGAACTACCTTCAGCTTCTCTCACCCCTTTCTGAAGTCCAGATCTCTGCTTGGGCAAAGTGATGACACAAGCTAATGTTTGGCGGATGAAACAATCAAGCTTCAATTTCATTACAAGCTTTGTTTTCTGTTTTGCTCAAGGAGCAACGTAAAGAACTTTCAGGAAACACTGGTGGCGTATGTGTGTGCTGGGATGCACTTGTGCTTTTCTACTTCCCCAGAGACACCACTTCTCTTCCAGTATGTGTAAGGCCTGTGGCTGTTTTCCCCAGAAATGTCTCACCCCAGCCCCCCCAAACGTGGGGATGGAGCGTCAGTGGGGGGAGAGAAGCAGGCAGGTTGCAGGCCCTGTTCCAGGCACACCACTCTACACGAAGGTCAGAAGGAAAACAAAACCAAGTTGTGCCATTTTCCCTTCCCCTTTTCATCCACCCGGCGGTCATTCCTCCCCCTCTGATTCTTTTCTCACAATAAAAAAAAGCCACTTAAGACCCGGAGACCTATTCTGGTTGGCTGAACAAACATGAGCAGAAGTAAACTTGATAATGGGAGATAAAGCGGCGCCCCCATTCTGACCCCACGTCCTGTGCCCCGACTCCAACAGATGAGGTGGGAAGAGGCAGACCCGCTGCCCTATGGGGCTTCTACGGAGAACTGCGAATTCAAAATTTTTCTTGATTTTGAGGATGAAGGTTACTCACACAAACAAAAGATGTTTTTGTTGTTACTGAATTTTAACCCCAAATATGGGCAGTTTAGGCTTTTCCTCTCTCCTGTGCTATTTAGGTGATGCAGTGGGGAGGCTCCAAAAAGATCCAATACCCACAGCAGAGCGCGGACGGTATTCCTTCCAGGTTCCCATTCACTTCTCTGCATTAGCATCAAAAACTCCTGGAATTCTAGAGACCTTCTAACGGCTACCACCTCTACTAGGCCTACGTGGGTGTCCTTTATTCTTTCGTTTTGTTTCATTGAGGTATAACTGACAAGACTGGAAGGCAAAGTGTACAGCTAATGGTTTATGTATGTACTGTGAAAGGGGTCCTGAATACCTGCTTCATTCTCACGCAAGTGCAGGGGAAATGTTGTTCGTAGTAGAGTGGAGACAAAAATGGGAGTTTTTCAGAATAAATGTTTATTTAAGGATTAAGGGAAAACAAAAACATTAAAGCATAGGAATACATTGACTGAATACAAGTGTCTCGTTTGGTCTGAAATCTTGAAAAAGTTACTCTAACTACTTACCTGAGGTAGATTTAGGTTGGCACTGTCTCAAGAGAACCTCCATCCATCCCAGAAGTTACCTCCTAGTTTTGGTTACAGGCTCCCAAGTGGTCCTCTCCAACCTCAGGTTATGCTCTATGAATAACACCAACACCTTTTTTCCCCACGGTTAAAAGCCCTCACACTCAGACCTGTCTCATACCCCAACTGTTCTCCATTTGAGGGATGGTCCATCCTGAATTTACTTAAAAACTAGAGAGAATTACCAGTAAGATTAGTTGAAAGAAGGGGCAAGTCATTGCCCTGCCAACGATATAAACTCTGTCCCCTTCTCCAAGTTCTAATGACTAACAAGTAGCCATAAGGACTAACTTTCATCACCACCATGCCATACACCCAATACTATTTTAAGTATTACAACCGTCAAACATATACTTGTTATAGGCATGATCTGCACCAAAGAGAAACAAATACATCTTGCGTGTTTTATCACACTGGGCAACTTTTCATGGTATAAGAGCTATTTATGAAAATTACTAAAACACAACAGATCAAATAAACTTCCAGCATTTGTTTTCTAAAAAAAAAAAAAAAAGACCAAGAAAACCCCACCCTAGAACCAGATTCCTTATCATCACTAGAAGCTATATCCACTGACCCTACGATTATCAGGCTCATCAACCAGCCATTAGGACCAAGCTGAGAGCCACATACCAGGTCGCAGCTGGCCACCTCCGTAAGTCTGAATGCCAACACTCTCCAGAGTTCAGGGATTTGTTAAATAAACCAGAGAACCCAGAGTAGCAACAAAATATTTACTCACCAGTCTATAGTCCCAAATGCTGTAGGAATCTTAAGTACTTATATTAAGTGTCTTTTAATCTGAGGGAAGAAAAAAACCCTCAGAATTGTCCATTTATAATCCCTGGATTAATTATAGTATTTCTAGAGAATGTTAGAGATGATCGTTAATTATCCTGTTAAGTTGGAGGTAAGTGCTTATCCTTAAATCTCTGATGAAGCTGCCAACTACTCTTCCCTTCTAGCATTTTCCGAACCCTACATTCCAAGCCACACAGATACCTTATGTTGTGGTGACTGCAATCCTTTCCCTGGGAATAAAAAGTATTCTCTTTCCTTGGCAGAACTGAAATAAATGAAAGGCATATCATTATGGGGCTTGATTTGCTATGAACAGCAGGATAATGGAGTGAAAAGAACACCAGCTTTGGAGTCTGGGATACTCAAAATCACAAAGTTTTAGCTCCATTAATGATGCATCAAATAAGTGTTTTACTCTGTGCCCACTCAGGCTGAAACCTTTCTTTTGGTTTCCCTTTAATCGTTTGGCAAGGAGCTGAAGAGCATTTTATCAATGAAAGAGACGACTTAAAGTCATAAAAATACAAATGCTAGAGACATCATGCCATGACTATTATACTGAAATTTGCATTTGAGTTTAAAAGAAATAAATCTCTAAAGCTGAAATTTCAAAAGCCATTGATCATCTCAAAGATGTTTGAAGGAAAGGAAACTTTTGAGGGGAATGCCTTAATTCATGCTAAGTAAAAAAGCTGAGTATTCTGCCTCTTTATGAGGCTGGCCCTCCAAAGGGAGAACTTTTGGGAGAGTTTTGATCCAGGGGAACTACTCCCTAGCTGTTCAGTTCTTTTCACTATCAGCAAAAGGTTCCCAGGCTACTGTCAACACATTAGTCCCCATTCTAGCCAAGAATAAAAAAAATCAACAGAGGCCAAGTCAACATAATCCTTTCCCCCACAGGGAACACATGCCACACCTTCTATCACAAGGTTACAGTCCTTTCCTTTATTGGATTTCCAAATTTTAAAAAGCGAAAAGTAAAGCAATCATTAAGTGGTTCAGATAAAAGAAAAGCATCTTTACCTGAGTTACCCATCAGGCCCACTGTGACCTGCTCTGGCTCCTCCCAGAACAAGCTTCCGGGTATCTAAACAACTGTTTACATACTGACTCCATTAAAAGTCATCTCTACCGTATGGGTCAACTACTACCTATTATATGTACACAGTCCACAATTAGATCTCTCAGTGGCCAAAATTCCCCGGAGAGTACATTCTTTGGGACCCAGGAAGGTAGGAGTTTCTAGCAAGGCTTTTTTCAGACTCAAGGGGGGTTTTTCACTAATGTGAGTTCCCTGGTGTACCATGAGAGCTGATCATTGACAGAAGTTTTTCTCACTCAGAGACTTTGTAAGGTCTTTCCTCAGATTGGGTTTCTTTGGTGCAAACCCAAGAAGGCTCTCCAACTCATGTTTTTGCCACATTCAAGACAAATATACACATTTTCACCAGTATGGCTTCTCTGAAGAGTAAGAAAGTCACAGTTCTGTTAGAAGCTTTTTACACACTTGCTGGGGTTTCTCCCCATTGTGGGCTTTCTGACGTCCAATGTGACGTGCATACTGTCTGAAGCTCTGTTCACTGAGGGCATTTAAAAAGTCCTCTGGTGTGAATTCTCTTGGGATGAGGAGGGGTGAGCACTGCTAGAAAGCTCTCTCACACTCACTGCACTTGTAAGGTTTCCTACCTGTAGGAATCCCCTTGTGGGTGATCAGATATGAGCGTGGACTAAAGGTTTTCCCCAAACTCAGGGCATTTGTAAGGTTTCTCATTGGAGTGACTGATAAAAGTGTTCTGTTAGGGTAGCTCTCTGGGCAAACCATTTTTTAACTTCCCACAGCTGCATTCTCTGGTCCCCACTGAAGTCGGAGCTCTGAGGAAAGTCTGAGATTTGCCTAGAGTTCTTTACTGAGTTCTCTGACATGTAAATACTTTTTTTTTATGGTATTGTAACTTCTTGTCGGATCAAGACATTTGTGAGGCTTCTGCTGCTTGGGGAGGACTGAGCTCAAGACCTTTCTCGCCCATATTACAGATATATGGTTTCTCACCGATGTGGATTGTCTGATGTTCAAGTAGGGCTGAGCTCTGGTGGAAGCTTTTATCACATACACTGTATTTATAATGCAGCTCCTCGGTCTGCGTTCTCATTTTCTGTTGGGCAACAAAGTCCATGCCCAGGAGGAAGCCGCTCTCGCATGTAGACCACTGATGTGGTTTCTCTTCCATGTGAATTCTTTGATGCACAATGAGGTCTGAGCTACAGCTGAAACTTTTCTCATATTCAAGGCATTTAAAAGTGTGAGTGTGAGTTGCCTGATGCCTGATTAGGTTGGCACTCCGAGTAAAACTTCTCATGCATTCCAAGCACTTATACGGCTTCTCCCCTGTATGGACTCTCTGGTGTACAATAAGGTCGGATTTCTGGCCAAAGCATTTCTCACAGGCACCACACTTATAGGGCTTCTCCCCAGTATGAACTCTTTTATGAACAATGAAGGCAGAACGGTGTCGGTAACTTTTCTCACACTTATTACATTTGTAGGGCCTTTCACCAGTATGAGTTCTCTGGTGGCTAATAAGATCTGATTTCCCACTAAAAGCTTTTTCACACTCCAGACACTTAAATGGTTTCTCACCTGTGTGAGTTCTTCGGTGCCTTATGAGGTTTGTGCTTCGACTGAAGCATTTATCACACTCACTACACAGATACGGTTTCTCGCCTGTATGGCTTCGCTGGTGGACAAGCAGATCAGAGCTCTGACCGAAATTCTTGCCACAAATATCGCATGTATAGAATTTTTTACCTGCATGTGTTCTCTGGTGTCCCGAAAGGGCCAGGTGGTGCCAAAAGCTCTTCTCACATTTGCTACATTTATAAGGTTTCTCGTAATTGTGGATCCTCTGGTGTGAAATAAGATCTGAGCTTTGGATGAAGGTTTTCTCACACATATCACATCTATAAGGTTTCTCCCCAGGATGGGATCTCTCACACATAATAAGAGCTAAGTTTTCACAGAAGTTTTGCTCACATTCAAGGCGCTGGTGTATCTGCTCATCTATCTGAGTAATCTCATGCACATGAATAAAAATCTTTTTACCCTTCTGAGGGCATACATGATAGATTTTCCTTTTCTGAGTTCTCTGATTATATCTCTCTTCCGAAGTGTACATTTTCTATGGCTCTCTCCTAGGGAGTTTTCCATTGGTCTTCTTGACCCATCATGTTCTTCATAGTCATTTTCTTGGTAAGAACTTGAAAGATACATCTGTCGTAGGCCTTTCAGTCATGAGCAGCTCGTCTCTACACGTTTCCAGCATCATATACACTAATTCCTTACTTGGTATTTCCAACCCTGTAAGACAAAGAAGAAATATTATTTATATTCCTGTAACTAAGAAAAGAATGCTCAAAGTTAAAATTACTGCAGGAAAGACAGAAATTCTCCATCAGAGTCCATAAGTGCTCTAGTTTTTACAGGGGTTGAAACCAGTTAGTTTTCCCCTTTTCTAATACAAAACTAGTCAGCAGGAAAAGATCAGGAAGAGTTCTTTTATGAGCCCAGGTGATCTCAAAACCAGGGTTCTTCCCCTTTCCCTGGCTTCAACTGAGTAATCAAGACAGGCCTCATAGTTGGTACGCTTGCTCAAGAGGAAAACAACCCCAAAAGGACTGAACATCTATGCAGTCCTCTCCATCGGAAGGTTTGGAAAGACATGGTAATGATCATGAGAATTCCCAAGGCTCTGGGAAAGAGAAGGGTTTCTGTGGCTCCATCATCCTAGCTGTGTGATGTTGGGCAAGTTATTTAACAACTCTTCCACACCTAGTTTGCTCCTCTGTAAAATGGGACTTAGAACAGAAATTATTCCACATTGTTGAATCGAACAATAAGTTAATCCCTCCGCATCTCGCGGTAATAAGCATTCCATGTTAGCTCTTATGCTATTATTACGATAAAGATTCTGCTTTGTTACGATCACATGAGCACAAACCCTCCTCAAAAAGAAAAGTCCTGACTGACTACAGATGAAAGCTTGGCTTCAAACCTGCTTTTATGCCAGGCTTTTCTTTATACAGTGAAGAGATGTGGAAGAATTTCTCTCCTGTTGGAGGCATGTGCAAGTATTAAAGCACCTGGAGTTGAGCATCTTAAGGAAATAAGTCCTTCTACAAAGGAAGATCACAATGACATAATTCTCCTTTCTAATGTAACTGAAAACGGCCCTTTGTTCAGGCTGCCAATGCTCCACTCCTCCCCGGTAAGAGATGCAGATCACCTTCAAATGAGTAAGAGATTAAAAAGGAGAGGGAGAGGAGAGAGATACGGAGGTCTTTCAACTGAGGACCTATTTTCCATGAAGCTACACCGGTAGGTGAATTAAAGATGTCCTGGCCAACAGGAACATGGAAAGACAGATTAATGCTATACACTGGGTTGATTCAGGAGAGCAGCACAGGGGGCAGTGAACTGGTCATTTCATTTAGCAACCGCTCACAATATACCAAAGAAACACATGAGAAACAAAAGGGGAAAAAACATCATCTTCTTTGTCCTTCACACTTACTCTTTTCAAAGATCATTTCCATGTTTGACCCTCGTCATACCTTCAAAGCCCGTCTCGGCATCTAAGGAGTAAAAGCTGATGACTGTGCTTCCTATTTTACTGAGAAAACTTAAGCAAACCAAAAAAACAACACAACACACATACTCAAAACAAAAACACAAAAAACCATTTCTCCGTGCTCCCACCCCATCAACCAGCTTCTTGCCAGTGTGGTCATGCACTCCACCTTTCCTTCCATCATTGTGGATGAGACTGCCTCCGCTCAGTCTAAGGACAACCCTTCCATCCGTGTACTGGATCCCATCCCTTTCCTCCACAAGGACATCACTCCAGCAATTCTATCCTCCCCGTCCTGCACCTGTTCTTTTCTTCTGGATCACACCAATCAGCAAACTGGCTGTTTCCGCTCCCCTAAAACAGAAGCACAACCAACATGAAAACTTCTCTTTACCACCTCACCCTCAAGCTATTATCCCACCTCTCTGTTCCTTTTTACAGGGGGCACCTGGGTGGCTCAGTCGGTTAAGCGTCTGCCTTCGGCTCAGGTCATGGTCCCAGGGTCCTGGGATCGAGCCCCACATCGGGCTCCCTGCTCTGTGGAGAGCCTGCTTCTCCCTCTTCCACTCGCCCTGCTTGTGTTCCTGCTCTCACAATCCTTCTCTGTCAAATAAATAAAACCTTAAAAAAAAAAAATCTATTCTCTGTTCCTTTTTACAGCAAAATTCCTCAAAAGAAATAAATGTGTTCATTGTCTCCAACTCTTGTCTTCCAAGGTTTCTGGAACATCCTCCAACCTAATATTCGTCCTCATCACTCTGCCAAAACTGCTCCTGTTGGAAACCCACAAGCCCCTAAGCAATCTGCCTCCTGGTTTCCACTCTGACTCCTCTCCTGGCTCTTCTACTGAGCACGTACCAGTCATCTCGGCCTCGCTGCTGCTTTTCAAGCCAGCCAGGTCACCCCCACTTCAGGATCGTTGTACTTGCGGTCTCTCCTGGCTAAAGTGCTATCCTCTAGATTTTCAAGGCTCCCGCCCTCCCTTCCTCCAATCCCCGGCCACCCTGCTTTACACGGTAACACACCCGTATCCCACCTGACCCGCACCTACAACCGTCCTGTCCTTTCCTGTTTTACTTTTCTCCATAGAATGTCAGCCCCTAAAGGACCAGGATTTTTGTTTACTTCATTTGCTGTTTCCCTAGCACCTGGCACACAGTAGGTGCTCAAAGCTAGACCGGATGTCCTTATTTGGCATCTGTGGACTCCTAAATAACCTATGAAAACTGTGAAATTTGATTACAAATGTTATTTGGTATGTGTACATTCTTCCAGGGGCAGAGTCCACCGTTCATCAACTGTGATGTGCGGGCCCAGAGTCTGTGTGTACGTGAGAGGAAACAATGTGAGAGCAGACTGAACACCACCCTAGTAAGTGCGACGGACCAGAACTCAGAACAAAGCAGCTATACAAGCAGAATAAGCAACGGTCACCTGAATTCAGAGGAAACAATGAGGCGAAAGGATCCAGAAGATGGATGACTTTCTGTTTCATCAATTTTCTGATTGGTTTTCCAGTTTGCATTCAGCAATTTGTAAACTCTCCATGTGCAAGGTACAGAGACGGTTGTTATAATAATAAAAAAAGTTATTTATAAATATAAAAAGAAATACCAAGGCTCCAGATGTCAACTCAAACATGTTCTCATGTTTAGTTCTAGGGGATAAGAGAAAACTGAATGGGGCGGGAGTAGTTTCTTAAGTCAAGGCACAGACTGTCCACAGGAAATGTAATGTTAAAACCACTAAAGAGGGACAGAATGAGAGAAAAATGGGATGTATGGCTGAAAGAGTAAAGTTCACAGCTCTGAGAAGGGGAAGCAGGTGAGCAAAAAAAAGACACACGTTTATGTTAAATACAGTCACTCTATATCCGTCTGTGTGATGTTGGGCAAGTTATTTAACAACCATAAAGACTGGTGTCTTCATAAGAAGAGATAAGGACACAGAGATCAGGGATGCGCATGCAGGGGGAAGACCATATGAGGACGGAGAAGATGGCCGTCTGCAAGCCAAGCAGAGATCTCCGAAGAAACCAGACCTGGCACTTTGATCTTGGACTTCTAGCCTCCAGAACCGTGAGGAAATAAATTTGCTGTTTAGAGCACTCAGTCTGTGGCATTTTATCATGGCAGTCCCAGCACCTCAGGCCAACCTCCAATCACCACCCTCCTTACACGCAAACCCTCAACCCCCAGCCAGTGAACTCCTGTTAAAACAAGCGAAGCGGTCCTTCTCTGCTCCATTCAGTGGCTTCCCCTCCCCCGCCCTTCTGCCCCCTGCCCTCCCCTCCTCAGTCCTCACGATGGCCCAAGAGGCCTCACAAGGGCTGCTGTCACCCCCACCACTGCTGCTCTACTCTGCTCTTCCCTGTTCTCTCCACATGGTGCGAGGCACCCGCAATGGCCTTCGAGCTGTCCTCACCCACACATTCCCCTTAGGGCCTTTGCCCTTCCTTTCTTGGGTCTCCAGCTTTCTTCCTCCAGGGATGTGTACAGCTCTCTCTTAACTCCCTCAGCTATTTCTTCAAAGGTCACTTCTCAAGGACGCCTCTCCGCACCACCGTATTTAGGACTGAGAACTGCCCCCCATGCCCCAGCGTTCCCTATCCCGCTTTTCTGCTTGGCTTTTCTCCACAGCATTTACCACCTTCTGATACACGGTGTAATTGGTTTGTTTATGGTCTAAAATATGGCAAGGATATTTACCTGTCTTGTGTGTCGCTCTTTCTTTAGTACACAGAGCAGTGCCAGGCAGAGTCAGGGCTTACTAAGCATCTGCCGAGTGCATGAGTAAATCCTTACTGTAATTCTACTTGTGTCCCTATGGTGAAGGAAAAGGGCCGAATGCCAGAATTCACAGGAGCTACTCTGACGGGGCACAGTCTAGGAGAGAGAAGGCACACTTCTAGAGAAACTGGAGCTTACCTAGAAGCTAACTGGAAGGAAAGCAGCATTTACTTCCTGCTCCTGAGAATTTGATTTCTCAAGGAAGAGAGCGTTCTGTAAAACACAAGGATAAGAAAAGGATAAATAGTTATAAATGAGCAGACTTAGCACTGGATCATTTCACTCGAAGAACCTGAAAATGGGTAAACTAGGTTCCTTAAAAGAACAGTTGGGTTTTCTTATACAATCCCTTAAATTCAGTTCTGAGGAGGTTAATCATAGTCCTAAACCATCCCATATAACTCTACAGAAAGGGGCCAACAAAGAATCTGAAAACCATCCGCACAATCTACAGCTTCCTTGGGACTGTAACAACCTCGAAGGCAGGGCCCCAGCCCTAACTCTCAGCGGCAGATGGCGCATGCTCCGGGTCATCCTCCCTGCGGGAGCTCAGGGGGCCTTCACCTACAGGGCAGTCGGGACCACAAAAGCCTCTTGCGCTCTAACAAAACCACTACTTGACCATCGGCACCCTTCCTTCCCTGGAGGGCAGGCAATCATCACATTTCTGGTTATTCGAAATTTACCACGGCCTAAGGGGATTTCTATTTCAGCCAGAAACAACTCGGGAGGGGTCAATTAGGGGCATAAGAGAAGTTCGAGAGCTCAGACTTGACCACCGATTCCTTCCCTCAGCAGCTTTAACCTGCCTATTCCAGGTGGCTGAGGCTTCAGTTCCCTCAAGAACCTTTCTGCTACTGAGGATCAGAAGCAAAAAAGGAACTGCTCAGCCCCCGACAACACATGGGGACATTTAGCTGAGGCTCTCTAGGACAGTCCCTCACAGCTGCCAGTAGAAAGAGGACATGTTTCACGGTTCTGGTTCCGGGTTAAGAGGGAGTAAACACAGGCCATTCTTGGTCTCCCTCACAATGCACTTATGACATCTGGACGGAACGTATGGGCCAGCTACTTGAGGACTCTGAAAAGTAAACAGCACGCAGGTCAAGGAAGACCAAAATTTAAAGCCCAACCCAACCAGCAGCGAGGGGACTCTGCGTTGCCGTCCTTCCCTTGAGTAACCCCCGGCCCGAACGCGATACAGCCTGAAACAAACAAGTCAGGGAAACCAGATCGTAATTCAACTGGGATTTTTCAGAGAACCTATGAGCTTCCATGACAATGATTTAAAACTGACTTCAATGGATAGAAAACGGACTTAAATATGGGTGAAGAAAGAACAAAATACCTCTGGAAGAACTACACAGGACATGGTAAGAAAACAGTTAGGAAGGGGGTAATGGTGTCTGCAGAAATCCCAATCTCCCAGCACATCCTTTAACAGCTGTAAGAACAAGAGAAAAGCACAACCCAAACCCACACCCTCACTAACCCCTGGCTTTCATACGCAAGCTCTGCAGGCGACCAATGAGAGCAGGAGCAACCTGAAGATGTGGGGTAGAGAGGAGGGCTCGTGGTGCACAAAATCAACCGAGTTTCCTGCCAGAAAGAGAAAACCCGTTCTAAGTACAAAAAAAAAAATTTAAAGTTCTGATCAGAACGGGATATTAGGAAGGGACTTTTAGCTCACACACCAGACTTAGAGGCAGTCCTGGAGCCGCAATTCTTCAGGAAAGAGAGTAAAAAGGAAGGGAGAGGAACCCTTTGGACTGCACAGTGAAGGAGAAAAGGAGCAGAGAGAAATTTAAGGTCCTTCAAGATGAAGGGAAATTTTTTTTAGAAAAGAGGAAAATAAAAAAGGCACAATTCATGTCCTCACTATTTTCAAAGAAATGCCTTCTACTTAAAAAAATAAAAAAGATAAAAAATCCACAAAACTTGACCAAGTGTCACTGAATTAGCAGTCTTGTTAAACACATCATGTTCTAATAAAATAGACATAATCCAACTAAACACTGGAAGGAGAAGAGATAACAAACTGAAATAACCTCACTGGTCACTGCATTAATTGCAGACAGGGGTTAAGGGATACTACTAAAAACTGAAAAACCAGACAATTAAAGGCTAAATCAGAACATGGGACTAAGGCATTACAAAAGATCTATGTTCAAAGGTAGTCATGATAACAAAAATCAAACATTCTAAAAAAGTTTTTAATGAAAGAGCAATGAAAACACAACAAGTAGCTGAAAAAAACAGGACAAATATAAATAACATGATTGTGCTGAGATGAAACATATCAATCATATCAATACATGAGAATGAGTTTGGCTCACCTATTCAAATTTTTTTACCATGGCTCACAAAACAAGACCCAACTATATGCTAAATACAAGAGACACTTAAAACAAAGATTCAGAAAGGCTCAAACTAAAGGGACAGAAAAAGTAATACAGGCAAATAGAAACAGTAAAAGAAAGCCTTATATTCAAGATATCATGAAGAGGAAAATTCAGGCTGAAAAACATTAAACATGATAAAGGACACTTTTTAATGTTGAAAGCCCTAATCATAATATAGCTTGTAATAGTTATGATTTTGAACCAAATCATACAGCAGTCACCCTTACAAAGCAAAAACTACAATAGATAACAAGAAATATAGCAAAAACATTAATAATAAGACAACATACCACTATCAGTAGAAAGACATACAAAGTAGAACAAAAAAAGTAATGATGCAGAAAATCTAGAGAATCTAATTAGTAAGTTTTATGATAGCTACTGAAACTTAACCCTAATAATAGGAAGTAAACTTTGTTCTCAAGCACACATGAATCAGTCACAGAATTCTGTCTTATATTAGGTCATAGAGACAGCATCAGTAAGTTCCATAAAAAGACACGAAACTAAAAATTTATTGAAATACCTAATTTAAAAAACCCCACCCAAATGGGGAAAATAACACAACTCTTCAGCAAATGGGGAGATGAAACAAAATTTCTAAATATTGATAATTAAAACTATTACAGATTACAATCTATGGAATAAATTTAAAGCAGTGATCAAGGAATATTCATAGTCTTTTTTTTTTTTTAATTTTTTTTTAAAGATTTTATTTATGTATTTGACAGAGAGAGAGAGAGAACAAGTAGGCAGAGAGGCAGGCAGAGGCAGAGGGAGAAGCAGGCTCCCCGCTGAGCAGGGAGCCCGATGTGGGGCTTGATCCCAGGACCCTGGGATCATGACCTGAGCCGAAGGCAGACGCTTAATGACTGAGCCACCCAGGCGCCCCGGAATATTCATAGTCTTAAATACTTTCATGTCAATATAACGAATTAAATGAAACCAGTGAACTAAAGAGAAAAACAACCTAATTATAAATCAAAATCCTACTTATTTGGAAAAACTTAAAGAAATGATACACTACTAGCTAACTTAGTGAAGAAAAAGAGAAAGTACATATTTATAAAAAAGGAAAAGATAAAGAATAAATAAAACAAAAAGCCCCACATACACATAACAGATCACTTTGCAGACTTCTACACAAATAAATGTGATAACCTATGAGGCAGACTGTGTTTTTTACCAAACTCACCCCTATCCAAGACAGAAAGTTTTAAAACACCAATATGCACAGAATAAACACAAAGTTGTTAAGGAATCAGCCCACAAAAAAGCACTGGATCTAGATCATTTCATAAGGGTATTCTAACAAACTTACAAAGACCAAATAAACTCAATGCTTCAAAAATGTTTTCCAGGGGCGCCTGGGTGGCTCAGTCGTTAAGTGTCTGCCTTCAGCTCAGGTCATGATCCCAGGGTCCTGGGATCGAGCCCTGCATCGGGCTCCCTGCTCGGCGGGAAGCCTGCTTCTCCCTCTCCCACTCCCCCTGCTTGTGCTCTCTCTCTCGCTGTGTCTCTGTCAGATAAATAAATAAAATCTTTAAAAAAAAAAAAATGTTTTCCAGAGCACTAAAAATGAAGAAAAACTTCTAGTCTTTTGTGAAAATAGTTTAACACTGACAACTGAACCTGATGAAGAATATAAAAATGTTTATAGCCCAGTATTAGTGTGAAAAATACTAATAAAAATCTAAAACCACATTAAGAAAAGTAAAGTACCATGACAAAGTAGGAGTTATTCAGGGAACACAAGATTTATTCAATATTAGGAAATCCATTAATATAATATCACATATTAACAGGCCTATAGAGAAAAATCATGATTATCTTCATAGATGCTGAAGGAACTCACAACAGAATCAACATCCAGTCCTGATGAAAATACTCAAGAAAGTAGGAATTAATGAATACTTCCTTTTAAATGATAAAATATACATTCTTTAGTCTAACAGCCAGTACCTAAGTGAGAAAAACTAGTCATTTCCGATAAGATCAGGAACAAGTCAAGAATGACCCCTATCTCTTCTGTTATTAAACTCTGAACTGGAAGTATTAGCCAGTGCAATTAGAAAATAAAAATCAATTAGCGGTATACGAATAGAAAAGAAATCAAATTATATGTTTGGAGACAGAACGGTATAATTAGAAAACCCTAGAGAGAATCAACATTAAAAGTGACTCAAAGGAATTCAGTAAGGCAGCAGGATATAAAACTCACACATAGAAATGAATAGCCCTTTTCTGTACAAAAATAACAACCAACTAGAGTATAGATAGAGAATACTCCTTGTACAACAAAAAAATATGAAATACTTAAAGATAAATTAAACAATAATTATGTAAATTACATACATAATTATGTAAAATGAAGAAGAGGAAAACTTTCAGACACTACTGAAAGACCCAAAAGTAGACCCGAACAAATGGAAAGACATCTTTTGTTCTTGGATAGAATGATTCAATATAATGAAGATGTTAGTTCCTCCTAAAAAGATTTATGGATTGGGCGCCTGGGTGGCTCAGTGGTTAAGCGACTGCCTTCGGCTCAGGTCATGATCCTGGAGTCCCTGGATCGAGTCGCGCATCGGGCTCCCTGCTTGGCAGGGAGCTTGCTTCTCCCTCTGACCCTCCCCCCTCTCATGTGCTTGCTCTCTCTCATTCTCTCTGTCTCAAATAAATAAATCTTTAAAAAAAAATAAAAAGATTTATGGATTAATACAATTGCAACAAAAATAATAAACTTCTTCATGGAACTAGACCAAAGGTGCACAAATTATGGCCCACAGGTCAATTCTGGCCTGCAGCTTGTTTTTATAAAGTTTTACTGAAACAAGGTAATATTTATTCATGAATGTACTGCTCACGGCTTCTTTCTCATATGGCAGAGTTAAATAGTTGAACAGAGACCATCTGTCCCCCAAAGCCTAAAGTATATACTTTCTGACCCTTTACAGAAAAATCAACAATGCTTGAGCTACAGTTATTACTCAAATTCACTTGGAAAAACCAACATGCAAGAAAAGCCAGGAAACAATGAAAAGAAAGATTGGCGGGTGACTAATAAACCTGTAAGATATTAAAATATGCTATAAAGCCTCTAATATTAAAAAAATATGGTTCTGGCACACGAATACATAAAAAGATAAGTGGAATAGAAATCCAGAAACAGATACAAACATATACAGAAATTTAGTATACAATAAGAGTGATGTCTCAAATCACCAGGGAAAAAAATGAACTTTTTAATAAATGATGTTAGAACATCAGGACAGTCACATGAAAAGTGATACAATTGGATCTATACCGCACACCATATACTAAAAGCAATTCCACATCAATCAAAGAGCTGAATTTACAAACTGAAACCATATGGTACTGAATATATAGGTAATATCAGTCTACAGAAAGGTTTTTTGGCTTATGACACAAAATTGGCCATTTGACTAAAATAAAAACATTTTGTGTGTAAAAAGAAAAGAACAAAGTCAAAACTCAATGGACAGAGAAAAATTTGTAACATATATTTGAGATAAATAATCTATTATATAAAGATCTCTTAAAGATTGAGAGAAAACACCAAAAACCTGAGAAAAATAGGCAAAAGGCAACACACAAAAAGATAAAAAAATGTTCCTTAAACATATGAAACGAAGTTCAATCTCACCCATATTTAGAGAAATTCAAATTTAAAGTACATGAAATAACTAGGAAGAGAGGAACTTCATCAACTTGATAAAGAATACAAGAAAACTACAGCAAATATTATACTTAATGGTGAGAAACTAGAAGCTTTCTAGCTAAGATGAGGAACAAGGTCAGGAGTTCCTTCCTACCACTCCTTCTCAACATCATATTGGAAGTCTTAGATAATACCATAAGAGGAGGAAATAAAAATTACACAGAATGGGAGAAAAAAATAAACTGTCTTTGCTTACAGATCACATGATTGTCAGTGTAGAAAATATAAAAGTATCAACAACAACAACAAAAATGGAACTAATTAAGCAGTTACAGCAAGCATGCAGCAGGATACAAGGTTAATATATAAAAGGCAATCACTTTCTTCCATACCAGCAATAAAGGATTGGAATTTCAAGTTAAAAACACAATACCATTAGCACGTCTGCAAAATGAAAATGAAATACTTACATATAAATCTAGCAAGATCTACATGAAGAAAACAAAAAAACTGATGAAAAAATAAAAAAGAATTAAATAAATGAACAGATAGTCCGTGTTCACGGATAGGAAGACTCTATATTGTCAAGATGACAATTCTTCCTATCTTGGATCTATTGACTGAACTCAATTCCAATCAAAACCCCAGCAGGTTATTTTATTGATATTAAGACACTGACTCTAAAGTTTATACGGAGAGCAAAGGACCCAGAATAGCCAGCACAATATTGAAAGAGAACAAAACTGGGAGGACTGACACTACTCAACTTCAAGACTTACTACAATGCTACCGTAACCCAGTGCGGTGTTGGTAAAAGAATAAACAGATCCGTGGAAAAGAGTCCAGAAACAGACTCACATAAATACAGTCACCTGATCTTTGACAAAGGGGCAAAGGCAATACCATGCAGAAAGACAGTCTTTTCAACAAATGGTATTGGAACAACTGGATAGCCACATGCAAAAATATGAAATAGACGAAGACTTTATACCTTTCACAAAAATTAACTCAATATAGATCATAGACTTAAATATAAAACACAAAACTATAAAACTCCTAGAAGATAACATGGGGGAAAATAAAGACAATGATGACTTCTTAGATTTAATACCAAAGGAAGGCATGATCTATAAAAGAAGTAACAATCTGGGTTTTATTAAAATTAAAAACTTCTATTTTGCAAAAGACACAAGACTGGGAGAAAATATTTGCAAAAGACATCTGATAAAGGACTGTTACCCAAAATATACAATATATTTATATACTCTTAAAACACAAGGAACAACCTGATTAAAAAATGGCAAAAGACCTAAACAGACACCTCACCAAAGAAGATATACAGATGGAAAATAAGCATATGAAAAGATGCTCAACACTGTATGTCATTAAGGAATTGATAGTTAAAACAATGAGCTACTACTATAAATTACAATGACCAAAATCCTACAAGCCCCGAGTCGGGCTCCCAGCTCAGCAGGGAGTCTGCTTTTTCCTCTCCCTCTGCCCACCCCACCCCCCATTTGTGTGCAAGCTCTCTCTCTCAAAAAAAAAAAACCAAACAAACCAAAAAACATAACGACCAAAATCCAATACACTGACAATACTAAATTCTAATAAGGATATGAAGCAATGGGAATGCTTATCCATTGCTGGTGGGAATGCAAAATGGTACAGCCACATTGGAAAGCAGTTTGGTGGTTTCTCACAAAACCATATAATCCCGCAACCGTGGTCCTTGGTACTTACCCAAAGGAGCTGAAAATGTATATCCACACAAAAACCTGCACAAGGATGTTTATAGCAGCTCTATTCATAATTGCCAAAACTTGAAAGCAACTAACATGTCCTTCAGTCCATGAAAGGATAAATAAACTGGGCTACATCCAGGCAGTGCAGTCCTGCTCAGTGCTGCTGAAATGGAAGTGTGCTATCTAGTCATGGAAAGACATGGAGAAACTTTATATGCATATTGCTAAGTAAAAGAAACCAGTCTGAAAAGGCCACAAACTGTCCAATTCCAAGTACATGACATTCTAGAAGAGGCAACTACGTCATCAGTGAAAAAGATCAGTGGTTGTCAGGGGTTGGTGGGGGGGGAGGATGAATAAATGAAGCACAGAGGATTTTCAGGGCAGTGAAACTCCCCTGTATGACACTATAAATGGTGACAGATGTCATTATACATTTGTCAAACCCCACAGAATGTACAACACAAAGAATGAACACTAAAGAAAACCATGGCCTTTGGCTGGCAATGATATCTCAATGCAGATTCACTGCCTGTAATAAATGTATCACTCTGGGCCAAGATGTTGACAGCTGGGGAGGCTGGGGTGGGCGGGTGGGGGGTGGCAGAGGACATATAGCAACAATATGTACTCTCTACTCAATTTTGCTGTGAACCTAAAAGTACTCTAAAAAAAGTCTATGATAAAAAAATGAAATAACTAAAAAGGGCATGTGAAATACCATTTCTCACCAATCAAGTTGGCATACGTTGAAAAGTACGACAACACATTTTGTTGTCAAAACTGTGGGGAAACAGACACTCTCATATGTTGCTAGAAGGAAAGCCAATTGGTACAAGTCTCTGGAGGGGAATTTGACAACATCTAATATAACTAGATATGCATTTACATCTAACTCAGAATCCCATTTCTAGAAATTGATTCTGAAGATACACCTCCAACGACATAAAAATATACAAGTATAAAGTTATTCACTGTAGCAATGTTTATAATTTGAAAATATTTAAAACTTAAAGGCCCATATATAAGGTGGTTGAACAAATTTGGTATATGCACATATAATGGAGTACTATGAAGCTGTAAAAGAATGAAGAAAACCTTCATGAATTGATGTGGAGTGATTTTCAGGACATACCGTAAAATTTTAAAAACAATGGTATAAAAAAGTATGCTATATTTTGTGCAAGAATGAAGTAGAAATAAAAAACTACACATGTATCTGTGGGAGCCTGGGTGGCATGACTCTTGGTTTTGGCTCAGGTCATGATCTCAGGGTCATGGGACTGAGCCTCGTATCGGGCTTCGTGCCGAGTGTGGACTCTGCTTGGGGTTCTCTCTCTCCTTCTGCCCCCTCCCCCCCCACTAGTGCTCTCTCTCTCTAAAATAAATCAATAGATAAAATCTTTAAAAAACAAACACACATTTATACATGTATCTATTCATTTGGCCAAAAAGAAATTTGGAAAAGGTAAAAGAAATTAATGAATGTGGTTATCATCACAAGGTAGGTGAAATGCGATTAAAAGGACAGGAAAATGGAACTGGTGTAAATAGGTGGAGGGAGGGAGAGTCACCCATCTAGGACTATACATTTTTATAACACACACAACATTTTTACTTTTAGAACTGTTACATTTCACATATTCAGTAAATAAATAGACAAGATACTAGAGAGAAATGTTAAAATGTAATACAAACAAAAACAAATGAGTCTGTGTTTCAAATGAGTAACACAACACCCAGAAGGGAAAAAAATAACTCAAATAGTACTTTAACACAGTATTAGGACTATACAAACTCAAGCTAAAGATAAAAAGAACTATAAACAATTACTGAATTCTCATTAGTAGGGTTTTTTCCTCCCCATGGTGGTAAAGATACACTACTTAATGCATACCCTAGGACTGAACAAATAAGTAAATATACTATGGGTAAAATGGCACACAGACTCCTCACTGTCAGAGAAGGGAGTTATAAATAGAGAAAACGGAAAGGCAAGAATGAACTCTGTAACTGGAATAAGAAGTATCAGTATGAGGCCAAGGTTTTACACTATACACAGAAAAAATAGAAATGCGTGTATGTGTCAAAGTGTGTGTTTATTCTACTTTATTTTTCTAGTAATGTCTGCTGAAGGGTCATAAAAAGAATGAAATCCTAGTAGTAATGAGCATAACACACACTCAGGTCTTGGTTTCTAAACGCCATTCTCCATTGAAAGCTATCAGGGCTCCCAGGAGAAATGGCTGATTCCAGGGTTTAGAAAGTACAAGATGAACCCAGAACATCTTGTGCCAGAGGATAAGGAAGTGCTCAAAAAGTGGTGACAATGTGCCATAAGGACCCAGAAGCCAGGCCAAAGGGGCTGCTATGGTACAAATCTGGAACAAACAGAACATCAAGATAAATAGTAACTGTAGTAAGTAACACAATAAGAATCCATGAATCCATACAGATTTAAAAAAAAGTGAATAAAGATGGAGAAGGGAGTTTTTCTTTTTTTTTTTTTTAAAGATTTTATTTATTTATTTGACAGAAAGAGAGACAGCACGAGAGGGAACACAAGCAGGGGTAGTGGGAGAGGGAGAAGCAGGCTTCCCGCCGAGCCCAGAGCCTGATGCGGGGCTCGATCCCAGAACCCTGGGACCATGACCTGAGCTGAAGGCGGATGCTTAATGACTGAGCCACCCAGGCGCCCCGGGAGTTTTTAAAAAAGCCAAGGGGCGCCTGGGTGGCTCAGTCCTTGAGCATCTGCCTTCGGCTCAGGTCATGGTCCCAGGGTCCTGGGATCGGGCCCCACATCAGGCTCCCTGCTCGGCGGGAAGCCTGCTTCTCCCTCTCCCACTCCCCCTGCTTGTGTTCCCTCTCTCACTGTGTCTCTCTCTGTCAAATAAATAAATAAAATCTTAAAAAAAAAAAAAAGCCAACAATTAAATGTAGAAGAAATGATGGAATTTTAAAAATCACCATGTCCAATCAAAAGAAGAGTGTTTAATTGTTTCAGGTAAAAATCCAGTGGGTGAAAAGTTTATGAGATCAGGATATTTACACAATCTGAAAATATCTCCCTACTAGATATTTAATAATTACAGAAACAAGAAGAGTAACTTCACAGTACAGAAACCTGGAAGTCACCACCTTAACCAAGTGATCAAAGTTACCATTACTAGTAACATGATGTCCAATGTGCCAAATAGAATGTAAAGAACAGAACATCACCTCTGTGCTATCTTGCCGAAAATGTATAACCTGAACCTAATTATGAGGAAGCATCAGGCAAACCTAAATTGAGGGAAATTCTACTAAATACATGGCCTAACCTCTTAAAGAAAAAAAAAAAGTCAATGGGGAGCCTGGGTGGCTTAGTCAGTTAAGTGTCTGTCTTCGGCTCAGGTCATGGTCCCACATGGGCTCCCTGCTCAGTGGGGAGTCTGCTTCTCTTTCCCTCTGCCCCTCCCCGCTTGTGCCCTCTCTCTAATAAATACAATCTCAAAAAAAAAAAAAAGTCAAGGTTGTGAAAGACAAAGTCTGAGGATATATATTTCACGATAAAGAAGACAAGACATTTAAATGAAATGGGGAATGATGGATTGATCTTGGCTGACAAAAACCGGTTTTTTCCTTTTCCTGAAAAGGACACTAGTGGAAGAACTGGCTCAATTTGAATAAGATAATAGTATTATGAGTGTTAATTTCCTGACTTTGATAGCTATAACGGTAAGAGAAGAGCCTTGTTTTTAGGAAATAAACTGTTTGTATTTTAAGGCAGGCATTCTTAACTGGGGTTCTAGGAAAGAATGAAGCCCTACAGAAAATGATTTGAGTAACTATTTTTTCAGTTCTTCCAAGAATGGCATGTAGCTAGGAGCACCATACATGCATAGGAGAGAAGTTAATTCATTACATACCTTAGGACTTTAGGGCTTAATTCTCTTAAGACTTCAGGGCTTAGCATGTCATAAGACTTTGAGGGCTTAATACTCTCATAGTTTGAGAAGAATCATTATGTCTATAACCTACTCTCAAAAGGTTCAGAGAAAAAGGTGTATATGTATGTGTATACAGAGACACACAGAATCATAAAGCGAATATAGTAAAATGTTAACATTTAGGACCATGGGCAAAGGGCATATGAATATTCTTTGTACTGTTTTGTAACTTTTTCATAAGTGTAAAATTATTTCAAAATTAAAAGATATTTTAGTTTGTTTTTTAAAGAACATGGTAGCTAAGAGTCGATACATTATACTAATTAAAACTGAATGTTCAAGTTCTAGAATCAGATTTTGGTTCAAATTCCCACGGTCCTCTGCAGCTGCAAGAACTTGGGTCTATTACTTAACTTCCTTCAGCTTCAATTTCTCCTTTGATAAAACAGCTAAGATACTCTTACATGCCTCATGGAGCTGCCACGAGAACTTAGATGTCACCACCAAAGGACTCAGCGCTCACTGCCTGTGTCTCAACAGATACTCAATAAATGACAGGTTCTATTATTTTCTGAATTCCATCTTCACACACACAAAAACCCTATTTATCAAGTCCATCCTCTGCACCTGCCTCTTTTGTAAAGCCTTGTTCAAAATCCATATAAAATAATTATCTAAATCATAAACAATAAAATAACTCAGCCAGTTAATGATGAATATGGAGATTATACAAAAACTAGAAACAGATTTATGGAGAAATACTAGGATGAAAAGGAAAAATTCAGAATCACAACTAAGTAAAGATATGCAGGCATATAGACAAATAGCTAATATAAAATGGTAGGTTTATGGAAGCTCTGTCTTTTAAAATGTGTATTATTGTTCAGGTCAAAAGGAGAGCAGAGTGGAAATAAAGGATTCTGAGCTTGGTCATAGCCTGGCAAATGAAATCAGAGTATTCCCTAAAGTTACCAGCCCAGGGTATCATATTTGCCCTAAGGAGCCAATAAATTGTGGGGCACCAAGAAGAAAAAAAAAATTTAAAAATAAGGAAATCATTTTCTTATTCTTATCTAAGTCTTTTAGATGTCAGCACCTAGAAAATAAAATACAGTCTGGTTGTCAAACTTAAAGTAGACCATGACACTTCCCTAGTTCAAGATATTATAACTGTTTCCTATCAGACTCAGAATAAAACCCAGTTCTCACTGTTCCTTATAATGTGGCACCTCCACCTATCTTTAGCCTCACAAGCCACCTCAGAACCTTTGCACTTGTTCCTTCTGCCTGGAATGTTCTTCCCGCCAGGTAGCTTGCTTCTTTATTTGATCCAGGTCTCTGCCTGAAAATTAATTCCTCAAAAGGAGGCACACCTTGACTACTTTATATAAAATAGCTCTGTCCTCTTATCCTGTTTTATTTCTCTTCATAGCACTTCTCATCCTCCAACTTTGTAGTATATATTTTATATCCGTTAATTTGTTTCTCTCTCCTACTAGAATATAACTTCCATTAGGGTTAGGACTTAGTCTTTTGTTCCCTGCAATATCCCTAGACTCTAGAATACATTTGTTGCATGAATGAAAAATATGAATAAATACCACAGCAAAATAAAGGACCACCATAATCCTTAGAACCCCCATAGCAATGCAACAAGCTCGGCGAGTAGCCCTGGCTGGTCCACCAGGGGACCCTTCTCCAAGAGGTTTCTCTTACCTCACCCTAGGAAAAGACTGGTTCTCTCTTCCATGGCTAGGGTCAGAGTGTGCAGAATAAGCAGGCATGCAATAAAAGTCCAAGCAGAAAAGCTGAGTATAGAACTTCAAAGCTCAAGATTATTCTTACAGTTAAAGGGTGTATGGGACAAGCAAAGTCGATAAAGCATTAATCTAAAAAACAGATAATGCTTACTGGATCAAGCCCGAGGTAAGGGATTACCTCATTTACCTTTCATTGATTGCATGGACTGCCTCATTTAATCTTCCCAAGAACTGTGTAAGATAGGTATTAATACCAATATTTGCACTAACAGAAAACCTGATGCTTAGGGCAATTAAATAATTACCCAAGAACTCATAGCTAGTAAGTAGCACAGCCACAATTTAAACTTCAATTTTCTAACTACAGAGCCTAAGCAATGGGCATTCTGCCTTTTTTTGGGCTGCAAATCAATCAAGAAGCAATTATTATAAGCCTATTGTGAGTATGTATGTTGGAAAGGAGCAGAAAATACACTCAAATAGGATCCAGTTTTATCACTCTGCTATCTCAAGAGCTAAGAAAGTATCAATCCCTTTCTCATATTATCTTCCCCAATCCTTCTTGTCCTCCCCAAGTACTCCCCCACCCCATCCTCTCCAAAATCCATTTATATAGAAACATAACAGCCTGGTATGCTACTCACCATAACAATGAAGACTCAAGACTGTCTTCCTTTTGGCTTCAAAAGGTCTCTAGTCCATAAGTATGCGTAACACTCAATTCTTCCCTCTCCTAGAGAAAAATCAATAATGTTGAAATTTATAATTTTTTCTGAAATTTTTATTTTTTCTGGAGCTGGACATCTAAATACCGGTCCCATTTACTCCCCAGTCTGGTCGTCATCCTTCAACCACATCTTACCTCTTCCCACATTTGCTTACTTTCTGTTTCTCCTGCAAGAAAGAGCTGCCACTGGGAGCCATCACTTCCTTCCCAACCCGCACTAGCCGAAACATTAAGAATCCTTCTGGATAATGACTCACTTTAACTTCTTAGGAAAGCCCTGAGTCCTGTTTTACTTGTTTAGATTTTTCTTTCTGCTGATTGTTTTTTGTTTGCATTATCTCAACTTCTAAGGTCAAGGACCCATTCTTCTACCATATACACCCAAGACGTAGTTGGTAAGTGCATACAGTACAATGTTACATATAATGCAGTTTTGTAAACCACAGTTATGAAATGGTTAAACAATCTTCTGTACACAGCTTTGAGTACAACATAACTAATCTCTGTCTTAAAGACGGTGGTGGTTGGGGGGGGGGGAACTTCATTCAATGTCCTTGGGTTTTTCCCCAATACGAGAGATACAGATCGCTTAGAAAAGTGCCTGGTAATGTTTACTATTATCCTCTCCAAGAACGGCCGGACTGAGCTGCTCTTCTTTCAACTTTTCATTGACCGCCTCTCGGTCCGCCGTCGGGGGGGTCCCGGACCCCGCTCGGCGGCGAGCGGCAGGGGCTGCCGTGACCCTGCGCGGGCCGGGGGGCCGGGGGGCCGGGGACCGGGGAGGGCGTGGGGGGGGGCTGGTTCTGGTCCCGCCGCGCCCCTCCCCCGACCCCGGGCCCCGCGGCCGCGCCCCTCCCAGGCCCCGCGGGCCCGCTTACCCGGGCGGCCGCCGGCACCGCCCCTCCGCCTGGGACCGCACTTCCGGTTAGTCTCCGGACACTCGGGTTTGGGTTTCCCGGCGGCCGCAGGCTTCGCGGCGGTGGACCTCAGGGCCCACCTTCGGGAGAAGAAGGAAAGCAAACCTGGGAGGCCGACGAGAGCCAGGAGCAGCTCCCTTTGCGCGGCTCGGGAGGGGAGTTGGGGCCAGGCCACCCAGGGAGCGCTTGAAGGGCCGACAAGGCCGGCTACGCGAGCCCTTTCAGCCAGGCTGGGAAGCGGCCGGCGCAGCCCCGCCCCCGCGAGTCACATGACCACCCCTGCTCCGGAGGCTGGGGCGCCCCGCCCCCGGCCTCTCGGCCAATGGGGGCCGAGCCGCTGTGACGGGGCGGGGTCCCGGGGCGCCTGCGCCCGGGGCCCTCGGCGGCTCGGGGCGGAGCGGGCCGGGAGCTGGGGAGTGCGCGGGGCGCTGCGGGGTCCCGGGCTGAGGAGCGCACTGCGCGGCCGCTTTGTCTGAGAAGAGACGACGTTGTGTGTGTTACAGTGTCTGACTCCTGTGCTCCTTCCTCAAAGCGGTTAAAAGCGAACTCGAGGCAGAAGCAGCGTCACGGAGACGAATGCCGACCCTGAGAAGAACACCCCGAAGGATCTGGGAGAAATGGAGGCTCCCGAAGCGCAGCGGAAGCGCCCAGCCGCCGAAGATGCGGCCCGCGCGACGGCTGAGGTGCTTTCCCGGGGCGCCGGCGGCCCTGTGGAGGGGCAGGCAGCTGCGGCCGGGGCTGGCTGCTCAGGCCCCAGGGCGGTCCCCGTCCCGTTTCTGGGCTGCGGTCAACGACGAGCAGTCACTTCTGTGGGTTGGAGCGGAAGGGGGTTCCCTTCAGAGTGAAGTCCCTGCGGAGATCTGTTCTCCCTGCTCAACTGTTCTGTGAACAGTGTTCAGAAAGCCCTCGGGCAGCAAAGAGGAAGGCTGAGCACTGAGGAGAGAAAGGACTGAAGCCTGGGGAATGCACCGGGGACTTCGGTGGGGAGCGGAGCGCCGGGGATGGGGGCGGTGAGAGCATCCTCGGGGGAACCAGTCACGGTTCTAATTCTGGAATTCTCCGGGCGGAGCTGCAGTTTATTTTAGATTCATATATTTTTTAAGATTTTGATTTCTTTATTTATTTAGCGCGCAAGTAGGGGAAGGGGCAGAGGGAGACAGGATCTCGAGCAGACTCGGACTGAGAGGGAGCCCAGCGCGGGGGGGGGTGGTTCTAAGGACCCTGGGGTCACGACCTGAGAGGACATCAGTAGTGGCTCTCTTAACGACTGAGCCACCCAGGCGCCCCGTGGTTCAGTATTTGTTTTTAATGAAAGCGAAGTAAGGCCAGAATGTCCAAAGTCGTCTTAATATTTGAAATAATTTTTTTAAAGATTTTATTTATTTATTTGACCGAGAGACACAGCGAGAGAGGGAACACAAGCAGGGGGAGCGGGAGAGGGAGAAGCAGGCTTCCCGCCGAGCAGGGAGCCCGATGCGGGGCTCGATCCCAGGACCCCGGGATCATGACCTGAGCCGAAGGCAGACGCTCAACGACTGAGCCACCCAGGCGCCCCTGAAATAATAATTTTTAAGTTCTATGTGTGGTATGTTCCAGACCCTGTTCTAAACACTTTACATGTGTTATCTCATTACCTTGTAAGAAAAATTCTGATCTGTATTATGTTTATCTAAGGAGGGAACTGGTGTACATAGAGATTAAATGACTTGCCCAAGATCACACGTTCAGTAGCTGGTGAAGCGGAAAGATGAGCCGTCTGATACCAGAGCCTGTGCTTGCAACCACCGTACTTGTGCGACTACCTCAGCAGTGGTGAGTGTATTGTGGGAAAGTGCTGGAATAAACACCAAGCGAGTGGTTCTGATCCCTGCACTGCGTGTAAGAAGGTCTCAATACTTGGAGAACTCTTCAGCCTTTTCTTTCAAGAGACATTGGCCCAATCAAAGTGCTCATTTTATTTATTATTTCATTCACTCAACAAATGTTTCTGGAGCACTACCAATTCATGTGACTCTATATTGGATTTTAGGAATTTAAAGACAGGTGAGATTCAGTCCCATTCCTCTAATGGCTCACACTCTAGCATGGAGACAGCAGGTGCTGTAAGTGGTGTCATAGAGGTAGAAGTTACATAGTATAGTCTGGGAGCATAGAGAAGGAGTACTTAATTAAGAATTTGTTTGAGAGGGGCGCCTGGGTGGCTCAGTCGGTTAAGCGGCTGCCTTCGGCTCAGGTCATGATCCCGGGATCCTGGGATCGAGCCCCACATCGGGCTCCCGGCTCAGTGGAGAGCTTGCTTCTCCCTCTCCCTCTGCCTACCTCTCTGCCTACTTGTGCTCTCTCTCTCTCTCTGTCAAATAAATAAATAAAATCTTAAAAAAAAAAAAAAAAAGAATTTGTTTGAGAAAAGTGTAGAAAAGACTCTGGAGGGGATGAAATACGAGGTGAAGCTTAATAGATGCAATGAGTTGAAGATGGACTGGAATGGAAGATGGGAAAAAAGAGATACTTGAATGTGAGTTCAATTAATGGACCTTGTAGGAAATGGAAGCCATTCATAAGATAGCTGAATTATCTCCAAACTTAAAATTCTTTAGAGAGTTTTAATTTTTATTATGTATTTATTTAGAAAGATGATTTTATTTTAAAATATAGAGAGAAGCAAAACAGGAAACCTGGAGACAAGGGCAAAGAATAAGAAGGAGCAGCCAGCAAATTATGAGGAAAATGAACAAACAAAAATGGGTCAGGGCAACCAAGGGAGGAGAGGTTGATGACAGCAGT
Organism: Halichoerus grypus; assembly: GCF_964656455.1. Classification (NCBI taxonomy): domain Eukaryota; kingdom Metazoa; phylum Chordata; class Mammalia; order Carnivora; family Phocidae; genus Halichoerus; species Halichoerus grypus. The sequence continues at coordinate 142,431,987 of NC_135720.1, forward strand.
GTCCTACAGAGATCAGTTGGGAATTTCTGTGTTCTAGGCATGTTATAGGCTCCTTATATGTACTAACTCAATCATCCAAGAACCCTTTGCTGTTTAATCCTCACAACAACCCCATCTTATGGATGAGGGAAATGAAGTACAAGGAAGTTAAGTGTTTTGTGCAAGATCATGCTGCTGGTAAGTGGCAGAATGGGGATTTAAACCCTGGCAGTCTGACTCTCTGAGTCTGTGCTTGTTACCACTATCTTATACTCCCTCTCTGAAGAAGATCTAGGGAGTTTAGGAATCAAGAGTTTTTCATCTTTAATAGGGGCAGTTTCTGTGGAGTGTGGTGGAAAGGGAAGGACGGGACACAAGCTGTATCATTTCTTTCCAGAATTTTGGCTATAAAAATGAAAAATGAAAGGCCATCTCTACTGTAGAACAGTAGGACTTCGAGAGGGAGTAGGGCCTACAGGTTCAGGGTGAAAGAGATTTGAATATGTCGCTAAAGGAAAAATGCCAATAGAGAGGATGAAGACTCAGGAAAGGGGTATCAGAGGCCACTCAGGAGATAGGGGAGGCTGGGTTCTAAAATACTAAGGAGAATCGATCCTTTAACCAGAGAAGGAATCTGAGATCAGAGGAAGGAAAATACATCTGCATTGCTTGGGTCTTGTTCAGAAACCGTTTTAGGATTTGGAGGGAGGAATTCCAACTAGCCACAGGTACCATATTCATCAGGCGTCCAATTTGTTCTATTAGTCACTCACCAAAACCCTGATTCAGCGGAGTTATAGTCTCACAAAAGTATTTTCTGTTTGATCTACTCCAAAGATAACAACCAACAGCATATTTTAAAAAATCACCGAGTTGATGGTCCAACAACTCCAAGAGGATAGCATCTTCATCTCTTGATTTCCTAGAGCAGCTCAGATTTTCTCACTGAAATACACCCAAGCAAGAGGAAAACGAACAAGTGCCTCAAAATAGCTTGTCACAGGTGTCAAATTTGAGGGTCTCATTTTATCTTTGTGTTGTTGTTAAGCCACAGTAATTGCTTCACTGTTCAAAATATTTATTTTCCTAATAGGTCACACAAAAGTTGGGAAGAGAAAGATGGATGTCAACTAGCCTATGTCCCAGTCTGGGCTGAGGAGGAGCAAAGAGCTGCCTAAAGAAAGGAGTAGCTGCGACAAACCGCAGAGGTCAAGATGGCCACCAGCCAATGGAACTGGCTGCCTGGGTCCACACTCACCAGCCACTCTCACGAGCACCACCGAGGTGCCGCGAGGACAGCAGAGCTGCTGGCCCCAAGCATTACAACTTCCTGAATGGAGAAGCAGGAGCTCGCTCTTCAGACACGGTCTTGATGATGCCTTTGTGCTCCTTTGTGGCCTCCCAGTTCGTGCCATTGAATCCCTCCGCGACCACACTCCACCCAGTGCCCTCCTCCAGGCAGTGTGGGGCCATTCCAGAGCCTCCAGGGTGTGAGCGGGGCGTGTAGAGGCTCTGAATGCCACCCCCTTACAGAAGGTGATGAGAGAAAAACTCTCTGAAGACCTCATACACAGGGGAAGCCGTTTTAAATTTCTTTCTGAGGTAGCATGACCATACATACCAAAAGCCTAGCGTATGGCGCACCACGAATACACGTACATCTGCTTTGTACATGAGTAGCCTAAAGGAAAACCAGCTTGTCCTTGAGGTATCGATGGATGCTCCTACTCCCGGCGTTCCTTTGCGATAAAGCTCATTCCTGCCTGTGTGCCAATCTATAGTCTGAGCTCTTACAAGATGTAAAAAAGTATATGACCCTGTAAAAACTGTTCCTTCTCCAGAACATTTTCTTCCCTGTGAAGAGCGTGTTTCCTGGCAGCCGGCCTAAGTTGGGCTCAAATAAAACTCTTTTTTCTTACTTTTAGAGATTCTGACAGGTCTGTCCATTTGGCCGGACAGGTGTGCTAGGCTCTGTGTGCTTTGAATGTGTGTGTGCTTACGCTCTTGGCTCCCTTCAGGCTTCCAAAGCCTGAGCAAGGAAGTGTCTGTTCTGTGGCTTCTTTCAGATACTGCAGTTGCAGCCAGAGAGGTGCAAGTCGGCCGAGGCCCAAACATCCAAGTGTCCTACCCCGCAGTGGGCACCTCCTGCGTGGCTCCCCGGGCCCTGGTGTTCCATGGTGTTCAGCAGCCCAGTGGCACCCTGACCCCTCCTGCAAAGTCTCCCACTGGTCTCCAGGGGAAGGGAGCAGCTGTGTGGGGCCACCTCCTGGGTCCAGTGACCGCTGCCTCTGCAGCTGCTTGTTCCTGTTCCCAGCCCCCACCCCCCAACCTTCCCCTGGCTGGCCCGTGGAGTCCTGTTTGTGGCCGGTGTGCAGGCCCCGGAGGCCCCGGCTGCTTCTGCCCGTGTGGCTTGGCGGCCCCGCTGCTCCTCGCTGGCAGCATTAAATTAGGAGTCTCATTTTATCTTTAAAAGTCATGCAATTTGCATTCTACCCTATAATCTAGTTGGGCACTGGAAATGGAAAGTAAGAAAAGATTGGTTCCTCACCCTTTAGAAATCATAGTTAAAAGAAATAGGGCGCCTGGGTGGCTCAGTAGGTTAAGCATCTGCCTTTGGCTCAGGTCATGATCCCAGGGTCCTGGGATCGAGCCCCATGTTGGGCTCCCTGCTCAGCAGGGAGTCTGCTTCTCCCTCTGCCTGTCACTCCCCCTGCTTGTATGCTCTCTCCCTCTCTCTCTGTCAAATAAATAAATAAAAATCTTTAAAAAAAAAATGAGGGACGCCTGGGTGGCTCAGTTGTTTAAGTGTCTGCCTTCGGCTCAGGTCATGATCCCAGGGTCCTGGGATCGAGCCCCGCATCGGGCTCCCTGCTCAGCAGGAAGCCTGCTTCTCCCTCTGCTCCCCCTGCTTGTGTTCCCTCTCTCGCTGTCTCTCTCTGTCAAATAAATTAATAAAATCTAAAAAATAAAAAAATGAAAAAAATGAAATAGATATACGCCGAGTTCAGAGGTGGCAACTCTGTGGGGCAAATTACCAGTCTCCTTGCCATATTCAAGGCAGGTAACACCAATCACTTGTGACTTTCTTTTCCACTCAACAAAAAGTTAGGCTTGGGTTCTTCCTCAATACATATCCACTGCCTGTCAATCAGAATGGGCTTTGATTCAGTAAATCCCTGTGCATAAGAGACAAGTTTAATTTGATAAGATATGTATTAGAGGAAAGATCTGTGTGAAGCGCAGTAAGAACATTGGAGGAAGTGGGTGTTTCTGCTTGGGAGGATCGGAGGAAACTTTACAAAAGGAGGTAGGCAGGCAGTCTGTGGTTGTGGTGATGGCTTTGTTCCACAAAGTCTTCAGGGGCCCGGGTTCCTTCCCGTTCATAGTCCATCATCCCTTCTCTGGTGGGTAGATTTCTAATCATCATATTCAGGTTTCAGACAGAAAGATGGAGGAGGATTCAAGAAAAGGCAAAGGGTGCGTGCCAACTCTTATTAGAGGAAGTCTCCCAGAAGCCACAGGCCTGCAGGCCACCTGCATCTCGTTGGCCAGGCCTTAGTCACATAGCCACACCTACTGCAAATTCTATTCCCATAGAAGAAGATGAACATGGGTATTACATGGGGACGGGGGTGGGAAAGGGGGGGGTCACATAAATGGTTGTTTTGTCAAGTAAATGTAGGAAATACTGGATTAAATCAAGTGGTCTCTTTTTATTTTCAGCATGACTCTTGTTTGTAGAATGCCCAACCCCTGACATGTAATATATGTATTTGTCTTCTTCCATAGGAATAGAACCCCAAGTAATTAAGTAAATGGACAGCGGAATAAGAATTAATTCCCTTGCAGCAAGGGAGGAGGAAGAAACAGTGATATCCACTGAGTAAGAGGGGTAAGAGGTTAAAACAAAACAAAACAAAGAGAGAATCAGTTTAAGGAAGTAACAAGAAATAAAGCTGGTAGTGTGCAGGGTCCAGTACATGGGGAGTGAGTGGATTATATGGGGAGGGCAGAACTTCCTTTGGGCAATCTGACGGAAAGCAACCTGAGATTTGGCCATATCCGAAGTCTCCTTTCAAAAGAGCTCAAGTGGAGGAGCCAGCTCAAGTCTGGAGGGAGAACTGGCAGAGGGATATTCCTGAGCATATCTCCTCCTATGCCATAAGTGGCTCCATTCCATCTTTACCAGAACATGCGTCTCTCCCAAGAAGAACTCAAGGAAGCAGGTCAAGTTTCTGTCTTGGCCTTCAACTTCATGACCACCCTCTTGCTGAAATAGACGTACATCTCCTTAGACTGGGTACCTGTCATGTTCCTTGACAAGCTGACATTCAGCAGTGTCTGGGACATCTGTTTTGAAGGTGATCTTTGACTTTCTCATGGTGCAAAGGGTAAGCAGGACCCTGTGACCACTGTAGGGAGTGGTTAATTTATTGTAGGCTAGGTGTCCTATGAGGTGGGTGTACCTGACCCAGTCCTTATACTGTGGTAGTAGGAAGACTCTAAGAAATGCAGGCCTCCAGGTAGACTTACCTCCAGGTAAGTGCCAACAGGCCAAGAGGCTCAGACTGATCTCACCCTTACTGAACTCCTCTCATCGCAGAACCCAAACTCCTCAATTCTCTCTACCTTCTTCATCTTCTCTGAGTCCTCCAGCAAACTGTCCCTGAGCTCACCTGTCCCTCACTGAGTTCTCTCTCAGCTCTGCTCCTCCTCTCTTGACAGTGTGTGAGTATGGGCAGGTGGAGGAGGGGATAGCATGTGAGTTTGGAGGTGAAAAGAATTGACCCCTGTCCCAAGCTGTAATTCCCACTTCCTCCTCAGAATATGTGTGGCTGATATTTTGTTGTCTTTGCTGTTGAACTCTCCTTCTTATGGCTCATTTTGGTAGCATCCTTCCAGACTTTTCCTCTTTTTCCTCTTTTTCCCACCTGTTTTTGCCATCTGGGAATTCACTTTGGGTAAGGGATCCCCATCTGGTTGCTTTAGTTTTGAAGAGCATCTTGGTGTGGGGATTGAAATGAAGGGTAAGGGACAACCATTGTGAGTAGGGTTGAACGGTTAGAAATTTGACCTTCAACCCTGGACAGGCACATTTTATCAGTCTGAGACCTTTTTCTGAGATGAGACACTAGAAAATGAGATGCCATATTGGTCCCAAGGAGAGTGTGTGGTATCTAGGGTTGCCAGATTTAGAAAGAAAAAAAATACAGGGGGCCCCATTATATTAGAATTTTAGATAAATAATGTATGTTTAAGCTTTTTTACATGGGGCTACCTATACTAAAAAATGATTCATTGTTTATCAGAAATTCAAATTGAACTGGGCATCCTGTAGAAGTAGGCTTTGTGTGGAAGGAGAGATGGATTGTGTGAGAGGAATTCATTTACAAGTAGCAGGATTCATGATAAGATGGGGCGGAAAGTTCCACACCTTCCTAGGATGCCTCTATTTGGAAAGGTGAAGAGGTATCACATGAGAGAGTTAGATCCTGTGAGTATTTTAAGATAATGAGATCTGATCATAGGAGAGAGTGATTTATCTCTGTAGCTGGGGTCAAATATTTGGAAAGAATAAGGGTGTGGTGATTTGGGAAAGGAGAAATGTGAGTTTGGGCTAATGGTAGATAGGAGGATAAGGCATTGGACATGTGGGGGAGAGGGGCGGGATTGGGGTCAGTGGAAGTTTAGTGTGTAGGCCACATTTAGGTGGAAGGGTGAATTTGGATGGGAAGTGACTTCAAATAGATAGATGATAGATTTACATTGGTTGGACAAGCATGATTAAGCAAGCAAGTCAGCAGGACGGAGGGTATGAGTCGCGCTTGGCAATTTAAAGTGTGGAGAATTGATGAGTTGTAGAGGAAAGTGATCAATGAGATTTTTTGAAGGATTCGTTTTATAGACACATTGGAATTCCATTTGAAAGGGTTTTGAATCCTCCTTAGATACTATGCAGTCTTTTTTTTTTTTTAAATCGTTCCTCAAAGCAACTTACATACTAAAGAAGCAGGCCTATTTTACCCTTAGGACATGCACTAACACGGATGATCTTAGGGACAGGACATAATCAAGATCAAAGTCAAACTTCATAGGACATTTAAAGGAAATAGTTGGGATCAGGGGAGAGCTAAAGGGTGAGGTTTTTCCTGCTCACATCTAAGCTCTCACCAAGGGTAGACTCCAGAGAGATGCACTTCTCTTATGTCCACATGGAGGATACGTTGTGATTCTTGGGATCCTGAAGCACACACTGCTGATGAAGACTTTCATGGAGTCAGACCTCAAGTCACCTGAGTGTCCTCACTTTATACTTCATCTTGTTCCTGAGTTCTGGTGATTGTCCGCACACCTGTGAACCCAGCCAGATTTTTATCTTAGTCAAGGGAAGGCTTTTATGCCATGTCACTTCTTAATTTACCTTTTCTCTCATTGGTGGAGTCTATCTGGCTACCCATATGGAGACATCAATTATCCTTCTCCTGCATACCACCTGACTGTCCTTCTGTGTTTTCTCTCCAGCTCTCTGTATTTTCTGTTTTGCAACTCTCCAGTTTGTCTTTCCATCTTGATGTTACAAGTTCAGAATGCAACACCTCCCTCCCTGGGAAGGATGCAATGTGGTAATTTGGGCAGAGACCAGCACAGTGGCTAGGTACGAAATAGGTGCTCATTAAAATGATAGTTCTCTGAAGAGCATGAACCATGCCTACGGTTTCTTTTGGCTCCAAACTGTTCTGAACCCAGTGAACACCAAACAAAGACTGACAATTTGAGACTGCTTATTGAAATCCGTTTCTCTTTTTGTTTTCACTTCATGATGTCTTCATATGTCGGTGGCTTTTTGATTTTTCTCTTTCTCCTTCTGTTTCCCAGGATTCCTTTCTTTCAGTTCAACCTCAACCAGATATACCTGGAGGACTAGCCTTGAGGGGATGAACACAACCTGAGGAGGGTAAACCCTAGGAAGTCTGAGCCTAAAGCATATTCCTGGAATAGACTGAACCCTTATGAGATTCCACCACTGTGTAGTGAGAGCACCTGAGTCTTTGAGTTGCATCTGCCAGCCTCCCTGTGCTTTACCTTCTGTGCCCTAGGAGTGTGTCTCCTAGTTCATGCGTCATTTTGTCAAAATCCTGTCCATTCCTCCCGTGGAGTTAGGTTCAGATTTAGACAAGAAGGTGGTTTAAAGAGATTCGTTCTCAGCTCAGATGAGCAAGTGGGACCTCTTACACAATGCCATGTACACCTACATGACGTTTCTAAGCCTAGGGACCCCTGTGATTTTGCCACCCCTGGCTGAATGCCTATACAACGCAGAGATTTCAGAAAGCAGACTGTAAAGGAGACATGAGCCCAAGTTTAGGATACAGCTGGATCAGTGGGGTTGGGAGAAAAACACCTCAGACCACCACCCTGTCCTGCCTTCCCCTTATTTCAAGTGGATTTTGTACAAGCAGCTGGTTTTAAGTAATTTCCAGGCAATGATTTGGAGTCTGCCATTTGCCACTTCAGAATTCCTGTTTTTCCAATGTTGACTGATTTTGGTTTGTTGGGGGATGTTATTAAAAAATCAAATTTCTTTTTCTTTTTAAAAAATTGTATTGTGGTAAAATGTATATAGTGTAAGGCATGCCATTTGTAACCACTTTTAAGTGTACAATTTAAAAACATTAAATTACATTTACAGTGTTCTCCAACCATCACTACTATTTCCAAGTCTTTATCTACCACCCAAATAGAAACTCAACCAATTCATACCTGTTTTCCCCCAACTCCTCATATCCTCAAATCCACGTTGTCTCTATGAATTTGCCTCTTCTAGATATTTTATGTAAGTGGATTCATATAATATTTATACTTTGATGTCTGGCTTATTTCACTTAGTATAATGTTTTCAAAGTTCATCCATGTTTTAGCGTGTGTGAAAACTTCCGTTTTATGACAGAATACTATTCCATTGTGTATATATACACACACACACACACACACACATTTGGTTTATCCATTCATCTGTTGATGGACATTTGTGTCATTTCTACCTTTTGGCTTTTGTGAACAATGCTACAATGAACATTGGTGTGCAAGTATCTGTGTAGATCTCTGTTTTCAGTTACCTTGGGTATATACCTAGGGTAGAATTGCTAGATGATATGGTAATTCTGTTTAGCTTTTTGAGGAAGTCACCTGTTTTACACAGCAATTTACATTTTACATTCCCACTGGCATTGTATGAGGGTCACAATTTCTCCACATCCTTGCCAACATTTACTTTCCTTTTCTTTTTAATTATAGCCATCCTAGCAGGTAAGAAGTGATATCTCATTGCAGTTTTGGTTTGCATTTCCCTGATGATTAATGATGAACATCTTTCCATGTACTTATTGGCCATTTGTACATCTTCTTTAGAGAAATTTCTATTTGAATCCTTTGCCTATTTTAATTGTTAATTAATTAAAAAATTTCAATTGAAGTATAGTTGACACAAAATATTGCATTAGCTTCAGGTGTACAACATAGTGATTAAGTAACTCCGTATGTTAGGCTATGTTCACCCCAGTGTAGGTACCATCTATCACCATATAACACCATTACAATATTATTGACTAGATTCCCTATGTTGTCTGTACCTTTCGTCCTGTGACTTATTCATTCCATGACTGGAAGCCTGTACCTCCCTCTCCCTTTCACCCATTTTGCTCATCCCTCTACCTTCTCCTCTCTGTCAACCACAAGTTTGTTTGGTTTTTGTATTTATGGATCTGTTTCTTCTTTCGTGTTTGTTCTTTTGTTTTTTAGTTTCCACATATAAGTGAAATCATATGGTATTTGTCTTTTTCTATCTGACATATTTCACTTAACATAATACCATCTAGGTCCATTCATGTTGTCACAAATGGCAAAGTCTCATTTTTTTTTAAGACTAAGTGATGTTCCTGTATCTATACCTGTATCGATATCTGTATGTGTATCTATTACCACATCTTTATCCATTCACCTCTTGATGGACACATGCGTTGTTTCCATATCTTTGCTATTGTAAATATTGCAGTAAACATAAGGGAACATATATCTTCTCCAATTAGTGTTTTTGTTTTCTTTGGGTAAATACCCAGTAGTGGAATTACTGGATCATACGGTACTTCTGTTTTTAGTTGTTTGAGAACCTCCATACTGTTTTCCATAGTGCCTACACCAGTTTACATTCCTACCAACAATGCACAATTGTTCCTTTTTCTCCAATCCTCCCTAACACTCCTTATTTCTTGTCTTTTTGAGTCTGGCCATTGTGACAAGTGTGAAGTGGTATTTCATTGTGGTTTTGATTTCTATTTCCTTGATGATTAGTAACATTGAGCATCTTTTCATGTGCCTGTTGGCCATCTGAATGTCTTCTTTGGACAACTGTCTTTTCAGTTCCTCTGCCCATTTTTAAATTGGAGTATCATTATTTTTTTTTGGTGTTGAGTTATATAAGTTCTTTATATATTTTTGGATATTGACCCATTATTGGATATATCATTTACCAATATCTTCTCTCATTTAGTAGGTTGACTTTTCATTTTGTTGATGGTTTCCTTCACTGTGCAAATGCTTTTTGCCTTGGTGTATTCCCAATAGTTTAATTTTGCTTCTGTTTCCCTTGTCAGAGGAGACATATCTAGAAAAATGTTGCTCAGTCCAATGTCAAAGAAATTACTATTTTCTTTGTATGTATGTATGTTTTCTTCTAGGATTTTTATAGTGTATGTATGTATGTATGTTTTCTTCTAAGATTTTTATAGTTTTATGTCTCACATTTAGGGCTTTAATTCAACTAGAATTTATTTTTGTGTATGGTTCAGTTTCATTCTTTTGCATATAGCTGCTCAGTTCTCCTAACATCATTTATTGAAGAGACTCTCTTTTCCCCATTCTATATCCTTGTCTCCTTTGTCATAGATTAACTGACCATATAAGTTTGGGTTTATTTCTTGGCTCTCTCTTCTGTTCCATTGATCTGTGTCTATTTTTGTGCCAGTACCATGCTGTTTTGATTACTACAGCTTTTTTTAAAGATTTTTTTTTTTTATTTATTTGAGACACAGAGATACAGAGAGAAAGAGAGAGTGCATGAACAGGGGGAGAGGCAGAGGGAGAGGGAGAGGGAGAGGGAGAAGCAGGCTCCCCGCCAAGCCAGGAGCCGGACGTGGGGTCCTGGCCAGACGTGGGGTCCTGGCCGGATGTGGGGCTCGATCCCAGCATCCTGGGATCATGACCTGAGCCGAAGGCAGACGCTTAACCATCTGAGCCACCCAGGTGCCCCTGATTACTACAGCTTTGTAGTGTATCTTGAAATCTGGGAATGTGATGTCTTCAGCTTTGTTCTTCTCTCTCAAGATTGCTTTGGATAATTGGGGTCTTTTGTGGTTCCATACATATTTTAGGATTATTTGTTCTAGTTTTGCAGGAAATACTGTTGGTTTTTTTGACAGGGATTGCACTGAATCTGTAGATTGCTTTGGATAGTACGGACATTTTAACAATATTAATTCTTCCAATCCATGAGCATGGAATATCTTTCCATTTGTTTGTGTTGTCCTCAATTTGTCTCATCAATGTTTTATAGTTTTCAGAGTACAGGTCTTTCTCCTTTTCAGTTAAGTTTATTCCTGGTATTTTATTCTTTTGAGTGCAATTATAAATAGAATTGTTTTCTTAATTTCTCTTTCTGCTACTTCTTATTAAGTGTATATAAATGCAACTGATTTCCATTTATTAATTTTGAATCCTGCAACTTTACTGAATTCATTTATTATTTATAGTAGTTTTCTGGTAGAGTCTTTAGGTTTTCTATGTATAGTATGTCATCTGCAAATAGTGACAGCTTAACTTCTTCCTTACCAGTTTGGATGCTTTTTTTTTTTTTTTTCTTGTTTGATTGCTATGGCTAGGACTTCCAGGACTATGTTAAGTAAAAGTGGTGAGAGTGAACATCCTTGTCTTATTTCTGGTCTTTGGGGAAAGCTCCCAATTTTTCACCATTGTGTAGGATGTTAGCCATGGGTTTTTCACATATGGTCATTATTATGTTGAGGCATGTTCCCTCTAAACCCTACTTTATTGAGTTTTTATCATGAACAGAAGTTGAATTTTGTCAAATGCTTTTTCTGCATCTATTAAGATGATCATATGATTTTTATCCTTTGTTTTGTTAATGTGTTATATCATGTTGCTTGATTTGTGAGTACTGAACCATCCTTGCCTCCCCAGAATAAATCCCACCTGATCGTGTTAAATGAACCTTTTAATGTTTGGGTGTTTTTAAAAGATTTTATGTATCTATTTGAGAGAGATAGCGAGAGAGAGCATGAGAGGTCGGAAGGGGCACAGGGAAAGGGAGAAGGGAGTCTGCCACGGGGTTCAATCCCAGGACCCTGGGATCATGACCTGAGCTGAAGGCAGACACTGACTGAGCCACCCAGGTGCCCCCCTTTTAATGTATTGTTAAGTGCAGTTTGCTAATGTTTTCTTGAAGATTTTTGCATCTATGTCCATCAGAGATATTGGCTTGCAGGGTTTTTTTATTGTCTTTGTCTGATTTTGGGATCATGGTGATGCTGTCTGGCCTCATAGAATGTATTTGGAAGCATTCCTTTGTGTATTTTTTGGAGTACTTTGAGAACAATTGGTATTAACTCTCCTTTAAATGTTTGGTAGAATTCATCTGTGAAACCACCTAGTCCTGGACTTTTGTTTCTTGGGAGTTCTTTGATTACCAATTCAATTTCATTACTAGTAATTAGTCTGGTTAGATTTTCTATCTCTTCCTCATTTGGTTTTGAAAGACTGTATGTTTTTAGGAATTATACATTTCTTCTAGGTTGTCTAATTTGCTGGTATATAATTTTTCATAGTAGTCTCTTATAATCCTTTGTGATATTGTGGTATCAGCTGTTACTTCTCTTTCAGATAAAAAGATAAAGTAACAAAATATGGGTCGCCTGGGTGGCTCAGTCGTTAAGCGTCTGCCTTCGGCTCAGGTCGTGGTCCCAGGGTCCTGGGATCGAGCCCCGCATCGGGCTCCCTGCTCAGCGGGAAGCCTGCTTCTCCCTCTCTCACTCCCCTTACTTGTGTTCCTTCTCTCGCTGTGTCTTTCTCCGTCAAATAAATAAATAAAATCTTTAAAAAATAAAAAAATAAAAAAAAATAAAGTAACAAAATATTAAAACAAAAATACAAGGGGGAAGGGCAACAATGCCAAAAGAAGAGATCAATGAAACAGACAAACATTTGGCAAGATTAAACAGGAATAATGAGCAGTGAAAAATATACTTAAAAAGAGACACAACCACAGATGTTCCCATGACTAAACAGTGAGGACAAGATGAGGAAAATCTAGTGCTAATAAACTTCAAAACTTACATTTCTTGAAAAATGTCATTTACTAAATGTTTTTATTATATGTGCTGCCGAAGCGAGCACTACTAAATGTTTTTAGTAGAAAATTTAATTCTTTCCATAAGCATTAACAAAAGAACCCATGATTTGAAATCTTCCACAAAAAAATACCTGACCCAGAAGATCTGAGATATAAATTTATCAAATATTTATAAAGATATTTCTGATCTTATAAAAACTTCCAGAAAAACAAATGGGAAAAAAAAAATCTCAACTAATTTTGTGAACACTAGCAGTAATTTTGATACCCCAAACCTAACAAAGACTATGTGAGAAGGAAAATAAGATTCCACTCTCACACCTGAATTTGAACGCAAATATTAAATAAAACTGAAGAAAATATAAAAGGCCAGTAATAAAATACATCCTTATTATTAAGTTGGATTTATTCTAGATTTATAAGGTTAGTTTTATATTATGCTATGAAACTATAGTTTTATACTATAAAACTAATTAATATCACTTCCTTAATAAGAGAAAAAATATATGACCATACTAAGAGATAGAGATACAGATAAGCTGTTAAAATACAATATCATTCTTTAAAAAATGTGTAGCAAGTGAAGAGTAGAAGAAAACTTTATCAGTAAAGGTCATGCACAAAAATGCTATAGCTAAAACGTCTGTTTAAATTTGGTAGGTGGTAACTACACCTGTCGTGGTGAGCATTTCATAATGGATAGAATTGTCAAATCACTATGTTGTATACCTGGAACTAATATAATATGTCAACTATGCTTCAACTAAACATATACAATATGTTGTATATACCTAAAACTAATAGTATGTCAAATATGCTTCAATTAAAAAGAAATTTCCTCATCCTATTCATCTCCCTCTTCTTTTGCCTTCCTTTTCTCTCCCATTCTATTTCACTTTTCTTTTCCTTCCTGAGGAATATAGTAGTACCATCATTTAGGCATGTCGGACCAAATTAGGTCTGGGGAGCTGTGGCGCCCTGGAGTTTCCCTAGAACGTATCCACGTTGGGAGGGGGCATGGCGTGTAGGAGCCCAGGCAGGACGAGGAGGACAAGTACAAAGACTAACAGCCTCTGGCTGGTTGTGTAACCCAAGCACAATGCAGAAGGCATCCACTCAGGAACAAGGCCCAAAGCATGGTGCTGGAGCCCTAGTGAGAAGAAGAGCGCAGGTCCGCCTGAGGTGTTAAAGCCTAATTAGCATGAGGAAGGTGTCTGCAGGAGGCAGAAGCCAGCCAGTGGTGTCAGATCTTGAGCAGGATGAGGAGAGCATCTCTGAGGTACAGAGCAAAGGCAATTGGAATAGAATTTAGGAAAAGGATTTTGGAGTGAGCTGTTGGTGTGTTATTATCTCTGTACATTCCCCACACACAAGAATTCAGATCGGGGTGTCTCTTCCCTTTTACTAAATCTTCACAAAAAGAGATGTCAATAAGGCCGGTCAATGGCACAAAATACGGGGGACACAGTGGACAAGGCCGTGGGTAATATTAAGGCAACAGATGGGCAGCTTGACTGCCTGAAGCTGATTCTTTTTTTTTTTTTTTTTTAAAGATTTTATTTATTTATTCATGAGAGACAGAGGCAGAGGGAGAAGCAGGCTCCCCGCGGAGCAGAGAGCCAGATGCGGGACTCGATCCCAGGACCCTGGGATCATGACCTGAGCTGAAGGCAGACGCTTAACCGACTGAGCCACCCAGGTGTCCCTGAAGCTGATTCTTTATCAAGATTAGCCAGTAGTTCAGAGCTCCTCAGGGAAACCAGGCATGCACGGTTCCCACAACCCGTGTGGGGAACAGGAGAGAGGGAGCACTGGCATGGGATCAGCTTAAAGCCAGCTTAAACGGACCAAGTGGAGAAATGAAGGTAACTCAGGGAAAGAGAAGCAGAAGGAAAGAGAGAGGAAACATTTTCCCCGGCAACTACCCAAGTAGCCTTCGCTCAGCAGCTCCAATGGGTGAAGGGAGAACTTTGATCTTTATGTCAAGTATGAATTTTATTTATTTATTTTTTTTTTTTTTTAAGATTTTATTTATTTATTTATTTGACAGAGACAGACACAGCGAGAGAGGGAACACAAGCAGGGGGAGGGGGAGAGGGAGAAGCAGGCTTCCCGCTGAGCAGGGAGCCCAATGCAGGGCTCGATTCCAGGACCCTGGTATCATGACCTGGGCCGAAGGTAGCCGCTTAACCACTGAGCCACCCATGCACCCTCAAGTATGAATTTTAGAGTGTTACAGGGAGCTCAACATTTTAATTTTGGGGTTGAGACTGTGTCCCAGTGAGTGGAAATAAAATGATAACGGAAGACCTAAATATATGGTCTATATTATTATATCCCAGGATATCCCAGCAGATGGTCACATTTATATCACAGAGTTTGGAGAGGGCTAATTGATACAGTTATATGACTGTCCCTTAATTAGTTTTGTTATTATTATGACTTTATCCCACTAAGAAAGGACATCTCACGGATCTGAGAGACAGTGTCCTTGTGGGTAATCCAAACGCATACGGTAGATACAACAATGTTCAAAACATAAGGAAACCACTTGACATTTTCAATTTCTGAGTATGGGTGTAAACATTATATCATTTTTATTTACAAATGGCAAAAAACCTAAAAGCATTCTTTAATGGGGGTGAGGGTAGGCAAAATGGGTGAAGGGGGTCAAGAGGTACCAACTTCCAGTTATGAGATAAATAAATCATGGGGATGTAATGTACACCATGGTGACTATAGTTAATAACACTGTATTTTATATTTGAAAGTTGCTAAGAGAGGAGATCTTAAATGTCCTCATCATAGAAAATAAAGTTCTCATCATAAGAAAAAAATGTAACTATGTATGGATACAGATGTTAATTATATTTATTGTGATCATTTGGCAACATATACAAATATCAAATCATTATGTCGTATTATGTATGAAACTAATATAATGCTATATGTCAACTCCACCTCAATAAAAAAAGAAAACCTCTTTTTTTACACCTCCTTTCACCCCATAAGGCAAGGAAAACAAATTTTTTTTCTGGATTAAGACATTTTAATATACATAATGTATAGCACTTCATATAATTCATTAATGTCCTTTTCTATAGGCAAAAGTGTTACCTTGCAAAAGAAAACAAATATTGATAATCACTTATCTTTCCATGGCCTAATCGTAAACCAAAACAAATAGCCTTTAACCAAATATGTACTTCACCAAATGCGTACCTTACGTTCTATTTCTAAGTACTAATTGTGCCAATGTAAGGTTTTAGCCTCTCATAAATACGTTTTTTGGCGTTAAGAAGTGTGTGGGGAGATGTTTTTAAGATCAAAGACCGCTGGAATTGCATGTTTAATGCAAGGTAGTTCTGAAGGTATTGTTGACACGGAGACTAGGGGGGTGTGGCTGGGAAGGCAAAAGTCTCCTTGTGCATTCTTAAGGAGAAGAAGCAAGTCACAGGGTCAACCAAGTCTTTTCCTGTTATCTAGGCTTCCTCTGGATTGGGGAAATGCCTCAGGCAGAGTTCTGCTATAGATAATTGAAACCAGCCTAGCAATTTTAAGAAATGGTTTAAATAGAGGGGCATGCACAATTATGAAATAGTTGGAGGGGCTGGAGGGCCAGGCTCCGGGCCGTCCACCATAGCCTCTGTATGAAACAGGCCCTCCAGGGAGGCTGCCAGGTGTCACCATCAGAAAGGGAGGCAATGGGAAAATGGCTGCTTCCTGTCAGTCTTTGCCGAGATTCAGAGAGCAGGAAACTGCCCTGCCGTCTGTTAGAACTCTGTCAGCTGAAAATGACTGTGTCGAAGCTACCTCCCTCCACTACAACAACAAGAGCATTCTGGGTATAAGCCACAAGTTGCATGTGTCCTGACTTCTTGCACCTTGGGAATAATATCTTGTTCTCCCACTTGTCTGTTTTTAACACGCTACAAGGTAAAAACTGTTTTAAACCAGAGCAGAAAGCAGATAATTCCTGGCCTATTATCTGCAGTTCCCTATCTGCATTTGTGCTATGTATTTTGAGATACCAGTAAGTGGGGCTTTTCCCCCTCATCTGAGGTAACTATACAAGCTCCCACGGAGCTGCACAGCAATGTAGAGAGTGGTTTTGGCCAAGGTTTCCCTGCTTCCTTTCACTGCCACCCCCCCCCACCAAGGTCTAAGACAAGAACTGGAAAGGGTCTGCAGAGGATGTAGCGTGGAGAGGTTTTGTAAGAGAAGGCTATTGGACTAGACTTTGAGAAAGGAATGAAAGGACTTCCCTAAATTAAGAGAGAAAAAAAAGATTCACTCAAATATGGAGAAAGAGAAAAACATCTCAGAACCCACATGGGCATGGATGCTACGGAGTTTTCCCTAAGCAACCAGGCAGGTAGAAACTGGAGCAGGCTTAGCGTTACCCCCCTCCCTCCCTTTCCTGGGCTCTGCATTAGATCCCATAGACTTGGCATGAACCTGAGTGAGCAAAAAGATAACAAATTGAGGTTTACAACTACCTTCGGAACCAGGACTCAGAGTCAGTCATTTCTCTAGACCATATAAATCATGAATCTACGCATATGTGAGGTATTGGATTGTTGCGCAGAGTGGCTGAATTTCCTTCTAGGTATGGTGACTACTGGAGGGTAGTAATGAAAGATACTGTGTATCCATACTGAACACTGTAATAACAAAATGCACAAGATGGTTACTGACAAGAGTCGCAGCGTTCAGAGGAAAAAAGACAAGATCATATAAGAATGAAAATATCAAGAATGGGTCTTGAAGAATGAAGATGAGAAATCATGGACCAGGCATGAAGTTGGAATTCCTCTATGAGGAAAGGTGTATGACTTTTTTAATTGAGGGGGCTTTAAAATACTCATGAAGGGAAGTAGAGACAGCAAAAGCTGAAAATCTAGGGATAAAAATTTTGTAAAACATTTGAGCATGTTATGGGCTGAATTGTGTTCCTCCAAAACTCATATGTTGAAAGCCCAACCCTTGGTACCTCAGAATGTGGCTGTATGTAGAGATAGGGCCTTTAAAGAGGGAATTAAATTAAAATGAGGTCGTTAGAGTGGACCCTAATCCTATCTGACTGGTGTCCTTATAAGAAGAGGAGATTAGGACACAGAGAGAAACCAGACATGTGCACACCCAAAGGAAAAACCATGTGAGGACACAGAAGGTGGCCATCCACAAGTCAAGGAGAGAGGCCTGAGGAGAAACCAAACCTGCTGACACCTTGATTTGAACTTAGGTTTGATCCAGCCTCCAGGGCAGTGTGAAAAATTTCTGTTGTTTAAGGCACCTCGTCTGTGGTATTTTGTTAAGGCGGCCCTAACTGACTAATACAGAGCGGAAGGGTTATGTTATCAAAATGAAGTATTTCAGAGGATATATTTAATTGTGAGAATGAGGAAGTTCGAGAGCATGGGAACTGGGCCTTTGTTTACCCTGTCAGCTCCTGAGGTCAAGGATTGCTCTGTTCTCTGTGAATCCCCAACCTCAGGACAACTCTTGGCACTGAGCATGTTCTCAATAATGATGAGTAGAATGAATGATGGAATGAAAAGGAAGAGAGATTTAAGAGAGGTTGTGTAGAAGTAATCTACTGTAGTAGTTTACATACAGTAATCTACTATAGTGATCCTCAAGCTTTCTGGTGTCAGAACTCATTTTTTTTTTTTTAAGTGATTTCTGCACCCTTACAACCCAGAGACCAAGAGTTGCATACTTTACCAACTGAGCCAGCCAGGCACCCCAGGACTCTTTGCACTCTTAAATATTATTGTGAAACCCAAAGGTCTTTGTGGAAATAACCATCAATATTTACTATGTTAAGATTCAAAACTGCAAATTTAAAAGTATTTACTAGTTGGGGTTCCTGGTTAGCTCAGTTGGTAGAGCATGTGACTCTTGATCCTGGGGTTGAGAGTTCAAGCCTCATGTTGGGTGTAGAGATTACTTAAAAGAAATAATTTAAAAAGTCTTTAAAAGAAAGTATTTGTTAATTTGTTAATCAACCTATTAGGTGTTATCATAAGTAACATTTTATGAAAAAATAACTATATATATTTTTTCTTTAACTCTCCTTAATGACTGCTTAGTAGAAGACAAATTTTTATATCTGTTTCTTCATTCAAAATGTCATAAGCATATGAAGAAAGTTTGGCTTCATACAGATATGTTGTTAGAAAAGGAAAGAGTATTTTAATAGCTTTTTCAGGTAATTGTGGACATTCTTCTCTGATTTTATACCAAACTTCACAGGTGGCACCTTCTTTAGGATTGGTTGTAATGTGAAATCTGAAGCCTTATCACTAACTTTGAATGGATCTTTTACCCATGTGTGATTTGGTAATAAGTTGGTCATATTGGTCCGTGGAGGTATTCAGCTTTTCCAAATGTTGAAACATTTCAGTACATAATATTAAACAAACAGAAAAGAACATGCATTAATACCATCACCAATCTCATCAGAAATGTCTCTAAGTATTAGGAAACTGCAAGTTCATGAAGTTTCCTAACTGCTAATTTTCACCTGAAAGCGAATAATTCGTCATTGCAAACAAATTCTCTCAATTATTTTTCTTTGAATTATTATTTTTTACAGACTGATTTCTTTGATTTTTGAGAAAATGTCAGAATATATCATAGTTTTGTCTACTATTTATTCTTTCAAATAAGAATGGTTATCCATGAAAACAAAACAAAACATCTAGGTCAGTTTGCAAGTCAAAAGTCACCCAAACACTTTTCTTAGACAATCTTCTTATTCTTATACACAGCTGAAGTGCTTTTTCTGCACTTACCATTTATTCACATGGATTATTAAAAAGATGTGTACTTAAGGGTAAGAGCTAATAAAGTAATTTTTTTTTTACTGCTTCATCAAGGATATTAAGTAAACCAATCCCCACCCCCCAGAGTGACTGCTATGGACACAATGAGGGCAGGGATCTCTTGATAAACTGTCTTGATCCATAGGAAGCACCAGCAATTTTACCTACTGTTTTTGCACCATCAGCTTTTTTCATAACAAATAAAGCCTTGATATTATTATGAAAATATTGTTGGCCTCATATACCTTGAAAGTGTCTCAGGACCTCCATGGATCTGTTCACCACACTTTGAGAACTGATGATCTAAAGTATCTGTGGAGACTTGAGGGACAAAGGGCCAAGCTTGCCTTGGGAAGTTTTGAACCCAGTTGCCAAGCATATGGCAGGTTGTGAATTAATGTTTGTTGAATGGACTAGAGAATCCATAATTGTATAAATATTTGCTTACTTGAATGAATGCGGTGATGTGGAGAAGAATGGTGGAAAGAATATGATCTAGAGTGGAGAAGGCATGCTTTTTTGGAATCAGAATGCTTCCAAGGTCTGGCTTTACCACTGGGTAGCTGTGGGTTTAATTCTGTGGAGCCTCAGTTTTATCAGTAAAATGGGGATAATGATATATAGATTTATGGCAAAAAATTAAATTGGACTAAATGAAATTATGTGTATAAGTTTTTTAATAGGTACAATCTGCCCCCCAACATGGGGCTTGAACTCACAAGCTCATAATTAGGAGCCACACACCCTCCCCACTGAACCAGCCAGGCTTTTTTGTACAACTGAAGTCTTTAAAAGCATATTTGGTTGTATAGAAATGCAGAGAATATGGAGAGTTATAAAATCAGTTTGTGATATTTCAAGGAGACTATTTCAGGAGACATAGGTGGAAATGTAGATTTAAACTGACTGGTAGGTATAGGCTATGGACATGTTGGGGAGATATTCATTCAACTATTTACTGAGTCTGTTACTCCAACAGAGGAGACTGCTGACAGTAAAAAAATAAAAATAAAAATAAATCGATATCTCTGAGGGAAAGACGATCCAGATCAACAAGGAATAAGAGAGAAAATACTGGCCAAAGGTCAAGCACAATTGTTCAGTGGGTACATCCTGGTTTCCAGAAATCAGATGATTCCTTTAAAGTCTAACCAGGAGGCAGCTTCCACCGCCTTCTTAGCGCAGTGGGCAGCGCGTCAGTCTCATAATCTGAAGGTCCTGAGTTCGAGCCTCAGAGAAGGCAGGCGTTTTTGTCTAGAAGCTTGTTCACTGCAGGTGACAACCACAACTCCTTTTAGACTAAGGAGCATCCTGGGAGAGATGCGCCGATTGGCGGCAGGGATGCAGTTTCCTCCGGTCCTAAATCAAGAAGCGGACGGCACGAGAGATGCAGAGCTTTCCCCCAGCAGGCGGCGGGGTCCCCATCCCACCTCCGGGGAGCAGCCGGGGAAGCTGGGCGGGGCCCGCGGCGACCGGGGCGCGACAACCATGTGCGGGGGCCGCGGGCGGGCGCGGGGCGGGGCCGCGGGGGGGCGCGGGGCGGGGCCGCGGGCGCTGCGCTCCGCCCACTTCGCCGCGGGCGCCACCCTCGCGCGCGGGAGCCGGGGCCCGAGCTGCATCTCCGCGCACAGGTGCACCACCTGGGCCTGCTTTTCATTTTATGCGCACATAGAAGACAGGGGAATATTGGGCATCTTTGAAGCGTAGTAAATTGGCTCTTTATACTCTTTATACCCTTTTTTCCCGTTTGGCTCCACTCGTGGCAGGGCTGACGATGTCCCGACCCACATTCCAACCGACTGCGTGTGGACGGTGAGGGGACACAGGGAGGAGAGGTGGGGTCCCCACGCGGGCGGAGGTGCTCGGAGAGGAAGGAGGTCGGTGTCAGGCGGGCACCCTCCCCCCCCCCCCCCCCCGTTACAAGCAGCCTTGAGAAGTGAATCGTAGTGGTGACAGCCCCTCTCCGCTAACCGGACCTGGGACTTGCGTGGGGGTTGAACCTGAGGAAAAAGGAAGGCCAATGACGGGGACCGAGAGAAGCTAGACTGTTTATAACCCGCGGGAGCCGGGCCTCCAGACAGACCCCGGCTTGCGGAGGGGATTGCAAGGTGCCGGAGAGTCAGCAAAGGAAGGTTACGACCCCCAGTGGAATTTGTGGAAACTGAATTCACGCAGGAAGGAAGGAAGTGCTGGGAAGTCTGTCGTTAACGGAGTGTTGCCCCACTGCCTGGGACCCCATCCCCACCGGCCCGGCCTCCCGTTTCAACTGTAACGCCGAGCAGTAGCTTCAGAAACCCTTCAAAATCAGAGAAGGAGACAAAGGGGCCGTTGTCTGTGCCGTACCCAGAACCCAGATCGCTTCCCCCCTTGTGTTTTAGAGGCTCTGGGAGATGGAAACAAATATGCGAAAGCTTCCCAGCAGAAAAGCAATTCCACCCCATCCTTTCTCAGAGGTCCAGTCGACTCACTCAGAGTGGGCAGTGGGACAGTCCCTGCCTTTGTGCTCTTTCTCACAGCCTTTTCAGGTTTTCAACATGAGCCCAAGCCCCAAGACTTCTGAGGGTGATGCTGGGGGCCTGAGGAGGTCCTGAGAAAGGGATCACGGTGGATAATAAGAAATGATCGTGTCTTTCAGATCCACAGATGCCGTGCCCCCTTGACTTTTAAGGCCACCCAGGTAGACTGAGGACGGAATGACCACCCAACATCCCAGACAGTGCCCTGGGCGAGAGCATGAGCTCTGTTGTCCCCACCACGGGGCACAGTTGCCAGGTTCGTGGAAGGGAGCATGTCCCATCTGGGGAAGACCATGTCGGGAACTGCCTGGTGAGTTAATACAGGGATCCCAGAATCTCCTTTCTCATTTTTCAAAGTTATGATGATCAACTGAGTGTTGTGGCTGAAACCGGTGGCTGTTTGGGAGGTGGCTTTGGGGTAGGCCATTCCAGGCTCTGTGTTTGCACATCTGTTCCCAGTGTGTCTAGTCCACGTGCAAGTGGAAAGACCAGGAATACGGGGGGAAATGATCATTTATATGCAACTTAAGATAAGCCCCCCCTTTTTTTTAGTTTAAAATGGCAGTTAAACATTCTGTCCTTTAGACATAAAAAGGAGTGTGGTGGGTTTTTTTGTTGTTGGTTTCTTTTTTTAAGTTGCTGAACAAAATAACTGGTAGAAAGAAATCAAGTTTCAGCTTTAATTTGTGATGCTACAGGATCCATCTGGAAACAGATGGGGACCATGCAGAGTCTGGAGACGGTCATGTAGGTTCCTGCTTCTCACTCTGACCCCCCTCCTCCCCCACTGTTGGTGCCTAGTGCTTCACACTGTCCCTGGTCCGTCTCCTCCATGGCCAGGTGGTCAGCTCCCGTGGAGCAGCAGTGGGCTTGCCCTTGAGATCTGGGGGGGGGGGGGGGGCTGCACACCCCTCCCTTGGCTCAGTTCTCTCAGTCACAGGACAGATTCCAATTCTGACTTTCACTTCATATTCCTGGCAACTACAGAGACCTAATCCCACAAATTCCATACTGAATGAATAAATACGTTATTTAGGTGACTCAAATAAGAGTGGCTAACTGGGCTTTGGTGACTGGGACAGCCTCACAGAGACCCGATCTAGGGCCTGGTAGATCTGCAGGCCGTCCCTGTCCAGGGGCTGAGACCGGGAGGAGAGGCGAGCGCAGCAGCCCTGGAGTGACTGGCCGCTGTCAGATGACCCGCTGGTCTGTTTTGCAGACGCAGGCAGACCAGCAGGGCTAAAGCCCCCCTGGTGACAGTTCAGGGTCTGCAGGGGGTCACACGGGCTGCGCTCTGTTACCTCCCTTCATCCCTCCACCCCAGCAGGCCCTGTTTGATCTTTCCACACAGAGGGCCTGAGCAGCAGGGGAAATAAATGCTAGGGTTGAGGTTTCTGCCTCCTGAACTTCTCTACTCCTGTGGGCATTTGGCGGAGGAGCCGAGGGTCCGCTGTCTCGCCCTCAGGTCGCCATGGGAGCCAGTGAGGCTGCCTGCCTCAATTTCCCCCTGCCCTGCCCTCCTCCCAACCCCAGCCCTGTCTGGTCCCTGCTGTCAGCCTTGGGCAGGCAAAAGTGAGAAGGGCCATTAGTGAGATTAGGGATAAAGAATGTAAGGAGCCCTGGGTGCCTGGGTGGCTGAGTTAGTTAGTTCCTCATTCTTGATCTCAGGGTTGTGAGTTCAAACCCTGCGTTGGGCTCCATGCTGCTTAGAAAAAAGAATACAGTGAGCTCATTTTTGCTTTTCTTTTTTTCCTTTTGAAAAACAGAGTCGTACAGAGACGACTTGGGAAGTTACCTTACTCTTAAATTTTATATATTTTTTGAATAGGTAACAAATTAACACCGTTCAGTATTCGAGAGGTTTCCCAAAGAGTGACAGGGTTCCCAGTGTTCAATTCCCTCCCCCAAATGCAATCAAAGTTAGCAAATGCTTATGTGTATTTCCACAGACACGTAAAGAATGTACAAGAAACTATCTACGTAGCTAAGTGTATTTTTATGTATCTGGTTCCTCGCTATATGTTCTGTGAAAGGCTGCTTGTCGCAATAGACCTTGGATCTTTCAGGTTTTCACCTTGTGCTCCTCTTTCAAGCCCACTAAAGATTCTATTTTATGGCATTTACCGTATTTTATGTAAGTGTTCTCCTGTCGATGGGCCTTCAGGGAGTTTCCAGTCCCTCGACATTACAAATAAGTTGCTCTCTTAGGTACATTTTTTGGCATATGTAAGGCTCTCTGTAGCATGAATTCCTGGAAGTGCAGTGGCTGGCTTAATTTTGATGGATTTGGGCCAAATTGCGCTCCATTAAGTGTTGTACAAGGTTTGGAGGGAATTGAGAGGGAAGTGAACTGACCCTTTGTGGTCAGGGAGGAAAATATATCAGGTGTCTCAGAGACTGACATTTACTTACAGGAAAGACAATTCTCAGAGAAAGTGTCATTTGTTCAAATGACCCAACGTTTTTATGGGCACATTTTGGAGCAGGGAAGACATACAGCTCCTTGTTGGTGGGTAGAAGAAAGCCAAGTCTCAGAAACCTGTAGGTCTCCTGGGGTTACAGTAAGAAAAATAAAAGATATTCTGCCCGCCCCCCGCCCCCCACTGACCCTCCCACTCCCAGTGTTCCTGTACCTGGAAGGGGCCTGCGCCTTTCCCTCTTCCTCCCAGGATTTATCCCATGTTTCCCCTTCACAGCCTTCACAGGGTCTTCCTGTCCACAGAAGCCCGGTAAGGCCAGGGACTCGCAATGCCTCTTGCATCCCTTGGGCGGTCCAGTTCCAGATAGCATCTCCGGCTGGACCCAGGGTCAAGGCCCAGTGGGCCTGCCAAGCTCCATCTGAGGCGAGCCCAGATTTGCCTGTGGAGAGTGCGGGGCTTGGGGTGGAGGCTGTGTGAGGAGAGGAGGTTCTCCTGGATACTGACTGAATGAATATTTCCAGACACTTACACCTCAAAATGAAAGAGAGAGAAAAATAGAACTGAATACACACGAATAAAGTAAAACTGACTTGCTGTGTTCTTAGTGGCCTGCTGTGAGCGCACTCTGCCTCGTGGCCTTGGCAACAAGTCCACTGAGCCTGAGCCACGCAGGTGGAGGCCTCTGGCTTTCTTTTCTGTCCCCTTTCCCTTAGAAGCTGAACTTTTGGCAGTAATAACGGGAAGTTGCACTTTGTTCTAATCAGAAAATTAAAAAAAGAACATTTGCGAGGCACCTGGGTGGCTCAGTCGTTAAGCGTCTGCCTTCAGCTCAGGTCATGATCTCAGGGTCCTGGGATCGAGCCCCGCATCAGGCTCCCTGCTCGGCGGGGAGCCTGCTTCTCCCTCTGCCTCTGCCTGTCACTCCCCCTGCTTGTGCTCTCTTTCCCTCTCTTTCTGTCAAATAAATAAATAAAATCTTAAAAAAAAAAAGAATTTAAAAAAAGAACATTTGCTCCTGTTCTTCCCCTTTCTTTCCTCTTCTTCTGAAGACCACACTTGTAATTACATTTTATTGGATAGAGAGCCAAACAACTAACTTAGAAATGGGCATTTTAGGCACAGGCAAGGTCCCAGAGGCATGAAATCATCCGGAATGGAGGGGAGCTAACAAGTGGTTCACTTGCAGAGAAGGGAGAGTGGGAGGACATTCCAGAGGATGAGGGGCTCTGAGCACTTTCTTGTCGGCAAAGGGTCACCATTTTACCATTTTACACCGGACTGAGACATGGCCGAATCTGTGTTTCTCAAATGACAGCTGTTTGTGCAAAAGATGGCTTGGGAAGAGATGACAGCTAAGTTCAAAGGTCAGGAGAAGCATTAGGACATCTGCTTGGTGGACCTGTCGGAGCCACGGAATGGCTCCACAGAACACTGGCTGTCAGGCTAGACTCATTTACCCCTTCAGTGTGCATGGCACGAGGGCCTCCCCCAGCCGTCAGCCTCGGGGCTCCATGACGTGGACGAGTCAAGACAGACATACGCCTCACGTGCTCGTATGGGGAGATAAAAGTGAAAACAAAAAAACCTAGGTAGTTTCAGATATGATGGAAGTAACCACTTGATGATTCAGGGAAAAGTGCTCTGAGGAGATGATTCTGAGGTGAGCCTAAATAATGTGGAAAGTCAAGTATGTAAAGACTCCTGAGCCTTGAAGCAGAGGAATAGTAATGCAAGGACCTTGAGACAAAATTCACTTGGGTTAACGAAAGGGAAAAATGCAAAGAAGCTAGTGTTTCTAATTTAGACAGAAGGGTAGAATTGACAGAATGTAGCGAGAGACTGAATGCAGATGATGATGAGGGATAGAGAAGTCCTTAGGTCTCTGGCTTGGGCCATTGCCTGGATAGTGGTGTTTTTAAATTTTTTTTAAAATTATTTATTTATTTGACAGAGAGAGAGACACAAGCAGGGGGAGTGGGAGAGGGAGAAGCAGGCTTCCCGCTGAGCAGGGAGCCTGATGGGGGACTCTTGGGATCACGACCTGAGCCAAAGGCAGCCGCTTAACTGACTGAGGCTCCCAGGCGCCCCAATTGTGGTACTTTTCTCCAAGACTGAGATTCTTCACTAAAACAGGTCTGGGGAAAGAAATTATTAGGTTCTTCCATGTCCTATTAGTTCTGAAATATTCATGGGATGTGCAAGTGGAGATATCAGTGAGGGATTATGGCTAAAGGTTGGAACTCAGGAGAGATGGCCCTCCAGATTATCGATAGTGCTTGTAATGAAGCAAAGATAAATAAATTGTATCGGACTGGACTACTCAAGACAGTAGCTACCAGTGACAGGTGGCTATAAGGTATTTGGAATATGCTATGAAATGGGATGTGCTGTAAGTGTAAAATAGACCCCATATTTCAAAAACTTAGCATGAGAAAAAGAATGTAAACTATCTCAATAATTTTTATATTGATTACTTGTTGAATTGGTAACATTTTGGATATATCGTTAAATAAAATACAGTATTAAATTAATTTCACTTGTTTCTGTTTGCTTTTTTTAATGTGACTACTAGAATATTTAAAATTATACGTATGATGCATATCTCTATTAGATAGCACAGGTATAAGGTAATCGTTCTGAACCTCCCGCTGAAAAGGGGATCACATTTATAGAACTATTTACATACAATATAAGAATGGTTACAGATCCCCCCGCAATTAGCTTGAGATAAGAAGTGGCCCAAGGACAGAACCTCAGAGAACGTTCATTGAGAAAGATGGAGAAAAAGTGGGGACACAAAGGACTCTGAAGAGTTCAAGGAGAACTGACTGCACTATCTAAATCCAAGGAAGAGATCATTCACACGGGAGGGGGAGGAGTGGAGAATATTTCAAAAACTGTAACTCTAAGTAAGAAAAAATATAGAAGTTCCCATTGGATTTTACAATTTTAAGGAGAGCGTAGTGGCCTGAGTTATATCAGTTTTAATGAAATGCCACACCCAAGTGTCCTGCAGTGGGTTGTGGACTGAAGGAAGTTTGGACAGTCACATACATTTCTCTTTCTGGAACTTGGCGATAGAGATAAGGCTGAAAATGTGCCAGTTTCTTGAAAGTGGAATTAGGGAATTAGGTCAAGGAGAATGTTATGTCTGTGCATATAGTGGTTGCTGCTAATTAATGAACAATCATGAATATGATCTAATATCCACATTTTTTCAGACTTCTGATTGTCACAGACTCAATCTCCCTTAACAGGTGACCAAGAAACCAAATAAAATCCACACTTTCTTTAATGTTTTAAGTCTCCTTTCATCCATAGAAGGTCTCTTGCTTTTCTTTTAAATTGTTATTTGTTAACTAATATACTTTATTTTTTAGGGCACTTTCAGATTTGAAGAAAAATCGAGTGGGAAGTACCTAGTTCCCAGTAAACAATATCACCCTTCCTCCTGCGTAGTTTCCTTTATTATTAACACCATGCATTAGTGTGGGACATTTGTTATAACAGGTGAATCAGTATTGATACATTGTTATTATGGCCTGAGGTCCATAGTTAACCTTAGGATTCACTCTTTGTGTTATATATTCTGTGGGTTTTGACAAAAGTATAACACGTATCCACTATTCTAGTATCTTACAGAGTAGTAGTTTATGATAACAGACTTGTTGAAGGGGCTGCGTCTTTTATCCTACATAATTTCCCACATTGTGGATTTATTCAATTGCATCTTCTTAATGTCCCTTGACATATTTCTTGATTTGCTCTATTTCTTATAAACTGGTAGTTAGAGGTAGAAGCTCACTTAGCTTCAGGTTCAAAGATTACAACAGTAAAATTTGAGAGGTATTGTGTGCATCATTTTATGAGGTGTATAATGTCCGAATTTCTCCTTTTTAGCCATCAATATTAACGTTCATACATGGGCTCAAATGTCACATACATAACATATATCTTGTGCATATAATCATATATTGATACATAAAATTGATTCACAGAATAAATTCAGACAATATCATTAAAAGCATAAACATAAAAGCAAACAAAATATTAATTTTCAAATGAGCACCTTAGAGAAAAATCAAAAGCATACCTTCAGACTCATAAAAATGGGAATTTCAAAGATCATAAAAATGCGAATTTCGAAGGACCTATTTCTTAGGTTCTGCAGAAACTGCTCTCATTTAAAACTCTACCCTTAAATACTCTTTAGTTATAGAGCACTACAATAAATAATCTGTGCATTTAACATAAGGAGTAAGAAAAAGAAAGAGACTCTAAAGAAAGCAAGAAAACAGAATGGTAAATGGAAACTTAGGGATTAGCTGGAATATAGCAAATCTAGTTTGTCATTTGAAAAGAAACTAAAATTGCCAATTATCAGTCCAACATAAGAAAAAAAGATGAAGAAAGCACAAGGAAGAAGCAAAACGAATTAGTGAATGTTATTTTAAGAGTTTGGAGATGTGGTGGGATGATTTTTTGAAGAATTGATTGGTGTTTGATTTTCCCATGTACCCACTCCATCCGGTCAGGGCAGTCGCCATAGGTTATGGAACCTTCGCTGGGGGTGCAGTAAGATTCAGCATTCTGTGCAGACTGCCTGTGCACTCAGGAAGCTCCCATTCTAGGAAAGAGAAAAACAAACCAATAACTTAAAAACATACTTTCTAGAGGACATAACGTTTGTGAAGAAGATACAACAGGGAGTGAGACCGGGCAGGCAACATTTTAGCTATGCTTGTCTGAAGAAGGAAAATTTGAGTTGAGACCTGAGTACTTAGAAGTGCCAAGCATGGGCAGGAATGGGAAGGAAGGGATGCTGGAAGGTGGACCAAGGGTCTCCATGAGGAACAGTGACAAGGGTACGACAGAGGTGCCCAAGTTTCTTGGATCTTTTCCCAGGTAAGAAGCCCCAGGTTTGTAAATAGAATAAGCAATATACAAACCAAGGAAGGGGGGTGGGAGAGGACATCTCGAATACTAAGCGGGTGCTCTACCACTCTAGCTAACTCCCTGTTGCCAACCCATGGGCAGACAGACCACAGCCCCCTCACTTTCCTGGTTATGGCGGGGGGCGGGGGGGAGGGGTGCTGCCAGGAACTTTGGGCCTTCAGGCGCCAGTCAGGATCAGATGGAGGGCAGAGATGATCAGACATTGGAATGTGAGGAATGGAGACTTCCTTGGAAAGCCTTGTCCCCACTTCCCAATTTCACTTTCTTGATCTCCTGGAAGTAAAGAGAACACATTCCAGATGCGGAGACACCACGTCTATTCCAGCCTGCTCGAGTTGTGATCATTGCTGGTCGTTGCAGGCATGGCTGTCCAAGACAAGCAATGGGGCAGCCTCTCGCAGCCAGGGCCTCAAACCACCCGTGTCACATCCCCGGGCCGGGCCACTGGAAAGCCCTGTTCCCATTTCCTAGAGAAGCCCCAGAAGACCCAAGACCTAATTCTGTTCAACTTCCCAAAGGTGAAAACTGTAGTCCACGATGGGGACAAAAGGAGCGGCTGGGAGAGAATTCGTTTTTTAGGATTTTTTATTTATTTACTTGACAGAGAGAGAGAGCATGAGCAGAGGGAGGGGCAGGCCTCCCGCTGAGCAGGGAATCCCCAGACCTGATCCCAGGACCCCGGGATCATGACTCCCGAAAGGCAGTTGCTTAACCGACAGAGCCACCCAGGCATCCCTGGGAGAGAATTTTGAGGCCAGTGTCTACGTGAAAACACAAGCTTTGCTCAGTTTGATGGAATGATAGTTTTAAGGAAAGACAGAGAAGACAAATGCCAGTGTCAGTCCCTTCCCGGTACTGAGTATCTGTGGGGATAGTGAGTCTGAAATAATAGTTTGTTGTTAGCCTGAAAGAATGGCCTAGTTTCCCCCTCTTCTCCTTTGTAAGTGCAGTAGAGACTCTTCCACTTTCCTCTCCAATTCTGGATATAGAATCCACACGCTTGACCTTAGAATTTTGTCTATCGCAGGCCATCTGCTGCAATGCGTCCCTTTCAACTTTGATCCGAGCCTCACTGTGGTCCCCAGTTATGCTAGTCTGTGGTGGAGATTTCTTAGATTTCTCAGAGAACACCATTCCTGAGGCTGCACACAGTGCTTTTCTCCTGTAGGGGTAGGGAGCGATGAAGAACCTCGGAGGGGAGCCACTACTGTGTCTTGAGAGTTTTAATCCATATCCTGTAGATTCATTCCTGAAGCACTTGCTTAGCACCAGGCCCAGAGGATGAGGCCGGTGACCTCCACAGACACTGCAGCCCCAGGATTACCTTACTGAGCCATCACTGTGCTCCAGACCCTGTTCTTGATGCTCTACATGTATTATTGCTGGGAACACACCTAGAGGTAGCCTGCAGTCTCCATTTCCTTATGAAAAATCTTACGAAAATTTCTTGCCGCAGACCTCAAGACTCTCATGGCCAAAAGGGAAAACAAATGGATGTTATACATTGCTCTTTGAATTCTTCCTCCTCCATCCCACCCCCTTTTCTCTCGGTCCACTTGGCAACCACATCTTCCTTACATTGTCTAGACCTTCAATCCGGACGGGCCAACAGAAGAGCGCCTTTTCCCTTAGCATCTCAGTGGAGGCTAAGTTGGCTCCATTGTCCCAGAGTGGTAGTGGATTCCAAGTGTGTTTCCCACCAAGCAGGATTCTTGTTTAAGATACGAACATAATTATTTCCTCTAAGTATAACTAACAACAAGTAGGGATTTTGTTTAATTAGTATTTGGTGAATGGAGAAATGGTATACAAATAACTAGAAGCCTTGCAGGAGGAAGTAATTGGCAATCAGTAAAGACTGGACAGTGAATAAGAAGGCTGAGCCCAAGGGGTGTCTGGGTGGCTCAGTTGGTTGAGTGTCCAACTCTTGATTTTGGCTCAGGTGCTGATCTCAGGCTCATGAGATCAAGCCCTGCATGGGACTCCTCCTTTCAGCAAGGAGGCTGCTTGAGATTCTCTCCCTCTGCCTCTCCCTCTACCCTTCCCCCCTCTCACTCTCTCTCTGTCTGTCTCTCTAAAACTAAACAATTTTTTTTTTTAAAAAAAAAAGCTTGAGCCTGACAAATCCACAGGAATCTCTATGTGAGAGAAGGAACCGTGGTTGGGGAAGAGGAGGAGGGCGTGATCCATAGAGTGACTGGTGGGTGCAGGCCTTGGCCTCTGGCCTTCTGGAACTGCAGGTGGTTTGGGGTAGCTTCAGGGCAGGGTCTCCTTCATGGTCCCAGTTTATGAGGAGTGCACACCCTAAGAATGCGGTTCTCATAGGAGAAACAAATTCAACAATGTGCATTGTTATTTTGTAACATTTATTGGGTTCATTTACAAATAAGGACATAAAAAAACACATTTAATCAATAAAAATGTTTTTCTACTATGATCAATATAGGACAATGCTGAGAGGGATCAAGTGGTGTCAAAGAGAGAGATTTGGGAGGTGGAAAAGAGAAAAAAGTTTGAAAAGAGGGACAAACCCTGGCAGCAGCCCTAAGGACCCACAGGATCTCCCAGAATCCAGTGCAAAGATCAATGCGCCCTTCAGCATGGCTCTGCTAGGGCCAACTGAGCTAAATGTCACATGACTTGTAGTTCATATAGAACTTCGTCCGCTGTTTCTTAGTAAAATACGATAATGTTGCCATTTCAAAAATACATTTTTTAAATGTGGTTCCTCTTGGGAGTTAGAGGAAAACCTGGTTCCCAATATATTTTGAGCACATTTTCAGAAAATTCAGGGAGATGAGCAAAGCACTGGACCTCTCCCTCTTCCTGAGGTGTATCTGACAGCAGAGTTAATATGCTAGGCCCACACCTTCCCCATCGTCCTTCTAAACCTCTTTCCTTCTTTGTCTTTCTTCTTAATACTTAGCCAACTCTCAGAGAATCTGATAGAAGACAAATTGACATCTGCTACCTGACCATGGGTTGCCACTGTGAATAAAATACTAAAACAATATCATGATAAAAATAAACAATAAAATTTAGTAGTTATAAAATATAAAATGTATTTTTATTTAAAAAAGAATAAACATTAAAACATCATAAAATCCAGACTCTCCTGCGTGTGCCTCCTGACACAATTCTCAGGCTGTTCCTCACGCTTTGCACCCCAAAGGAGAAAGTTTGGTTTTCCCAGACACACATGTTTTAATAACTTTGAGCTGAGGCCCCAAAACCTGTGTTTCTAAAAGACATTTTGACCCATTTGTTCCTTTTTTGTTTTTGTATGTCCCATTTCGTTGTTGTTTTTTTTTTTGTTCTTTGTTTTTTCTTTTTTCTTTTTAAACCCCAGGGAAGCACACGGAGGAAGCGCTGAGCTAGAGAGGCCGGCCTGGTGCCCGCCCCGGGGGAGCCCGCCCGCTGCAAAAGCTGGAGAATGCGGGCGTCGATCCCACTACCTCTCGCATGCTAAGCGAGCGCTCTACCGCTTGAGCTAATTCCCCCTGCCGTCTCTGCTTTTCAGCCTATTTTTATCCCCTTGACGCAAATTTCATTCCAGTGCCACTTCCCTTTCCCAGGTGGTTCCCACCGTCAGGCAACCTCACTCTACCAAGGCAGAGCCGGGGCTGGAGCTTGTCGGAGGCAGCCTGGGACCCGGGAGGCGCCGAGCACCCCTGCGTGGGGAAGGGAGGGGGCAAACCGTGCGGGAGAGCTAGCTCTGCTTCACCTTCTCCGTCCGGAGTAGATGCGGGAGGGCAGGGTCCCTCGTTAGCACAGGCGCTCCGAGTGCTCTGTTGAGTGCATCACACGTCACTGCCATCCTTCTGCGCCCCATCCCACAAATCCGGGAATACCAGTATCTTTCCACTCACTGTTCCTTCAAATAAGTCACCTTTCCTCTGGTATCTATTGATTGTTTAATTGTTTCTCCATGAGTTAGGGGCTTATCTATTGACTTATGGGCTTATCTATTGAATTATAGACCACTGAATCTAGCAATGCTTTCTTAAAGAAGTGACTGGACTGGGGGCCTCTTTTATGGTGATTTATTTTACGGTGGTCCAGACTGTGGTGCCTATTTTAAAAAATATCACCATGACTGAAGCCTAATCTATCCACAACAAAACGCACACATTTCGATGAATTTTGACAAATGTGTACACGCAGGTAACCATCGCCACGATTACGATACGGGACCGTCTCATGCTGCGAGTTTCCCGCGGCCGCCGTCACCAAGTGCCAAGAGCTGGGTGGCTCGAAACACACGCTTACGGTCTTGGTTCTGGAGGCCAGACGCCTGCGGCCGAGGTTGCCGTCGGGCCCCGCCGTCTCCCGGCCCCCGAGCGCGAGCTTCCCGGACCCCGTTGGGTTTTCTCAGCGTGTTTTGGAGATCGCGCCCGGCGCGGCTGCACGCATCAGCTGGCCACTCTGTTCCGAGCCGGCGACTCTGCGACAGCGCCACCCGCTCGCCGGGGGCTTACCCGGGGGCGTCAGGACCACGCGAGCTGAGTGTGAGCCGTTCGGCACGGCGCTGCGAGCCCCAGGGCTGTCGCCCACTCGCTGTGAGTCGCCCCATTTGTCCTCTTTCCCCCCGGCGACGGCCACCGGCCCAGGCTGCGGTCCCGCCGGGGGGCCCGGGCGGCGAACCGAGCAAACGGTCTCCGTTGAGGAACGAGGAAGCCGAGGAGGGCGAGGCCCCCTCCCACGCTCCACGAGCGGAAGGCGGATGGGACCCGACCCCGAGCTCGCTCCGTCGGCGGCAGAGCCCGCGCGGGCGCGACCCTCTTTCCAACCGCAGCGGTTTGGGGTCGGGAGACGCGCGGGGCCCGGCTGCCCTGGGGCCGCGTTCCCTGTGGGGTCGGCGCCTGGCCCCGCGCGCGCAGAATCGGGGGGGCCCGCGCGCGGGGTACGGAGACGAACGGCGGAGGGGCCCCCGGGGATGCCGGCGGGAGCAGGGACGCTGCGGCGCCCAGAGGCCTCCATCCCCGCTGCCCGTCTGCTGCCCAGGCTCCGTGCCCGCTGCAAACAGCAAGGGTCCGGGGAAAGCCCGCACAGGGCTCGGGGTCCCCGACCGCGTCTCCCTCAAGCCCCCATCGATCTGAGAGCGTGGGGGTGCTCTGACTGCCCAGGAATTTCGGCGGGCGCCCCAGGCTGGAGGTCTTCCTGTCTTTTTCCTCCCTTCCTCCTTCCTTCCTTCCATCCTTCCTTCCTTCCCTCCTTCCTTCCTTCCTTCCTTCCTTCCTTCCTTCCTTCCTTCCCTCCTTCCTTCCTTCCTTCCTCCCTCCCTCCTTCCCTCCTTCCTTCCTCCCTTCCCCCTCCCTCATCCCTCCCTCATCCCTCCCTCCTTCCTTTCTTCCTTCCTTCCTCCTCCCTTCCTCCCTCCCTCCTTCCTTCTTTCTCAGCACTGTTATTGCTGTTATTATTGAACTATAATCGACATACAGTGCTATATTAGTTTCCGGTGTACGACATAGCGATTCAACAATTCTATACACATTACTCAGTGCTCAACATGATAAGTGCAGTCACCACACAACGTTATTTCGATATTAGTGACTATATTCCCTATGCTGTGCTTTTTATCTGTGACTTATGTTATAACCAGAAGTTTGTACCTCTTAACCCCCTTTATCTATTTCATCACCCCACCCCTCTGTCAACCACTAGTTTATTCTCTGTATTTATGAGTCTGTTTCTTGTTTTGTTTTTTGTTGTCATTCTTTTTTTTTTTTTTTTAACGATTCCTCATGGAAATGAACTCATACGGTATTTGTCTTTCTCTGACTTATTTCACTTAACACAATACCCTCTAGGTCCATCCATGCTGTTACAAATGGTAAGGTCTCATTCTTTTATGGCTAATATTCCATCACATATATATACACACCATGTCTTCTTTATCCATTCCTCTATTGATGGACGCTTAGGTTGCTTCCATATCTTGGCTATTGTAAATAACGCTGCAATAAACATAGGGGTGCATATATCTTTTCAATTAATGTTTTCATTTTCTATGGGTCATGGAATTACTGGATCATACAGTATCCCTATTTTTAATTTTTTTGGGGGGGAACCTCCATCCTGTCTGTCCCGGCGGCTGCACAGTTTACATTCCCACCGACTGCGCACCAGGGTTCCCTTTTCTCCACATCCTGGTCACCGTGTCTCAGGTTTGTTTTTGTTTTTGTTTTCTGACAACTTAAAAATATTTGTTTCCGTTTTTTTCAGGTTCCAAGGGGTTTGACCCGTGGGTGGGGCGGATGGGTGATCGCTGGGGTTGGTCACCAAGTTCAAAATTTGGAGGCAAGGAGGGGAAGAGCTTTTCTCTGCGTCATGTTCTTTCATGGGGGAAATTCGCAGGCAAACAGATGCTGATAAGGAAACGCACCAAACTGCCGGGGTCTCTGGAGATTCTGGAACAGTCGTGGGACCCTGGCACACGCGAAAACAGACTCATTCCCCCCACCCAGCTGGTGCTGAGTTTGCAACGCTCCTCCTCGGGACTGAGGAACAGAGTAACTGCGGCCCCTCCGCTCGGAGGGCGGGAGGGCTCTGCTGGAAGGCGCCACAACCCGCTGATTTCCGGACTGTTCCCCTTTTCTGTCTTCTCCCTCCCCCTCTGGCCGTCGGCCTGCAGCCCAGACGCAGGGCCCAGAGAGGGTGCGCGTTTCCTCTACTCCCTTCCTCGCCGATTGCTTTCCTGCTCTCGCTCCGCCTGTGCGCGGGGCTGGGCCCGCCGCCGTCTGGGAACAGGGGGAGACGCGGGGGCTGCGCGGCCACAGCCGGGAGCACGTCGGGCCCGCGCGGGAGGAAGAGCCGCGGGGTTTGCACGGAGGGCGGTGCCTGGACCCCGGGCGGCCGACGCGCGAGGACAGGCAGCCCGTGAAAAGTGCGTTGGAGAGACTGGGAGTCAAGTCCAGAAGGCACGAGAAGAAACAGGACACCAGCAGAATGGGCCGGGCCGAGGGGCTGCGCGGCTGTCCCAGCAGCCGGGCCTCGGCCTGAGCTCCTTCACTTGCTCCGTGATTCGGTGCGCGGCCGCCACGCCACGCGGGCCCGGGTCCTGCGGCTGGGCCTGGGCGTCACCCCGCCCGTTACCCGAGGCCCCGCCCCCCGGCCGCCGCCCCGCCCGTCACCCGAGACCCCGACGCCCGGCCGCCTCCCCTCCCGTCACCCGAGGCCCCGCCCCCCGGCCGCCGCCCCGCCCATCACCCGAGGCCCCGCCCCCCGGCCGCCTCCCCGCCCGTCACCCGAGGCCCCGACTCCCGGCCGCCGCCCCGCCCCCCGGCCGCCGCCCCGCCCGTTACCCGAGGCCCCGCCCCCCGACCGCCGCCCCGCCCGTTACCCGAGGCCCCGCCCCCCGGCCGCCGCCCCGCCCGTCACCCGAGGCCCCGACGCTCCCCGAGGGAATCGCACGGAATCCCGGGGCGGGAGGAGCGGCCAGCCCGGCGGAAACGCGGCAGGCGGCGGGGACGTTAGGCCTTCTCTCTGGGGCACGGGGGTCCCCCTCTTCCCACCGCGAGATCCGCGGAGCGCCCTGCGCGCGTGCCCCTCGCTCTAACGGCCGGGAGCCCCAACTTACAGGCGGAGTCTTTCGTGCTCAAGGTGTCCGTGGACTTACCTTGTTTCACGAAGAAATGCAGACACAAAGACTGCAGTGGGACGTCTTCGTCTAAAGTGACTTTTGCAAATAGAAATATGGGCGTGCTTTCCCGAATTAGGTAAAAAGGCGGGTAGAGATAAAATTCTGCCTCTAAGGGAAAATGGGTGGAGAACCCGGTGGGCACTGTGCCAGAGGCCACGTGTAGAGGAACAGGTGGAGGGCGAGGGGCGGTCATTTCGACTTCCGCCAGGTACTCAGTGGGAGTGCGCTCTGGAAGCAAAGCAGAGAGGCGGGAAAGAAACGGGCCAGAGGAAGGATGAAGGGTGGCGAGGGTGTCTTTTAAATACGTGCTCACGAAAACCCGGGGTCATGAAACACAAGCAGATGATATTTGAACTTTCCTTGGGTAACACTGTATTTTCACTGAAATTTCGGGTTTAGAATGAACCGGGGATCGTCACTTCTTCCAAGCTCCAAGATGAATTCGAAGAGAAAACTCCCTTTCAAAGTGATTGAAATAATATTGATCTTTGATATGTAGCTAAGGATGGGAAACGTCGGGCATCCGCGGGCCGGTTAGCTCAGTTGGTTAGAGCGTGGTGCTAATAACGCCAAGGTCGCGGGTTCGATCCCCGTACGGGCCAGGTGCGCTTTTTGTCCCCACTTCATAAAAAATGCTGTGTTCTAAAAATCCTAAGAGATTAAGAAGGTCGAATAACGCATGCTCGTTGATCTTGACAGGGTGCAGAGTGGTCGGCTGTGGTTTTGTGCTTCCGATCTCTTGGCCTGGGACATGCAGATGAGAAGGGGATTTAAAAGACATGAGACTCCAGAAGGTCACTGAAATCGGGAGCAATGTGAAAAACAGAAACGGTGGGCTTTCCCATCTTCTTACATTTCCCAAGATGTCCAGAGATTCCTCAAGCATAACTAGCTCCTCAGGTGAATTTTTCTAGTTATGCACCTGCTTACTTGCAAAGGGCTGTCCTTGGCCTGAGCAGGGCAGGTAAAGCCTTTCAGGGCAACTCAGGCCCCAGCCTCCGCCCCCCTACCCCTTCGTTCTTCACTCCTACTTCCTCTTTTTTCTCACACTTGACTCCAGGGGGGCGGGACTTAAGGAGATGCTTCATACAGATCGCCCAAACTTTCACTGCTCTTCGGCCAGCTACTTGTTAGACCCAAAACCATTTTTGGGGAGGCATCTTGTCCCTGATGTCTCTCCCAGTTTTCTGAGGTTGGGTTGTGTTCTTTCCACAACTCCCAGAGATCCAGGAAAACATCCGTTTTGTGGCATTTACCAAGTTGTGAGTGCCTGTTGCTCAGCCACCTTCCCCATGAGATTGTAAGAGCCTTGGGGGCAGGATGCTTATTGCCTAGTGCTAAGTACTTTAAAGTGTCTGCATTAATGATAGAAGAACAGAAGAAATGTGTGCAGGCCTGAAGGGAAGAGTGTGACTGGTGCTTCAAATGGACCTTACAGGCCTGTGGGATCATGCTGTCTGAACACAGTGCGCTGAGGTCCAGGGAGGGGTAGACTAGGGTACACGGTGATGGGTCCCATTTCTCTGCATGTATCCCCGAGACTCATTCAGAATGGCTCTATGTGTCCCCAGGATCAAGGTGGTGGTACCAGGATCAGGACAGAGCGTGTCCACTAGATCCAAAATCAGGGAAAGTCTAGAAAGTTGAACTAGGTTGAGGCTGGGAGATGGGAGAGAGCGATCTGACCGCTTCAGACCTCAGGAGATGGAAGGATAAATATGGACAAGAAATGATCCCTTTTGGTTCCACCATTTGCAGTCTCCCTGACATTTACAGGTAAATAACTCTTCCTAAAATCTCAGTTTCATTACTATCACTCTTCCACACTTTGACCACTCTTGTTTCTTAGTTTTGATATCTTGCATTCCTCTCAACACTTTGGCCCTTCTATCTGTTAGTTAGGCAGTTAGGGAGGCTCTAACAGGATGCCTGGAGGCCAGAGAGGAGGAGGCCGTGGCCAGCTGTGGGGAAGGTCAGAGGCCTGTCCCGGCAGCGTCCACGAGAGGCCGGATCCCACCAGACAGGCCCAAGATGGTGGCGCCACGACAGGAAAGCCCTGAGCAAGTGAGGAAGAAAACGTTTGAAACCTGCTTCCAGCCCCAAGTAATAAATATTCTGCCCCCTAGTTAACAACCGTCAATAATATAGAAACCCCAACCCCCAGTGCACACAGCTCTCTCCCTCTCTCCCTTCCTCTCACTCCCCCTCCTCTTTCTCTCCCTTCCTCTCTCTCTGCCCCCTCCAGCTCTCATATCACCAGAGTGTACTTTTCACTTTAATAAACTTTCCCACTTGTGTTGTTTATCCGATGTGCTGTGTGTCTGTCCTTGAATTCCTTCTCGTGACAGGACCAAGAACCTTTGGCAAGTCCTTCAGGTTTGGCAACTCCTACAAGTCTGGCTGGGTCAAGGCCCCAGAGCCCAGGGTCCCGGCAACATATCTGTCTTGTGCTTTTGCTTTATAAGGTCAATTAGATCCATTGGTGGAAGGTGTTCTGTTCTTCAGTATGTCTGCTGATCTGTCCTCTACTAGATCTATCAATTAATGAGAAGTGTTGAGTCCGCAACTATAACTATGGACTTTTTATTTTTCTTTTCAGATTTATTAGCTTTTATTTATGAGTTTTGAAGCTCTGTGGCCAGGGCATACACATTTAGGGAATACACAGTTATTTCTTTGGTGAGCTGACACCTTATAAGTATGTAACATTTCTCCTTATACTTGGAAACTTTCTTTGCTTTGAAATCTGCTTTGTCTGATGTTAATATATCCATTTCAGCTTTTTTGGATGGATGCTTGCATGGTGTGTCTCTTCCTGTTCTTTACTTTCAATCTTATACATAACTTTTAATCTCACATGTAATTGTATTTGAAGTTTCTTATAATGAGAGTATCTATTTTTTATTCTGACAATCTCTGATTTTTAATTGTTATGTTTAGATTATTTACATTTAATTTTATTATATTTTGATAGGTTTGTCTATCAATTCACTGACTAATAATTTATTAATGGTTTGTTCCCTTTGTTTTTCATTCTTTTTTGTTCCTCTTCCTATTTTTGGCTTATTTAAATGTCAGTGATTTGTCACAGTCACAGTTCTCTAGTGATACGCATACTGAACATTTCACAGATTGTCAGAAATACTTAGAATCATTAAGTTATCATTCCAGTTAAAGAAAGAAATGTCACCACCTTTTTTTTTTTTAAAGATTCTATTTATTTACGAGAGAGAGAGAGAGAGAGAGAGAGAGACACACACAAAGAGCACAAGCCGGGGGAGGGGCAAGCAGAATCCCTGCTGAGCACAGAGGCTGACCAGTGGGGGATGGGCCTGATCCCAGAACCCTGAGATGGGGACCTGAGCCAAAGTCAGGCCCTTGACCGACTGAGCCACCCAGGCGCCCCACCTCACCACCCTTTAATCCTTCTGCCCTAACCTCTTTATGTTATGTGTGTATAGTACGTGTAGCTACAAGGAGAAAACCATCAGACAATGTTGTAATTTTCACTTTCAATCATCAACCATACTTTAAAGAACTCAAGAGAGAATAACAGTGTATCATATTTACCCAGATATTTCCTATCTCTATCTTGTTCGTTCATTCTTAGAATCTAAGTTTCTTGGGGTATCATTTTTGTTGTCTCACAATTTGACTAACTCTTTTTTACTACTTCTGCTAACAATGGATCCTCTGTT
The DNA here is from genome assembly GCF_964656455.1 of Halichoerus grypus. Taxonomy (NCBI): domain Eukaryota; kingdom Metazoa; phylum Chordata; class Mammalia; order Carnivora; family Phocidae; genus Halichoerus; species Halichoerus grypus. The sequence goes on from NC_135720.1 coordinate 142,472,449, forward strand.
TTACCTTCAAATGAGGATGCATTTCTTTCACCTTTATGTCCGAAGGATAGTTTTGCTCTATTTAGCCTTCTGGGGTTAACGGGTCTTTTCTTTCAGCATTTAGTAAATAATGTGTCATTTCTTTATGGCCCTTATGGTTTCTGATGAGAAATGCATAATCATTCAGTCATTCAAGGATTTTTTCCCCCTGTTGTTTCCAGGAGCATAATTGTGATATGTCTGGGTGTGGATTTATTCAGGTAAATCCTGCTTGAGGTTTGCTGGACTTCTTGAATCTGACTTATGTCTTTTGCTAAATTTGGGAATTTTTCAGCCATTAAGAATTCAATTTTCTTTTTTTCAAGAACCTCTTTCTCCTTTTCTGGGTCTCCAATGATGTAAATAAAATTTCTTTGTTATGTTCCTATTTGTCCCTGGAGGCTCTGTCCATCTTTTAACACTTTTCTCTCTGTCGTTTAGATAGGGTTGTTACTATTGTTCTATCTTCGTATTCACTGAACTTTTCTCAGTCATCTCCTGCTACTGAGACAATCCAGTGCTTTGGTTCATAATTTTGGTTAATACATTTTCCAGTGCTGAAATTTCAATTTGGATTTACAACTTCAGGATCTGCTAAGATTTTCTAACAATTCATTTCAAAGAATTCTCGCCCCGAATTCTTGGAGCATTTAATCATCACAGCTTTAAAGTGTTTGCCAGATGTTTCCAACATCTGTGCCATCCCAGAATTGGTATCTGTCGATTCTCTCTTCCCAGTGATTTAGGACTTTCTTGGTTCTTCATATGCCAAATGGTTTCGGACTATAACCTGGCCATTTGTATGATCTCACTCAAATCTTATGGAGAATGCCGCCAGTTTTGTTTTTGTAGGCGCTTTGCCTTGTTTTCATGTTCCCAGTACCAAGCAGCCTTCTAAGTTGTGGTTTCATCCATTCCATTTTCAAAGTCTTTACAATACGATTCGGAGATCTCTGGAGTGTGGGCAGCCCCGCGGCCAGTGTGGACTTGGGCAGTGGTCTACCACTGCAGTTCTCAAAGTCTGTGCTATGTTGTTTAGGGTTAGAGACACTTGCTCACAGCTCGAGAGTGTGTTCAAGAGCTCATAAATAACTTTACGTGTTTGCTTTCCATGTGTCTTCCCCAATATTTTCTGGTCACCTGACAAGACTCAGTCCCCTGACAAGAAATTTGGCCCCTTACTTCCCCACTCTGCCCAGCGCTTCTCAGGACTGAGCCGCATGGAAGGCCAAACTGCAGGAGAAATGGAGAAAGAGAGCAACTGGGTATTTCCCTTGGGATCACAGCTCCTCTGAAGAAACAGAAAACAAATGATAAATTGATGGTAGATCTGTTTACCCAGTGCAGGTAGAGTGAGCGAAGGCCTGCCTTTGAACTTGCCCAGAGGTCATATGAGAAAGAAACATCCAAATGACTGTGTTCAAAGTGTCTAATATTTTCTCAATTCGTTCAATAGGCTGGAAGGTGCAGCGTTGTGAGTTGGAGATTTGGGTGGAAATGGTAAAATCTGGAGAATGTGGGCGTCGATCCCACTACCTCTCACATGCTAAGCGAGCGCTCTACCACCTGAGCTAATTCCCCTGTCCTCTCTGGTTCCTTCTCCAGGTTTTCGCCTTTCTCATCTCCACTTCATTGTTCACTATTCTGAGCAGCCCCAAATACGGGGAAAGTCGAAGCCTTTAATATGAAATCAGGGCGTACCTTCTCCAACATGACCAGGGCCAGAGAGCAATGAGTACCTATTCCTATGCCAGAGAAAGGAGGAGAGAGCAGCCCTGGGAAAACTCTAGCATCCCCCAAATTGCATGATTCAGACTCGGCGGAACTAGAAGAGGACACATCCCGGGGTGGGAGGGAGGACTCACCCAGAACATTCCGGCCACGGTGGCATAGTTAGCTCAGGATGGTTATCTGTTTCTTAAAGACAAAAACAAAAACACAGCAACAACAAACGGGGGATTACGACTCTTTCCTTTCAGCTGGAGCTGCCTGGAACAGAAGGGGGCGGTGATTTCTCTCCGAAGGCAAAAGAAGCCAACTGTTTCCGCCCGGTTTCGAACCGGGGACCTCTCGTGTGTTAGGCGAGCGTGATAACCACTACACTACGGAAACTCGCTTTCTGAGGACAATCTGTGTGTGTTCAATTCTTGCTAAGGCCTGTCATGGAGCGGTTCCGTATCCATACCATGAGAGAGAGCAGAAAAACAATTACAGACAAAACCCCCAAGCCAAACAATCCCCAAAAAACAAATAGTCAGAGCTACAGGAAATAAGAGGAGAAATCACATCAGAGTGAAGAAATACAAAATGGACATGGAGGGGTGCAGATGAGGAGTGAACGTAGGGTGTATGTAGGGTTTCTTGTGTTAAGAAATATACCTGTTCAATTGGAGCAGTGTGTGTGTGTGTGTGTGTGTGTGTGTGTGTGTGTAATAGACACAGAGAGATATGTTGAGGAGAAGGGGTTGTGGAGACTTAAGAACCTTTGAAAAATTCCAGGCAGGTGGTTTATACAATCAAAGTAACAATTTTGGGAAAGGTTTTTAATTTGGAATGCCAAAGAGGTTGGAAATGGGGAAACTAGAATTGAAGAGAAGGGAAAGAAGTTATAGAACTATGAAAGGGTTGGGGTTTATCCTATTAACTCTCGAGATTATCAGTATTGTGAGTCTTTCTGTATCATCAGTGCCTGGCAGAGCATACATCCTCCACGAACACCACAGAACAGATGAAGGGATACGTGAATGAGAAGAAAGAGAAAGATTCTGGAGAGGTTGTGTAGGAAGGATTTACAGTATTTGTCAAGACACTAGGTGTAGAGATCTGAGGGAGAAGGAGTCAAAGGCACTTAGAAGTTTTGAAACAGAAGGGATTTTGAATTAATGTCTGATGAATGGAAGAATAAATCCACTCATTTACAAGTATCTGTTATATGAATGAAAGAATGAATGGGTCCTGGCAGGTGGGTAAGGAATCTCCTTAAAGAAGAACTACCCGAAGATCTTACTTCTATTCTTCTTTCATGGCTTTTCTCTAAGAATTCCCCTAGTTTCACAATCTTTTTTTTTTTTTTTTTTTTTTTCTGACAGTCTGGGGTCTGGGTCTATGTGATCCCTCCAGACCCATGCTACTCAGAGACCTCAGACCAACAAATTCTCTTTTGCATCCTGTCTCTCTAGGTGACCCTCACCGGCCTTCTTTGTGTCCCCACAAATCTCGTTTACAAAGTCATGGGGAGGCCTTCTCCTCACCAGGATCTCTCTGTCCAGAAAACAGGAGTAGGAGATCCACCTTCCCACTAGCCAAAAATTGTGAATCTCGAGTTGGAAATGCCCAGCACGGCCCAGTGCAGATGATGATCACTCTCTTCACAGCTCTTTTCAGGTTTTCCTTCTTTGTCTATAGCCCAATGACAGAGAGTATTGGTCAAAGACTAAGCCTGAGCTGCCTTGTGTGTGAAATAAGATAAGAACCAGAAATGTATAAATTGCCATTTTTAAAAAAGGTCCAATATTTCCTGGAGTTGAGTTCAGGAGAAAAGCTTTGGGGATCACAGTTGCCTATGAAGAAGGAATGAAGGGTCATAACCGGAGAAAACAGGTGTCTTTCCCACCAGCTCTGAGTGCAAAGAAAGCATTCTAACATCTGACCCAATTCCCATGCTTTAACCCTCTTCTTGACTTATGCTCATTCTAAGCATGTGCCCCAACTAGTTGTATGGGTCTAACCTGGTACCATAGGGTTACTTCACTGCCATTGAAGAGGACCCGACTAAGGGCAGATCATCTCAAAGGTGACTCTGGCAAAAGCAGAGTGAAAAACTAGGAATTCTGTCAGGGAGTGTGGGGGGAAAGGGAGACCTACAGTATATCACCATGAGAATGATCTAGTTCTGAAACAATTTCACTATCTTGAATGACAGAAGACAAAGTGAAAGGTCCCAACTGGGTGGGGGACCCAGTTGAAATGACAGGGCTTTCCCAGAGGTTCTCACTATAAAAACAGGGTTGTGATTGTTACCTGATTCAGAAATATGGCCATCTAGGAGGAGAATGTGGGGCAGCCTCTCTGGGCCTCACATCCGCACCATCATCCCCTCCCAATGTGGCCCACGTCACTGGGGAGGGCTTGATCCCTCTCCCTAACTTCCAGAGAAAGATAAGATTGGCAGAGGGAGACCCTAGGATCCTGGGACAAGGATAAGATAGGGGAAGGAGGGGGAGGAAGAATTTTTAAGAGAACATTGAAAATGGCTTTTACTCAGCATTTAATTTTAAAGAAATTTAAAAGTAATCAGGAAAGATCAGCAACAAAAGTGCTGATGCTCCAGGGGTCAGAATCCCTTCTCATTCTAATTATCTGTCAGAAATTCTGAGATTTTGAGTCAGAAATGATGGGGAAAGGCTTTTCTCCATCATGAAAGAAAACCTTAACATTTCTTTTCTTCCTTTCTTGCCTGAGCTCAAGAGAGAACAACTCGGGTGCATTTACCTTTCAAGCCGCGGAACGAAATCAAGATCGTTTCTCTCCACCATGGACATTCCGGTCAGATTCGCTGCCTAACCATCCTGAGCTCCAGCCCTCATGTGTGTACTGAGACCCTGCTAAATGCTCAGATTATGTCCTTCCACAGCTGGGCTTCCTGCTTTTCCCAAGAACAGTCGATTTTTCCAGCCCATCTGGGGCTCTTTCCTTACCCGGGAGCCCTGGGAAAACTTAGAGGGGAGGCCTGTTCTGTCCAAGCAGAGAACCCTGGTGGATTCTGACCTCCATCTGCAAATCCGTTCCTCAAGCCTCTAATGAGCATCGATTCCACAGGGAAAAGACAACCGCAGCAGTAGCTGATGCCTGCTGGTCAGTTCCTGACCCTGCTCCAGGGGCGCCAATCTACCCAGAGAAGCCCTCACTTCTCCTTTTCCGTAGCAAGAAACATGTTAAGGATTTATCGAGTAGCACTATTTATCCAACTAAGCCCACTCAGCTTACGTGCAAATAGCTCTCATCCCCTCCAGTTGCCTTGGTAGGTAAAAATTACTCTACTGACCCTGTTAGAAAAGCTTCGGGCACAAGGATCTCAGCAAGCAAGAAGGAAGGAAAAGTATCCCCAGGGTGACAACTCTCCTGACTTTCCAGAAAGCTGAGGGAGCCGCCTCCGCCCTCCTGACCCCCTCGACTGGCTAATGATTACCCCACAGTAAACATTATCGCTAGTTTATTATGCATTTTTCGCATCTGCTTCTTGTCCGTTTCCCTTACGCCTCCCAACTAGGATGTGGCTCCAGGAGGGAGGGAATTTTTGCCTTGTTTTCACTCTTTAGTGACTGCACCCAGAACCTGGAGCACATTCTATATGTTGGCTGATTGAAAGAATAAATGATTTTCTACTTCTCTCACCTCTTAACTGTGGTTGGGCGACCTTCAGAGAAGGAAGTGGGGAGAGAGATTTCCCCTGCTTCTTCCACAAGACAGAGAGGAAGACCAAAAATACAGCATAGCTTGTGGTTTCCGGCACAATCTAAATTTCTTCACCTTCATTTTCCTGAGACTACCGGGAAGCCCAGCGAACTACAAACATGATTTAACCATCCTCTGCAAAAACTGCATCAGTCTTCAAAAATTCTTATCAGGCAGCGTTTGGTAATTTTACTTTCTGTTACTGTCTTTTAACCGAAGTAACCTTACGTCCTGCTGACTGTGAAAAAAGCCCAGCCTGCCCTCTCTGAGGCTCGAACTCAGGACCTTCAGATTATGAGACTGACGCGCTGCCTACTGCGCTAAGAGGGCGACTTGCTTTTGGCCCCCCCATTTAAAGTAAAATATCAAATACTATTTTCCCAGCACCGCTGTTTTGTTAGTTTCCAGCGTTTAAGGAACACAGTCGATGCTGTTTGAGAATCACTCCATATAAGCCATTGCTGCACCCGAAGGATTTCACACCCACGATCAGTGACATCCAAGCCTTGCCGGGATTCACCCGAGGGTAGGTCCGTCTGTGCTGCGGGACTGGGGGCAGGTATGCCTGTCTTCTGCTGCTCTGGTGTCCTAATGATGTGGTTTCTCCTGCCCTCAGAGATCTCAGGTGGTCTTACACCTTCGCGGTCTCCTTTATTGAAAATAAACATGGGAGATGCTTAGTTAATAGTTCACTGATTGGCGGACTGAATGAGCGAATAAATAATCCTCACATTTGTCTACAGCCCAAACTTCTCTGCCTTAGTCTGTTTTATCCCCACTTACATCTACGTGACTGGAGACATTCTCCCTACGAAACATACAAGCTGAACTTAATAGAAATCTCGCTGTTTGCTTTGTCTTGTCATGTACCATTAATTATACTGAGAGATTTATGGAGATTATCTCATACGGTCCAATTGGATTTTGACAACAAAACTATTCATCAAAATCTCACTTCCCAGATATAATGGAGGTTCAGATACTAAGTATTGCTCCTATGGTCCCCAGAGCTGCTAAGTGGGAAAACCTGACCCGAGAAGCAGATTTTTAGGTTCCAGAATGTAAGCTCTTTCTCTGCTCCAACTCAAGGCATCTCTGTTCGCCGCAGTAGCTCATTCGATACAGAAATATCTAACTTTCAACCTCCTTTGTGCTGGCCTTTTGGGCTTAGACTTCCAAGTCAATATTGACTCATTGTCCTCCTTCAAATCCCACATCCAGTGACTTGATAATTACTGAACATTGTTCTTGTGCAATTCTTCTGAATCTATTACTTCGTTTCCATTCATGTTCTTTGCCAGGCACTGTGCTAGGTTCAGGTGATTCAGAAGGAATCTGATGACTGCAGACCTCAAGAGATGGGAGGAAATATGGACAAGAAATGATCCATTCCCATGTTCACTGCTTTGTCTCCCTGGCCTTTACAGATAAATAACGTATTCTAAAATATCATTTTTAATAACATCACTCGCTTTTGCACACTGGCATTCTTGATTTTTTAGTTTCGATATGATCTTGCTTTTCTCTCAATCTTTGGTCGTTCTTTCTTGCCTACATTGTAATTTTGTTCTGTAAGGTCAGTTGGTGGATGGTGGTGTTTAGTTCTTCAATATATTTACTGATTTGTTGTCTACTAAATTTATCAATTAATAGAGAGAAGTGGGTTTTTGGGGGTTTTTTTGTTTTGTTTTGTTTTGTTTTTTAGGATTTTATTTATTTGAGAGATACCATGAGGACGGGGAGGGGCAGATGGAGAAGGAGAGGCCTGGCCACTGAGCAGGGAGCCCGTGGTGGGGCTGGGTCCCAGGCGGAAGGCGGATGCTTAACCGACTGAGCCACGCAGGCGCCCCAACAGAGAGAAGTGTTAACAGCTGCAACTATAATTGTGGATTTTTTACTTTACTTTTTTTTTTAGGTTTATTAACTTTTGTTTGAGTTTTGGAGCTCTCTGGCCAGATGTATGCACATTTAAGACAGTTCCATCTATTTGGTGAATAGATACCAAATAATAACATCTCTCTGTGTGGAAAATTGCTTTGAAATCTGCTTTGTCTGATACAAACATTCACTTTTTTTTTTCCTTCATGGTTTAATTTTCCCCATTCTTTTACTTTTACTCTACTTAAGCCATTATATTTGAGGTGAGTTTCTTATAGTCAGCACATATTTGGGCCATGTTTTATTTTTAATATAGTCTGATTATCTCTAGTATGTAGCTGATGATAAATCTAAAACTAGATTTATACTAGTTACATTTAACATTATCATGGGTATGTTTGTATATAAATCTATTATTTTTACTTTGTTTATGGTCTGTTCCCTCTATTTTTCATTCTTCTATTTCTGTCTTCCTACTTCCTTTTGGCTTTTTAAAACATATTTAATATTCTATATTAATTTATCTTTTTTTTTTTACTAGATCTCTTTGTATAGTTATTTAGCAATTAGTCTAGATTACTAATAGTGATTGGTGTATGTATTACCATATACACAATTAACATTTTACAGTCTATTTTAGAAAGAGTGTTATACCATTCAAGTCAAATATAGAAACCTTATCACCATTTAGGTCCCTTTATTCTAACCCCTTTGTGTTGTGTATATAGTATATTTAGATGATGTGTTATAATTTTTGCTGTCAGTCATCAAGAGCTTACTTAAAAAAATAGTAAAACACTTTAAAGAACTCCAGAGAATAATAGTCTATTGTATCTACCCAGATATTTCCTACTCTGCTATTGTTCCTTCGTTTCTGATGTTCCAAATTTCCTATCAATTCTCTTCAGTCTAAAATCTTTTTTTTTAAAGCTGTTCTGCTACAAATGAGTTTTCTCAGTGTGCTTTCAAGTGAGAATGTATTATTTCACCTTTATGTCTGAAGGATATTTTTGCTACAGACAAAAATTTCAGATTGACAATTATTTTCTTTCAACATTTAAAAAAATATTCCTCCATTTCTTTCTAGCTTCTGTGGTTTCTGATAAATCCACAAACACGCAACACCTTTTCATTTTCCTCTGGCAGCTTTCAATTTCTTTGCTTTTCTTTAATTTTTAGCAGTTTGATTGTGATGTGTCCAGACGTGATCTTTCTTTGGGTTTATCCTTCTTGAGCTTTACTGAACTCTTCAATCTGATTTATGTGTTTTGCACTTTCTGGGACTGTGTTGAATTTAGGGCCAAGCTGCAGGGGGACACGTGGAGAAAAACAGCAAGTGGGTATGCATCCTTTGGGATCCCATCTTCTCCGAAGAAACTAGACTTACTATAAACTGGCAGTCTACATACCTACGTTTTGTAGGGCCGTCACTAGCCCTGTCTTGTCCATTCCCATACGTCAAAATTCAAAGAAACGGCCAAAACGCTACTGTGTTGAAAACGCCCGCCGCTTTCTCATATTCCTGAGGGGGTTAGAGAGCCGAGGGCGGACAAAACCTGGAGAATGTGGGCATCGATCCCACCACCTCTCGCATGCTAAGCGAGCGCTCTACCACCTGAGCTAATTCCCCGGCCACACTCGAGGGCTCTTCCAATTTTCCTTCCAGGAGTAGATGCGCGGGTCTCCCCTTCATTACTCACTGTTTCTGGTGGCCAAGAACACAGAGTAAGTCAAGGCCATTAACGCAGAACAGGACCAAGAACACAGAGCAAGTCAAGGCCATTAACGCAGAACAGGACCAAGAACACAGAGCAAGTCAAGGCCATTAACGCAGAACAGGACCAAGAACACAGAGCAAGTCAAGGCCATTAACGCAGAACAGGACCAAGAACACAGAGCAAGTCAAGGCCATTAACGCAGAGCAGGATTCAGCGCAGAGCGCCTCTTCTCCAGACGGCCCCGGGCAAGGGCGCGGCGGTCACCGGGTCCTCTGCGCGAGGGAAGGGGGAGAAAGTCGCCAAGAGAAAGATCTGGTGCCGCCAAAACTTCCCGTCGCACGTTTTCCGGGAGAGGAGCGCGCACTTCCCCGCAGGGCGGCGGTCGGGAGGCCGGGGGCTCCCGGGATGGGGACCGCGGGCTCCGCGCAGCTGCGGCCTCCGGAGCAGGCGGTGGGGACCGTGCTGGGTGGGGAGCAGGCGGTGGGGGCAAAAGAAACCGGCTGTTTCCTCCCGGTTTCGAACCGGGGACCTCTCGCGTGTTAGGCGAGTGTGATAACCACTACACTACGGAAACTGCCTGCCCGAGGCGCTTTTTCTTACTTCCGAGGTGCGCGTCCACCGTCGGGAAAGTGGGCCGCGCGGCTGTCACCGCAAGACCCCCGACGCGCTCTCGCAGAAGGGCGCCGGGAAGCACGGCTGCATCCGCGTGCAGGATGCCCAGCCGTGCGGGATGGAGATGAGGAGGGAACCCGCGGGAAGCGAGCCCGCACGGCTGTGGCAATTGTTGGGGGGTGGGGGCGAGGCCTGTTGATTATTTGAGTTAAAACCGAAGCGCCTCGGAGCGCGCGGGGCGGCTGGAGCGGGGCCGCAGAGGGCGCGCACCTGGCCGGGAGAGGCCGCGGGAGCCAGCCCGCCCTGTGCCCGCTTGCGCGCCCTGCTGTCCCCGGCCGGCGGCGCGGTCTCCGCGACCCGATGGCAGCCGCCGGGCTTTTCCCCGGGACCGCAGGCTTAAATCTGGATAATAACGGACCTTGGATCTTTCTGGGTTTTTTTTCTTTATGGGCGCACACAGGACGGGGAGGCAGTGACTTGGCTCCCACCGCGAGTGATGGGCTGTAAGAGGTGGAGGAAGGCGGGAAGAGCCGAGGGGACGAAAGCCGGGTAGGACGGGGAGCCCGGGGACAGAGAAGGCGCTCCCAGCCGCGCCGGGAGGGGCATTTCTGTCTGGGGGGCTGCGCGCCGCCAGTTCCAGGGGGTCAGCGCGGACACCCATTCCCGAGCCGGTTTCAGCGGTGGCAGGAGCGGCTCTCGGCTCCTGGAGACTGAGATTGATGCGAAGGTTTAACCTGGGAAATAAGGGGAAAGCCTGACACCTGGAGACGTGAGACCCAGAATGTGCGGACCCGAGGCCTCTGCACCGGGCGGCGCGGAGAGATGACAAAACCCGAGAGCGACGGAACCGAGGGTTCTGACAGCTACCAGGTTCCGCGAGAAAACCCCGCAGGCAGATCAGGGCCGGGGTGGGGGTGACAGGCACTTACAGGTGGTCATCACCCGCCGCCGGGGCCCATTGCCGTAGTGCGCCTGCTTTTTAATGACACCCAGAACAAGTTCCTCCGGATGGCCGACTACATAATAAACAGAACCAATGAGGACCTCTTCCAAGGCCAGATCTGTGCCCCAAGATTGTTCTCTAGGGACCCCGCGAGCTGCAGACTGACCGGATCACACTGTAAATGCCCAGCGGGAAGGGCCGGACGGCAATGCCCTCCCCACCGGGTGACAGAATCTAGTGAGAGTCTGGGCGGGGGTGCGAGGGCCGGAAGGTCATGAGCCACAGTGGGCTGAGCTCATCCCACGCTGAGCTTTTCCCCTTGTTCTCACTGAGGCCTAAGCCTTAGGGACACCACGAGCCCAACATGCGGTCCCGGCACGGGCCTTCTGGGAGCGGAGAGGATCCTCAGAGACCCAAGACGGCTGTGGGCCTATGAAGTCCCGTCTGGAGAACTGAGCAAAAGAAAAACCTCGTATTTGGTTGTGCTGAGGAGCTGTCTCCCTGCTGTCCACGGAGGCCCGTGTCCTAGCGGCCGCCTTTCCAAGTCTTCCTTCCGCTCTTGCTCCAGACTGGACCCAGCTGGCTCTTTCATCCCTGAGGCCATTACTTCAATGTCACTGCCGGAGAGAGCCCTTCCCGGACCTCTCTAGCGGAATCAAGGCCCTCCCTGTCTCTCTCTCTCTCTCTCTCTCTCTCTCTCTCCATCTTCTTTATAAAATTCTGTCTTGGGAAGGATATTAATTATTTCCCATATTTCCTCTAGAAGATAAGCTTCTGGACAGGTTGCCGCTCTCAGCCCTCTCGGTGTCTAGAGTTAGGATGATGCTATTCTCAGCTATCGCCTCTTCAGACCTTAGTGACACGGAGGCGAAAAGCTTTCCTCTGGGTCGTTCTTCCAGAGGGTAAATTCAAGGAGGAACCTTACTTAAACCAAGGCAGCTGTGAGGCCCTCTGGTTTTCTGGAATGGACAAGGTAAATGGGCACAGCCTAGAAGGAAGCAAGATAACTCCACCTGTGACATTTCTGAATATTCGTTTCTGCTTTGCAATCATACGGTACGCCTCTTGGAGCTCTTACTGATTCAGTGAGAAGGCAATTGCCATGATGAATTTCTAAGAAATAGAAGTCATTGGCTTTTCTTAGTGGCCTGCATGACCATCCAGGGTTCTGGCTGTGACCGCATCGGGGGACTCTGAGGATGGTAGTCTGGGGTCTTCCGCTTTCACTCCCTCTGCCCCGAAGCGGAATCTGAGGCTTTGACTGGAAGCTGGGTTTTGTTCCATTCAGAAGAAATATATACAGAAAACCTTCTGTGCTTCTTTCTGGGCAGTGGCTGTCAAATCAGACAAGAAGGGGAAAGAAGATCTGAGTTTTCTCAATTTATTGTTCTCTTTCTCTTTCCACCTTCACTCAAGGCAGTGCTCACAACTATTTCTTTTTTTAAGATTTATTTATTCAAGAGAGAGGGCATGAGTAGGGGGGCAGAGGGAGAAGGAGAGAGAATCTCAAGCAGATTCCACGCTGAGCCGGGAGCCTGATACTGACACGGGGCTCGATGTCACGACCGTGAGACCACAACCTTGAGATCACAACCTGAGCCTAAACCAAGAGGCAGTCACTTCACCGACTGCACCACCCAGGCGCCCCCACACTTATGTTTTAAGGATGAGAGGTCATTCAGCTGCTTTACTCAAGGGAATTTGCGAAGTCTCAGAAAAATGAAAGAACAGGTTTTGAAGGTAAATTAAGAATGACTTACTTTTTCTAGAGTCCGCATGGGATAAAATTCCAGGAGTGAAGCTGTTGGACAGGCCAGCCATCTTCATGAATGGCTTTGGACGCCAGAATAAAATATTTGGACAGTCTCTTTAGCTAAGTTTGCTGGTGAATGAATTTAGTGTGGACTGTAACTGAATTCACATCTCAGCACCACTCTAACAGGGGCCAGAACTAAGAGCTGAGTGCAAAGGCCAGGAGGAGGGTCAGAGCATATCAGAGTGGTCCAGGCAGAGAATCTGAACAGTCACTCTGTTGGAGTCAGACACCTTCATTCACTCCACAAATCCTCATTTGAGGGCCTACTGCGTGCTCCTAGGCTCGGGGGTGGGGGGTCAGCATGCCTCCTGGGACCCAGGGATCGCTGCTAGGTGGCACTGACCCCCTGGCCCTTGGGTGAGAAACCCTTTCAAAATCTGATCTCATATTGAATTATATGGGGAGGTACTGATGCGGAGAAACGGCATTCCCTAAGGCAGCGTGGCACCTGGGAGGAGGAATTAGGGCTCAGTTTTGGTGCAACAACTCAGTCCAGCAGGTTGATGGGTGGAACTTTCCTCTTCCCGTCTGAAGATCCCAGTGTAGGGGTTCAAAGTGAGTTTATTATCCTGTGCACAAAACATCAATCGACTTACTGTTTCAAGAACAAAATGACTCCAATCAACAGAGACGTTAAGAAAACGTAGACTCCTACAGTCCCTTTTACAAACAGCAGGTTTGGGACTGCGGTCCGAAGTGGATGCACATTTCAGGAGAATGAAAGTATGCTCCTTTTGGAAAAACAGGTGGAGTGCAGACTGGGAACTGGGCAAGAATCCGGGAGCAAAGGGGCAGAAGGTGCATATTTGTTGGTGGTGGTCAACCTAACAGTCTGGGAGAGGGAAGAAGAAGGAAGTTTGTTGTCAGTCAGCCTCCGAGGGTCACCCAGGTACTGTGGAGACAAAGCGGGAAGTAGGTCAGGCTATAGAGTGACAGGGTGCGCTGCAATGTAACTGGGGCCATCACGCTAGGCAGATGACATTTGAACTCTCCTACTGCAGTTTCATGGTGACTGAAGTTTTAGGCTAAAAATAAAAGGTAATAAAGTCTTCTAGGCTTCTAAATGAATTTGAAGGGGAAGGTGGAGTCACTCTAGAATGTGGATTATTATTCACCATTCAGGGAACCGCTTGAGAGATCTGATTAAGGTGCTGGTTTTCTTAAAGTTCTATTGGTTACAGTGCGCTGCTAACATCCATGACCTTGTTACTGATCTGGGACCTGGAGAGAGCCACGACCTTGTTACTGATCTGGGACCTGGAGAGAGCCACGACCTTGTTACTGATCTGGGACCTGGAGAGAGCCACGACCTTGTTACTGATCTGGGACCTGGAGAGAGCCACGACCTTGTTACTGATCTGGGACCTGGAGAGAGCCACGACCTTGTTACTGATCTGGGACCTGGAGATAGCCACGACCTTGCTAGTGATCTGGGACCTGGAGATAGCCACGACCTTGCTAGTGATCTGGGACCTGGAGATAGCCACGACCTTGCTAGTGATCTGGGACCTGGAGATAGCCACGACCTTGCTAGTGATCTGGGACCTGGAGATAGCCACGACCTTGTTACTGATCTGGGACCTAGAGGTAGCCATGACCTTGCTAGTGATCTGGGACCTGGAGATAGCCATGACCTTGCTAGTGATCTGGGACCTGGAGATAGCCATGACCTTGCTAGTGATCTGGGACCTGGAGATAGCCATGACCTTGTTAGGAATTCCCAAAGCAGAGCGCAGCGTGAGTACACCGGGAGGTCTGGGACCAATGAGTTTGAAAGTAGGAAGGCAGTGCCAGTGCAGATTCCTAAATTCTTTCTGCAGGGGACCCACCAGTGCTATTAATAGTGGTTGTCACTGGCGGGGCTCCCTGGGCGGTGGTGTTGGTGGCGTCTGAGTTTTGCCTCCAGGAATGTATCTCCTCTTCCAAACTTTAAAAGGCAAAGTTTGGGCTACACTATCCTACAAGGCCACAGCACAGCCAGGATGGAAGGAGCCGCTGACCCCAGACCCTTTTCTCTTTCCTGATGCTGCATTCTCTCGGCCTCCTCCCGCACTCTTCCACCATCGGTCTCAAACTAGGAGAGAAAATTCATCCTTGAACCGGCCAGGATCTGGTCTCTGCCCTTCTGTCAGCTGGCCCGCTCGCGTGTGCGTCCGTGACCCCCGGTGGGGACGAGCGCTCACGGCGGGAGCCACCGGGACCTGTCACTTTGGAGGCGCGGAGCCCGAGGGGTGCACGGCGCCGCGTGGGGTGGCTGCCCTGCGGACACCTGCAGGGGGAGCCCCGTTGCACTTTGGGCCGCCACGCCCTCCCAGCGGAGCCCAGCCCCGTGCCCTGGTCCCTTGGTACACACGAGATCCAGGTCGTCCCTGTCGCTGTGTGAAGGGCTCATCGCCTACCAGCCGCTTCTCCCTCCGGGAGGTTTGTCCTCCGGATCCGTGATTCCCGTGTTCTGCCCTCATCCTTCAGCAGCTTCTCTGTCGGTTATGGGATCGCTGTCGATTGTTTGGGTGTGGACGTGGACAGCTGAACCCTGGAGGAAATGAAGCAGGATTCTCTGAGGCTTCTGTTAATTCTCAAGAGAGCATTAACAAAGAGGCAAGCGTTCTCGAACGGGAGCATTTTTCATGCAAAATGGGCTGGTATAGAAGATATTGTTAGTCAATTTGTGCCAGATTCTTGTTTTACTCCTTTGTATGTCTTTCCCAACCACGCCTCATCTTCCCTCAATCCTTCTCAGGGGTGTGGTGATGGAACAAGAGTTATAATGCAACTTTTATGAGGCCCTCCTCATAATAAAACAGCTTCAGAAGGATTATTTGAGCCACGTTGGCCACCCCCATTTCCCCCCAAAATAAGTGGAGATCCCGAGCCAGCCAGGAGTCGAACCTGGAATCTTCTGATCCGTAGTCAGACGCGTTATCCATTGCGCCACTGGCCCCGCTGATGACAACATCTTCTAAAGCATCATTAATTAGTCTTTCTGAGGCGCGTGCATTTTTATACCACCCAATTCCTGGATGTGGCTCATGTGCACTCGGCGCCCTTCCGGTTTTTTTGCTCTCCAGTTTCCCAGCTGAGAGAATGTAAAGATTTGTGGTGGATCTTGAAGACTCATGAGTTCAATATCCTGCCAACCTCAGGTCATTGGCCTCGTGGTGAAGGACCCGCCAAGCCCCAGATGATGGCTTTTTTTACGGCTTAGCTGTTGGAGAACGGAAGGAAACCGGGAATCAGGGACCAGCATGAACAGATGGAGTAAGGAAACGCTCTTGCAAACCTAATGGGACTAATTCTTACCCAGTTTGGGTTTTCTTTCCTATATTCCTAGGTGCAGAGCACACCCATCAACTGCGGCATTGTGTTGTAAACTGCTGTTGGCTCAGCGGTCTTCCTCGCTGGATTGTATATTCCTCGAGGGCAGCACCTTCAGTGTCTACAAGGACTAATTTTCCACTAAAAGTCTGCTGCATGAAGAATTGAGGCAAGTGCCTGGGAGCATCAGGAAAAAGGCCTAGCTTGTGGTGTAGGTAGGCATCCCAGGTCTGTGACTCCGTGCCACTCTAACCCTGATGTTTAAATGGGAGAGCAGCGGAGGACTGTCCGGCAGGGGCCTTCTAGATCCCTGCGTACAGCTTGGAGGCACACAGTGGTGGCTTCGGTGCTCAGGAGCTGGAGCTGGGCCCGACCTAGTGGCTGAGAAGTAGGCCTCCTCCTAAGTGAAGAGACTGTCTAGTCTGATGAGATGAAAGAGAAAGCTTAGTGAATGAAATGCACACCAGACTGACATTTTTCACACCATTTATGTGGTTGGTTTTGAGATTTCCTAATGCCAGTGATCAGGAGGATTTAGAACATAATGCTTATACAAAACTTATTACAAAACTTATACGAGATCTACCTCTAAAGATCCATCCCCCGTAATGGGAAATTCAGCAATAGATCCAGAACTGAAACTATAACATTCACTGGCTTAAACAAAGTGGTTTTATTATCACACATAATAAGTAAGGAGGGTAGGGAAGCTACATGCCTGGTTAATTCAGTGGATCCATCAGGACCCACATTCTAAACAATTCTTTGCTCTCTGTCCTTCTCAACTTAACGGATCTCATACTGCAGCTGGTTTCCCTGCAGTTCCTCAAACTCTCACAATCTTAAAGTCCTGGAGAAAACAAAAAGCAGACAGGCCTCTTTTTGGTACCTTTTGTTGAGGACAACTTCTCCTATATGCTCCCAGTGGATCTCCCCCACACTGGCTAGATTTGCATCACACACTCACCTAATCCAATTATTTCCCAGAGTAGGACCACTGTGATTGATTTGGTCAATCATAATTCTTTATTTGGACCTGAGAATGGGGTCCATCTCCTCCAAAGCCAAGGAAGTATAGGGAAGGTTAGGTGAATACAAATATGGTTCTGTTGGAAAGGAGGCCTGGGGGCAGTGGTGCTGGGGATGGCGAGGGACTCAGCCAAGCAGGATTAGCGGCTATACTCCGCTCCAGCCCCATATTTGAAATCAAATGAAATAAGTTTTTTTTTTAAAAGCTTTTATTTATTTATTTGACAGAGAGAGACACAGCGAGAGAGGGAACACAAGCAGGGGGAGTGGGAGAGGGAGAAGCAGGCTCCCGGCTGAGCAGGGAGCCCGATGTGGGGCTCAATCCCAGGACCCTGGGACCATGACCTGAGCCGAAGGCAGTCGCTTAACGACTGAGCCACCCAGGCACGCGAGATAAGTATTTTTTAAGCCTTTTTGAGAGCTGAGAGCTTACATTAACCTACATTAGACCATAGCTAGATTTCCAGATCCTTCCAGAGCCTCAAAGAAGGGATTTGACCTATAGTTTGTGTTCAGTACTGTATTCAGTGCAAGTACATGAATTGCATATGACATTAATTATACATGATTACATATGGAATCTGACATTGAAATTGTATAACTGTGGCTGTTAATAATGCCATACATCACAGATCTTTGTAACTGCACCGTAAAATGATCCCACGCTTTCTAGACCTGAAGTGTCAGAGCCCAGGGCTGGTGCTCAACCCGAAACCACGGCCTCCACCTGCTTCTCCGGGGCGGAGCAGGGGTCTTAAATTATTAATTCCAGAAATCAGTAATTTATGCCACCTGCATTTGTCTATAACATATATATCTCTCAGTGGTTCCCACACTTATTTTTGCAGCGTCTTTATAGCTGTCGATATTTTAAATTTGTTTCATTACCATGGTCGGCTCATCTCCAGCGTAATCGCAGTTTAACATTTCCTGTCTTAATTTTACTCTCTATTCTTATCATTGTTCACGAGAAGAAACTTGATGTGAATAGAAAGAGCAGGTGGAGCGAGAGACCCAGGTTAAAATCTTGACTCTGCCTTTTTTTCTAGCTATGTGAAATCTGGACAAATTAAGTTTTCAGTCACTGCATTACCTTGTCTGCAGTATGAGGACGATCGTCACGTTGCAGGTTTGCTGTGAGATTAAATAACGGAACACAGGTCAAGGCCTGGCCGATATTTCAGCTGCCAATAAAACGTCATCATCGTTGAGGGCAATGTCCAATTCCATCCCTGCCTTCTAAAATTTCATCTCAATAACTCAAAAGGCATTTACTGTTTACTCATTTGCCGAGCAACATGTGAACCCCTAAGGATTCCCAGATAAACCTTTATCCTCATTTCTCAAGGAACTAACATCTAGTCAGAGAGACCAATCTAAACTTGTAATTACAATAAAACAGAAGAAGTGCTACCCCAGAAATTAAGAAGAAAATGTGTGAGCGGCGCGGAAGCCAAGCAATGAACTCTGGAGGAGAAGTTGGGGGAGGCTCTCCCTGACCAGATCACAGCGAAGCTTAGTCTCGAAGGAGAAACAAATTTGACCTTGTGAAGAAGGAAATACAGGGCCAAGGGTTCAGGCTGTGCAAGATTAAAAGCTGCAGAAGCTGCCCGGTATACTTGACGAAAGCAGTCTCATGCGGTAGAACCAGGCTTGGATCGGCACGGAGAAAGGAACTGGGGCAGCAGGAAAAGAGGCTGGAAAGGTACCCATTTCCTGTACATTTTAATACTTTCTTTGCATGTATGACATGCACATAATAAAAAATTAAAACATTTTGAAAGATAGGTTGGTGCCAACTTGTAAATAACTTTATTTATTAAGATAAGGAATTTATCCTGAGGGCAAGAAGAAGGCAAAATATGTACTTTTAAATTTTATTTATTCCTTATTTATTTTTAATTTTACTTATTTGTTTGTCAGGGAGAGAGCACAAGCAGAGGGAGAGACAGGCTCCCCTCGGAGCAGGGAGCCTGACGCGGGACTTGATCCTAGGACTCTGGCTGGGATCAGGACCTGAGCCAAGAGCAGATGCTTAACCAACCGAGCCACCCAGAGATCTGAAAAATGGAACCATTTAAGGAGAACATTGTCAGTTCTGTGTCTTAGGAAGATTGAACCAGGCACCACTAGGGGCAGACTGCCGTGGGGGAGAAGCCACATTTGGAGACCCCATAGTCTGGGCAGAAATGACAAGGACTGCTCCGGCCACTGAGTGTGAGGAGGGCTCAAAAAGGGGAACAGAGGTTTGGTTGAGGTGGAAAGGATAGGCCTTGGTGATTCATCAAAAGTGATGAGCAAGGAGAATTTAGGATAATGTTTATATTTATGGATCAGGAAATTCCATTAACCTTCACTGATTACTAAAAAAAAAAAAAAGTATCCTGAAGGAAATGAGCTCCAGGTTCTAGTTCCCAAAGTCCCTTGTGTGGCCCTGATTCTACCAGGACTTCCTTTGAGTCTATGAGCTACCCCTGCATCTTTCCAATAAATTCAGACTTTTGTCATCATTGAAGGTAGTTTTGGATAAGGTTTTGTTCCCTGCAACAAAGAGTCCTGAATAATAAAATAGTGAAAAGATTCCATTCACGAAATTTCCAGAGGGCTGAGGATTTTTATCAAAGCTCAGGATTCACAGGTGGAGAAAGAGCTGTGGTTACTTTTAGGGAACTACTTCCAGGGGACCAGGAACGTCGGGGGTGGGGGATTGGGCCTAGGGAATCTTCAAGGTGAGAAGGTTTTCATTCCAAGTCCCCAAGAGCCAAAGCACACTCATCCCTCCCCACACCCCAAGTGTGTCTTCTCTCTTAGGAAAACCTAAACTCCTGGAGTCCTAACCCATATCTGAACAAGGATTAGCAACGGGCAACTCTTTCTAGTCTTACACAGCGATTAAACAGGAGTGTGTGTGTGGCTGTGAAGTCTTGAATTACAGGTTGGACACGATGTTTCTGTTACAGTTAGCCTTCTCACCACCACTGAGGTCAGGCTAGCCATCTTTTCCCAGGTTTCTCCACCATTGTGACTGGTATTTGCTTGGGTCCACTTGGATTGGTTGCTGTAAAACTCACCGAAGCCAACAGTGATGGGAGCTGACGAAGCAGAGAATTCCTGATGCGAGAATGATCCTACTGAAGATGAAGTGACTATGATACTTGACATATGTTAAGAAATTTAACAATTCTAAATTTTTAAAAACAGGCTTGACCAATGGGAGTGTGGTGTAGGAACCCAAAGTGCAGACTCCTCTGTCCCTCCCATTTCTTTCCCCCACCCACCCCGTGCCTCACTATAATCTATTTTACAAATTCCCTCTCACCTCCAAGACATGGTTCTTACAGAATGTTCAGAAGAAATGGATTCTAGGTCCTCTATGAAGGCAAAATTCTAACATTATAGAGCAGGAGCAGGTGCAGTGAACAAAGGCGATGCCATGGCACTGAATCTGTGCCTGGAACTAACAGCACTCAAGGGAAAGCGTGGAAACCCACAGATACGGTTCTGGATTCAGGACCTACCCCAAGAACTCCCAAAGCCCCAAGATCACTCACCAGATAAGAAAACCAGCGTGGCGCTGAGCGAAGAGGATGAAAGACGAGTAGACAAACGCGACTTTCTCTTCCTTGTGTGAGCTCGTTTCTTTCAAAATATACAGACTTCGTAGCAGCAATGCCAAGAACACACAGACACCTGTCCCACAACGTGTCTGGTCAGCTTAGTCTGCAGCCTTAGGGCGAAGTCCCAAGACCTTACTTCCGCTAGCTCCCCAACTTTGTTTCTCTCCTTTCATTTGCATTGGATTATCTTTTTCCTTAGTAGTCCCTGGCCAGTTTCTAAGAGGTTCTGCCCAGCACAACACCACCCCAGCCCAGAGCCAGGATGGTCAAGGGGATCTTCTTCCTCCCGTCCCTTATCTAGGATGAAGAAGGTGATTGTGAAGACAAAATCCTGGGGGCTGGTGGGAAGCAGAGGGATGGAGGGAGAGGAAGCTGCAAAAAGATCTAGAAGGTGGTTCTAGAATAGTGATTCTAGAATTGTGATTCTAGCTGGGCTGGTGTCCCTGAAGTCCTGACCCCGCCCCCCACCCCCATTCTGAAATGAGCCACTGTTCCTGCTGAGAGTGATGGGGTGGAAAGAGAGGCTGACAATTCTTGGGAAGAAGAGAACCAACTTGATTTTGATGAAGGACTCCCACCTGTGACCTCACCAGCGCAGATGGAGAAGAGAGCACGGAATAGGAGCTGGGAGCCGCCTGGCATCTCTCCTCATGCAGGTGGAGAGGTTCCAAGCCCCCCACAGCAGGGCCGAGCCGGTGAAAGTGCCCACGGGGATGAGAATGCAGTATGGTCTGACGATCCCACGCTTCACACAAAAGGGTGCTGATTGGAAAAAATGTGAGGGGAAGGTAAATGCGTTCGATTTCCTCAGTTCCTTTGGGATTTCTCCCCATTCTTAAAGACCCACACGAGTCCTGGGTTTCTGGGTGCCCTGTCTCACCACCTGGCCTGGAAGTCCCTGGAAGACAGTTAGCCCTGACGTAACCTCCCTGATATCACACTTAGCCCCATGCTTCACATGCGGGAGGATCTCAGCAAATAATTAATTGTTAATAGAAAGAGGAAAAAAAAATGGCATATGCCAAATGCATTCCTTGGTGATGTCAAGAGAAGTAAGGTTGTTGCTAATGCTCAGCATTCCCTGACATTGTCACTTCCTGGAAATCATAGCCCCTTCCCTCCCTTCTCCTATGCTAATGATCCCAGTTTACATTTTCTCTTATTTCTTCTTTTAATCTTTCTGTTTCAGCGTTCATCTTTTGATTGCACTCTGTTTTCTACAGCACCTTTTTTTACATTGAGGTCATCCTAAACTTCTCTTCCAGAGTAGAACCTTGTGGTCCTTTCCTGTGTCCCTATTGGTAGGAACATTCAGTGACATCATAAGTGTGAACTCTGCCTTCCAACAAAAAGTTGAAATCCTACTCTGTTGCCCCTGTTTTTAAAAAAGTATATCATTTCCCAGGAGCACCTGGCTGACTCAGTCCATGGAGCATGTGACTCTTGATCTTGGGGTCATGAGTTTGAGCCTCATGTTGGGTATAGAGATGACTTAAAAAAATGAGGGGCTCCTGGGTGACTCAGTCAGTTAAGTGTCTGACTCCTGATTTCGGCTCAGGTCATGATCTCAGAGTTGTGAGGTTGAGCCCTGCATCCGGCTCCGCGCTCAGCACAGAGTCTGCTTGAGTTTCTCTCTCCCTCTGCCCCTCCCGCTTGTGCTCTCTCTCTTTCTCAAATAAATAAATAAATAAATCTTAAAAAAAAAAAAAAAAAGAATAAAAAACGTATCATTTCCCATACGTCTCCACCCGGCAATGTCTGTTTTCCTTGGCACACATGTGTCTCAAAAGCCATGGCTTATGCCCTTAGTTCTAACTTCTCATACTGAGTAGGCAGGAGGATTGTATTCCTGTACAAGACCAAAGGGCACTCGAGAAAGAATACAGGATAATCAGGGAAAAATACCTGGGAAGACGTTAAGTGGAAAACAGTTTTGTGTTAAGGGTGCAGTGGGTCTTACTACACCCTTCACTTCCTTCATCAGAATGATATTAAGACATGGAATGCCTCTGACCCCACCCTTATGGGCTAGCACCCTGCTTGGCCCATGGTGGACACTCTGCAGGTTGGCTGAGGAAGGAAAGATGGAGCAAGGCTGAGCCCCTTACACATTTCCCACATAAGAAGAGCTTAGGATTTTCTCAGGGTCTGTGCATCTATAAAAAATTCAGTACCCTTATCCTCTGGTGTCCAAATCTCCTTTATCCGTGTTGTTGAAGGCAGTGGGACATTGTTTAGTGCCCTTTAGTTCGGCGGTAATTTTTTTCTTTAAGTTGGAAGACAATCTACCTTTAAGAGCAAATACTATATAAAAACGTCAAGAAGACTGCAGGGGCTCTTTTTCCTCCTTGGAACTTTATATACACAGTGCCTTTCACACCACTCCACGTTTTTCTATCTTACACCACAGTTTTTGTTTGTTTTGACAAATCCTATGCACCTATCCATGAAAAATGGTAACTTTTTTTTTTTTAAGAGAAGAAAGAAAGTGCTTGGGATAGAAGTGCCAGCGAATTCTACCTAATCTGTCTCCCACATGGCCCACCCACAAGGAAGACCCCACCCTCTGGGTCCACACACTCACAGCCGTACGGAGAGCTCCTTCCCCCATCCTCTCATCTCAAAACTCTCCTAAGTATGAGGTCTTTTTTTAAAACCTAGTTTAAGTAGCAGAGAGACACCGGGGACTGCAGAGACCCCTCCTGGGCCTGTGTCTGTCGTCTTCCCTCCACGGTTCCCGCTCTCCCGTCCCGGCGAGGGATGCCCGCGGGCCCCGCCGGCCGCTGCTCACATCCCGTGGCCGCAGCGAACAGCCTCTAACATCCTTCGGTTTCCAGCCCGTTGGGGGGGAGCCGGAGCGAGGTGCGCGGCGTCCGTCGAGCCAGCCCCCCCAGCCCTCGGAGGCCGCGCCAGGAGCGCTGTCCTGGGGGCGCCCGCGCGGCCGCACCTGTCTGTCCCGCGCGCACAGCGCCCCCCGGCCGCCAGGACCCCGGCGCGGTGGCAGCCGAGCCCGACCCGCCGGGAACGCGGGGGGCACCCGGGCCGCGCCCCCAGCCGAGACGCGTAGGCCGTGTAGCGAGTGACCGGAGGCGGGGCGCAGCTGCTCCAGTGGCGCAATCGGTTAGCGCGCGGTACTTATACGGCAGTATGTGTGCGGGGGATGCCGAGGTTGTGAGTTCGAGCCTCACCTGGAGCATCATTTTCCAGCCGGAGGCTGCCTCCCGAGGGAGAGAGAGGCCCTTTCCTCTGCTTTCCCAGGCCCTCCGGACCGTACCCCACCACCCTTGATGCGTCTGAGTTTGTTCTATAGCGTGTATCCTCGCCGTTCTCCCGGGCGCTTTGGAAATCGAACGATGTCAAGCGTTTGCAGACTGAATCCTGCTGTGCGGCAGTGAGTCAGCTTCTCTCTTTATCCGCTCCTGGTCCTGCAAGCGTTCTCCCGTGCGCATCTCCTGACAGCCCGCCTTCCCACCTTGCTCCAATGGTCGTCACCTCGGGGAGCCCCTGGCGCGTACTGAGAGAGTGCTAAGTAACTTCCCTGCACGGATAAGCACTGAACTCCGTGACAGGGAACTCAAAAGTGAGAAATTGTACGAGGTCCCAGCCTGATCAAAGTTCCAGCCTGGGGGAGCAAGGAAATACTGATTTCTGAAGGCGGCCTCACCTCTAGTACCCGCCCCCCCCTTAAGTATACCCTGATGAACCAACAACCAGGGACCATATAGCAGCTTTTGTCAGCTGAGAAACAGAACCTGGCATCCTCGATGATCCAGCTGTCTGGGCCTGGGAAAAGACGAGTGATAAAGAGCCCCCAAACCAGAACTCTGTAGGACAACAGCACAGGAATCAGCATATTGCTGTGCCTGAGGTAGGTGGGAAATAGGTAGTGATTTTGACTTTTGACTCCCTTAACCCATTTTGCAGCCCCCTTCTACCTCTGTCAACCACCAGTCTGTTCACTGTATGTATGAGCTGGGTTCCCCCCCGCCCCCCACCCCAAAAAAAACAAAAACAAAAAAACCCTACTTTTCACGAAGACTGAGGCAGATGCAATAATTTTTCAGAGGCAGGATTCAGCCAAACTTCTATGAGAGTCAGGAAAACCAGCAGCAGGACACAGGACCACTGAAGGCTCCAGTCTAGCGCATTGTTCCTCGCATTAAAGACTACAGAGCTCACTTAATTCTTACTGCCTTCGGACAGAATCTCTTAAATATCGAATTCACAATTCTTGGGCACAACTAATTTACCAGTAAGACCATATTTCCAGTATCCTAATTAATTAACAAGGATAAATTTCACTAAAGAAAACCAATTTCTAATATTTCATTATGTTAATTAGCAGACCCTCTGGTGTTTATCAAAGATAAAGAAAACAGAAGTCTTTTTAGTAGTCACTTCTGCACTGTGGGTTTCTGTTTATGATGCCAACTCACCATCCTCCAGATTGTGATAAACCTGCACAACAGCCTGACCCTAGAATCATCTTAAACCATCTTAATACAAACATTTACATTAGGCTGTGCAGTTGATTAAATTATTGGTCCCTCTGATTGAATTATTGGTCCCTCTCTGTATCCATACCCAGATTGTGGGTGGAGAGTATGTCTTCATCCATAGTTGATTGTAGTTCTGAAATAGCTCTCATTCTCTTCTGCAATGTGACCTTGGAACTGCCTCACCTATCACTGGACTCTGTGTCTCTTCCCCTTGAAGCTGGACTGGATTTCTAACTCCTTGGAGCAATGGAATGCTGTGAAAGTAACATTTGTGAGCCCAGGCATTAAGAAAATATGTCAGCTTTCCATTTTGCCTTTAGGGAGAACCTAGACCCCATGAAGAAGTCCAAGACTGTGATTTTCTGAGGAGGCTCCGTCTGACCACGGGGAAAGCCTACGCAGAGATTTCTGGCCAGCCCCCAGCTGTTTCCAGCCATTCCAGCTGAGATATCAAACGTGAAGGAAAAAGCCATCACAGATATTCCAAGCCTAGCGGACACCCCATGGAGAGAGACAAGCCATCTCTGTGAATCCCTGCCCAAGCTGTAAAATCATGAGCAAATAAATAATCACTGTTTTAAGTCACTACATTTGGACGTAGTGTTTAACCCACTACATTTGAGGTGGGGGTTTTTAAAAATAGTTTTACAGATAACTGAAAAACATGGTCCCTTGACTTTGGGTTTGGCCACTGAACATGGGGCAGAAGGAACAGTGTGCTTATTCCCAGCCTGGACCTTAAGAGGCCTTGCCGATTTCCACTTGCTTTCTTGTACCTCTGCTGTTGTCATAAGAACAAGCCCCAGCTCGCTCAGTGGTGTGAGGAGGGGGCCAAGAGGCATGGAGAGAAAAGCTCTCCGGCTGTCCCTGTTGCCGGCAGACGGAAGCAGAGTCTCCCAGCTGAACCCGGCCTAGGTCAGATGACTTCTCCAACCAGCCTGTGTGAAATCAGTAATTATTGGCGTGTGCCACTGAGTTTGAAGATAGTTCACTAGGCAGTAATGACTAGCTCTTTCATTCTGCCTTTGTTGAAGTATTACAGACATCTTAAGAGGAGTTCATAATTCAATTCTTGAGGACCAGTCACAAAATCATTAGAAAAAGACAGAATATGTAAAGCATCATCACTCTGCCCATATTTTCCCATTTTTATCACACACTCTTACCTGACCTAGAGGATAAAAGGGAAGTAAGGCTAATTCCATGTGCTTTGCAGATGTATATATGGTCTACAAACTCAGAACCTACGGGCAATATTAGGCCTGATGCTTCCCACCCACCCAGAACAGTTTTTGCCATTTTCCTCAATTCCCTTTAGTGCCCAACTCCATGATAATGCCTTCATTCTCAGCAAGTGATCTTCCCTTCTATTTCACAGAGAAACTAGCTCTTCTGATTCACATCACCCCTCTCCCCCACCCCCATCTCAATGTACATCTATAATTCATCTGCGTCACTTCCCAGACTCCACGATTTGCCACCTCATCTTCCTCGGGAAAATCGCTCTGTCTCTCCTTTAAAGACTAAACTCTTCATCCCCACCTCCAAATTCCAACTCCCTACTGACAATTTCACCTTAAGATATGTATATATACACCAGCCTGCCGTCCTCTTTTACAAATTAATCCTGGCAGCGCCATCTGGAGGTAAAAAATACCACGTATGTATCGCACAGAGGTATGAACATACAGAGAGATGCAAACAGAGACCTTATTGTTCTCAAGTTTTAAGCCATGAGATGGGCATAATAATGCAAAACTCACTAGTTCATAAGAGAACAGCTGGATCCAGTTTTGTGGCAGATAGAATAAACAGGTTAACTGCTCAGATGGCTAAAACTTTTTCTACTGGTATTTGTGGAGAAGACACTGAGGATTTGCATTTGTCCTTGACAAGTAACCTCATGGAAATTGTGGGCTAGATGGGGAGGGGGCTTCTAAAAGGTCTTCCTCCCCTGCCCTTTTTTCTTCAGTCTTAGGAATTGGGGGTGATGTAGATAAGAGTTCTTGAAGAGGTTACAAGCCTTTTGAGACAAATAGGGGAGGTTTTGGGAATGGTGGAAGCAAATGGGTAGAACGTGACCCTGCCTCAAGAGCTGCACTTCTCATTTTACAAGTTGTAAGGTAAGGAGAGTAGCTCCCAATTTCTCAAATAATTGGGCTGTAACTTAAATGACATCACAGATCCATCTTTCCAACTTCATTATCCTCCATTTGTTTCTTTCTTTCTGGGTACCTAGTTCTAATTTTAATGTAGGGCGGAAGACTTTGAAAAATTCCTACCAGGCTCTGAATATCAGCTTCCAATCTGGCCAACTTTTGACCACAGATCTACTTAAAACAAAATTATTTTAAATGTCTTATCATTTTCCAGCGAGAACAAATAGTACATATTTCTGGCCGTATGGAATAACCTCCTTTGGGGGTAAGACAGGACCCCAAAAAGGGTGCATAGACTACTACCTTCCTGAGATCCAGAGCCACTCCCAAAGATAGCCCGAAGAAAAGAGCCAAGCACCTGCATGTCTCCAGCAGAAAGGCAGAAAGCCAAGCCAAGTTCTCAGGACATAGAATAAGAGCCAGGAAGTAATAGCTATCTCTGGGAGGCAAAGACTCAATAACCACTGGGTCTGGGTTTGGAAAGGAAGGGACGATGTGAAATTTTCTTTTCCTCTCTCAACTGGGTGCTACAAACAGAGATTCAGAAAAGCTATTTCTGGTAAGAATTTTTACCCTTTTCTGGCTTTTGCCACTTTTTCCAGGATCCCCTCTGTAGGCTCTGATATCTACCAGGGATTCCCCGATTGTTTAGGGGAATAATGTATCAGTTTACCAGAAAATCCCTCAGTTTTGCCAATTCTGGGAGGGGCCTGAATTGGGACCCTCTTTTGAAAGTGGATAGAGTGGTGTCTGTAAGGTGATTGATTTGGCAGACTTTTGTTCGTGGTCCCGTGAAGGCAATTCAGACAGAGGATTACTAAAATGAGTACTCAGGTAAAGGAGGTTACAAGGAAGCAGTAAGAGTTATGCCAGTCTTTTGTGTTAGGTACTTCTTGTGTCTTTAATTTTTTATCAGCTTTTTTTGGCAATGAAACTTTCAATGAAACTAGTTTTGGAATTTTGAAGCCTTTGCTTGTAAGTGCACTTCTTAAATGATCATCCAGTTGGAATGTTCTTAATAATGGTGACTATAATTCCAAATTATTCAAAAGTTCACCCATTTTTCCAGAAAGGCACAAGAGCCTGGCCCAGGGGCCAGGTAGGTAGATGGAACCTATCTTGCCTCTGGATTCCCTAAGATATTTTAATTATGGGGGCCTTATTTTCCAATAGCTCTTCTAAAACATTGGGAATCAATGTGTTTTTTGAACAGGATGGATGACTTCAAGAAGCTTCAAAAACAGAAACAAAGGAGTACTAGTCAGGGAAAGTGATGTCTTCATAAAAACAGAAAGGACAAGGCTTTTGAACAGACCCCAAATAAAGCCTGCAGAGCTCAAACAATGCAAAGTGAGCAGAACTTGAATCCAGGAGGAAAATTACCCTCAAACTCCAGGGTTGAGTGAGCTCGATGGACCCAGTGGATCCTGTCCCCTGTTTGCTCACCAGCCTCGGAGTTGTTGGGGGTCTTCTCTGGATCCCACTTCTCTGACACCAACTGATGTCAATCTCAAAAATAAAATGGCTAGTTATTTTATTAGCAAAATTAGTTTCTTTGGGAATAGCAGAGGAATGACAATGCAGGACAAGCAAACTATGGAAGCACCATAGACAAGTCCAAAGAGACAAAGGAAAGGTCAGCTTTTATTAGGTTTTAGGAGGCAATTGGGGAGGGTTGATTTGAACAGAAGTTCATCAGAGAAGAACAAGAGTTTGAGGTTGTGGCGATTACTCCTTGGCTGCAAGTGTGGTTAGTGCGTTGTTTCTGGGGCAGGGAGGGATCTTCCTTCTTACTGGTTATGCAGGACATGAGGAGGGCCATGTGCAGGAGAGCTCCCCCTTCAGACTCCCCCTGCTCCACTTTAAATGAGGTTTCCTTTACTCATTTTCACACTCCCACTTTACTGGTAGCACAGTACCAGAGGCCAGAGATTGGGGGAAAACAGCGGGTGTCCCCTGAGTGGTTACTCTTGCCCAGGTCCTGCTCTAGGGCCTGGACGTGCACCAACCTGTGACCCCACCTCATTACTCTGGCTGGTGGCAATGCCATTACTCCCCACTTCCCATGTGAGGACACTTAGGAGAAGTCATGTCCTGACCAAAAGGGGTATTTCAGAAAATATTCCATCTGTATTTCAGAAACAGTCCCTTGAATCATGGGGAAGATAGATCCCCATGAAGAAACCCTGCCACGTTGGGAAGAACATACACTGAGAGTCCTCCCCCCAGCCACCCCCAGAGGGACATGCAGTCATTTACTATGGTGACTGTGGAGTGGATAAAGGGATAGAATCTGTCTTTTTGGAGATTCATGGTCATTGGCTCTGAACTGACAATACTTCCTGAGATCCCAAAGTCTCACTGTGGATCACCAGTCGAGAAGGAACTTAATAGGGTTAGATGATCAATAAAGTTTCGTCTCAGGTCCATGGTTTCTTCTAAGAAATCTACTGTCATTAAAGAATTGTGGGTAATATATCATTTAACTCTGGCGCTTTCAAGATATTTCACTTTCATTTTTACAAACTGGATTACAACTGGTCTGGATGTAAACATTTTTGAGTCTATACTGCTTAGAATTCTCTTAGCTTTTTAAATCTAGAAGTTTGCATTTCACCAAATTGGAGGCATTTTCAGTTATCATTACTTGAAAACTTTTGTAAGATTTCACAGGCCAAATCAATGCTGACTTCACCTTCCTACTCTATTTTACTGGTAACAAAACTATAAATGAGAGGCAAGCAAGAGTTGATGGGGCCCCCAGCCATGTCAGGGTGTTCTACACTTCCTAGCTTCTGCTTCCTACCTCCCACTCCTGTCCATGGGTAACAATTTAGTTATGTGTTTCTCAATTTGAAATTACTTTCTGCAGAAGAGTCTAGAGTCAATTTCAATTTCTCAACTCAATTCTAACTTTTCCGAGGGAAGCACAGAATAGCACTTATTTGAGAACCCAAATGCCAGGGTCTCTGTGATCACTAATTTTGTGTGTCACCTTGACTGATCCAAGGGATGCCCAGATAGCTGGTAAAACTGAATTTGTCCATGAGGGTGTTTCTGGAAGAGATCAGCATGTGCTCAATAGACGGAGTGGGGATGTCCTCTCACCCATCTGTTAGGGCCCTAATGAAACAAAAAGGCAAAGGAAGGGTGAATTCTTTCTCTCTTCATGAGCTAGCAAGTCCGTCTTTTCCAGCCCTCTGACTTGGGAGCTCCTGGTTCTCGGGCCCTCAGACTTGGGTACTTAAACAAGGAGCCCCTTTGGACTCATAGTGAGCTACCCCACCAGCTTCCTGGTCTCCCCACAGCAGATTGTGGGGCTTTCCTGCCTCCATAATGGAGTGAACCAATTCCTCTCATTTCAGAGAGTTAGAGATATATAGATATAGATACTTCCTATTGATCCTGTTTTCTCTGGAGGACCCTGACTAACACACGATCCTAACCATTTTTTGTCACCAATCACACATCTCTGTGTTCATCTGGATACTTTCTATTTTTAGTGCTCAATAACCTCTTCTTCATAATTAATTTTAAAATGCTATTCTTAGTTTCATGTCCGAGCTCTTCCATCCCTTCCTTTTGGGTTAATTACCAATGACCAATTCAGGGAGTGCTTATTTTGTCTTGTTCTCTATGATAGAAAAAGATGTCATAGGAAAGTTATGCAACTAAGATAAATAGCATAGTCCCGGCTTTCAGGCACCCATAGTTCTATCAGGAAGTTAAGCTCCTACACATATTACAATATAGCATAATAACATAAATAAGTTACTTAAAACTGTGTTGACACAAAACCAAAGGGAAGTTTAGGAGAGAAGTAAAAAACTCAAATGTATACAAGGGTGATAAAACAGATATAATACAGGCATTCTTAACAATGGGGTGGAAAATGTTTATATCAATTCTAAGATTTTGTATTATAAAAGATGTGAAAGCAGTAAAAGAACATCAGGTATTTTTCAAAACAGCTTGAGGACATATCTTATTGCCGGAATGATGAATTCTACTCAAATACCTATTTGGGTTCCAATTTAAGAAAAATATGAACCAAATTTCTTATTTAAATTACTGTAGAAACCAAATTATTGTGTAGCTCTCTGATGGGACACGAGTATGGGGCTGGAATGACAGTGGCAATGTGAGGGCATTAACAAATGTGTCTTGAAACAAGCCACAGGTTATTTTCAAAATAAATTTTTCATTCATCTTTAAAAAGATATATTCAAAGATTTAGCGACTCAGAAAACAGAGAGAGATGTAAAAGGAAATTCTACTTACTTGTTTCATTTACCCTGTTTCTCTGAAACCAGGTAATGCTGTTTTAAGTTTCCTTTGCACTCTTGCAAAAGAGGGAGATAAGATTGAGTTAAAGTATTCCATTCCACTTTTGAACACCATTGCTTTTGAATTCCTATATTTATTAATTATAAACACACCTTGCACATCATTCTGTAGCAATACATGTTGAACTCACCCATTCTTTCATAAGCTCAATAAAATCCCTTTCTATGGCTGGATCCTCTAGGATATTTTCACACAGCCAGCAAAATAGCCTATTTGCTGGATATTTAGTTCATGATTTTTAAAAATCGCCACAATGTATAATAATTTTTATACTGCAATTCACATATGAGCAATCCTCCTAGAAATGAAACTTACAGGTCAAAGAGAAAATACATTAGTATTTTGAAGGAATTTGCCAATTATTCTCCTTCCTGTAGGAAGGTTGGGGGTAAAAGAGGCATCTTATAATCAGGAAAACTGGAATTAGCTTACCCTTCCCGAGGGGGGCAGGACGGACAGAAGATGGCTAAACCCCCGGAGGTCATTATGACCTCCTTCCTGTGTCAGCTCAGGGCTACCAGTCACCAGCTTTGCTGTATAATATCATACTTTAATTTGTTGAAGCTACTCTTCATTTTTTCTTTTACTCGCAGCCATAGAAAGTCTTATTTCAAACTTACTACCTGAGGGATCAATGAAACAGTCCTTTTCTCAAGTCTTAATGAGAGTGCCAACATTCAGCCAGATGTCCATCTCTGTGAATCAGGACAAACGGGCTGAGAATCACATAACCAAGGGTTAAGACTTCGAGAATGTTTAATATTAGGAACTTATTATCAAAGAGAGAATTTAAACATAAAGAAATAATACAATCTGACCAATAAAAGAAAAGAAAACAAAGCACCAGCAGGAGAACACTGTGCGCGGCTCTCATCTCAGGGGGGCTGAGGGAGAACCCCGGGTTTCTGCAGGCAGCCGGCATGCTTGTGGTGCTTTGGAGAACGCATACCATGGAGACACTGGCCAGCCCATGAGACCCAGAAACAGGAAATCTCACAGGGCCATGGGAATGAGAAAAACCCACTTCATTGTCTGGCTTGCTGGTAGAAAAACACAGTAGGCTTCACTTTCATCAATCTGTGACCTGTTTAGGCTGCTGATGTTTTTCGTGTAATAGAGTAAGTTCATGCTGAGCAAGGAATTGAGTATCCAAAAGAAGAGGAAAGAGGGAAGGATACGCCATGTGGATGCGGGCTTGAAGCTGGTGCGCACGGAGGCTCCGGGGCTGATGGTGGTGGCCTGGACCACAGTGAGGAAGCTGCTGGTGCAGGTCGAGAGGCCCCGGGCCACCCTCTCGAGGTGCGCAAACATTTTACAGCCTGTATCGTCCGGGAAGTTTCGCAAACCGGAAGTTTCTATTGTTTTTAGTGTTACCTTGGGAAAAAGTATTATGATATTTGTAAAAGCCAAGTGGATGAGAATTAGATGTATAGATTTCTTTTTAGTGTCCCCAAAGAAAATGCACATGTAATTCACAAAAACAAAGACGTTCCCCACCATGCCAGGTCCAATTACAGAGAGGAATAGTGTTCCTTTAATAATCATCAGAAACATCTCTTACTTCATGGGCAGGAAATCTTTGGATCTAGCAAACACCTCTTGAGGAAAGCAACAGTAATGATGATATGTATCTGCAAAGAATAATGCGTATCAGAGGGCTTTTCTGGTGTATCAGGGACACTGAGCCACGGGTCATGATGTATGTAATGGAGCAGAGTTTTGTCCAAAGGACTCTATTACTGTCCTTGTGGGCACTCGCTGTTCATGATTCTATGAGCCTGAAATTCAGTCTTGGGATGAGCATACAACAACCTAAATTTGCAACTAAGATTTTTTTCTGTGCTCCATACCAGCAAAACCAACCTGCCTGTTCAGATCTTTATATATCTAACATATGTTCAATCTCAGCATGTGCTAAAATGAACCAAAAATTCCCCCAATCTGATGTCACCCTGTGTTTCCTACTTTGTCATATGATATTACCATCAGCCAACTCCAAAAAAATCTGGGTCTTCTTCTTAACCTCTCCGCCTCCCCACACCCCACAACAAGGACTCAGTTACTCCTCTTGCTTCTGCATCTTTCATAGCTCACAAATTTAGGCTGTCTCATCTGTCATCATGCCCCTTCTTATGTTCAGCATCCATCACATACCTCAGTTTGATTAGTATAACAACTTCCTGGTTTGTCTCCTGATTCCAGATATTTTTTGGGGGGGAGGGGAAGGGCAGAGGGAGAGAGAGAGAATCATAAATAGGCTCCACACCAAGCATGGAGCCCGATGCGGGGCTGCACATCAGGACTCTGAGACCATGACCTGAGCCAAGATCAGGAGTCTGACACTCAACCCACTGAGCCACCCGGGCGCCCCTCCTGATTCCAATTTTTATATCTCTGATACATACACCTTAATATTTCCAGAGTTGTCTTTCAAAACCCCAAACATTTTCTGTATGTTCACTGCTTATAGTTTTCAGTGAGTTTTCCTAGTTTTTAAGATCAAGTTAAGCTGCCAAAGACTTCCAGGTACAAGTCTGTGGGCAGCACAAACTCAGATCTGTGACTTGCAGCAGCCTGGCCAGGGCCTGGGGGCCCTTGGAATGCTGCCTGCAAGGGTCTTTATAGGAGGTCTGAGTCCCACTGTGGAATCGGAAGAGACTCTATGCGGAACCTGGATCCGTTCAGGATGTTTGATGTCTCCCAAGGGGGTTAGCAAAGCTAATAACCAGGAATTGGGTGCTGTCAGGGGACAAGGGCAGTTTATAAAGGAGGGATTCCCCCAAATTTGGGGCCATATCGTAAAGTGGGTTGGGGCGTCCTCGGGAAGAAAAGAGTGGTCACTCAAACACAGGTTCCTTATGCCATCTCATAGCGGCTGAAGAACGTGCGGAGAAATGACTCAGGCAAGTGGGTCAGTGCGACCTGTGTCTATTCTCTCAACCTGGTTGATACTAGAAGTGATTTGATCTTTATCAGTCCCAGCTGATTGTCACACTTTCAGGCTGGAATAAGAATTGCTCTTTCACTACTAACCTTTTGAATCTCATTTCTCACGTAGACATCTCTCTAAAACTACTGACAATTTCCCCCAGCCAAAGAAACCAGGACATCTAACTGCCAATGTGCGTAGGTTGCATGTACTTGGAAAGCTTCCCACAGCCTTCACCCCGCGCCATGTCCTACCCCATCAAGGCCCGGCCTTAGATGCACCTTTGTCATGCAGGTGTCTGTCAGCATGAGCTGCGGGAAGTCAGGCTCGTATCTGGGTTTGGAACCAGGAGGCCTCAGGACATGGGGAACATTGGTGGTTATGGCCATCGGCCTCCACTTCCTCCCCCAACAAATGGGGCGACTAATGTCTGCACCATGTAGTCAAAGAAAGCACGACGTGATCCTCAATGCCTAGCACCCCGTGAAATAAACTACCAGCCTAACAGCAGGAACATCAGCAATAACCAATATTCTGGAATGAGAACAGATGAAATATTTAGTCAAGGCTCTGGAATCTATTAGAAATGACTGCACTCAACACACCTCAATGCCCTGATGTGTCCTTATTAAATATGTTCCGACTTGGTTTTGTTTATCTCTGTCTAGGATTTCCCATTTTTCTGGCATTCTTCTCACCTTCCCCAAATCTCAAAGCTCTGAGTCCGAATTGGGACCACTTTCTGTATCACCTAATAAACCACGTCTCTTTCTTTCTGACTGAATAATAGGAACAATGTCAGAGGGGGGAGGGATGGTACTCTCGCAGATTATGTTTTGGAAATGGTCAAGTAAACAACTGTAAAAGACATGCTTCACACTCAGTAGTTGGGTGAAGCCCATTCTGGATCTGACACCCACCAGCTGAGCCAAGTCAGTGCGTCACTCTCAGCCCGTTTTCTCCACTAAAAAATGAGATGAGGGCTTCCTGCTATGGAAGCTGTGGTTAAGTGAACGTGGACAGCCTCAGGGTATTCAAACCTGGCAGTTCAAAAGTAGGAATTTGCCAACAGCCCCTGTCATGTTAATCCTAACGGCTACTAATAGGTGGCCCATCCAGCCGGCATGTGGTGGGGGAAGGTGACTTACACGGATGGTGTTCTTATTGATATTAGGATCCGGAGGCTTAAGGACGCAGGCAGGAGAAAACCTTCCAATTACACCCATGCACTTGGGGATCTGTCACACACTGGGGAAGACAGAGCTGGCTCATAGGCAAACACAGGAATGCACCACATGAGGGCTACGAGGTTCATCACTGCGGGTGATGCTTGCACAGGCCGGGTGCGGGGGCCACGGAGGCTGAAGGAACAGCTGCTCCCGGGAACCGGAACAGCTCTGGCCCGTCTCGATTTCCGGATAAAGAAAGTGGGCCCCCTCGGTGAGAGCCCACCCCAGAGCTCTCCCGTGGGATCACAGCCTGAACTCGGGACCGTGCCCACATGTGTCTGGAGGCACATTTGCTGGAACTGGTCCCCATCATCTTTCTGGCCCCGGGGACATACCTTTGCAGGATCAGGAGGCCAGGTGCTCAGGCTCACAGACCCTCTCAGGAATTGCCTTCCTTAGTCAAAGACAGAAGCACCGTCCCTGCGTCTGAGGGAAAGTTTCTCTGGCACAGGGAGGGAGACAAGAATCCATCAGGTATGCTCACGGGCTACCTGCTGTGCAGCCAGGCTCTTTGCCGCTCCTTCTGGCAGGTGAACCCTCCCCCTCCCCAAGCCATATATGTACCCTCTGGATTTGAGGAGCTGTTGACTAACATAACCTGGGACCAAGACTTCACTTTTCAAAGCTGTCAGCCTGTCAAGGAGGAGAAAACCCTTGGCAGAATCTCAGTCCCTGAAGTAGAGCTTTCCCTGTCCCTCCACAATTACAGCAAGTGTTGGGTTCAGAACTGTTCTCCATCTTAATTAGGCTTAATTATTTTAATAGGAAGGATGTGCGGTGGGAAAATGAACAACTAGTGAGGCTTCCGGATCCAGCCTTTCCCATTTTTCTGGCCCCTCCTCACCTTCCCTAAGTTCCAAGGCTGTGAATCAGAATGGGGACCAGCTCCCAGACACACCAAAGTCGCTTTCCTTTTTTTCTCGAGGTTTTCTTTTTGCACGGGGAAGTAACAAAGGATGGCTGGAGATTCTGTTTTCTGAGCACATCACAACCGTGGATCTGGAGAGGACAGGAATCACCATGCTCCTCCTGTGCACGTGGGATATTAGTGGGGAAATGATTTTCCTCCTACCCTCTGAGTTCCAAGCTGGGACCTCTGAAATAAAAGACAGACTGACAAGAGAATAGCAAGCAGGCATTTATTAACACATATACCTCACGTACACATGGAGATACCCGGAGAAAAGTGAGTAACTCTCTGAGGTGGCTTGGAACTTGGGCCAAACGCCATTTTAGTAGAGAAAGGGTATTGGGGGTCTAGGCCTTTTAGGAGAAGGTAAATGATTTTTAAGAAAGATGAATGGGCCCTTAGAGGCATAATTGGGAGGTATGATACTTTGTGACAAAGTTTGTTGGGTATGGTGTCCATTCTCATCTACTCTCCTGTGATGCGAACTAATCTTCCCTGATTAATGAAACTCCCAGGGAGGTGATTTATGACAACTGAGTTCCTTTTGGAGAATCTGTCTTTAAGCAGACTAGGGGAGTTTTGAGGACACCTCTCCTTGCTTTCCTTGTTTCCAAGTGCTCAGAGCTCAACATAATCAATATACCAAAGTGGCATCTATTAAGGTAGCATATTCTGCTGCCCTCAGGGGGTTAGAGATCTTTTCTGCAAGTGGTTCATTTTTTGTTTGTTTGTTTTTGTTTCTTAAAAGATGTTATCTATTTATTTGAGGGACAGAGACAGAGAGAGCACAAGTGCGGGGAAGGGAAGAGAGAGAGGCAGAAGGAGAAGCAGACTCCCCGCTGAGCAAGGAGCCTGATGTGAGGTTTGATCCCAGGACCCTGGGATCGTAACCTGAGCCGAAGGCAGTTGCTTAACCAACTGAGCGACCCAGGCATCCCGAGATGTATGTAGTTTTTTTAAAAAAACCTTATTAAAGCTCTTACCAGTTTTGCAGCCCAAGAGTATTTTTTCACAGGACCTGTGAGCCACTTTTTGCAACATAATTCTGAAAGAAGATAGGGTCCCTGTTTCCCAGTTTCTATAGGAGATTAGGAGCCCAACTTTCAGGAGGACCTGATTCCAAATGGCAAAGCTAGATCCTGTCATCTAGATCGAGAAACATCTTATCTCTTTGGATAAAGCCAATTCATTTACACAGTGTCACCCAAACCAGAAGAATTTAGGATGCACTGTGTGTGACAAATGGTGCTGTCAAGACTTCTGACTTGAGGGCAAACTATCATTTATCTGGAGAACATGTATGCAATGCATTGTATCTGCTTGGTATATAAAAACTGAGCTCCCCCCACCTTGTTCTTGCATTCTCTTTAGTGGATTGCCTGTGATGTGCATCACGTTAAGGTTGAATGCTTTTTCAATATTAAAAGTGTTTTCCATCTCTTTTACTTTTATAGAGAAGTCTAGTGGGTTGGCAAGAGATTTTGTTTCTAATTATCTTTCTCCAACACCCATAGGTAATAAATGGCTGAATGGAGGATGAACCCAGAGACTCTGACCAAGAGCATAAGCTCCTCACTACTGACCCTGGCTCCCTTCCCCTGTTTGATATGTGTCCTTCTGGTCAGTCTCTCTTTCAGTGTGTTCCCCCTCAGCACGCCTCCCGTGTCCCCTAGACTCTGCCCACACCTTTCTCTCTGCATCTAGATTTGTGTGTCCCTCCACCTCTCCTTCTCCCGGGAGTCACACCATTGGTGGCAGCTCTGGGATTTCACGTGGATTCCACAGATTCCTGGTGCAGGGGAGGGAAAGAATTTCCTCCTACCCCTCAAATTCTTCCAGATGGTGTAAGAATGAAATCGACAGAAGACAGATTAACAGGAGAAAAAAACCCAAAGTTTTATCGCATGCACCTAGAGGTCCAGTAATGAAATTGAGACCCAAAGAAATGACCAAGGCAGGTGGTTTTTATACTTTTCAGACAAAGAGACAATAAATCTGTGAGGATTTGACAGGACAAAGAAAACTTAACTTTGGGAGCTTTGATTAATAAGGAATTCTAAACAGAATTTAGGCTGGGGTGGTAATGAGTAGAAAGTGATAAGGGGTGTTTATACAGCTTCTCAGCTCAGAATTTCCTGTCTCTGGTGGATAAGGATGTGTCTTTACCTCCTGGTACAGGGAAGGTACCTTTCTGGGAGACTGATTTCCCCGCTTTCAGGGGGATGGAGAAAGGTCTGAGTGTCCTGGTTACACAGGCTGTCTCTTAAGTAACTTTCATTTAAAATAATTAGTATACCAAAGTTGCACACAGTGGGGCAACCTGCCCTTGGCCCCCACACTGGCTAAGTCCCAACTGATGGGAGACATTTGATGCGTCACTTGGCCTCTCTCTATTGCTATGCTTTCTCTTCTGTGAAATGACAATGAAAATAAGACCTATCTCAGAGAGTATTTGCGGACATTCAAGAAGAGATTCCAGAAAGACAGTCAAGAAATGATTGCTATGTATGTTCAGTGTGAGAAAAAGAAGAATCTTTCCCAGTCTTAAGGAAAAACCAGGACAGAGAGGCTTATGTGAATGGACCACATGTGCATTTCTTGGCATGGAACTGTGTGAGTCAGAATCTCCAGCTCATCCCTAGGGCAGGTCTGGGTCATCATGATCTGGGTGGTGGAATTGATAAATGCACCTGAGAACTTTGTGCTTTCCTGACATTCACCAGTTCGGCAAGTCATTAACAAGTCGAATGTCTCCAAGGAACACCTCCTTTTCTTTCATTGCTCTTGGTACTTTGAAGAGAAAATACTATTTAAAAAACTGAGGCATTTGCTAACAATGTATCTGTTAAGCTTTGTTTAAAAGTTAAAATGAGGAAGTTTTTGTTCAAATTCCTTCCTCCTCTCTCCACCCTGTCCCCTGCCCTGTGCACATGGTAGGATTCCTGTAACCCCAGGGATAGCTTGTGGTCAGCACAGAACTCAAGAGTTGTCTTCTCTGTCTACCGGCTTATCTACAGTGCATCTTGATTAGGCATCACTTTTTGGTGATGGATAAACCTCGTCTTCATTCTTCTTATCACTAGTTTTTCTTTCTACCTAGGTCCAAATTCCATGGATTAATGGAAGGAGCTATCAGTTCCCAAATTTGAAGCCTTGAGTTTGCTTTATAAATTATGGGCGGATGAACAGTTAGGTGAGGGAATAAATATTTCTGAAATTTGCAAAAATTATTCTAAAAGTCCAATCTGAAGCATCTGTAAGTTTTCTTTTTTTAATATGGAAAAGCAGTTTCCCTGATAAGAACACTGGGGCACTGCTGAGTAATATCACCAATGACTTGTCCCAAATCTTGTGTAGCCATGGTTCGATTTCTTGTCAAATCAAAATCTTTAAACAAATGAACAGTGTTATAACATGGGCAGTTTTGAGCCCTTATAAATAGTTTTTAAAACTAAAAGGGTCTGTTTAAAACTGCCTTAAATTGGGAAATAGATCATAAATAACACTACTGAGAAGATCTTTCCCAATACTACTGACATTCAGCGGATTGTCTACCATCCTTCAGAATTCTCTGACCCTGGGTGAGTCTAACCGGATTGGGAAATGTACCCTACCAAAAGCCACTCTTTGTCCTTACTTCCACTTTAGCTAATTCCTTTTTATGGGTCCCAGGGTGTCAGAGAAGAAACCACAGATGTTGATAATGTCTTTTAAATCCAAGTCAAGAAAACCTTAGAACCTGGTAGTATCTGAGAAAATGTACCGTTTTCAAGGAAATGCTATGTCTGTTTATATTCCTCTTCAGCAAAGTGGGTGAAATACCATTTCCATCCTCTTAACAATCACATAGGAACAACAACCACAGTTTAATTTTGTTTACAATGCTCCAGGCGCTATTCCAAGCATGCTGCATTTATTGAACTCATTTGATTCTTTTTTTTTTTAAGGTCCAGTGTGGAGCCCAAAGCAGGACTTGAACTCACCACCCTGAGCTCAGGAGGGATGCTTAACCACCTGAGCCACCCAGGCACCCCTGAACTCACATGATTCTTACAACCATCCTACCAATGCAGGTACTTACTATTACTCTGTTTATATACGAAGAAACTAAGCCTGGACCTACATCTCATAAGGTATACAAAAATTAACTCAAGATGGATCATAGATTTGAAAGTATGAGATTATGATTTATAATAAGAAATATATATTTGGTCTTCCCCCTTTTCCTGGCACAGTGCTCCAAGGACCATTGAAATTTCCTAAGTGATGAGAGGGATGAAGGAGTCTCATTATTCCCAATAAGTCTTTTTCAACCACACCTGAGCTCATGTTACTGAAGTGATTTTTGGAATGATCCTAAGGATGGGGGCTGGTTGCCAGGGGAACCAACCAAGGGATTAAAGGGTTGAAAGTGTCAGGCTCCTCCATCCCTACCCCCTGACATCTGGGGAGGGGAAAGGGGCATAAGATTGAATTAAATCACCAGTGTCCAAGGATTTAACCAATCATGGTAAAGTAATGAAGCCTCCATGAAAACCCGGAAGGGGGTGGGGTGGGAGAGCATCTGGGTTGGTGAACCTGCGGTGGTGTAGGGGAGTGGCCCACTCCCTGAGGTCAAGGAACTTACCTTCTTGTACGTAAGGTTTGCTGAGTCCCGTGAGCCACTTTAGCAAATGAGTCAGACCTGAGGAGGGGGTCGTGGTACCTCCAGTGGATAGCTGGTAGGTCAGAAGTCCAGGTAACCAGCTGGACTTGCAATCGGCTGGCATGTGAAGTTGGGCAGAAGAGGGGAGGGCAGTCTTGTGGGGCTGGGCCCTTCCCCTGGGGGATCTGACGCGATCTCCATGTAGACTGTGTCAGAATTGCATTACATTGTAGGTCACTCAGCAGGTGTTGCAAGAACATCTGGAGTTCAGAAGTGTTGTGAATGTGAGTGTCCTGTGAGCCATGAGCCAGCACAGGGACTGGAAGCAAGAGGGACTTCAGTCCGTCAAGACACTGCTCTGAGGCCAGGGTTCAAGGTTTCCACAGTCTTAGAGACAATCCGAGCTGGGAAAGAGAACAAATGAGACATAATAGCCATTAGGCAGGAGTGGTTGTCTGAGCAAAAATAGATGTAATAATTTCAAGCCTGACTGCACAAGTATTTCTACTTTCCAGGAGCCCTAGAGAATGTCCACCATGAAGAAAGGCATCCTGTGATTGTCCCGTGTCCACGAAAATGTAATGCCCATGGAGAGTTCTGGTTCAAGATGGCGAGGAAGGAACCCACCACTCACACTTATGAATGGAATGATTCCTCCTGAAGAAGAGCTGAGGGCTGACTGAGCAGCTTCTGAAGGACCAGAGACAGAATGGCCAAGGGAGACAGAGACATAGTAGCCGAGGGAAACCCCACCCCCAACTCTGAGAATGGCTCGGAGGTGGGACAGGACCCAGGGGCCAGGAACAGATCCCTTTGTCCTTGGGCACAGGAGAAAACCCCTCTGGTTTAAAAGAACATAGAAAAGAGACAACACTAGAATCTTGCCAAGAGACAAAGGGGCTGCAGGA
The DNA here is from genome assembly GCF_964656455.1 of Halichoerus grypus. Lineage (NCBI taxonomy): Eukaryota > Metazoa > Chordata > Mammalia > Carnivora > Phocidae > Halichoerus > Halichoerus grypus. Next base: position 142,514,475 of record NC_135720.1, read on the forward strand.
AAGCGCTCCAGGCCAAGGACCACAGACTACAGGGTTTATATTCCCACCCCACCTTGGAAGTCTGGACCTGAGCAGGGCCTGGACAGCAAAACGGGTGGGTGCAGTCGTCCCGGTGAGCTTGGGACCTCAGGGAGCCCAGGGTCCACAAGCCCAGATCAGCCCCAGCCTGCACTGGGACATGGGGAAAAACACAGCCAGGGCTTAACAGGGCCCAGGAGCAGGAACAGTCTCTCCCACTCCACCTTATTAGCCCAGGCCAGAGCAGGGTCTGGATGCCACAGGGGTGGGTCCAGGTGCCACAGGGAGCTTCTGACCCCCCTTTCCCAGGGCCCACAGGCCCCCACCAGCTGGGCCTCAGAAAACAAGCCCTGGTTTGGGGTTTTGGTTTTTGTTCTAATTTTTACAGTTTTATTTTATTTTATTTTCACTTTTAAAATGTGTCTTGTTTTTTTTTCTTTTTGTCTTTTTGATTTTGTTCTTTCTTGTTCTAGCTCTTTTTATATTCTTTTTTCTTCTCTTTTTTCTGCTTTATTATTTTCTTTTTTCTTTTCCTATTGCTTTTTCCTTTTTAATTTTTTTCTCTTTACTCTCTCTGTAAAAAGCCAGGGTTTAAAAGAGGAACTAGGGGCTCCTGGGTGGCTCAGTGGGTTAAGCATCTGCCATCAGCCCAGGTCATGATCTCAGGGTCCTGGGATGGAGCCCAGAGTCCTGGCTCCCTGCTCAGTGGGGAATCTGCGTCTCCCTCTCCCTCTGCCCCTCCCCCACTCGCACACATGCGCACTCTCTCTCTCTTTCTCTCTCTCAAATAAATAAGTAAAATCTTAAAAACAAAGAACAAACAAACAAAGGAGTAACGCAGCACATGGGGCCACAGCTCCAGCCAGCCGCAGTCAGCAAGCACACACCATCTGCATGGGGGCACCATACACAGACCACTGCTTCACTCCAGGAGAGTAGCCATTTCACCTAATCCACAGAAACAGACACCGAAAGTCAAGCAAAATGGGGAGACAGAGGAATATGCTCCAACAGAAAGAGCAGTCAGAGAAGCACTGATACCACAGAACTGCAAAAGATTCCAAGAAAATACTGTGATGAGTGACAAAATTGAAAATGGTACATCTGTACTCACTTCCTTACTTGTAGTAGGTCTATTCAGAGTTTTATCTCCTCCTGGTTCAGTTTTGGAAGATTGGATGTTTTCTGGGGATTGATCATTTCTTCTAGGTTGTCCTGTTTGTTGGCATATAATTTGAGACAACATGGATGGACCTAGAGGGTATTATGCTCAGTGAAATAAGTTAGACTGGGAAACACAAATGTTGTATGAAACGGAATCTTAAAAAATGAATAAACAAAAAGCAGAATCAGAACTATAAATACAGAGAACAAACTGCTGGTTGCCAGAGGGGAGGGGCTGAGGGCTGGGCAAAATGGGAGAAGGGGAGAGGGAAATAGAGGCGTCCAGTAATGGCGGGAGTAAGTCATGGGAATATAAAGCAGAGCCTGAGGAATACAGTCAACGATACTCTAAAGACCAGGTACTGGGACAGAAGGTAGCTACATTATGGTGAACACAGCACGATGTATCAACTTGTCAAATCACTAGGTTGTACACCTGAAACTATGTAACATTGTGTGTCAACTCTACTAAAAAAAGAAAAAGAAAAAGAATATAATTTAGTGGAAGTGGCTATTCAAGTCTTTGCCCACTTTTATTGGGTTAATTTTTTTATTGATGTGTAAGGGTCTGCATACATTCTAGATATGAGTCTTTTGTCAGTTATGTGTATTGTGCATATCTTTTCGCACTCTGGTTTCTCTACTTAATTTCTTAATGATGAATGCTGATGAATAGAAATTCTTAATTTTAATATTGTCTAAATTATAATTCTTTTTCAAATGTTTTTTAAATATTTATTTATATATATATATCTCTCAGAGAGAGAGGACAAGCAGGAGAAGTGGCAGGCAGAGGGAGAAGCAGGCTCCCCGATGAGGGACTCGATCCCAGGACCCTGGGATCATGACTTGAGCCGAAGGCAGATGCTTAACTGACTGAGCCACCAAGGCGTCCCTATAATTCTTTTTTTATGCTTAGTTTGTTTGGCACCCTGAGTTGGTTAAAAAGTATCTTTGTCTACTCTGTAGTCATAAAGACATTCTCTTATATTTTCTTCCAAAAGCTTTATTACTTAGCTTAAAGTCTTCAATCCATCTCTGATTATATTACGTAGGTTAGGGAGTCAGGTGCATTTTATCATGTGGGTATTCACAGACCCAGCATGATTCACTTAAGACCAATATTTACCCACTGCACTGAAGTGTTGTCCCAGTCATAAGTCAGATTATTATAAATATGTAGTCTGGATTCAGTATCTTGTTCCGTTGATCAGTTTACCTATTCTGGAACAAACATATACTGCTTTATTACTATAGATTTATAACAGGGATTGGAATCTGCTAGTGTATCTATTACTGCTTATAGTAGGTCCTTTATATTTTCAAAGATTTTATTTATTTATTTGAGAGAGAGAGAATGAGAGAGAGCACATGGGCATTCCACAAAACTGTGGAATCTTTAATAATTTTTAAAAAATATAGCATTTTTATACCCAAATAATTACTGGTTAGGAGATATAATGCATTAGGAGACCTCACTTATAAAAACAACAAAAACAACAAAATCTTAGCAATAGACTTAAAACACCACTGAAAGGCATAGAATAGTCTTAAACAAATGGAAAGACAACCCTCATTCTTGATTAGGATGGCACAACATCATCAAGACCTCGGGTCTCCCTAAGTTATTTATTTTAGTTTATTTTATCTGTCCATTGAGGCATTTTATGTGCATGTATTACATCCCTAGAAAAAGAATCCCAGGAGTTTGCCTCCTGTTTGTTTTCATCTTGCTTCTTCATGGTCCATGATGCCAGCTGAGGTTATCAGTACAATGGAACCAAACTGGTGGGTCGGGAGCAGATTATTCTGCCATTTTTCTAGACCTTTGAGTTGTACATCAAATCTAGAGCTGATCACTCCACACTTGTTTAACCTGCCCATGAGGTTCACAACAATTTTCTCAGCTCTGTGATCATCAGTGATTTCATATTTGCCATGTAACCACGTTTCACCATCACAGCGAGAAACCAGACGATGACTTGGGGCATTGTCCTAATAAGAACGTGGTGTTTGCCTCTCTTCTTGGCACTGTTAATGCTCTTGAGAACATCTGTCAGGACATTCATGTGCATCATTATGGCAGCACGGACTGATGGAGGAAAGAGTCCCTAAGCTATTTACAAATTTAATGTGGTCCCAATAAAAATGTCCAGTGAGCATACCCACGCAGCTAGAAAAGTTTATCATTAAGTTAATATGGAAAAGTAAACATACAGGAATATCTAGGAAAATACCAAAGAGAAAACCTTTAAGGGACACTGGCCCCCTCGTTAAAATATACAACGAAACCTCTATAATCAACAGTGTGTTACTGGTGCATGAGTAGGCAGGCAGACAGTGGGCCGAACAGAAATTTCACAAATAGATACAACTACCTACGCAAGTCTAGTGTAAGATAGAAGTGATATTTCAAATCCCTGAGAAAAAGATTTTAATAAAGGCTTTTGGATCAATTATATAGCTATTTGGAAAAAATTAAAATTAGATCCATTCTTCACACCATACACAAGGTTAAACGTGGTGCTATATTTATCCTCCAAACTTGTCTCTGTTTGAAACAATCTCTAAATTAAACAAACAAACAAACAAACAAAAAAATTCTTTAAAAAACATCGAACAGTCCCTGAGGCAAATTCTGGACCTGAGGAGCTGTGGCTCAAGAGCGTGAACTCTCGGGGACTCCTCACCATTCCTCTAGGTCCTGCGAGCCTCGCTGCCTTTGCTCAGGCCCTTCCTCCGTCTGGGACACCCTCTCTCTCTCTCTCTCTCTCTGTCGGTCACCTCTAGAAAACTTGCTCAAGACTAACCTTCACAGGGCAGTTCTCTTTTCTGAAGGTTAGTCTTGAGCAATCCAGCAATTGCACTACTAGGTATTTACCCAAAGGATACAATATTGATCTGCAGGGGTCCGTGCACCCTGATGTTCAGAGCTGCATTATTTACAATAGCCCAACTACGGTAAGAGCCCAGGTACCCATGGACGGGTGAATGGATAAAGAAACGGTGTATGTACGCATAGGACGGAATACTACTCAGCGTAAGAAAGAATGAACTCTTGCGGTTTTCAACCACCTGGATGGAGCTAGAGTAGAATGCTGAGCGAAATCAGTCAGTCAGAGAAAGACAAATACCGTATGACCTCACGCATATGCGGAGCTTAGGAAACAAAACAAACAAACAGTGGCGGGGGGGCGGGGAGGAGAGGAAAACCAAGGAACAGACTCGTAACTCTGGAGAACACACTGAGGGGCAGCAGAGGGGAGGCGGGCGGGGGATGGGGACTTGGGGGCTGGGGGTTAGGAGGGCACCTGTGATGAACCCTGGGTGTCCGGTGGAAGCGCTGAATCATGAAATTTTACATCTGAAACGATTAGGACACTGAACTCCCGGTTCGTCGGAGGCGGAGGGGCGGGGAAGAGCCCCACGAGCGAAGGGCCCCTCCCTGCGCAGTGTCACCCCGCCGCGTCCAGGCGGTAAGGACCCGGAGTGGAAACGGGGCGCGGCCCCACGCGGCCCCGCCGTCTAACCGCCCACACTGTCTCGGTTCCCACGAACCCCCAGTCCCGACTCGCCAGGGCCCCCGACGTCGGCTCCGGGGACACTGGCCGTGGCAGCCCCTGCCCGCGGCGGGCTCAGGTGGGCTCAGGTGGGCGCCCCCGGCGCGCAGGTGCTCACCGCCCACAGGTTCCCACGCCGCCGGGCCACGCCCACCGCCTGCGCGCATGCGCCCCCGGGGGACCCCGACCCCGCGGGAAGGTGCTGCGGTGGCCGCTCGACCCCTGTCCTGGGTCCTGGGAGAGCGGACCCCGCCTTTTCCCATCGCGAGGCTCCCAGGCCAGTCCTTGGTCCACTCGTGTAGAAGCCGGCCACCCCCATGTCCCGCGGACGTCCCCGAGCCTCTCCTGGTCCTTCCATCCGAGGCGCCGGAGCTCCCGGGTAAGCTCTGGAATTCAGTACCCCAGGGGCCGGAGTGTGGAGACGAAGTGGCCGAGTGGTTAAGGCGATGGACTGCTAATCCATTGTGCTCTGCACGCGTGGGTTCAAGTCCCACCTTCGTCGGCTCTGTGCTTTTGGTGTGAGAGATTCACGAATGTTTTCAAAAGTCTGCTCCTGGCATTTCCAGTTGGGGATAGGCGCCCTTCAGGGGTCTGTTCAGGCCGCGGCTGGCTGGCTCGGGGGCTAGGGCATGTGGCTCTTGGTCTGGGAGTCAGGGCTGCCAGACCCACTTTGGGGTAGAGATGACTTCAATCAATAAATTAAAAAGAAAGAAAGAAAGATCTGTTCCGTGTGCTGAGTTTCACCTGGAGAAGGTTACCTTCATCTTTACTGACCATATGACCTCTGCAGTTCACCCCTTCCTTCCTTAAGGGAGTGTTCCTGCTTTGGGGACATTAGTTTTTGAGAGCAGATTTGGCAGATTAGTCCTCAATTTTACCCAACCAAATCTATTCTCTTGATATTTAGCATACTCCTTGAAGGGCTTTTGTTTTTAAGCAATTCATAATTAGGAGAATTACTTGGTCAAGGGCCTGAACTCTATGACTCTTTTTAGCCATCGACCAGATTGACCAGTTTCCAAATTGTTGTTTCATTTTACAATGTTACCACTAACACCCGAGTAAGCGAGATTCTCTGGGACAGTGGAAATTTCGTTTCACAATTCTTTTCGTGTTTTATATTTATATAACAATAGAATATAGGTTTTAGATGGACAGATGTTTGAGATCTACCCATTTAGGAGCATGATTGGCAATTTTTCTCAACTTTCAAGTAGTTCTTGCAATTACATTGCCTTCTGTTTAAAAGCTATTATCTTTAAGATATTCTAGTAAAAATATTCTTCCAAAATCTTCTTTAAAAAAAAGCGAAGACATTTTATTATAGCAATTTTTTTTTTTTTAAGATTTTATTTATTTATTTGACAGAGAGAGAGATAGCGAGAGCAGGGACACAAGCAGGGGGAGCGGGAGAGGGAGAAGCAGGCTTCCTGCCAATCAGGGAGCCCGATGTGGGGCTCGATCCCAGGACCCTGGGATCATGACCTGAGCCGAAGGCAGATGCTTAACGACTGAGCCACCCAGGTGCCCTTATTATAGCAATTTAAAACCACATTGGAAATTGGAAATAATACCATAAAAAGAGTCTCACTCATCTGAGAGCTTCAGTACTGCCCTCTAGGGGCTGGCCCAGCGCTCTCTGCCTGCTTTCTCCCATTCCTCTCCATCTTCAGCAAACAAACTCGGCAGCACCTCTTCCACATAACCTAGTACAAAACCACCGAAAACCTCATAGGCCTGCCTGGGAATATATTCAGAGTTTGGGGCTATTTATAATGGAGAGAAAATGAAACTGCATTAATGGGAAAGAAAATCTGAAAGTAGGAGTCTTTGCCCAAACACTTGGCTTCACAGAATCGAGCGGTCTGTGGAAAACCAATACAAGGAAAATACTTCCCTCTCAAACAAAGGTACTCCATTGTATGGTGACCCTTTTAGTGAAAATAACATACAGGTTGTAATTTTCTGGTGATGCAATAAGGCCGTGTGTTTTTACACCTGGAGATGGTGGTTCCCCCCGCCCGCAACATGCCTTTCCCAGTTTCTCCTCAGTGTTCGTCCTTCTGCCCTCAACCTCATACAAGTGATTCTTATCCTTGTCATTTCTCCCTACATTCTTTGATGCTCGTCCCAAAGAGTAACTGGAGAATATTCTCTGACATTACTTACCCATCCGGGATGACATACACTTGGACTCATGCAGTTATTCCCATGTCTTCAGGAAATACTCCTTGAAGGCAGAGGATTGCCTGGCAATGATGGGTGAACTAAGTGCTCCTGCCCTCGTCAGTCTCAGAGGCTGGTTTGGGGGTTACATCCAAAACCGGTCACTGAAAGTGTTAGGGGGGTTGGCGAGGGACGGGGCAGTGCTGGGGCGGGTCGCAAGGGACAGTTTCCAAGGAAAGACCAGGTTGTCTTCTTTAAATTCGCGGGAGCGGGGAGGGAAGGGATGGAGGTAGGATGCTCCGGAGCTCCAGAGGAACGTGCGAGAGGAACACGTGCAACACAGACACCCCCCGACCTGGGCCCGAGCTCCTTCCCCGCTGCGACCTCGGTGTCCCCCCTCGGGACGCACAGGTTTGTCCTTGGAGGGCTGGTCAACACTCTCAGCCTCCTCCGCTCTACACAGGTCTGGGAAGACTCCAAGCCTATGAAGTGCTCCGCTCCGGAGCCTCCAGGCACCCACAGTACTGTGAGGAAAATAAGCTTTTAAAAGAATTCCACGATAACATCATAACGTCAGTAGCTTATTAAGGTTATTGAAGTGTGGACATGATATAATGAAGCCAGAAAGAAGGAGGTAATTACTGGTGTTTGGTACAGGAATAAAATACCTACAAGCATACATGAGCAAACCTGAACTATGGTAAAGAGGTTCTTACACATGGAGGGAAAGCCTATTTATATCAATTCTAAGATTTTGTACTATAAACATATGTAATAAATAAAAAAGTATCAGATATTTTTCAAGATGACTTCATCAGACACACTATTGCCTGAACCATACCCTATACACACATCCCTATAATTAATTCCGATTTCAGAAATTAAGAACTAAATTCTTCATTTAAATTAATGTAAAGCCAGATCATTTTGTGCTCTCTGATAATAGACAGTTTGCATTGTGGGGGTACCAGAGCACTCACAAATGATGGCTAGAAAAAAACCCACAAATTGTTTTCAAACTTAGTTTATTTATTCATGTAAAAAGATACATTCACTGGGGCCCCTGGGTGGCTCAGTTGTTAAGTGTCTGCCTTCAGCTCAGGTCATGGTCCCAGGGTCCTGGGATCGAGCCCCGCGTCGGGCTCCCTGCGCGGGAAGCCTGCTTCTCCCTCTCCCCGTGCTTGTGCTCTCTCTCTCTCACTATCTCTCTTTCTCTCAAATAAAAATCTAAAAAAAAAAAAAAAAAGATACATTCACATGTTTAGCAAATCAGAAAATATAGAAAGACATAAAATGAACTTCTGCCTACTATGCCTCCATTTACCTGGTTTTTCTCAAAACAGGAAACTATTCTTACAGTTTATTTTTTATTCTTCCAGAGATTCTTCCTGTACATAACATCAAATTAAATATATTTTATTCCATTTGATACCATTACTCTGGAATTGCTTTTCTTTCATTGATTAAAATCTCCCACGGATGTCACGCCCTATCTGCACATTTGAACTTGCTCATTTTTTCAAAAATTTTATAAAATCCCTTTGTAAGGATGAATATTTATGGATGGAGGGATGTTTTCAAATAACTAGAAAAATAATCTCTTTGGCTGGATATTTGTTTCTTAAAAAATAACTCTGTAACGTATAATATTTTCCTACTGTAATTCTCACATGAACAATTACATTTATAGGATCAGGTCCTAGAAGTGGAATTACTGGGTCAAAAGGTAAATGCTCTCGTAATTTTGATAAACTTGGCCAAATTGTTTCCTCACTTCTTACTCCTGGAGTCTTGGTAGTGAAGGAGCCATCTTCCCAACGTGAGAATTTAAGCTACTTCTTGAGGATGGCAGGATGGAAAACAAGATGACTGAGTCCCTGTTCATGGTCTCCTGTGTCAGCTCAGGGCCCAAGGTCCCCAGTTTCTTTTATGAGAACAAGTTTCATTCCATCTTTAAGATATCTGTTACATGTTCACGTTACCTGTACTTGTTTTATTTTTAAACACAGCATAGCAAAACTAATGGTTGTTTCAAGCTTCCTTACTGAAAGGATCAATGACAAAACAGACATTTTTTTAGTTTTACTGAGTGTGCCAAACATTCAACCACATGTCTATCTCTGTGAATCAGCACGAATGGGCTGAGAATTGCCTAACCAAGACTTAGAAACTCTCGAACAATTAATATGAAAGAATTATTCTCTAAGGAGGAATTTAAGCTTAACAAAATAATACAATCTGACCAATAAAAGAAAAGAAAACAAAGCACCAGCAGGAGAACACTGTGCGCGGCTCTCATCTCAGGGGGCTGTGGTAGAGAACCTCGGGTTTCTGCAGGTAGCCGGCATGCTTGTGGTGCTTTGGAGAACGCATACCGTGGAGACACTGGCCAGCCCATGAGACCCAGAAGCAGGAAATCTCCCAGGGCCATGGGAATGAGAAAAACCCACTTCGTTGTCTGGCTTGCTGGTAGAAAAACACAGTAGCCTTCGCTTTTACCAATTTGTGACCTGTTTAGGCTGCTGATGTTTCTCGTGTAATAGAGTAAGTTCATGCTGAGCAAGGAATTGAGTATCCAAAAGAAGAGGAAAGAGGGAAGGATACGCCATGTGGATGCGGGCTTGAAGCTGGTGCGCACGGAGGCTCTGGGGCTGATGGTGGTGCCTGGACCACAGTGAGGAAGCTGCAGGTGCAGGTCCAGAGGCCCCGGGCCACCCTCTCGAGGTGCGCAAACATTTTACAGCCTGTATCGTCCGGGAAGTTTCGCAAACCGCAAGTTTCTATTGTTTTTAGTGTTACCTTGGAAAAAAGTATTATGATATTTGTAAAAGCCAAGTGGATGAGAATTAGATGTACAGATTTCTTTTTAGTGTCCCCAAAGAAAATGCACATGTAATTCACAAAAACAAAGACGTTCCCCACCATGCCAGGTCCAATTACAGAGAGGAATATTGTTCCTTTAATAATCATCAGAAACATCTCTTATTTCATGGGCAGGAAATCTTTGGATCTAGCAAACACCTCTTGAAGAAAGCAACAGTAATGATGATATGTATCTGCAAAGAATAATATCAAAGGGCTTTTCTAGTGTATAAAGGACAGTCAGGATATATGTAATGGAGCAGATTTTTGTACAAAGAACTCTCTATTCCTTTCCCTGGGAGCACTGTTTGTAGATCATCCAATGTGGCTTCAAATGCAATCTTGGGAATAAGAATACAAAAACCTAAATTTGCAATCTAGATTTTGGTTTCTGGCTCCATGCCAGCAAAGACAACCTATGTGCTCAATAGTTTATATATTCCAGATATTTTCAATCTCAGCATGGGCTGAATTGAACTAAAAGTCCCCCAACCAATGTCACCCTGTGTTTTCTACTTCGTCATATGATATTACCATCAGCCAACTGCAGAAAATCTGGGTCTTCTTCTTAACCACTCCACCTCCCTACACCCCACAACAGGAACTTAGAATAACTCCTCTTGCTTCCACATCTTTCATAGTTCACAAATTTAGCCTGTCTTATCTGTCATCGTGCCCCTTCTTATATTCAGCATCCATCACATACCTGTTTGATTAGTATAACAATTTCCTGGTTTGTCTCCTGATTATTTCAATTTTTATATCTCTGATGCATACACCTTAATAGTTCCAGACTTGTCTTTTAAAGCCCAGAATGATTCTGTGAGTTCATTGCTTACAAGTTTTCAATGGGTTTTTCTAGTTCTCAACATCAAATCAAACTGCATAGCCTTTTGAGATAGGACCCCAACTTTTAAAGCCTAATCGGCCAACGACCTCCAGAAACAGTTTGTGGGCTGCAAAACTCAGATCTGACCCTAGGCAAGGGTGTGGGGGGACCTTGGAATGCTGCCTGCAAGGGTCATTATAGGAGGTCTGAGCCCCACTGAGGAATCTGAGGAGACTCTATGGGAAGCCTGGATAACTTCAGGATGTGTTTCTATTTCCCAGGGAGGAGGAGTGGGGTGTTAGGAAAAGACAATTAAGAAGGAACTGGGTGCTGTCAGGAATTGAGGGCAGTTTATGAATTAGGGATCCCTAATACTGGTGAAGTGAAGCAACATGGGGAGGGGCATCTTTGGTAAGAAAAGGGAAATCACTCAAACAAACGGTTGTAATGGCCTTTCACCATTGCTGAATAACCCCGGAGAAACAATGTTTTCAGGTAATTTAGCAGTCAGCTTTACCACGTCTGTTTTCCCAACCTGGTTAACAGCAGAACTGATTCGATTGTAACCAGTCCAAACCCACTGTCAACCCTTCAGGCCTGCATAAAAACTTACTCTTCCATCATTAACCTAACCAATCTCATTTTTCACCTAGAAATTCATTTAAAACTGCTGACAATTTCCCCCAAAATAAACCAGGATGTTTGATTTAACTTCCAGGATTTGCATAGATTCTATATACTTGGGAAGCCTTTCCACAAGCCTTCACCCCACTCCCCATATCCTACCAAAGTTGTAAAAATTTAATGACCGATATTCAATACTTTTCTGTATAAAATGTTTCCCATTTTTCCAGGCTTCTTTCCATCTTCCCCAAATTTCACAGTTCTGAGTCCGAATTGGGACCACTTTCTGTATCACCTAATAAACGACGTCTCTTTCTTTCTGACTGAATAATAGGAACAATGTCAGAGGGGGGAGGGATGGTACTCTCCCAGATTATGTTTTGGAAATGGTCAAGTAAACAACTGTAAAAGACATGCTTCACACTCAGTAGTTGGGTGAAACCCATTCTGGATCTGACACCTACCAGCTGAGCCAAGTCAGTGCGTCACTCTCAGCCTGTTTTCTCCACTAAAATATGAGATGAGGGCTTCCTGCTACAGAGGCTGTGGTTAAGTGAACGTGGACAGCCTCAGGGTATTCAAACCTGGCAGTTCAAAAGTAGGAATTTGCAATGGAAAAAAGACAGTCTCTTCAATAAATGGTGCTGGGAAAATTGGACAGCCACATGCAGAAGAATGAAACTCGACCATTCTCTAACACCATTCACAAAGATAAACTCAAAGTGGATGAAAGACCTCAATGTGAGACAGGAATCCATCCAAATCCTAGAAGAGAAGACAGGCAGTAACCTCTTTGACATCGGCCACAGCAACTTCTTTCAAGATACATCTCCAAAAGCTAGTGAAACAAAAGCAAAAATGAACTTTTGGGACTTCATCAAGATAAAAAGCTTCTGCACAGCAAAGGAAACAGTCAACAAAACAAAGAGGCAACCCACAGAATAGGAGAAAATATTTGCAAGTGACATATCAGATAAAGGGCTGGTATCCAAGATCTATAAAGAACTTCTCAAACTCAACACCCAAAAAACAAATAATCAAGTCAAAAAGTGGGCAGAAGATATGAAAAGACACTTCTCTGAAGAAGACATACAAATGGCTGACACATGAAAAAATGTTCATCATCATTAGCCATCAGGGAAATCCAAATCAAAACCACACTGAGATACCACCTCACACCAGTTAGAATGGCAAAAATGGACAAGGCAAGAAACAACAAATGTTGGAGAGGTTGTGGAGAAAGGGGAACCCTCTTACACTGTTGGTGGGAATGCAAGCTGGTACAGCCACTTTGGAAAACAGTGTGGAGGTGCCTCAAAAATTTATTTATTTATTTATTTTAAAGATTTATTTGAGAGAGCAAGAATGAGAGAGAGAGAGAGAGAGTACATGAGAGGGGGGAGGGTTAGAGGGAGAAGCAGGCTCCTCACTGAGCGGGGAGCCTGATGCGGGACTCGATCCAGGGACTCCAGGATCATGACCTGAGCCAAAGGCAGTTGCTTAACCAACTAAGCCACCCAGGTGCCCCCTCAAAAATTTAAAAATAGAGATACCCTATGACCCAGCAATTGCACTACTGGGTATTTACCCCAAAGACACAGATGTAGTGAAAAGAAGGGCCCTATGCACCCCAATGTTCATAGCAGTAATGTCCGCAATAGCCAAACTGTGGAAAGAGCCGAAATGCCCTTCAACAGATGAATGGATAAAGAAGATGTGGTCCATATATACAATGGAATATTACTCAGCCATCAGAAAAGATGAATACCCAACTTTTACATCAACATGGATGGGACTGGAGGAAATTATGCTAAGTGAAATAAGTCAAGCAGAGAAAGTCAATTATCATATGGTTTCACTTATTTGTGGAACATAAGGAATAGCATAGAGGACATTAGGAGAAGGAAGGGAAAAATGGGGGTGGGGAATTGGAGGGAGAGATGAACCATGAGAGACTATGGACTCTGAGAAACAAACAGGGTTTTGGGGGGGGGAGGATTGGTTAGCCCAGTGATGGGTATTAAGGAGGGCATGTACTGCATGGAGCACTGGGTGTTATATGAAAACAATGGATCGTGGATCACGACATCAAAAACTAATGATGTACTGTATGGTGACTAACATAACATAATAAAAAAAAAAAAGTAGGAATTTGCCAACAGCCCCTGTCACTTTAATCCTAATGGCTACTAATAGGTGCCCCATCCAGCCGGCATGTGGTGGGGGAAGGTGACTTACACGGATGGTGTTCTTATCAATATTAGGATCCGGAGGCTTAAGGACGCAGGCAGGAGAAAACCTTCCAATTACCCCCATGCACTTGGGGGATGTGTCACACACTGGGGAAGACAGAGCTGGCTCATAGGCAAACACAGGAATGCACCAAATGAGGGCTACGAGGTTCATCACTGCAGGTGATGCTTGCACAGGCCGGGTGCAGGGGCCACGGAGGCTGAAGGAACAGCTGCTCCCAGGAACTGGATCAGCTCTAGCCCATCTCGATTTCCGGATAAAGAAAGTGGGCCCCCTCAGTGAGAGCCCACCCCAGAGCTCTCCCGTGGGACCACAGCCTGAACTCGGGACCGTGCCCACATGTGTCTGGAGGCACATTTGCTGGAACTGGTCCCCATCATCTTTCTGGCCCCGGGGACATACCTTTGCAGGATCAGGAGGCCAGGTGCTCAGGCTCACAGACCCTCTCAGGAATTGCCTTCCTTAGTCAAAGACAGAAGCACCGTCCCTGCGTCTGAGGGAAAGTTTCTCTGGCACAGGGAGGGAGACAAGAATCCATCAGGTATGCTCACGGGCTACCTGCTGTGCAGCCAGGCTCTTTGCCGCTCCTTCTGGCAGGTGAACCCTCCCCCTCCCCAAGCCATATATGTACCCTCTGGATTTGAGGAGCTGTTGACTAACATAACCTGGGACCAAGACTTCACTTTTCAAAGCTGTCAGCCTGTCAAGGAGGAGAAAACCCTTGGCAGAATCTCAGTCCCTGAAGTAGAGCTTTCCCTGTCCCTCCACAATTACAGCAAGTGTTGGGTTCAGAACTGTTCTCAGTCTTAATTAGGCTTAATTATTTTAATAGGAAGGATGTGCAGTGGGAAAATGAACAACTAGTGAGGCTTCCAGATCCAGCCTTTCCCATTTTTCTGGCCCCTCCTCACCTTCCCTAAGTTCCAAGGCTGTGAATCAGAATGGGGACCAGCTCCCAAACACATCGCAGTCGCTTTCCTTTTTTTCTCGAGGTTTTCTTTTTGCACGGGGAAGTAACAACGGATGGCTGGAAATTCTGTTTTCTGAGCACATCACAACTGTGGATCTGGAGAGGACAAGAATCACCATGCTCCTCCTGTGCACGTGTGGTTTTAGTGGGGAAATGATTTTCCTCCTACCCTCTGAGTTCCAAGCTGGGACCTCTGAAATAAAAGACAGACCAACAAGAGAATAGCAAGCAGGCATTTATTAACACGTATACCTCACATACACATGGAGATACCCGGAGAAAAGTGAGTAACTCTCTGAGGTGGCTTGGAACTTGGGCTAAATGCCATTGTAATAAGGAAGGGGATGGGAGATGGTAATTTTCCAGAAGTGAGGGAAGACAAGATCCCACAGACACAGAAAGCACAACACAGTCTTAGCAGATTAAATAGAAGGTGATCTCATCAGATGCATTGCAGTGCAATTTATAACACAAAAGAGTAAAAGATTTTAAAGCAACCAGAAAAAAGATTTCTGAGGAAAGGATGTGCAAATTGACATAGATTTCTCAAAAGCAAAATGTAAAAGCCCGAAATGATAAGATGTATTTTGAAACCGTTAGGTAAAAAATGCTGTCAACCCAGAGGGTTATACAGAGTAAATTTATCTTTCAAGAATGAGGATAAAATAAATATCATATGAGATGAAGTAAAACAGCAATATCACACTATCAAAGCTTTACCAAGGAATCTTCAAGTTCACACTTGAAGAATTACAAAAAAAAAAAAAATCTAAGAGAGTTAAACTGTAAATGAAAAAAACAGAAATTGGTAAATAGGTAAACATAAGCAAATATTGCCAGTATAAGAGAATAATGATGCTGACATATGATGTCTCCTTTGTTGATTGAAAAGGTAGGAATTAAAACACTGGCTCGGAATACTTTAAGAGGCAGAAGCAATTAGATGTAAAATGTGTTAGAGTGCTGTAGTGCTTGGAGGAGGTTATGAAGTAGATTAACTTCAGGCTCTGTAAAGTCAACCATGTATGATGAAATTTTCCATAATAAGCACACAAAGAACTGAAAAACTGAATACCACACGGCTGAGTAGAGGAGAACAGTAAAATAAAAGGGGGAATCAGCAAAACCAGAAATCTAGTCGAAAAAGACAAACAAGAAGAAATGATAAGCACAAATATGGGAAAAATACAAATCAAAGAGATGTTGAATACAAATCCAAGTATATCCGTATATCCTACAACACGTTAATGCCTAAGCAGCTTTATCCGGGAACCACCAGATCTCTAGAAACAAACCTGTAGGCTAAATAAATCTGATTTGTTAGTCAAGAGATAGACGGAGGACATTCCAGAGGAACCATGGAATGGTCTCTCATATAAATGAAAGATATGAAGCATCTATTGTAATGTTTGGGTTTCTGCTAAAGGATTCCTAGTAGGGGCTCAGGGAAGCAGAATTGGTTAATGTTTCTGAGATCAGATTAGTAATTAGGAGACGCCAGCATTAAGTAAGAATTGGCTGCAACCATGAGTCCAAGGTGATTTAGCAACTGAGTATTCCCAGTAACAGATAGATATATAAAAACTGGTTTTGGGATATCATTGGTATGAAAGTAGTAGTCATTTCAAGAGGGGCATTTACAGTGTTTTTCAGCTGCTCCATGGCCTTGGAGGAAAGGGTGTTACCTGTTCACTTTGCAGCCTGCTTTATCTGTGTATGTTCTCTCAGCCTGATAAATACTTTTGTTCTCTTTTTCAGTATGAGCTGATTTTCACTCTTTCAGTCTGGGAGACGTTTTACTCTTTCAAACACCAAACATTTATATAATGCTTCACAAATATTAAATAATTTAATTTTATTACCATTGTTTTATTGCTGAGAAAGCAACAAGTAAGTAAATCACTTTTCCAAGGTCTTAGAGCTAGCAATTAATAGAAGTAGGCATCAAACTCAGGAAAAGTAATTCCAGAGCCAACTATTATTCTTTTTTGCCTATGAATATTGTATTATAGGAAACTAAATATTAAATACTGCTATTTTCCCTCTTCTAGAGGCCGACCCAACATATAATGACAGATCAGGTTAACATGTGGAATAAGATACCTTGACTTATAAAAACACTAAGAATGTAGGAAAACCGATGTTAATAGAAGACAAAACAGTGAAGACAAGAAAGCATTACTGCAACCAGAGAGGGTTTCTATATAGTGATAAAATGTCCAAATCATATAATAAAATAATTCTCAACTATATGTACTTATTAACACAATCTTAAAATATATAAAATAAAAGTGATAGAACTACAGGGAGAAATTTACATATCCACCAGCATAAAATTTCAACATATCTTTTTCACTTACTGATAGGTAAATAATACCAGAAATCAGTAAAAACATTTAGAACAACATAATTAATAATTTAAAAGCTGTATAGACGCTTACATCCTAAAATTAAAGAATATATGTGTTATTAAGAAGGTGTACAAAACACCGTGGGGCCATAAGGTCTCAAAAAATATTTTAAAAACATAGTTCAAAAATAAAAGTATGGTTAAAACCATATTATCTGAAAAAATAGTTAATTTAGAAATAAGTATCAAAGGGGCGCCTGGGTGGCTCAGTCGTTAAGCGTCTGCCTTTGGCTCGGGTCATGGTCCCAGGATCCTGGGATCGAGCCCCGCATCGGGCTCCCTGCTCTGCGGGAAGCCTGCTTCTCCCTCTCCCACTCCCCCTGCTGTGTTCCTGCTCTCACTGTCTCTCTCTCTGTCAAATAAATAAATAAAATCTTAAAAAAAAAAAAAAGAAAGAAAGAAAGAAGTATCAAAAGGTAAAACATAATATTTCCCTGCTTTATTTTCATTTATCACATATGGAAACATTCCAAAACAATATACACTTAAATTGGCTTGTTTGAAACTCTATTAAATTGCACCTTGCAATTCAATCTCGTGTTTTCTTCATGGAATTCCTCATGTCCACCTCTTCTCTAGGCCTATTTAGGAACTCCGCAACCGTGGACACTGTGGTCGAGAAGATACCCACACACTCACGCACACTGTACTTTGGAGGAAGCACAGATGTTATACTGAGGGACTCGAAGAACTGAATGGAAACAACGTGAGCGGGACAAGCGCACGGCCGGGCAGGACAGGGTTGAGGCTGGGTCCTCAGGGAGATGCCCCTGCGGACGGCAGGTGCTACTGCGCGGCGTCCTTCCAGGACGGATGGGAACCCCCCGCAGGCTCTACGCTCCAGTCCCTCTGTGCTTGGGCCACAGCGCACGTCCCTCCGCTCCTCCCACGAGGGCCTCCCTGACTCGCCGCCGTCCAGGCTCAGCCCGCACCAGCCATCCCAGCGCTTTCCTTCGCAGTCACCGCGGGCCACTCAGAAGGGAGGGGTCTGGGTGGAGACCCGCGAAGGATCATTTCAGCCAGCCGGTGTTGCCGCGTGCTGGTGAATCTCAAAATCAGCTTCCCGGCTCTGCTTGAATGGACACAGGAGAAAGGAGCCATCCCTGTCGTGGCATTAGGACTCGGACAGCTCGAGTGGAGGCTCAGTCCCCCCGCTCGGAGCCGCGTGCGCCCCGGACTGCAGGCCGTGCGCTCCCCCAGCCCCTGGCGCGGTTCCTCGGGAAGCTTACCGACCGAAGGGGCACACTACAGTGGCTGAGTTGGAGGAACTGGTTCGCAGGCACCTAGCCAGCGCCCAGAAGTCCCCCTCCGGCTCTTTTCTAGAAACTTCCGTCATGGGTAGCCAGGATTCTGACTCTACCACCACATGATCTTTTATTATCAGTGTAGAGTGGAGTTTGAAAATATTCCGGAAGCGCCCACTGGTGACCCTCAGGTGCTTCTTCCTGCGCTTTGGTGGTGACCGGGGTGTGCGGGGCGGCAGGAGCCCTAATACGGTTACGGGGAGCTGGGCCTCCCCGGGCTGTGCCGGGCTAGGTGCTCGTCCTTGCACTGCCTCCCACTCATGACTGCACGTTTACTAGAGTTGGGGTCAGGATGTTTCTGGGCTCAGCGAATTACAGAGCATCAGGGAGAGGGAAGGTGTGCCCCGGGGACCCACATGGTGCAGGGGGAGCCCGTACCCCTGGCAAAGCCAGAACTGGTGACACTGACGTCGTGACCTCAGTGAGTCCGCCGTGAGCACGGGGACTCGGGGAAGTACAAACAGGGCCTGCAGGTGCGGCTCGGCCGGACCCCCCCACACACACACCCCCCCCCAGGGCAGGGCTGCCCAGAGCCGCCCAGGTGAGCACACCTCACAGCCATGGACGCGGCAGCTGTGGCTTGGGCAGCAGGTTGTCGGGGGCAGGGCTGGCGAGGGGCAGGCGTGAGGGAGCAGACGGAGCTCCTCTGTCCTTGTGCAGGACGAAGTGCCAGGACCCAGGGAGAGACAGCTGAGCGGTTCCCAGCCCCTCCAGAGACACCTGCTCCTGTCTGGTGTGCGAGGGGCTGTTGTGCTGCCACAGTGCCCGAGGCTGCCGCTTCCTAACAGGCGGGGCGGGTGCGGGAGCCCCGGGCGCCCAGGGCATCTCCCCCAGGGGTGTGGGAGCCAGCGCGGTCTGCAGGCTCCCCTCAGCAGGTGGCTGTTTTCCCTGGTATTTAAGCTCGCGTGTTGTTTCTGGGATCCTTCTGTCTTCCTTCTGGGCCCTGCTTGCCTGCTCTATGAAGATTTTATTTATTCTGATGCTTTCCTTCTGCAGCCGCCCAAAGTGACACAGTACATTATTATAGAGAATTTCTTTTTTAAAAAAGGTGTGGGAACACGTAGTAACATGAATAGTTGTTTTTAGAAAGTGATTCTGTGATGCTTGCGGGCACCGACCTAGCACGGCATCCATCAGCTCATTTAATCCTCAGGACAGGCCTGCATAGCACAAAGTATCACCCTGTCTTATGGATGAGAACCTTGGAGAGGCCAGATAATATATCCAGAGTCCTCCAGACAGGAGCTGGGAAGGCAGTCTTTAATTCCAGAAAGGCTGATTGCAAACTCGCTCATGTGAACGTCGTTCTACTTCTCAGATTTAATGATACTGCGCAAGCCTCTAGAATATGCATTGATTCCCACAGCCTGCATTTTGTTCTTCCTTAAATGACAGAAGAGGCTTTGAAAGCTTATTAAAATATATATAAACTCTCTTTCCAATATCCTGCAGATCACATATAGGAGTGTATCTTTGACACATCTGAGGAAACACTCAAGTCATCCCAGGTGGATTGGCTTCTCCAACTCATTCAGTTTGACATTTGTGAAAGAACACAAATCAACTCAAGTCTCTCTCCAAATGAGCTCACAAACTCATCTCTGAGTAACAGGCAGTTTTACGACATAACCGTATGTCTCGTTTCATAACGTTTTCATAAACGATTTCTTGGGCATTTCGTAGCAGGCATGTGCTGGGTGACGGAGACCCTGGGTGGACAGAGAGCACCTCTCAAGCGCTCTGCTACTGAGGGGAGGAAGGAGGCAGGTAAACAGATGGTAGCAACAGAGCCCAGTGAATTCAGGGAAAGTCGCCAGACAGTAAAATTCTGAGCTGATGTAGGACAGATGAGCAGCAGTTAGCTGTGGAAAGGGGGCAGCGGAGGACAAGAACGTCTCAGCATCTGGAGTTTAGGCACATCTGTTGGCAGGGGAGTTGAAGGTCATTCAGAAATAAATCTGGTGAGGAGAGGAGGCCAAACTGTGAAGGACAAGCATGTTTAGACAGAAGGTTTTTATGTGAAGCCATATAGGGTTTGTAGGCAGTGAAGCAAAAGGAACAGATTCATGGTTCAAAAGCTCATTTTGGCTATGATATAGAAAGAGAATAAACAAAAAGAGTGATACCATTCATGAAATGGCTATATAAATCACAGCATGAGATATTGAGGAACTTGACCTTCATGGTGGGGCATTTCTGATGGAGAAAGTCACTAAATTTGACAAAAGGGAAGAGAGTGAGTCAGTAAGATGTGCGTCTTTGGTTGAATCCCATGGAGCCAGAGCTCTTCCTCTGATGATTTGCTGGGGGAAGGCTTCAGGAGAGGGGGAGCATGGGAACAGCACAGACGGGAGAAAAAAACTCTGCTCCAGTCTGACTCGACCCAGGTGGAAAATTGGGAACACAAATATTACCAGAGTCAGTCCCCCCATAAGGCAAGGGCGCTGGACTTTCCTCCTGCCCTTGGAGGGGGAGGGTAAGCCACATAGCCTGCCCTGTGAAACTACTCTCATTTAGCCCAGTACAGTTCCTTGGAGAAACTACAACTCTCTGTCAGCCCAGTATTCACAGTCTCTGAGGGGTAAGTGTGCACAGGCTGGTACAGTGGACCGAGGGGGAGCACGAGCTCAGTGCTCTGCAGTGAGATCATTTACTGGGTATGAGTAGTGAAGAAGGAGCATCTAAAATGGTGTTCAGCATGATAGCATAGAAATTGACAGAGTGATGTTGCCCTTTGCCGAGCTGTTGTCTTGGGAAGAATGTTGTCGCATAAATTATATACACGAGGGTTACATGTATAGGGAATAGAAGGACCTCTTGGATCAGCAGGTGGATGCCCTAGTGTGGAGTATATGAGGGATGTCTGGGCTGGATGTTTAAATTGTAGTTCTCACCATGACCATATCAACTGAAACAGGAGAAAAAGAAGAAAGAGCAAAGAATGAGATTGGAGACATGCAAGTGATAGAACCATGTACCTTTACAAACTTCAGAACCAAAAGTGTTCTTTTCACTGGAGTAGACAGAAAAGCCACAGACCTAAACTATGTAATCTTTACTTATTTGTGTCTATCAAAAGTTCTTCCTAGCTCTTTGCATGATGTCAGAAGATGATTTGGAGTAAGATCTTACTTCAAAGAAACTCCAGCCCTGAGATCAGAGCTACTCAGAGTGCTCTCATGCTCACGACCTGTTTTCTTCTCTTTTGTTGGGCAGATTTCATTTTCTCCTTCCGCCTAGGCTCCTTCTTGACAAATAATTACACCACAGTAAGATCATCCAGGGAATAATCTTGCTTTCTCTTCCTGGACCTGGAACTGTGGGGAACCTCTTTCTATTGGTGAGACAGGGATACACTTTGCTCATGAGACCTGGGGGAAAAAAAACAAAAAAACAACCCATGGACCTTATCCTCATCCATTTGGCTTTTGCAAATACAACCATTCTCTGTACCAAAGATATAACCATCTTTTTTCATCTCAGAAATTCCTTAGGCGATGCTGGTTGCGAGACTGCGCTTTATCCGGGGAGCGCGGCCCACGGTCTCTCAGTCTGCAGCGCCTGCCTCCTCGGCGTGGTCCAGGCCATCAGCAGCAGAGGAAGCTCAAACCACAGACTGCACGCAAGTGCCTCCCAATCTGCTCCTCTTCGGGATCTGCAATTTCCTGAGAAGCTCCAGCTTGCTCTGCTACATCACGGCAGGGGACAGAGTGAGCACATCTGGGATCAGCATCTGATCGCTACTGAGACATGCTGCATCTGGGCCACTGGCCCCTGGCTTTTCCCTACTCTCACGGCTCTGCACAAGGTCATCTTTCGGAGTCTCATGGAGCAGTGAGCTCACAGCTCTTCATCCATATAAGCGTCACCAGAGTGTGCCCTACCTTCAGGGCTCCAGGTTTCAAAGAAACTCCAGCCCTGAGATCAGAGCTACTCAGAGTGCTCTCATGCTCACGACCTGTTTTCTTCTCTTTTGTTGGGCAGATTTCATTTTCTCCTTCCGCCTAGGCTCCTTCTTGACAAATAATTACACCACAGTAAGTATTAAATTACCTCTAACATTTGGTCATGCCAGTCTCAGCCCCTTTGTGCTGATCAGCAGGGATGCCCCCCTGGCTCACTGCTGGGGTGCTCACTGAGAAATTGGGAAAACTGCTTTCTACGTTGATTCTGTTCATAGCTAAAGGTAGATTGTGTAGTACTATTTTTTGCCCAGCACAAATTCTGTCCAGCATAAACTAGAAGTTTATTATACTATATATATATATATATAATACACTAGAAGTGTATTATAAAACTAGTAGGCTAGTCTGGTCTTCTGAGAAGCAAACGCCAAGATGCAATTAAATGTGCAGAGATGTGATCAGGGCAAAAGCCTGAGAGAAAATGGAGAGGGAGCCAGGAAGGCTGAAGAGTCAGCTGATGAAGATAAGTGTGATCCTGAGTGAAGGACAGACAGTAGAAGGTTGGGTGGAAGCATCCTAGATCAGCTTCCAGCCTAAGCAGAGTTGAGCAAGGGAGTTCTGGAGCTAAATTTGGCCATGAGCAGAATCCCTGGAACACTTCCAAACTCATTTTAAGAGACTAGCATCACTTTGATACCAACATCGGAAAAAGGACATTGCAAGATAAGAAAATCACAGGCTAACTTTGCTCATGAATGTAGATGCAACAATTATAGACAAAATATTAGCAAATGGAGCCCAACAATATATAGAAAGGATAATATTTATTCCAGAAATGTCAGAAGGGCTTAATATTCAATAAATCAAGGAATATAATGAATCTCATAAAGACAACAAAGGGAGAAAATACATACATTCATTTTAGTAGAGCCCTAAACACACTTGACAAAAAGCAACACCCTGTCACTAAAAATATAAATAAAACTTCTCTAGAAAATTATAATAGAAGGTAAGTTTCTTCATTTGAGATTAACTATAGGAAAACCACAGTTGACATCATATTCAATGCAGAAATTTTAAATGCTTTTCTCTGAGGTTGGAAATGAGACAAACATTTATCATCATCATTTCTACTCAGCATTATTCTGGAGATTCTAGCCATTATGAGAAGGTAAAAAAAAAAAAAAAAAGAAAATGGAATGAAATAAGTAAAAGATTCTTTAAGCACCATTAATAAAATTGTGTGTGCAGAAAACTTGAAACAGTGAAAAAGAAATAAAATTAGCAAGTTCAGTGGATGGAAGGTCAATATAAAAAATAATTGCCTTCTGGGACGCCTGGGTGGCTCAGTCGATTAAGCGGCTGGCTTCGGCCCGGGTCATGATCCCGGGGTCCTGGGATCGAGTCCCACATCGGGCTCCTTGTTCAGCAGGGAGCCTGCTTCTCCCTCTCTCTCCCTCTGCTTGTGCTCTCTCAGTCAAATAAGTAAAATCTTTAAATAATAATAATAATAATTGCCTTCTACATATTAACAATAAATAATGGAAAAATTTACTAAAAATTTAAAAATCAAATGTATAAGAAAAAAACAAAGAAATCACTTATGCTTTCTTCACTGAAAATTGTAAAACCTAAATAAATGTATAAGAATCTCATGTTCTTGGAAAGAAAAACTCACTATGTTTAAGGTGTCAATTCTTCCCAGATTCTTCTTTTTTTAAGTTGAAGTAGAGTTCAACAGATGAATCACTGAACTCTACCCCTGAAAGGAATAATATACTATATATTAATACACTGAATGTAAATAAAATAAAACAAAATTTTAAAAAATAATTAAAGTGTAGTTGACACACACTGTTACATTAGTTTCAGGGGTAAACATAGTGATTTGACAGCTCTATATGATACGCCGTGCTCCCCACGAGTGTGGCTACCATCCGTCCCCATACAGCACTATTGTAACACCATCCACTATATTCCCTATGCTGTGGTGTTATTCCTGTGACTTACTCACGTTATAACTGGAAGCCCGTATCTCCTACACCCCTTCACCCATTTTGTCTAACGTCCCATCCCCTTCCCTCGGGCAACCATCAGTTTGTTCTCTGTATTTCTGGACCTGTTTCTGGTGTTGGTGTGTTTGTTCGTTTGTTTTGTCTTTTGGGTTCCACTTATAAGTGAAATCATATGGTATTCATCTTTCTCTGTCTAATATATTTCACCTAGCACAATACCCTCAAGAAGACCATCCAAGTTGTCACAAATGACAAGATTTCGTTCCTTTCTTATGGCTCAGCGGGTATTTTATTCCTGTACTAAACACCGGTAATTACCTCCTTATTTCTGGCTTTGTTATATCATGTCCACACTTCAATAACCTTAATAAGCTACTGACGTTATGATGTTATCGTGGAATTTTATTAAAAGCTTATTTTCCTCACAGTACTGTGGGTGCCTGGAGGCTCCGGAGCGGAGCATTTCATAGGCTTGGAGTCTTCCCAGACCTGTGTAGAGCGGAGGAAGCTGAGAGTGTTGACCAGCCCTCCAAGGACAAGCCTGTGCGTCCCGAGGGGGGACACCGAGGACTCAGCGGGGAAGGAGCTCAGGCCCAGGTCGGGGGGGTGTCTGTGTTGCACGTGTTCCTCTCGCACGTTCCTCTGGAGCTCCGGAGCATCCTACCTCCATCCCTTCCCTCCCCGCTCCCACGAGTTTAAAGAAGACAACCTGGTCTTTCCTTGGAAACTGTCCCTTGCGACCCGCCCCAGCACCGCCCCCGTCCCTCGCCAACCCCCCTAACACTTTCAGTGACCGGTTTTGGATGTAACCCCCAAACCAGCCTCTGAGACTGACGAGGGCAGGAGCACTTAGTTCACCCGTCATCGCCAGGCAATCCTCTGCCTTCAAGGAGTATTTCCTGAAGACATGGGAATAACTGTATGAGTTCAAGTGTATGTCATCCTAGATGGGTAAGTAATGTCAGAGAATATTCTCCAGTTACTCTTTGGGACGAGCATCAAAGAATGTAGGGAGAAATGACAAGGATAAGAATCACTTGTATGAGGTTGAGGGCAGAAGGACGAACACTGAGGAGAAACTGGGAAAGGCATGTTGCGGGCGGGGGGAACCACCATCTCCAGGTGTAAAAACACACGGCCTTATTGCATCACCAGAAAATTACAACCTGTATGTTATTTTCACTAAAAGGGTCACCATACAATGGAGTACCTTTGTTTGAGAGGGAAGTATTTTCCTTGTATTGGTTTTCCACAGACCGCTCGATTCTGTGAAGCCAAGTGTTTGGGCAAAGACTCCTACTTTCAGATTTTCTTTCCCATTAATGCAGTTTCATTTTCTCTCCATTATAAATAGCCCCAAACTCTGAATATATTCCCAGGCAGGCCTATGAGGTTTTCGGTGGTTTTGTACTAGGTTATGTGGAAGAGGTGCTGCCGAGTTTGTTTGCTGAAGATGGAGAGGAATGGGAGAAAGCAGGCAGAGAGCGCTGGACCAGCCCCTAGAGGGCAGTACTGAAGCTCTCAGATGAGTGAGACTCTTTTTATGGTATTATTTCCAATTTCCAATGTGGTTTTAAATTGCTATAATAAAATGTCTTTGCTTTTTTTTAAAGAAGATTTTGGGAAAATATTTTTACTAGATTATCTTAAAGATAATAGCTTTTAAACAGAAGGCAATGTAATTGCAAGAACTACTTGAAAGTTGAGAAAAATTGCCAATCATGCTCCTAAATGGGTAGATCTCAAACATCTGTCCATCTAAAACCTATATTCTATTGTTATATAAATATAAAACACGAAAAGAATTGTGAAACGAAATTTCCACTGTCCCAGAGAATCTCGCTTACTCGGGTGTTAGTGGTAACATTGTAAAATGAAACAATTTGGAAACTGGTCAATCTGGTCGATGGCTAAAAAGATTCATAGAGTTCAGGCCTTTGACCAAGTAATTCTCCTAATTATGAATTGCTTAAAAACAAAAGCCCTTCAAGGAGTATGCTAAATATCAAGAGAATAGATTTGGTTGGGTAAAATTGAGGACTAATCTGCCAAATCTGCTCTCAAAAACTAATGTCCCCAAAGCAGGAATACTCCCTTAAGGAAGGAAGGGGTGAACTGCAGAGGTCATATGGTCAGTAAAGATGAAGGTAACCTTCTCCAGGTGAAACTCAGCACACGGAACAGATCTTTCTTTCTTTCTTTTTAATTTATTGATTGAAGTCATCTCTACCCCAAAGTGGGTCTGGCAGCCCTGACTCCCAGACCAAGAGCCACATGCCCTAGCCCCCGAGCCAGCCAGCCGCGGCCTGAACAGACCCCTGAAGGGCGCCTATCCCCAACTGGAAATGCCAGGAGCAGACTTTTGAAAACATTCGTGAATCTCTCACACCAAAAGCACAGAGCCGACGAAGGTGGGACTTGAACCCACGCGTGCAGAGCACAATGGATTAGCAGTCCATCGCCTTAACCACTCGGCCACTTCGTCTCCACACTCCGGCCCCTGGGGTACTGAATTCCAGAGCTTACCCGGGAGCTCCGGCGCCTCGGATGGAAGGACCAGGAGAGGCTCGGGGACGTCCGCGGGACATGGGGGTGGCCGGCTTCTACACGAGTGGACCAAGGACTGGCCTGGGAGCCTCGCGATGGGAAAAGGCGGGGTCCGCTCTCCCAGGACCCAGGACAGGGGTCGAGCGGCGACCGCAGCACCTTCCCGCGGGGTCGGGGTCCCCCGGGGGCGCATGCGCGCAGGCGGTGGGCGTGGCCGGCGGCGTGGGAACTTGTGGGCGGTGAGCACCTGCGCGCCGGGGGCGCCCACCTGAGCCCACCTGAGCCCGCCGCGGGCAGGGGCTGCCACGGCCGGTGCCCCCGGAGCCGACGTCGGGGGCCCTGGCGAGTCGGGACTGGGGGTTCGTGGGAACCGAGACAGTGTGGGCGGTTAGACGGCGGGGCCGCGTGGGGCCGCGCCCCGTTCCTACTCCGGGTCCTTACTGCCTGGACGCGGCGGGGTGACACTGCGCAGGGAGGGGCCCTTCGCTCGTGGGGCTCTTCCCCGCCCCTCCGCCTCCGACGAACCGGGAGTTCAGTGTCCTAATCGTTTCAGATGTAAAATTTCATGATTCAGCGCTTCCACCGGACACCCAGGGTTCATCACAGGTGCCCTCCTAACCCCCAGCCCCCAAGTCCCCATCCCCCGCCCGCCTCCCCTCTGCTGCCCCTCAGTGTGTTCTCCAGAGTTACGAGTCTGTTCCTTGGTTTTCCTCTCCTCCCCGCCCCCCCGCCACTGTTTGTTTGTTTTGTTTCCTAAGCTCCGCATATGCGTGAGGTCATACGGTATTTGTCTTTCTCTGACTGACTGATTTCGCTCAGCATTCTACTCTAGCTCCATCCAGGTGGTTGAAAACCGCAAGAGTTCATTCTTTCTTACGCTGAGTAGTATTCCGTCCTATGCGTACATACACCGTTTCTTCTTTATCCATTCACCCGTCCATGGGTACCTGGGCTCTTACCGTAGTTGGGCTATTGCAAATAATGCAGCTCTGAACATCAGGGTGCACGGACCCCTGCAGATCAATATTGTATCCTTTGGGTAAATACCTAGTAGTGCAGTTGCTGGATTGCTCAAGACTAACCTTCAGAAAAGAGAACTGCCCTGTGAAGGTTAGTCTTGAGCAAGTTTTCTAGAGGTGACCGACAGAGAGAGCGAGACAGAGAGAGGGTGTCCCAGACGGAGGAAGGGCCTGAGCAAAGGCAGCGAGGCTCGCAGGACCTAGAGGAATGGTGAGGAGTCCCCGAGAGTTCACGCTCTTGAGCCACAGCTCCTCAGGTCCAGTATTTGCCTCAGGGACTGTTCGATGTTATTTTTAAGAATTTTTTTGTTTGTTTGTTTGTTTTTTTAATTTAGAGATTGTTTCAAACAGAGACAAGTTTGGAGGATAAATATAGCACCACGTTTAACCTTGTGTATGGTGTGAAGAATGGATCTAATTTTAATTTTTCCAAATAGCTATATAATTGATCCAAAAGCCTTTATTAAAATCTTTTTCTCAGGGATTTCAGATACCACTTTTATCTTACAGTAGACTTGCATAGGTAGTTGTATCTATTTGTGAAATTTCTGTTCGGCCCACTGTCTGTCTGCCTACTCATGCACCAGTAACACACTGTTGATTATAGAGGTTTCATTGTATATTTTAACGAGGGGGCCAGTGTCCCTTAAAGGTTTTCTCTTTGGTATTTTCCTAGATATTCCTGTATGTTTACTTTTCCATATTAACTTAATGATAAACTTTTCTAGCTGCGTGGGTATGCTCACTGGACATTTTTATTGGGACCACATTAAATTTGTAAATAGCTTAGGGACTCTTTCCTCCATCAGTCCATGCTGCCATAATGATGCACATGAATGTCCTGACAGATGTTCTCAAGAGCATTAACAGTGCCAAGAAGAGAGGCAAACACCACGTTCTTATTAGGACAATGCCCCAAGTCATCGTCTGGTTTCTCGCTGTGATGATGAAACGTGGTTACATGGCAAATATGAAATCACTGATGATCACGGAGCTGAGAAAATTGTTGTGAACCTCATGGGCAGGTTAAACAAGTGTGGAGTGATCAGCTCTAGATTTGATGTACAACTCAAAGGTCTAGAAAAATGGCAGAATAATCTGCTCCCGACCCACCAGTTTGGTTCCATTGTACTGATAACCTCAGCTGGCATCATGGACCATGAAGAAGCAAGATGAAAACAAACAGGAGGCAAATTCCTGGGATTCTTTTTCTAGGGATGTAATACTTACATGCAAATAAAATGCCTCAATGGACAGATAAAATAAACTAAAATAAATAACTTAGGGAGACCCGAGGTCTTGATGATGTTGTGCCATCCTAATCAAGAATGAGGGTTGTCTTTCCATTTGTTTAAGACTATTCTATGCCTTTCAGTGGTGTTTTAAGTTTATTGCTAAGATTTTGTGTTTTTATAAGTGAGGTTTCCTAATGCATTATATCTCCTAACCAGTAATTATTTGGGTATAAAAATGCTATATTTTTAAAAATTTTTAAAGATTTATTTATTTATTTGAGAGAGAGAGAGCAAGCAGGGGGAGGGACAGAGGGAGAGAAACTTTCAAGCAGACCTGGCACTGAGCTCAGAGCCTGACGTGGGGCAGGATCCCACCACCCATGAGATCACGACCTGAGCTGAAACCAAGAGTCAGATGCTTAACCAACTGAGCGCCCCCGGCGCCCCAGAAATGCTGTTGTTTTTACTTGTTATTTTTATATTATCTTGCTAAATTGTATTATGGTTTGAATTAGTTTTATGCTTGATTCTCTAGGGCAGCACTGCCTAATGGAAATTTCCTTGACAGAAATAGCCTATGTCTCTGCTGTCCAGTATGGTAGCCACCAGCTACCTGTGGCTATGAAACGCTTGAAATGTATGACGAGGGAACTGAATTTGTACTTTTTTGATGAGTTAATTAAATTTAAGTAGCCAAGTATGGCCAGTGGCTTCTCTTTTAGACAGTGCACCTTTAGAGCTTTCCCAGTACACAACATGTCACCTGTAAATATAGTTGTCTATGTTCTTTTCCAGTTCTTACACCTGAAATTGCTGTCTTTAGTCTGTCAGAAAATGTTTTATATGTAGTGAAAATAACAGGCATCCTGGCATCGTTTCTGCCATTAGTGGAAATGCTTTCAGCGTTTCCTCATTAAGATGGTGGCTTTAGGATTGGATTATACATGTGTTTTATCATGAGAAGGAATAATTAATTCTTTTATATTTTCTCAAGGGTTTTTCATAAAAATAGGTGAATTTTAGAACTCTTAATTTGGTGTGATAGTAATAGCTGTCCTAATACTGAATCATCCTTCAATTTCTAGTATAGACCCTGCTTGTTCATGGTGGGTTAATACTGGATAACATTTTATTTTCTTAATATTGGCTAACATTTTACTTCAGATTTTGCATTGGTTTTCAGAGCATGTTGGTCTGAAATTTTCTTTTGGTGGGTATGCTAACTTTGTCAGGTTTGGGCATTAATATTATACCCGGTCATTAAAAGAACTTGGAAGTTTTCTCTCATTTCCTATCAATTGAAACAAGCTACATAGTATTGGGACTGTTTGTACCCCCACAGTTTTGTGGAATGCCCTAGTGAAACCATCTGAGGTGTTTTGTTTTGTTTTGTTTCCTTTGTTTGGTGTGGTATTTTCTTGATTACTTGTCCTCTTCTATGGAAGTTGGGATTGCCATCTTCAAAAGGCATTTTTTTGAAGATCTCCCAGACTTCTGTATGTGAACCAGTGTTTGGAAAGAAATATGTTTTTCAGAAACTGTTTGTTTTGCAGTGAGAGTCGCCCCCAGAATATCTAGTGGATCATATTGCTCCTCTCTGTCTCCTCCTCCCACTCTCTACTCTGAAACTAGAAGATGTAGGTTGAAATTATGGCTGTCCCTTGTCCTTTGTTGCTTGTCCAGTTGGTAGGTTAGCTATAGGACAGAGTCTGGCTCTTGTGGAGAAAACCGACATTTCTCAGAGTATATGTTTCCCAGTGAGGACTGTCCCGTTTCGAAAGTCCTATCACCGACTACTTCCAAAAGGAAATTAGGAAAGTGAAAAGACCCGAGTTATGAACTATTCCAATTTACAGTGTATTCAGTTGATTATCTAGTGTTTACAATTGGATCCCTAGGTTATAAAGATATCTGAGCCAAACAATTTGTAGTCTCCAAGACACTTGGCTATCAGTAATCAGTAAATACTTACCATCTGTTTCCTTTTGAGACAAGCAAGGTGATTCTTCTCTTCTTCATTTGTGTACCTACCAATTACAGCAGATGTTAGTCTCAGTAAAATCATGAGATTTCCTCCTGAGTCGCTGCCAAACGGTGCACCTCCGGGTGGCTCTCCAGGCTGCCTTCGGGTCACCGCTCTCCCCGGCCAGCATGCCCTGATCTTTAGGCCAGTGGACCGATGCAGCGCCTTACGTAGAGGTGGGGAGAGGGACAGTGATCTAGAAGCACACACACTATTTCTCCAGCACTGTGTGTGGACTGAGTCTAACAATGGTGTCGGCCTGCCAGAGTCCAACTAGGAGGCAGAAACTACACCAGTTCTCCGCACAGGGTGACTTTAATATCGGGAATTGTTCCGTCCTGACAAGTTTGTTAACATGGCAACTCTGAGTATAAGAGACTCCGGGAAGCAGCCACCAGCCCTAGGGCTGCGGGAACAGAGAAAGAGGCTGGGATTACTGATGCAGAAACAGGGCAGGGGAACCGCGCCGCCGAAACGGAGGGGCGAGCGCCGGTGTCTCTGATCGCGGAGACGGGACCCAGGACTCGGGACCGGACGTCTGCTGAGGAGCAGTGAGAGCTGAGGTCCGCGGGGGAAGGACGCCAGCACTCCTGCCAGGGCTGGGCCGACTGGGAAGAGGTGCGGCCCCAGCAGGAGGGAGGGGCTGCTCCAGGCTCAGCGGCAGGTGCTCCGCGGGCACCTTCCTCCCCTCGCCCTTTCCGCAGGTCCCCGGGGCCGGGGCTGCCCTCAGTCTTCTGGGGGTATCCCGTCGCCTTCCCAAAGCTGAGCTTTCGTGTTCTACGCTCGCAGGAGGTTACCCACGGCAGATTCACGAGGCGAAGGAACAGCAGAGAAAAATCATTTCTTCTGTCCGCTCTTGCGGGCGCGGTGGGCGTGGAGAGCCCTGTGGGTCCTGGATCCCTGCGCCCCCGGGGTCTCATCTCCATCCGAGGCTCAGGGCGTGCAGGAGAGACGCGCCCCCAGCACGTTGGGTGCTGGGGACCAGGGGGTTCGGAGGCGGCTTGGTGTGGTCTCCAGTCTCAGGCGCGGGAGGCCAGCAGGTCGCAGCCCTCTGCTCTGTCGCCGCAGTTCCCGAGCCTGCTCTTACTTAGCCCGCCTTCAGGTGCCTTTTCCTCAACGCGGAGGAAGGTGGGTATTGTGGGGGCAGACAGGGCTCTCTCTGCCCTGGCCCTGGCCTCGCTGGTCTCCATCCCTAGGACGCGAGGACCTTATCCGGGCTGTTCCACCTGTGCCTCCGGGCACCCTCCCCACACTCCAAACCTCAGCCCTGTGACTTGTCATCCACCAGGTCCCAGGCGACCTAATTCCTGCATGAGGAGCCCCGAATCCCCTTCCAGATACTTGCAAGTCCAGGGATGAAGGTGTTTGACCCTCAGCGACTGCAGATTACTGAACCACTTCTTGGGATGGGACCTCTTGAGCCCTTGTTGAGTTGTGGGCAAGGTCAAGCCCAGGCGGGATGCAGCCCTGCCTACACCCCTGAGAACTCCAAGTAGTACCCCCAGTTTAACCCAGCTTTAGGAAACCACCTGGGAGCCCCCTAGAGTAAAATTAACAGACACTATTGTAGTAGTTTCAGGTGTACGACGCCCTGAGTCAACGATTCTATGCATTACTCAGTGCTGACCACGGTTCTTCATAATCGTTTTGCTGGTGGAGGGTCTTGCGTTGATGCTGATGGCCGCGGACTAATCAGGGTGGTGGCTGCTCAAGGCTGGGTGGCTGTGGCAATTCCTTAAAATAAGACCACAATGAAGTTTGCCCTATCTTCTTCTCACAAATGATTTCTCTGCAGCGTGGGACGCTGTTTGATAGCATTTTACCCACAGCAGAACTTCTTTCAGAATTGGAGTCAATCCTTGCAAACCCTGCCACTGCCTCATCAACTAAATTACTGTAATATTCTGAATCCCTTGTTGTCATGTCAACAGTCTTCACAGCATCTTCTCCTGGAGTAGGTTCCAGCTCACTCTCTTTGACGCATCCATCAGAAGCAACTCCTCGTCTGTCGCAGTTCGATCATTGCAGGCACGCAGTCACGGGTGCAGGCTCCACTTCTAATTCTACTCTTCTCGCCGTTTCCACCACCACTGAAGTCTTGAAGCCCTCGAGGTCATCCATCAGTTGGAATTAAGTTCTTCCAAACTTCGGTGAACGTCAGTATTTTGACCTCTTCCCACGGAACTCAAATGCTCTGAATGGCTTCTAGAATGGTGGATCTTTTCCAGAAGCTTTTCATTTACTTTGCCCAGAGCCATCAGAGGAATCACGATCTATGGCAGCTCTAGACTTACAAAATGTATTTCCAAAATAATAGGACTTGAAATCAGACTTACTCCTTGATCCATGGGCTGCAGAAGGATGTTGTGTCAGCAGGCGTGAAAACTACCTTGATCTCGTACGTGTCCATCAGAGCTCTTGGGTGACCAGGTGCATTGTCAATGAGCAGTCATATTTTGAATGGGTATTTTTTTCTGAGCAGTAGGTCTCAACAGTCGGCTTAAAATATTCAGTAAAGCATGTTGAAAAGGTGTGCTGTTATGCAGGCTTTATTCCACTTATAAAGCACAGACAGGTAGATTTAGCATAATTTTTAAGGGCCCTAGAATTCTCAGAATTGTAAATGAGCCCTGGCTTCAACTTAAAGTCACTGACTGCATTAGCCTCCAACGAGAGAGTCAGCCTGCGCTTAGAAGCATTAAGCCTAGGTGCTGACTTCTCCTCTCTAGGTAGGAAAGTCCTAAATGGCATCTTCTTCCCAGAGAAGGCTGTTTGATCTACTTTGAAAATCTGTTGTGTAGTGTAGCCACCTTCATTCATTCTCTCAGCTAGACCTTCTGGACCACCTGCTGCAGCTTCTCCATCAGCACCTGCTGGTTCACCTTGCACTTGTATGTTTGGAGACGGCTTCTTTCCTTAACCCAATAAACCAACTGCTGCTGGTTCAATCTTCTCTTCTGCGGCTTCCTCATCTTTCTCAGCCTTCATAGAGTTGAAGACAGTGGGCGTCTTGCTCTGGATGAGGCTTTGGCTGAAGGGAATATTGTGACTGGTTTGATCTTCTATCCAGACCACTGAGACTTTCTCTGTATGAGCAATGGGGCTGTTTCACTTTCTTATCATCCGTGTGTTTGCTGGAGTAGCACTTTTCATTTCCTTCGAGAACGTTTCCTTCTCATTCACAGCTTGGCCAACAGTTTGGCACAGGAGGCCAGTCTTTCGGCCTATCTTGGCTTTAGACATGCCTTCCTCACTAAGCTACACCATCTCTAGTTTTCTATTTAAATGAGGCATGTGTAACTCTCAGAACACTTGATCACTTGGAAGCCAGTGTAGGGTTATTAACTGGCCTAATTTCAAATGGCTTTGTCTCGGGGAAGAGGAAGACTGCAGGAGAAAAAAAGAGATGGGGGAAAGGCCAGTCGATGGACAATCAGAACACACACATGTATTGATTAAGTTCACCACCTTATATGGGTGCAGTTCCTGGCACCCCAAAAGAATTATAGTGGTAACATCACTGATTGCAGATCACCATAATAAATATAATAGTAATGAAAAAGTTTAAAGTGTTGTGGGAATTGCCAGTACGTGACACAGAGACACAGGTGAGCAAATGCTGTTGGAAAAATGGCGCCAGCACACCTGCCGTGCAGAGGGTTGCCACGGATCTGCAATTTACAGGAAATGAGTATCTGTGAAATGCCACAAAGTGAAGCTCAAGAAAACAAGCTGTGCCTGCAGATAGGACAGCTCCATAATATTGTCATCTAACCAGAATACCTGCTGAATGTCAAGCACATGTAGTTGTTTTTAGTTACCCCTCTTTCTTATATCATCAATAGATCGTATTTGTTTGGACTAGAGAAGATCTTGAAATTTGAAGACAGTTTAGCTGTGAAAGACATCTTAAGTTCATTTATTTATTAAGCTCAATCTGGCGAGCAAAAAGGACAACAGGGGAAAAAGATATAACCATAACGTTTGACAATCTATCAGCAAGACATACTTTGGCGAATTTTCAAATATAGTACAAAGAAGCAGTAACGAGCTTTACCTTGTGTTTTTAGTAAGAAGCTTTTGATAAAAATCATTTGAGAGTATGTCAAAACCTAGAGAGTTAATAAGAAACTTCAGCGATAAAAAAAGAGCTTTTGTTTTCTGGGCAGAAAAATCATTTGTCAATTTCCTTTTAAAATTTATTTATTTATTTTATTTAAATTCAATTAGCCAACATATACTAGTATATCATTAGTTTTTGGTGTAGTGTTCAATGATGTATTAGTTGTGTATAACACCCGGTGCTCATCACATCACCT
This sequence comes from Halichoerus grypus, assembly GCF_964656455.1. Classification (NCBI taxonomy): domain Eukaryota; kingdom Metazoa; phylum Chordata; class Mammalia; order Carnivora; family Phocidae; genus Halichoerus; species Halichoerus grypus. The sequence goes on from NC_135720.1 coordinate 142,549,698, forward strand.
GCCCTCTTAATACCCATCACCCAGTTACCCCATCCCCCAACCCATCTCCCCTTTTGCAACCCTCAGTTTGTTTCCCAGAGTCAAGAGTCTGTCGTGGTTTGTCTCCCTCTCTGATTTCTTCCCATTTAAGTTTTCCCTCCCTGCCCCTATGATCCTCTGCTCTATTTCTTATGTTCCACATGTGAGTGAAACCATATAATAATTGTCTTTCTCTGATTGACTTATTTCACTTAGCGTAATAACTCTAGTTCCATCCATGTTGATGCAATGGTAGGTATTCATCCTTTCTGATGGCTGAGTAATATTCCATTGTTTATATGAACCACATCTTCTTTATCCATTCATCTATTGAAGGACATCTTGGCTCCTTCCACAGTTTGGCTATTGAAAATATAAAGGACTGGGTGCCTGAGTGGCTCAGTCGGTTAAGCGACTGCCTTCGGCTCAGGTCATGATCCTGGAGTCCCTGAATCGAGTCCCGCATCGGGCTCCCTGCTTGGCAGGGAGTCTGCTTCTCCCTCTGACCCTCCCCCCTCTCATGTGCTCTCTCTCATTCTCTCTCTCTCAAATAAATAAATAAAATCTTTGAAAATATAAAGGACTTACTATAAGCAATAATAGATACACTAGCAGATTCCAATCCCTGTTATAAATCTATAGTAATAAAGCAGTATACGTTTGTTCCAGAATAGGTAAACTGATCAACGGAACAAGATACTGAATCCAGACTACATATTTATAATAATCTGACTTATGACTGGAGCAACACCTCAGTGCAGTGGGTAAATATTGGTCTTAAGTGAATCATGCTGGGTCTGTGAATACCCACATGGAAAAATGCACCTGACTCCCTAACCTACGTAATACAATCAGAGATGGATTGAAGACTTTAAGCTAAGTAATAAAGCTTTTGGAAGAAAATATAAGAGAATGTCTTTATGACTACAGAGTAGACAAAGATACTTTTTAACCAACTCAGGATGCCAAACAAACTAAGCATAAAAAAAGAATTATAGGGACGCCTCAGTGGCTCAGTCAGTTAAGCGTCTGCCTTCGGCTCAAGTCATGATCCCAGGGTCCTGGGATCGAGTCCCTCATCAGGGAGCCTGCTTCTCCCTCTGCCTGCCACTTACCCTGCTTGTCCTCTCTCCCTGATAGATAAATATATAAATGAATATTTAAAAAAATTTGAAAAATAATTATAATTTAGACAACATTAAAATTAAGAATTTCTATTCATCAGCATTCATCATTAAGAAACTGAGTAGAGAAACCACAGAGTGCGAAAAGATATGCACAATACACATAACTGACAAAAGACTCATATCTAGAATGTATGCAGACCCTTAACACATCAATAAAAAAATTAACCCAATAAAAATGGGCAAAGATTTGAATAGCCATTTCCATAAAATTATATTCTTTTTCTTTTTCTTTTTTTAGTAGAGTTGACACACAATGTTACATAGTTTCAGGTGTACAACCTAGTGATTTGACAAGTTGATACATCGTGCTGTGTTCACCATAATGTAGCTACCTTCTGTCCCAGTACCTGGCCATTAGAGTATCGTTGACTGTATTCCTCAGGCTCTGCTTTATGTTCCCATGACTTACTCCCTCCATTACTGAAGGCCTCTATTTCCCTCTCCCCTTCTCCCATTTTGCCCAGCCCTCAGCCCCTCCCCTCTGGCAACCAGCAGTTTGTTCTCTGTATTTATAGTTCTGATTCTGCTTTTTGTTTATTCATTTTTTAAGATTCCGTTTCATACAGCATTTGTGTTTCCCAGTCTAACTTATTTCACTGAGCATAATACCCTCTAGGTCCATCCATGTTGTTTCAAATTATATGCCAACAAACAGGACAACCTAGAAGAAATGATCAATCCCCAGAAAACATCCAATCTTCCAAAACTGAACCAGGAGGAGATAAAACTCTGAATAGACCTACTACAAGTAAGGAAGTGAGTACAGATGTACCATTTTCAATTTTGTCACTCATCACAGTATTTTCTTGGAATCTTTTGCAGTTCTGTGGTATCAGTGCTTCTCTCACTGCTCTTTCTGTTGGAGCATATTCCTCTGTCTCCCCATTTTGCTTGACTTTCGGTGTCTGTTTCTGTGGATTAGGTGAAATGGCTACTCTCCTGGAGTGAAGCAGTGGTCTGTGTATGGTGCCCCCATGCAGATGGCGTGTGCTTGCTGACTGCGGCTGGCTGGAGCTATGGCCCCATGTGCTGCGTTACTCCTTTGTTTGTTTGTTCTTTGTTTTTAAGATTTTACTTATTTATTTGAGAGAGAGAAAAAGAGAGAGAGTGCGCATGTGTGCGAGTGGGGGAGGGGCAGAGGGAGAGGGAGACGCAGATTCCCCACTGAGCAGGGAGCCAGGACTCTGGGCTCCATCCCAGGACCCTGAGATCATGACCTGGGCTGATGGCAGATGCTTAACCCACTGAGCCACCCAGGAGCCCCAGTTCCTCTTTTAAACCCTGGCTTTTTACAGAGAGAGTAAAGAGAAAAAAATTAAAAAGGAAAAAGCAATAGGAAAAGAAAAAAGAAAATAATAAAGCAGAAAAAAGAGAAGAAAAAAGAATATAAAAAGAGCTAGAACAAGAAAGAACAAAACCAAAAAGACAAAAAGAAAAAAAAACAGGACACATTTTAAAAGTAAAAATAAAATAAAATAAAACTGTAAAAATTAGAACAAAAACCAAAACCCCAAACCAGGGCTTGTTTTCTGAGGCCCAGCACCACAGAGTGGCTGGTGGGGGCCTGTGGGCCCTGGGAAAGGGGGGTCAGAAGCTCCCTGTGGCACCTGGACCCACCCCTGTGGCATCCAGACCCTGCTCTGGCCTGGGCTAATAAGGTGGAGCGGGAGAGACTGTTCCTGCTCCTGGGCCCTGTTAAGCCCTGGCTGTGTTTTTCCCCATGTCCCAGTGCAGGCTGGGGCTGATCTGGGCTTGTGGACCCTGGGCTCCCTGAGGTCCCAAGCTCACCGGGACGACTGCACCCACCCGTTTTGCTGTCCAGGCCCTGCTCAGGTCCAGACTTCCAAGGTGGGGTGGGAATATAAACCCTGTAGTTCTGTGGTCCTTGGCCTGGAGTGCTTTCCTGCAGCCCCTTTGTCTCTTGGCAAGATTCTAGTGTTGTCTCTTTTCTATGTTCTTTTAAACCAGAGGGGTTTTCTCCTGTGCCCAAGGACAAAGGGATCTGTTCCTGGCCCCTGGGTCCTGTCCCGCCTCCGAGCCATTCTCAGAGTTGGGGGTGGGGTTTCCCTCGGCTACTATGTCTCTGTCTCTCTTGGCCATTCTGTCTCTGGTCCTTCAGAAGCTGCTCAGTCAGCCCTCAGCTCTTCTTCAGGAGGAATCGTTCCATTCATAAGTGTGAGTGGTGGGTTCCTTCCTCGCCATCTTGAACCAGAACTCTCCATGGGCATTACATTTTCGTGGACACGGGACAATCACAGGATGCCTTTCTTCATGGTGGACATTCTCTAGGGCTCCTGGAAAGTAGAAATACTTGTGCAGTCAGGCTTGAAATTATTACATCTATTTTTGCTCAGACAACCACTCCTGCCTAATGGCTATTATGTCTCATTTGTTCTCTTTCCCAGCTCGGATTGTCTCTAAGCCTGTGGAAACCTTGAACCCTGGCCTCAGAGCAGTGTCTTGACGGACTGAAGTCCCTCTTGCTTCCAGTCCCTGTGCTGGCTCATGGCTCACAGGACACTCACATTCACAACACTTCTGAACTCCAGATGTTCTTGCAACACCTGCTGAGTGACCTACAATGTAATGCAATTCTGACACAGTCTACATGGAGATCGCGTCAGATCCCCCAGGGGAAGGGCCCAGCCCCACAAGACTGCCCTCCCCTCTTCTGCCCAACTTCACATGCCAGCCGATTGCAAGTCCAGCTGGTTACCTGGACTTCTGACCTACCAGCTATCCACTGGAGGTACCACGACCCCCTCCTCAGGTCTGACTCATTTGCTAAAGTGGCTCACGGGACTCAGCAAACCTTACGTACAAGAAGGTAAGTTCCTTGACCTCAGGGAGTGGGCCACTCCCCTACACCACCACAGGTTCACCAACCCAGATGCTCTCCCACCCCACCCCCTTCCGGGTTTTCATGGAGGCTTCATTACTTTACCATGATTGGTTAAATCCTTGGACACTGGTGATTTAATTCAATCTTATGCCCCTTTCCCCTCCCCAGATGTCAGGGGGTAGGGATGGAGGGGCCTGACACTTTCAACCCTTTAATCCCTTGGTTGGTTCCCCTGGCAACCAGCCCCCATCCTTAGGATCATTCCAAAAATCACTTCAGTGACATGAGCTCAGGTGTGGTTGAAAAAGACTTATTGGGAATAATGAGACACCTTCATCCCTCTCATCACTTAGGAAATTTCAATGGTCCTTGGAGCACTGTGCCAGGAAAAGGGGGAAAGACCAAATATATATTTCTTATTATAAATCATAATTTCATACTTTCAAATCTATGATCCATCTTGAGTTAACTTTTGTATACCTTATGAGATGTAGGTCCAGGCTTAGTTTCTTCGTATATAAACAGAGTAATAGTAAGTACCTGCATTGGTAGGATGGTTGTAAGAATCACGTGAGTTCAGGGGTGCCTGGGTGGCTCAGGTGGTTAAGCATCCCTCTTGAGCTCAGGGTGGTGAGTTCAAGTCCTGCTTTGGGCTCCACACTGGACCTTAAAAAAAAAAAAGAATCAAATGAGTTCAATAAATGCAGCATGCTTGGAATAGCGCCTGGAGCATTGCAAACAAAATTAAACTGTGGTTGTTGTTCCTATGTGATTGTTAAGAGGATGGAAATGGTATTTCACCCACTTTGCTAAAGAGGAATATAAACAGACATAGCATTTCCTTGAAAACGGTACATTTTCTCAGATACTACCAGGTTCTAAGGTTTTCTTGACTTTGGATTTAAAAGACATTATCAACATCTGTGGTTTCTTCTCTGACACCCTGGGACCCATAAAAAGGAATTAACTAAAGTGGAAGTAAGGACAAAGAGTGGCTTTTGGTAGGGTAAATTTCCCAATCCGGTTAGACTCACCCAGGGTCAGAGAATTCTGAATGATGGTAGACAATCTGCTGAATGTCAATAGTATTGGGAAAGATCTTCTCAGTAGTGTTATTTATGATCTATTTCCCAATTTAAGGCAGTTTTAAACAGACCCTTTTAGTTTTAAAAACTATTTATAAGGGCTCAAAACTGCCCATGTTATAACACTGTTCATTTGTTTAAAGATTTTGATTTCACAAGAAATCGAACCATGGCTACACAAGATTTGGGACAAGTCATTGGTGATATTACTCAGCAGTGCCCCAGTGTTCTTATCAGGGAAAGTGCTTTTCCATATTAAAAAAAGAAAACTTACAGATGCTTCAGATTGGACTTTTAGAATAATTTTTGCAAATTTCAGAAATATTTATTCCCTCACCTAACTGTTCATCCGCCCATATTTATAGAGCAAACTCAAGGCTTCAAATTTGGGAACTGATAGCTCCTTCCATTAATCCATGGAATTTGGACCTAGGTAGAAAGAAAAACTAGTGATAAGAAGAATGAAGACGAGGTTTATCCATCACCAACAAGTGATGCCTAATCAAGATGCACTGTAGATAAGCCGGTAGACAGAGAAGACAACTCTTGAGTTCTGTGCTGACCACAAGCTATCCCTGGGGTTACAGGAATCCTACCATGTGCACAGGGCAGGGGACAGGGTGGAGAGAGGAGGAAGGAATTTGAACAAAAACTTCCTCATTTTAACTTTTAAACAAAGCTTAACAGATACATTGTTAGCAAATGCCTCAGTTTTTTAAATAGTAATTTCTCTTCAAAGTACAAAGAGCAATGAAAGAAAAGGAGGTGTTCCTTGGAGACATTCGACTTGTTAATGACTTGCCAAACTGGTGAATGTCAGGGAAGCACAAAGTTCTCAGGTGTGTTTATCAATTCCACCACCCAGATCATGATGACCCAGACCTGCCCTAGGGATGAGCTGGAGATTCTGACTCACACAGTTCCATGCCAAGAAATGCACATGTGGTCCATTCACATAAGCCTCTCTGTCCTGGTTTTTCCTTAAGACTGGGAAAGATTCTTCTTTTTCTCACACTGAACATACATAGCAATCATTTCTTGACTGTCTTTCTGGAATCTCTTCTTGAATGTCCGCAAATACTCTCTGAGATAGGTCTTATTTTCATTGTCATTTTACAGAAGAGAAAGCATAGCAATAGAGAGAGGCCAAGTGACTCATCAAATGTCTCCCATCAGTTGGGACTTAGCCAGTGTGGGGGCCAAGGGCAGGTTGCCCCACTGTGTGCAACTTTGGTATACTAATTATTTTAAATGAAAGTTACTTAAGAGACAGCCTGTGTAACCAGGACACTCAGACCTTTCTCCATCCCCCTGAAAGTGGGGAAATCAGTCTCCCAGAAAGGTACCTTCCCTGTACCAGGAGGTAAAGACACATCCTTATCCACCAGAGACAGGAAATTCTGAGCTGAGAAGCTGTATAAACACCCCTTATCACTCTCTACTCATTACTACCCCAGCCTAAATTCTGTTTAGAATTCCTTATTAATCAAAGCTCCCAACGTTAAGTTTTCTTTGTCCTGTCAAATCCTCACAGATTTATTGTCTCTTTGTCTGAAAAGTATAAAAACCACCTGCCTTGGTCATTTCTTTGGGTCTCAATTTCATTACTGGACTTCTAGGTGCATGCAATAAAACTTTGGGGGTTTTCTCCTGTTAATCTGTCTCCTGTCGATTTCATTCTTACACCATCTGGAAGAATTTGAGGGGTAGGAGGAAATTCTTTCCCTCCCCTGCACCAGGAATCTGTGGAATCCACGTGAAATCCCAGAGCTGCCACCAATGGTGTGACTCCCGGGAGAAGGAGAGGTGGAGGGACACACAAATCTAGATGCAGAGAGAAAGGTGTGGGCAGAATCTAGGGGACACGGGAGGCGTGCTGAGGGGGAACACATTGAAAGAGAGACTGACCAGAAGGACACATATCAAACAGGGGAAGGGAGCCAGGGTCAGTAGTGAGGAGCTTATGCTCTTGGTCAGAGTCTCTGGGTTCATCCTTCATTCAGCCATTTATTACCTATGGGTGCTGGAGAAAGATAATTAGAAACAAAATCTCTTGCCAACCCACTAGACTTCTCTATAAAAGTAAAAGAGAAGGAAAACACTTTTAATATTGAAAAAGCATTCAACCTTAACGTGAAGCACATAACAGCCAATCCACTAGAGAGATTGCAAGAACAAGGTGGGGGGAGCTCATTTTTTATATACCAAGCAGATACAACGCATTGCATACATGTTCTCCAGATAAATGATAGTTTGCCCTCAAGTCAGAAGTCTTGACAGCACCATTTGTCACACACAGTGCATCCTATTCTTCTGGTTTGGGTGATACTGTGTAAATGAATTGGCTTTATCCAAAGAGATAAGATGTTTCTTGATCTAGATGACAGGATCTAGCTTTGCCATTTGGAATCAGGTCCTCCTGGAAGTTGGGCTCCTAATCTCCCATAGAAACTGGGAAACAGGGACCCTATCTTCTTTCAGAATTATGTTGCAAAAAGTGGCTCACAGGTCCTGGGAAAAAATACTCTTGGGTTGCAAAACTAGTAAGAGATTTAATTAGGTTTTTTTTAAAAAATTACATATATCTCAAAGGGGCCGAGAAAAACTTTCCAAGTTGTTTTTTGGGGGTTTTGTTGTTGTGGTTGTTTGTTGTTTTTAAAGAAATCACTCTAAGAAAAGGGAGGGTGGGAAATCTCTCTTTTGCACCAGGGAAGATTACTGTTTTTTGCTTTTGCCTTAGAAGTCTCATTGGGCAACTCAGTCAATCTGTCTGTGCCTGCAGGTCCTCATTCAAAATTGGGGATGAAAACAGTACTCACCTCAAAGGGATTTTTTTCATGTGTTACACAAGTATTTTTAGCAGGTTCCGGGTACAGCTGTAGGTAATGTTAAAGAAGAAAATACTCAGTGACACTTGTTGAAGGTGGTAAGGAAGACTTGATTCAGGACCACTGTGGATGGCATAGGGAAACACTGCAATGGGATTTTACAGTGATGGAGGGAGACACTGGGCTCAATTCAGAACCCAGCACAGGCAAGTGGGAACTTAGAGCCAAGTGGCACAAGGGGGCTCGGCAGCGGAGGATTAAAAATTACTAAGAGAAAACGTCAGGGGTAAGGACTTCTGACTTTACCAACCTATCAGGATTCTTCCTGCTCACTGGCCAGGGTGCTTTGATATCACCTGGGAGGTGACAGTGGACCAGGAACCTGAGTAGATGGGGGGTGGGGAGGGGGTTGCTGACGTGGCAGAGTTCTTGCTAAAACTAGATTTTGCAAGAGAGCGCACATGTGTCTAAGAGAAGGTTGGAGCCTGATTAATTTTTGGTCAAGTAAAGAATTTTTGACAATATGAGGACACAGACCCACAGAAAATGAGGGGAAATCTTGACTTTTCAGACGAACTCATTGCTGCTCTCATTTTGTGAAAAATAATTCTAATCTCACCTCTAATCTCAACACTTTGCTCATTTTTATTTCTATTCCTTTGCATCAGGGATGGGAAAGTTCATTCTTGGGGTAGAATGTTACTTTAGATGATAGAAGTTGGGGTTAATGAAGCTTTGTAGGGCAGGAGTGATCTGTAACAACAAAAAAGATAAGTCCTTCCAGTTTTCCAGTTCCATTTGCCTTTTAATTGACAAGGAATAAAACAGTCCCTTGCAGGACACCTGGGTGGCTCTGTCTGTTAGGCATCTGCCTTCTGCTTGGGTCATGATCCCTGTCTGGGCTCCCTGCTCAGTGGGGAGCCTACTTCTCCCTCTGCCTCTCTCTCTGCCCTTCCCCCGACTTGTGCTCTCTCTGTCTCTGTCCCTCAAATAAATAGATAATATCTTTTAAGAAACAAAAACAAACAAACAAAAAATACTCTTGTGTCAGATCTCTAACCCCCTGAAGGCAGCAGAATATGCTACTTCAATAGATGCCACTTTGGTATATTGATTATGTTGAGCTCTGGGCACTTGGAAACGAGGAAAGCAAGGAGAGGTGTCCTCAAAACTCCCCTAATCTGCTTAAAGACAGATTCTCCAAAAGGAACTCAGTTGTCATAAATCACCTCCCTGGGAGTTTCATTAATCAGGGAAGATTGGTTCACATCACAAGAGAGGAGATGAGAATGGACACCATACCCAACAAACTTTGTCACAAAGTATCATACCTCCCAAGTATGCCTCTAAGGGCCCATTCATCTTTCTTAAAAATCATTTACCTTCTCCTAAAAGGCCTAGACCCCCAATACCCTTTCTCTACTAAAATGGCGTTTGGCCCAAGTTCCAAGCCACCTCAGAGAGTTACTCACTTTTCTCCGGGTATCTCCATGTGTACGTGAGGTATACGTGTTAATAAATGCCTGCTTGCTATTCTCTTGTCAGTCTGTCTTTTATTACAGAGGTCCCAGCTTGGAACTCAGAGGGTAGGAGGAAAATCATTTCCCCACTAAAACCCCACGTGCACAGGAGGAGCATGGTGATTCCTGTCCTCTCCAGACCCACGGTTGTGATGTGCTCAGAAAACAGAATTTCCAGCCATCCGTTGTTACTTCCCCGTGCAAAAAGAAAACCTCAAGAAAAAAAGGAAAGCGACTTTGGTGTGTCTGGGAGCTGGTCCCCATTCTGATTCACAGCCTTGGAACTTAGGGAAGGTGAGGAGGGGCCAGAAAAATGGGAAAGGCTGGATCCGGAAGCCTCACTAGTTGTTCATTTTCCCACTGCACATCCTTCCTATTAAAATAATTAAGCCTAATTAAGACTGAGAACAGTTCTGAACCCAACACTTGCTGTAATTGTGGAGGGACAGGGAAAGCTCTACTTCAGGGACTGAGATTCTGCCAAGGGTTTTCTCCTCCCTGACAGGCTGACAGCTTTGAAAAGTGACGTCTTGGTCCCAGGTTATGTTAGTCAACAGCTCCTCAAATCCAGAGGGTACATATATGGCTTGGGGAGGGGGAGGGTTCACCTGCCAGAAGGAGCGGCAAAGAGCCTGGCTGCACAGCAGGTAGCCCGTGAGCATACCTGATGGATTCTTGTCTCCCTCCCTGTGCCAGAGAAACTTTCCCTCAGACGCAGGGACGGTGCTTCTGTCTTTGACTAAGGAAGGCATTTCCTGAGAGGGTCTGTGAGCCTGAGCACCTGGCCTCCTGATCCTGCAAAGGTATGTCCCCAGGGCCAGAAAGATGATGGGGACCAGTTCCAGCAAATGTGCCTCCAGACACGTGTGGGCACGGTCCCGAGTTCAGGCTGTGATCCCACGGGAGAGCTCTGGGGTGGGCTCTCACCGAGGGGGCCCACTTTCTAAATCCAGAAATCGAGACGGGCCAGAGCTGTTCTGGTTCCCGGGAGCAGCTGTTCCTTCAGCCTCCGTGGCCCCCGCACCAGGCCTGTGCAAGCATCACCCGCAGTGATGAACCTCGTAGCCCTCATGTGGTGCATTCCTGTGTTTGCCTATGAGCCAACTCTGTCTTCCCCAGTGTGTGACAGACCCCCAAGTGCATGGGGGTAATTGGAAGGTTTTCTCCTGCCTGCGTCCTTAAGCCTCCGGATCCTAATATCAATAAGAACACCATCCGTGTAAGTCACCTTCCCCCACCACATGCCGGCTGGATGGGGCACCTATTAGTAGCCATTAGGATTAAAGTGACAGGGGCTGTTGGCAAATTCCTACTTTTGAACTGCCAGGTTTGAATACCCTGAGGCTGTCCACGTTCACTTTACCACAGCGTCTGTAGCAGGAAGCCCTCATCTCATTTTTTAGTGGAGAAAACGGGCTGAGAGCGACGCACTGACTTGGCTCAGCTGGTGGGTGTCAGATCCAGAATGGGCTTCATGCAACTACTGAGTGTGAAGCATGTCTTCTACAATTGTTTACTTGACCATTTCCAAAACATAATCTGGGAGAGTGCCATCCCTCCCCCCTCTGACATTGTTCCTATTATTCAGTCAGAAAGAAAGAGACGTGGTTTATTAGGTGATACAGAAAGTGGTCCCAATTCGGACTCAGAGCTTTGAGATTTGGGGAAGGTGAGAAGAATGCCAGAAAAATGGGAAATCCTAGACAGAGATAAACAAAACCAAGCCGGAACATATTTAATAAGGACACATCAGGGCATTGAGGTGTGTTGAGTGCAGTAATTTCTAATAGATTCCAGAGCCTTGACTAAGTATTTCATCTGTTCTCATTCCAGAATATTGGTTATTGCTGATGTTCCTGCTGTTAGGCTGGTAGTTTATTTCACGGGGTGCTAGGCATTGAGGATCACGTCGTGCTTTCTTTGACTACATGGTGCAGGCATTAGTCGCCCCATTTGTTGGGGGAAGAAGTGGAGGCCGGTGGCCATAACCACCAATGTTCCCCATGTCCTGAGGCCTCCTGGTTCCAAACCCGGATACGAGCCTGACTTCCCGCAGCTCATGCTGACAGACACCTGCATGACAAAGGTGCATCTAAGGCCGTTGCTTGATGGGGTAGGACAGGGCATGGGGTGAAGGCGTGTGGGAAGCTTTCCAAGTACATGCAACCTACGCACACTGGCAGTTAGATGTCCTGGTTTCTTTGGCTGGGGGGAAATTGTCAGTAGTTTTAGAGAGATGTCTATGTGAGAAATGAGATTCAAAAGGTTAGTAGTGAAAGAGCAATTCTTATTCCAGCCTGAAAGTGTGACAATCAGCTGGGACTGATAAAGATCAAATCACTTCTAGTATCAACCAGGTTGAGAGAATAGACACAGGTCGCACTGACCCACTTGCCTGAGTCATTTCTCCGCACGTTCTTCAGCCGCTATGAGATGGCATAAGGAACCTGTGTTTGAGTGACCACTCTTTTCTTCCCGAGGACGCCCCAACCCACTTTACGATATGGCCCCAAATTTGGGGGATCCCTCCTTTATAAACTGCCCTTGTCCCCTGACAGCACCCAATTCCTGGTTATTAGCTTTGCTGACCCCCTTGGGAGACATCAAACATCCTGAACGGATCCAGGTTCCGCATAGAGTCTCTTCCGATTCCACAGTGGGACTCAGACCTCCTATAAAGACCCTTGCAGGCAGCATTCCAAGGGCCCCCAGGCCCTGGCCAGGCTGCTGCAAGTCATAGATCTGAGTTTGTGCTGCCCACAGGCTCGTGCCTGGAAGTCTTTGGCAGCTTAACTTGATCTTAAAAACTAGGAAAACTCACTGAAAACTATAAGCAGTGAACATACAGAAAATGGGGTTTTGAAAGACAACTCTGGAAATATTAAGGTGTATGTATCAGAGATATAAAAATTGGAATCAGGAGGGGCGCCTGGGTGGCTCAGTGGGTTGAGTGTCGGACTCCTGATCTTGGCTCAGGTCATGGTCTCAGAGTCCTGACGTGCAGCCCCGCATCGGGCTCCATGCTTGGTGTGGAGCCTATTTATGATTCTCTCTCTCTCCCTCTGCCCTTCCCCTCCCCCCCAAAAAATATCTGGAATCAGGAGACAAACCAAGAAGTTGTTATACTAATCAAACTGAGGTATGTGATGGATGCTGAACATAAGAAGGGGCATGATGACAGATGAGACAGCCTAAATTTGTGAGCTATGAAAGATGCAGAAGCAAGAGGAGTAACTGAGTCCTTGTTGTGGGGTGTGGGGAGGCGGAGAGGTTAAGAAGACCCAGATTTTTTTGGAGTTGGCTGATGGTAATATCATATGACAAAGTAGGAAACACAGGGTGACATCAGATTGGGGGAATTTTTGGTTCATTTTAGCACATGCTGAGATTGAACATATGTTAGATATATAAAGATCTGAACAGGCAGGTTGGTTTTGCTGGTATGGAGCACAGAAAAAAATCTTAGTTGCAAATTTAGATTGTTGTATGCTCATCCCCCAGACTAAATTTCAGGCTCGTAGAATCACGAACAGCGAGTGCCCACAAGGACAGTAATAGAGTCCTTTGGACAAAACTCTGCTCCATTACATACATCATGACCCGTGGCTCAGTGTCCCTGATACACCAGAAAAGCCCTCTGATACGCATTATTCTTTGCAGATACATATCATCATTACTGTTGCTTTCCTCAAGAGGTGTTTGCTAGATCCAAAGATTTCCTGCCCATGAAGTAAGAGATGTTTCTGATGATTATTAAAGGAACACTATTCCTCTCTGTAATTGGACCTGGCATGGTGGGGAACGTCTTTGTTTTTGTGAATTACATGTGCATTTTCTTTGGGGACACTAAAAAGAAATCTATACATCTAATTCTCATCCACTTGGCTTTTACAAATATCATAATACTTTTTTCCAAGGTAACACTAAAAACAATAGAAACTTCCGGTTTGCGAAACTTCCCGGACGATACAGGCTGTAAAATGTTTGCGTACCTCGAGAGGGTGGCCCGGGGCCTCTCGACCTGCACCAGCAGCTTCCTCACTGTGGTCCAGGCCACCACCATCAGCCCCGGAGCCTCCGTGCGCACCAGCTTCAAGCCCGCATCCACATGGCGTATCCTTCCCTTTTTCCTCTTCTTTTGGATACTCAATTCCTTGCTCAGCATGAACTTAACTCTATTACACGAAAAACATCAGCAGCCTAAACAGGTCACAGATTGATGAAAGTGAAGCCTACTGTGTTTTTCTACCAGCAAGCCAGACAATGAAGTGGGTTTTTCTCATTCTCATGGCCCTGCGAGATTTCCTGCTTCTGGGTCTCATGGGCTGGCCAGTGTCTCCATGGTATGCGTTCTCCAAAGCACCACAAGCATGCCGGCTGCCTGCAGAAACCTGAGGGCGCCTGGGTGGCTCAGTTGGTTAAGCGACTGCCTTTGGCTCAGGTCATGATCCTGGAGTCCCGGGATCGAGTCCCACATCGGGCTCCCTGCTCAGCAGGGGGTCTGCTTCTCCCTCTGCCCTCTTCCCTCTCGTGCTCTCTGTCTCTCAAATAAGTAAATAAAATCTTTAAAAAAAAAAAAAAAAAAAAGAAACCCGAGTTCTCTACCACAACCCCCCTGAGATGAGAGCCGCGCACAGTGTTCTCCTGCTGGTGCTTTGTTTTCTTTTCTTTTATTGGTCAGATTGTATTATTTCTTTATGTTTAAATTCTTTCTTTGATAAGAAGTTCCTAATATTAAACATTCTCGAAGTCTTAACCCTCGGTTATGTAATTCTCAGCCCGTTTGTGCTGATTCACAGAGATGGACATCTGGCTGAATGTTGGCACTCTCATTAAGACTTGAGAAAATGTACCACAGTCACATACTGATTATATTGAATTGAAGCTATTAGGGAAACAGCCAATGCATGGACCTCAGACCTCTGCAGTCTCCCTGAAAGCAGGAAATATATCTTCATGTGAAAGATACTCCCCCGGTACGAGGAAGTAAAAAGAAATTTTTGTCACCAGAGATGGAAAATTTAAGAGTGGAGAAGGCTGTATAAAGAACCCTATTATGTTTTTACTAATCCACTATCTCAGTCCAAATTCCACTTAGAATTCCTTACTCAGTAAAGCTCCCAAACATCTGTTTTCTTTGTCCTGTCAATTCCACACAAATGTATTGTTTCTTTGTCTAAAAATTATAAAACCACCTGCCTTGGTCATTTCTTTTGTCTCCATTTCTTTATTGGTCCTCCAGGCATATGTAATAAAACTTGGCGTTTTTTTCTCCTGTTAAACTGTCTCACATCAATTTAACTCTTAAACCAGCTGGAAGACTTTGAAAGGTAGAGGAAGAATTTTTCCTTCCCCATAGTAGTGAAATTCCACCATATTCAGAGGTCCTCCGCCATCTTCAAGGAGAGAAGATTATATGAGGTCTGCACACCAGAGAAAAAGGAACCGTGGGGTTCATCACAGAGTTCTGCCCATATCCCTTATTATAGTTCCCCTTTCTCTAGTTTATTTTTTTCAAATCAAATAATCTAAATCTCAAAATTTATTTTGGTGGCAGTGTTGGAAGCATGAGAGATAGGAAGTACCCTGTAATCACTTATTAATTTTACAGAAATGAATAAAGACCATTCCATGATTTACGAATTAGAATTCTGGACCCTGATTCTGACAATGTGATAAAGGTCGAATCTTTATGAATCTAATTAAATGGATTCTTCCCAAATGTTGGGCAGGTCATTGAGAGGATGTGGCCACTGGGTGACTCATGAGCTGGACCCTGGCAACAGGAGCTCCTCACTCCCTCCCCTGTCCTTGGAATATGGGTTCTGTTAGCCTTCCCTGCTTCCAGAAGCCGCCCCAAGGACACAGCTTTGAGAGTGTGAGATGGTGTTACGACACCCTCTAGACACTCTGTGACTGAACCCAGTTAGGACCTCTATATAAACTTCCAAGATTTGGCAGGCAGGTGCAGGGGTCTACTTGTCTTCGGCCACCAAAGACAAGCCTAGTATATAAATTCTCTTGCTAATTAAAAGTGCTGCCTACCAACCTGGAGAGGGTTGCCTCTGCCTTTTTCTTCAGTCCCTCCCTGCTCTCCTCTGACGGGGCAGTTTCAGATTACACTCAGGAAGCTCTGGAGGTTGCAAACTAACACCAAACTCTTGTTTGTTTCCAGACAAACTATTGTTTCCCGGAAGCATGCATGAGTCCGCACAGCTGACCGCTCCAGCGAACTGAGCACAGTATTAGCAGTGACTAGCCCTGCCCCTTGATTCCCTGCCATCCCGGGGACATTAAGGCAAAGTGCACACGAAATTTTGAACAGCTGAAATCAGTGTGAATACAGAGGCTGGGACTTGTAATTAAGAGAGAGGACACCAGGTTCATTAATAGGAAGACTCAATTCATGATTGCAAAGTATTTAAATCCTAAAGATATTCCTTAAAATATGCATTTGGGAGGTTTGGATTTTTCCATTGTTACCTCTCACCTTTATCAGTCACTTTTGGAAGCTATGTGATAACCCAGCAGGCTGGAGACAAGAGGAGATTGGGTGTATTTCTTTAAGAATAACCAAAATAAAAATCAAGAAATACAGAATGAGAGGAGGTACGGAAAGAAAGCCACTTCCTTGGAGTTTTATGCTGTTGTAGTCACTACCTGTCCCAAAGAATTCATAGAATGTTCAGTGGTGGAAACAATTTCAGAGTTGTAATTTAGGTACCTGCTATCACTCAGGCTAGGACTTGAACCCTATGTTTAGAAGGCAGACAAAGTCACCTCTGAGGAGAGTAACTCCCTGCTCTCAACCCAACCAACATCTCCTCACATACATCTCAGGAAAGATAGGGACATACTTCAGAAAAACCACAGCGTTGTAGCAGATGGTACAGGAAAATTTCTTGGCAGAGGTGGATGGCTTCCTTGTGGAGCGGGGGCAAATGAGATGTAGTGTGGCTGACATGGTAAACCAGAAGCGTCTGCCACGTGGCATGGCCGTTCTCACCTTGTATCATTGGGATCTGCACAATCAGGGAGGGGGTTTTGCTCCTATTACCAGAAACACTTATTATCAACAAAGGAAGACCATGGTTCCAGACGCGGGGCAGGAGACATCTGCAGGGTGCAAGCCCTATTTTAAAATGACAATAATGAGGAAATCTACACTAGAGGTGAATTTATGGATGACATTAGAATAAGGATTTAAAATAAACCTAATACAGCCCCGCATCGGGCTCCCTGCTCTGCTGGAAGCCTGCTTCTCCCTCTCCCACTCCCCCTGCTTGTGTTCCCTCTCTCGCTGTGTCTCTCTGTCAAATAAATAAAATCTTTAATAAATAAATAAATAAATAAATAAAATAAACCTAATACAAATTCTTAAAGTCATAAAGGAAGGAGAAGGAGACCTGATGCTAGAATAAACAGTTATGAAGAAGAACCTGTTGGAGACACTGCATATGCATAAGCAATGAATGAATTTTTTGAAAACTCAGTTGACTATCAGGTAAGACAATGGGCACGCTACCCAAAGATAAAATTAGTCAACTAGAACATTCAATCAAAGACCGATCTTAGCAGGCATCACAAAGGTATCAAAAGGTAGAAGCTAAGATAACTGTACAAAACCCAACAACATATGAGTACCAGAGGGATAGAAAACAAGTAAGTGGAGAGAAAACAATTAACGAAGCAGTGCTCCTGTCCTTGGGCCTCTGGCGGCTGATGGCCCTGGATCTGGAGGTGGCCTCATTCCTTGCCTGGGTGTAATCTTGGAATCAGGCAGTGCCTGATCTCAGGGCTCTCCAGAATGGCCATGAATTCCGCATCCTATGCTCTCCCCCTCCAAGGCTTTGAGTAATTCCAGAAGACTGAGAGTCACAGGTATGTTACGGTTCACTCTAGAAAGAAATAAAAACCAAAGGACAATCATGACATGTGTCCAGGAGAAAATGAGGTTGGTGCCCTGTTCTGCGTCTGAGGAGTCCATGGGTGCATTGGGCCACGGGGTGATTTGGTGCCCTGCTGTTCTCTCCCAAACTGACCTGTTAGTGATCTTTGGGAAGAACGGGATCAGACAAATAGAAATAAAGCGTGAGATGATCAAAGCAGATGGCATCCTTATGAGATACAAGACAGGGAAACTGATGAAGAGAAAGAAGTATGAGTTGACAGAAATATCAGCTATTTCCTGGGTCTTGTCTTTGACTAAAGAAATATTTTCAGAAAAACATTGATTAAAAAAAAAACTTTGTAAGAAAACTAATTGGGTTGACGAACCGTCTTTCAAAGGAGCTGCCATTTCAAATTCCTCTCAATCCTACTGAAAAGCCCAAAGCTCCTAAAGCTAAGGACATACACGAGAGAGACACATTAAGCATTCATCTCCCAGCATTGCCTTTTTCAGAGAAATCTTGTGAGAAACTCAGCAAGCAGGGACGCCATTTTGTAAAGAATTTGGAGACAGCTGCTTGCACGTAAGTGTCACAACTTGGAAGGACTCTGTGCTTAGTTGTAGCAGAATAGGGAGATTTCAAAGGCATAAACCAGATGTAGTAATAAGGACCCGTGCTCGGGGTACAATCTGCATATTGAAATAAATATGTTGGTGAAAATGCTGACTTCTGTCACCGAACTGGGCCTAACAATAGAAATTGACAGGAGGCAGAAGGGGAGCTCCAGGCAAGGTTTTGTGGGGGTTTCTGCTGGAGCGCGAGGGAGGCAGGACAGAGGAGTCTTCAGGCTGGCTCTCTGGGGGGTCAGGAGAGCTTTAAAGAGGACTTTTATCATATGATCTCACTGATATGAGGAATTTGAGAAACAAGGCAGAGAATCATAGGGGAAGGGAGGGAAAAATGAAACAAGACGAAACCAGAGAGGGAGACAAACCGTAACAGACTCTTAATCCCAGGAAACAAACTGAGGGTTGCTGGAGTGGAGGGGGGTGGGAGGGATGGGGTGGCTGGGTGATAGACATCCGGGAGGGTATGTGCTATGGTGAGTGCTGTGAATTGTGTAAGACTGATGAATCACAGACCTGTACCCCTGAAACAAATAATACATTATATGTTAATTTTAAAAAATTTAAAAAAAATAAAGAGGACTTGGTGGGAATATAGAGGAGGGGTTTGCTTGGCTCCTGAGAACTTAAAGGTCTTGCTTCTTCATACATCACGTGTCTAATTAGCATGTTACATCTCCACCCTTGGGCGTGATTTTTTTAGTATTATAATGAGGGAGAACTTGGGTGAAAAGTCAGAGCTGTCATTGGTCTTGGGGCGGACTGGTTTGGTCTTATCTTTACCAGTCTTCACAGTCAAGAACCCTCTTTCAGTCAGCATCCTCCCTCCACATTCCTGCAACATAGGCTACTCAAGGGCGTAGAGTTTTAGCTTTTTCTCTGTATGGAGGCAGCCAAGAAATGCTGGATTTTGTGGTTGGGGATGAGGGGACCTGAGTGCAGTTTCCACTCTGTCTCCCTTATGAGAAATCAAATTTTTAGGGGACTTGTAAAAAAAAATGTCAGGCAATTACCTCTGTGAAAGTCAACTATAGGAAATAAACATGAATGTCACTCAAATCATTTGTCAGACCACAGAGTAGATTATGAAATTTGGAATAGATTCCAAATATATTCTTTAGATAAAAATGCAGATCAAAACTAGAGTTCTGAACTAATGTAAACTTGATTGTGTTAAGTGAGTCACAGTAGTCTAAGATAGAACTCACGTGGGAGTGGTTCTCATATAACAGATGGGAAGGATGAAAAATTTAGTAACATGAGCCTAAGTTAAGAAGTCATCAGAAGGCCCCCAAAAGTATATTAGTTGTCATTTAAGTATAGTTACATTGATTAAATAGCCAAGAAGATTGTGGCTCATCTTTTTGATTCTGAAAGTGTGAAGAGAGAAAAATTCCCTCTAACTCTTATTTACTTGGTGCCACGATTGCTTCTTTTTCCCATCTATAAATGATAATAAACCTAGTGATTCAGTAATATTTCCAAAGATAATGGTATTAAGTGAAAATGTGTGAAGATTGTATTGGCCTACCATTACAACAGATGAGAGCTATCCCTGAGGAAGGTCCGTGGCAGCGGAACCCAAACCTTAGCACCGTAAGCAGTCCGAAAGGAATAATTAAAGCCATACAAGGAAAATTTTTGGTGAGAGATATGAGAGAACATGGAATAAAATCTCAGCTGAGAACATTTAGAAAAGTGACAATTATAGCTACCCAGATAGCCATTTAGAGTGAGTCTCTCTAAGGACTGAAACTCTTATTTGCCTTTGGTAACCCAGGGCCTAACATAAATCTGACACTGAGGAATTATTAAATAGAAACTTGGCGAATAAGTCTTGTTTTCATTTGTTAGGGTATTTTATATCCATTGTCCTAACTTGTCGTCTGTAACTATATCTTCATGGTGTGCCTTCTGTTTACCAAGGAACTTGAGTTTAAGTATGAATATATAATCATGTTTGCCGACACAACTAAGCCTCTTATTATGTATGATCTACAATGGCCTAGACAAGGGCAGTAGATGTCTCAGTAAAATGACTGGAATATAAATTACATGTGGGTCATCTACTGTGTAAAATTATGCTCCTTTTAGCAATGTTTAAATAATGACCTTTGTTTGGAGTCTGAGTTCTCACTGGTATAAAAGTAAATAAATTATTTATTATTCTCAGGGAAATTGGATTGAGAAAGGGGAAAGTATATCACAGTATGGAAATAAAGGGAGAACAGAAGTTTGAGGTCTAGAATGTAGGTCGCTCTATGGAGGGTGTGACCCCAAGACCATTGCATTGAATTCAGAAATTAGTAAACTAATCTATTTAGTTGATTTCAAGATGAAGGGAAGTGCTCTTAATTGTGTACAAGGGAATTAATTCTTCAGGAAATTTTTGGGTTCAGGTTGAACAATTCTTTTGCACAATGAAGTATTTAAACTTTGATTTAAGGTTTTATTATAGTCATATGTCAGGGGACCCATCTGTAAATGAATATAAGATGCTATTTCTTGAAGAGGAGAACATGTTTTCATGAAAGGGGAATGCTGAGTCTGAACCATGGCATTTGGAATGGAAATTGAGGGCAGTGAGAAATTATTACTACTCAAAGGCAGATGTTTCAGAGAAATCAGTCAAGATTTTTTAAACCATCAAGGTACAAAGCAAACAGATGGATTTTAATAAGAATCACACTATTCCAACATTAAGTGAGTAGGAGATCGAAAGAGGAATGCCTAGTAACTTCATAATTATTTTAATCCACCCAGTAAATTCAAAATATAAAGTGAGTGCTAGTTTAAATCCACTCTCTCTTTCACAAAGGATTGATTTCTCTTCTCACATATTTAAGAAAATCATTATTTTTATTCATCTTTGTAAAAGAATCTCATTTGGGGTAAAAAAACTGAACAGGAATTCTATAAATAATTATAGAATAATTGAAAGAATGAATGTAATGAGGCGAATTATTTTTAATTTTGAAGGTATCGAATTCAGTACAGCAAAACTGAAATGTGTATTAGTTCAATGCATACATATTTACATGGATTTAAAATGTGGTTTACAAATATCAGCTAATGACCCCTGGTGAAAACTTTGACTTTAACCAGAAGTTTTGGTAAGTTAATAAACTCACCTAATACTAACCTCTTGGTGCCCCTGAAAAGTTAGTGTTATGGAATGGAATCAGCGGAATTTGCCGAGATTCGAAGTATTCATTCTAGGAACTTCTGGTAGCTGCGAAGACTCCTTGTTGGGCAAATGGTCTCCGAGCCCCTCAGTAATGGTCATACCCAGCTTTCAAAGGGATAACAGTGAGAAAACTCCAGAACACGAATTTTTCTAACCGAATTTAATGATAAGCTAAATGAAAATGGGTTCAATGACGTAGACTGGTTTAGCAAAGTAGAACAAAGGAGAAAGAAAATGTCAGAATCTCCTACAGGTGAGCAGGCTTTCTTCCAACCACGTGGTGTCATGGTTTAAACCAACAAACCGTGCACACAAGCAGCTCTTCCAACTGTTCCATCCCTGTGATTGGTGGGGGATTACACCTTCTCAGGGAACACATTATTTGTAAACAAAATAAAACGGAGAATTTGATTCTATTTCTTCTTATATCAAAATATGGACAAGCTTCGTACGTAGGCGGCTCGTTGGTCTAGGGGTATGATTCTCGCTTCGGGTGCGAGAGGTCCCGGGTTCAAATCCCGGACGAGCCCGCTTCCTTTTCAACCAACTGGATTTAGAGAATTAAGGGGAGAAAAAAAAGAAGTATTTTCCCAAATATTCTTGTCCAAAAGACTGGGCTTTCACCCCATGCACAAAGGCAGTGTCCCCGGAGGAGCGGGGCACGCAGGCCGGGATCGCCCTGAGGGCGACGCACCTGGAGCGCGGACCCGCGCCAGCTCTCCGGCGCATCCCTCCCGGCCGCAGGGAGGAAGGCCGGGGGCGTGGCCGGCGGGCGCGCACGCGCGTGCGCACACCTGCGGCGGGGGAGGAAGGCCGGGGGCGTGGCGGCGGGCGCGCACGCGCGTGCGCACACCTGCGGCGGGGAGGAGCCGGGGTCGGCGCCCGCGCGGATCTTCCCTCCGGTCGCCCGGTCCGGAAGTGGAGTTTCCGCTCTTACGGCGCCCTGCGCGGAGCGTCCTCGGCCTCGCAGCGCCTGCCGCGCCCGCCACCTGCCCGCTCGCGCTGCGCTCCGCCGCTGCGAGCAGACCCCGCCTCTGTCTCCTCCTGCACCGCCCGGCTTGGAGCTCGTTCGTCTGCTCCGGCGGCGGGTGCTGGGGCCGCAGGGCTGGGCAAGCAGTAAAAGAGCTTTCGTTTCCACGGAGTTCAGTATCACGAATAACTAAATATTCACCATTTTCACGCGTCCTAGGAAGGAAGGACAGGCTTCCCGTAACAGCGTGGAGAGCCAGGGCATACTGCTGGCCAGGGTTTGAACACCCGAGAGAGAAACCCGGAGCAATCCCTACCCCGTGCCCGAAAACACCAGTACTTGCTCCTCCGCCCCAGGAAGTGCTCTCACTTAGGAATTGTTGAAAACGCTCTCAGCTGGCCCAGCTCATCTTAGTATTCTGCAAGTGTGTGGTCTTTTTTACCTTTCCTTGTTTGGGTCCATTTTGGAGACCTAATTAGCACTGAAGATGCAGGTCCTTCTTCAGAAGTGGTGTGTAATATATTGTCTCTTTTTATACATGAAATATGAATTTATAATTTATTTGTAATATAATTTTGTAACTTGAAGCAGATGGTGTCATTCATTAAGTTTGAAATTCAAAAGGAACTTCCTTCAACCTTTGTCCTTCAAGAATTTTCTTGGGATGCAGGAAGTCAGTTTTATGCCATCTAAGCCAGAGATTGAATAATCCTCCTTCGAGACATTTTATTATCCCCAGAAGGATGAGCTCAAGATACTGTCTGATAGAAAATGGCGCAGGCAGATCACTTTACAGTGGGGTCCACGGTCAATGAACTGGACTCATAATCTCAGTTTCCAGTTATTTTTAGGGCTTAATTATAACTATAGCCAGCAACCAAAGATCACTAGACATCTAAAGTAAGTGTCTAATATGAAAGCGATAAAAGTGAACTAGAAAAAATAGAGGAAAATATTATGCAGAGAGAAGAAAACTTCTCAGGAAAGTTATTACAGAGAGAAAGAATGCTGTACAAAACAGTAGCTCAATTACAAAAGCCTCTTAAAACTGAAATTGTGAGTAGAAATGAAAATGGAGCAGCTGGAATAAATGTGAAGGACATCTTCCAGAATACTGAGTAAAAAATATAAAGGGAAACCCCAGCAGTCATGCTGCCTTGTACATACCCAAGTGAGTTGAAACTTATGACTACAAAAACCTGCATACAAATGCTTATAGCAGCTTTATTCATAATTGTGACAACTTGGAAGCAACCAAAATGTCCTTCAATAAATTAATGGATGGGGTGGGTGCCTGGGTGGCTCAATTGGTTAAGCATCCAACTATTGGTTTTGGCTCAGGTCATGATCTCAGGGTCCTGGGATTGAGCCCTGAGTCAGGCTCTGCGCTCAGTGTGAAGTCTGCTTAAGAATCTCTCTCCGTCTCCCTACACCCCTCCCCCTGTTTGTGCACTCTCTCTCTCTCTAAAATAAATAAATAAAACATTAAAAAAATAAGTGAATGGATAAACAAACTAGTACATCATATGATGGAATATTATTTAGTAAGAAAAAGAAATGAGCTATCAAGCCACAAAAAGACATGAAAGAACCTTAAAAGCGTATTGTTAAGTGAAAGAAGCTACTCTGAAAAGGGTAGAGAGGGATATAGGAATAAAGAGGTGGGGCGCAGGGCAGTGAAATTATTCTGTATGATACAGTAATGATGGGCACATGTCATTATACATTTGTCAAAACCCACAGAATGGGCAACACAAAGCGTGAGCCTTAATGTAAATTATGGATTTCAGTTACATTGGTTCACCAGTTGTAACAAATGTACCACAATAATATAGCATGTAAATAATAGGAGAAGCTATAGGAGAGGGGAGAGAGTATGTGGGAACTCTGTACTTTCCTATCAATTTTTCTGTAAACGTAGAACTGCCTTAAAAAAAAGTAAGTCTATGAAAAAAAATAAGAGTGCAAATAGTAAGAAAAAAAGTGGGGGCAGGGAAGAAAGAAAGAAAAAAGTAGAGGAAATATCCTAGGGGTTTAAAATCTGAGGTAAAAGAAATTCCAGGGAGGGACGCCTGGGTGGCTCAGTCAGTTAAGCGTCTGCCTTCAGCTCAGGTCATGATCCCAGGGTCCTGTGATTGAGTCCCGCATCGGGCTCCCTGCTCCGTGGGGAGCCTGCTTCTCCCTCTGCCTCTGTCTCTCTCTCTCTCTGTCTCTCATGAATAAATAAATAAATAAATCTTAAAAAAAAAAAAAAGAAATTCCAGGGAAAAAAGAAAGAAAATAGAGAATACATAAGTGAGAAAATCAACAACAAAGAAGTCAAGATAATTTTCCAAACTGAAATATATGATTTTCCAAATTTAATGAAGTAATAGAGCTCTCAGAACAATGAATGAAAATAGAAACACATGATGGCATACTTTTCAGACATTTGAAAATCTCTGTCTGGGGACAGAGAAATTATCCTGAAAGAGAAAAAAGCTAATTACAAATGAAGTATCAGTAATTAGAATGACCTCTTAATTCTCAAAAAGCAATACTGGAAGCTAGAAGACAGTAGAGAAGTTTCAAAATCCTGAAAGAAAATACTCCCCAACCTAGCATTCCATACCCAACCAACATTCAATCAAATGTTAGAGGAACATAAAAGATATTCTCCAATGCCCAAACAATCAAAAATCTTACTTCCAATGAACTCTTTTTCAGGAAGCTACTCTACAATGTGCCCCACCAAAAGGAGAAGGCAAATTAAGATAGAAAAAGACTTAGGATGTGGAATATCTACCACCAGTGGCAGGGGAAGAAAGTGTACAGGATCACGGTGAAGACATCATGATGAAAACTGTATAGCAACTATAGAAATCATCAATTTCTTTCCTTTCTGGGGGGCAAAACTTATATGGCTGTTTGTGGTAACTTGGGAAAAAAACAATTCTAATGTTCATGAAAGAGAGGTGACTCCTTTTTGTGTAATGGATAATCAAAAGAAAATACTAAACTTTAAAAAATCAGTAAGTAGAAATAAAAGCATGTGTATTAGTTAGAACATAATTTTGTCTTTGTAACAAAGACCCCAGTCTACTGTAGCTTAAAGGAAGCAGATGTTACTCACCTCTCACATAACTGTCTGAAGGAATAGTCAATTCCAAGGGGATGCTTTGGCTCCATGGTGTTGGTTCCAGTATTCTACCTCCCGGCTCCTTCATTCCTATGGTGTTTCTCTTCCCAGCAAGCAGACACAGTAGGAAGAGAGAAGTGGATGGTATTTCTTTTCTCTTCTGGACATTACCTGCAAGTCTCACGAACGGTTACTCTCCAATGCCCTAGTTTAGAAACTGGCCGCATGGCCATGCTTGGCCATCAAGGAAAGCTGTGCATTGTAGTCTTCTAACGGGTGTCTATGAGCCCTACTAAATGTCCATTCCTTGGAAGGAAGGAGCAAATATTGGTGGACAACTAGCCATTTCTGCCATAGCACGAGATTTGAAGATAGGCTGCTGGTAAAAACAAAAACAGCACAAAAAGGCAAATGGGCTGAAAATCTTTGCCCCTCTCAAGAGGGAATAAGATAAGAGGAAGAAGACCACTTTTTCATGGACACATATTTTTGAAGTACTTAAAATTTTAAAACGTGTGGTTAACTTTGATCAAAAAATGTTAATTAAAAAAAATAAGCTTTAAGCTGAGAACCAAGGTATGGATTAAAAAAAAAATCTATCCAGGTTCAAATAAGGAAGGGCAAGAGCTCTCCATGAGGGAAAAGGTCTTGTTGGAAAGAGGGGGAAATAGATCCTTCTTGATACAAAATCAGGAACTGGGCGCGCCTGGGTGGCTCAGTTGCTTAAGTGGCGGCCTTCAGCCCCATGCTCAATGGGGAGTCTGCTTCTCCCTCTTCCTCGGACCCTAGTCCCTTCTTGTGCTCTCTCTGTCCCAAATAAATGTTTATCATCTTTTTTAAAAAAAATCAGGAATTGGACGAGTGTGGAAAACAAGCAGAGGGAAGAGGGTGAAGCTGAGCATGAAGATCTAAGCAGGTCAATGCGGCAAACACTCCAAGGGTTTTTTCAAATAAGAAGAGACAATGGTTCTTTGATCCATTCCTGCAGGATTTCGCCCATGTTCCCTGTTGTTCATCCTATGATTGATTTGCTTGGGCTTCAGGAAAAAAAATCTTCAGGGCCACCTTCCTTCTCAGATTTATGGATGCTTCCTGATCAGTCACTCACATGCTTCAGCGCTTCAGCCACAGTGATTTCTCCACACTTGTCTAGATCCTGCGAGCCTCCCTGCCTTTGCTCAGGCCCCCTCCTCAGCGTGGGACACCCCCTCTCCTGGCCACCTCTAGAACACTTCCTCTGCAAGACTCACCTTTAATACGACCTTCTTTCCCCGGGCATAAATGGTTCATTCTGATTAGTCAGAATTCAGCCCTACCCATGTTCATTTATGTGCATTTTATTCATTCCGTGAAACAAATCAAAAATCTAAAAAAAGCTGTTGAAATAGCTTTTTTTCAGCCTCTCTCCAAATAATTTTCTCGCTGGCAGTGAGTCTTTTAACATTTTTAGCACCACATCCCTTGGAAAATCGAATGAAAGTTGGGCAACCTGCCCCAAGAAAATCACCCAAGAGGCTCAGAGGTATGGGGGGGGGGACTCCCGGATCGTCGGAGGCGGAGGGGCGGGGAAGAGCCCCACGAGCGAAGGGCCCCTCCCTGCGCAGTGTCACCCCGCCGCGTCCAGGCGGTAAGGACCCGGAGTGGAAACGGGGCGCGGCCCCACGCGGCCCCGCCGTCTAACCGCCCACACTGTCTCGGTTCCCACGAACCCCCAGTCCCGACTCGCCAGGGCCCCCGACGTCGGCTCCGGGGGCACCGGCCGTGGCAGCCCCTGCCCGCGGCGGGCTCAGGTGGGCTCAGGTGGGCGCCCCCGGCGCGCAGGTGCTCACCGCCCACAGGTTCCCACGCCGCCGGGCCACGCCCACCGCCTGCGCGCATGCGCCCCCAGGGGACCCCCGACCCCCCGGCAAGGTGCTGCGGTCGCCGCCGGACCCCTGTCCTGGGTCCTGGGAGAGCGGACCCCGCCTTTTCCCCATCGCGAGGCTCCCAGGCCAGTCCTTGGTCCACTCGTGTAGAAGCCGGCCACCCCCATGTCCCGCGGACGTCCCCGAGCCTCTCCTGGTCCTTCCATCCGAGGCGCCGGAGCTCCCGGGTAAGCTCTGGAAGAAGGCGCTGGGGAGCCGTGACGAGGTGGCCGAGTGGTTAAGGCGATGGACTGCTAATCCATTGTGCTCTGCACGCGTGGGTTCGAATCCCACCCTCGTCGGTCAGGCATTTTAGTAAGGAGGAGAGGAAAGGAAATCCTTCCAATTTAAGCCCGTTTGCCAAAAAAGGTTGACTTCGCGGCTCCCTCCCTTCCCTGCTTTCGGACTCGCGCTGCGGCAAACCGGGTTCTCCCCTTCGTGGTTGGTCGGGCGCTGCTTGTCTGTGTGGGTGCGTCTGTGGGACGAATCGGGTGCCTTCTGCGGCGCATCTTTTCTGGTTCCTGCGAAAGGAGGGGGTGGAGCGGGGGAAGGAGGAGAGAAAGTGAAAGATAGGTGAGGTTGAAAAATCTCGAAATCACAGAGACTGCCCTTTATTAACACGCGGAGGCTTTATTTTTCTACCTCTGATGTGTAGATCTGCAATTCACCTGCAACTAATATTTATTGATAGTGGGAGGAAAAATCAATCGGAATATCTATTTATTGATCTATCATTGATCTGTAGATAAATATATTCATTGTGGTATTCAAATAATCGAACACCATTGTCGGAAGGACTTATCTTTTCCCCCTTTGCTCTACAAAATCACCTTTGCCATTTACATCAAATGTCCATGTATGTGTGGTGCTTTTCAGGTTCCTCCTCACTGCCTACTGTACAATACACGACTGTCTTATTTACTGTAACTTTGTGATAAGTCTTGACCCCTTGTTCCTATTCAAGATTGGCCTGTTCTTAATTGCCTTTTTGTATTTCCATATACATTTCAGAATCATTTTGTAAATTTCTGCCCCCCAAAAAGGGAAGGCAGATGTAATTTTGGATTATATTGTTTGAATCTGTAGATCAATTTGAATATAATAGACATCTTTAGTTATGGAATCTGACAATGCATATTATACCCTTCAATTATTTATGTCTTCTGTATCTGAATAGTGTCTTATATGATTTTTCTACGTGGAAATATAGCCCATATTTTACTAGATATATTTTAGATATTTGTATCTAAATATCAAAATTATGCTATTAAATATGGTATATAGGGGCGCCTGGGTGGCTTAGTTGGTTAAGCGACTGCCTTCGGCTCAGGTCATGATCCTGGAGTCCTGGGATCGTGTCCCGCATCGGGCTCCCTGCTCAGCAGGGAGTCTGCTTTTCCCTCTGACCCTCCCCCCTCTCATGCTCTATCTCATTCTCTCTCTCAAATAAATAAATAAAATCTTTAAAAAAATATATATATGGTATATATAAACATGCTATTACATATGCTATTATTTTTGAAATTGTATTGTTTATTAATTCATTTAAATCCAATTTATTTTTATATACTAGTCGTAGAAAGGCTGATATTAGTTCATCGTGTGGATGCGATTTGAGGAGAAGCAGGCCCGCTATCAGAACTGTTATATTGGGAAAAGCTGACCCCACATCAGGGGTTGAGGATACGCATGTGTAGAGGCCATCAGAGCGCAGGGAAAGCTCAGTCTGCAATGAGTATGCTCTCCCATACGAACAGTACCGAGAGGGGCCTAACCCAAACACTCCACCACCAAACCAGTGCACACAATTCTAGAGAAAGAAATAGTGGGGTGGGGGAAGTTGAAACTGAAATGGGACATTTGTATTTGAGAGAAGAAATATTCTACTGAAAGGCACTCTTAATAAGTTCACTCTTGTGAACATTCTGGAGAGGAGTCAACCCTTAGTTAATTTCTGGCACCATGAAGTGGGTGAGTGCTGAGGAGGGAAGATTATTGCTATTTACAATGAAGGAAGATTATTGCTATTTACAATGAAGGATCCACCTTTACTTTACACATGTAAGCTTTACTTTGAATACATCTGTTGACACCATTATAGAGGAGTCTCTCCACTCAATCATCCGCTCACTGGGTAAAGTTTCCTGTGATGCATGCACTTTACTGCAATTATAAAATTGATTAGGAAATATTAATGAGTTCACTGAATATTGACAATATAAAAGTATATGACATGAACCTTCTCTTTTAATTAGTGGACTTCCATTGCTCCTTGATAGGAACACATAGCATCCTGCTCAGTGAGATGCTCATTCCCCAAAGCTCATTGCAAACTTCTTGGATCTTCAGCAGAACAAAACAAACCTAAGGAGTTACCGACCTCTGGCCCTTCTGTCTGTTTTTTTTTTTTTTAATCTAGGGCTGAGGCTTCTTCAGCCCCACCAACATTGCTCTTTCATGAATGAAGGGTCTGTAGCAGTGGTTCTCACTCACGGGTTATTTTTCCCCATCGGGGGACATTCAACAATGTCTAAAGACATTTTTGGTTGTTACAGCTAGAGAGGAACCATCTAGTGGGTAAAGGCCAGGGATGCTGCCAATGGGACTGTCTCCAACATCAAATAATTTTCTGGCACAAAATGTTATCAGTATCAAAGTTGAGAAATCCTGACATGTTGTGATAGATACTAATATAATGCACACACATATGTATAAAAATATAATATTATATGCATGCATATATATATATATATATATATATATATATATATATAAAATAGAGAAAAATACATCAAATGGCCACAAGTTGACTGTCGTTTCGATCAACACCCAACTCCTTATGTCAGCATTCGAGACCCTCCACGCTCTTAATACTCCTCAGAGTGAAGCTTTGATCTCTCTCACCCGTGTCCTATGAATTCCTACCTAACCCATTTCTTAGGATGTTTGTGCAATCTGGACTGCTCCTCTTGCTTTGACTGATTTATATCTTTTCAAAGACTATTTCCAGATTTACCTTCTGTAGAATGGCTATAGAGAAAAGGGATGGATTGTTTGCTTCTCAACTTTGAGTTTGGTTCTGCATTCTGTAACACGTGTGGTGCTTTGTCATGGACCCAGCTGATTAGACACCTGCCCAAGTGCACCTGCCTTGGGGTGATATTTCTTCAACAAGCCCATTCCCCACTCACTTGGGTACAGTTAATCTGCTTCTATCAAATGTATACAGAAATGTGTAGAACCCTTCCTAGCATATTAGACCACTGAAGAATCACAGTAATCTGTTCTCAATGTGCTATCTTCTGATAAGATGAGAACTTCTCAAGAGATTTCTTTCTTCAAGCAGAAAATATACCAATTAAGATTAGTTGTATGCTTACACCCTGCAGTGTGCTCTTGTTCTTCTGCCGTTCTTAGCTACAAAGATCTAATGCCAACCACCCTGGGAGGCCTTTTCTGGTCTCCAAGATTAAGATGCCTCCTGGTAAGTTCTCAGAGCCCCTTATAATTCTTTATGCACATATAAGAATTACAGTTAAATGTTCCCAGCCATTTGTTTAATATCTGTCTCCCATAATATCTGTCTCCTTTTCTCTGTAAGGGCCTGGGCTGTGTCCCACTCTGTAGTGTGTCCGTGCTATCGAGACTGGTACGTAATGGACTTCTAAAGAAATATTAAATGAAAAATTTACTTCCAGAATAGAATTTTTGTGTACTGAGTCTGGGTACATATGTACATGGGTCTAGGTCTGGGGTCTTGTCAAGTTCAGAGAGCAGAAACGGTCCTTGTCTATAGTCCTTGAAGATCAAAACCCAGAAATTCAGGAGCTAGCGCCCCTTGTGGGGTTTGTGAGGCTCACATGATGGCAAATCTAGAGCCAGGGTTCATGACTTCCAAACGCACTGATTCTGAAAAGCCACACGTTCATAAAAGGACAAAACACGGACACTGCTACGCAGTGACAGCAAGGTGCACATCAGACATTCATCTAATCAGGTCCTCCTCAGAGGTTGTCACTGACAAGATGATCGAGACGCACAATGACAGGGACATACAGCAACAGACAGGCACAAAACAGCAAATCTCATCCATTGCTGTATTAATTTCCTGCACCGTTACTAAGTCCTCTCTGTACATGGTTCTGGGCAGGGCCATCGTGGGCACAGGGCAGTGACCCAGCACAACCCTAAGGAAGTCCATTCTGGTAGGTGATGCAGACCGCGACCGCACGGACCGTAACACAGGAAACAAACTCTCGCTGTTGAGACACAACTTAAACCACACACAATACTACTGAAAAACACACAGACCTGGACTGGTACAGAGTAGTACAGGGACACACAGTGTGAGAAACAGACGTGTGAGCAGACACAGTCACACCCACATGCATTAAATAAGACGTGGAGGGCTAAGATGTGCACTTCCTAATCAAATGTGGGTCACATTCTCGTTAAAAAAATATCTGATACAATTATGATCTCCACTTAAAATTTAATAAATCCAAGGCACAAAGAACTTAAACTTTCCCAAGGTCACTAGCTGATAAATTGGCTTGGGGGTTTAGAATTTTTACCTGTCCGGTCTGAAATCTAGTGTCTACCTTATCCACTGTTCTAAACTGTCCCTTTCCCTGAGGCTGGTTCCTCCTCCTCCTTCAGGGATCAGGTCTAAGAGGCCTTCCAAGACCCCGTATTTAAAAATCCAACATTGCCTTGCTTTGTTGAATCCAAGAACCGGTGAGTATTTGAAATTACTCTGTATCCTTTACTAGTGTGTGTAGCTGGAGTCTTAATGGGCTGGTGAATTTCTTGCCTTATTTTGATTGGCTTTTTAATGGAAAATCCAATCAAAGGAGATAGTAGTTGAGATGGGTGTGGCAAGATGTGAGTAAAAGGTGTGATCTCACTTGCCCCAATAAAATGGCAGCATGGAACTAGAGCCCTTTACATGTAGCTCACAGTCTTCAGAGTTGGATGCCAGAAGAGAGCTTCTCAGTGCAAGAAGTGAGTTTTAATTCCTGCATTCTTTCTATACCGTATTAGAAATCACTTCAGTGAGGAATATGATGAGGAATATGTGTTTACCGTTGGCGGCATTTGTTTTAAAAAAATAAACACAGTAAGTAGATGGTCTGGAAGGTATAGAAATTGTCTTACACCATTCCTTCGGTAATCGAATTCTTCTACCCCTTCAACCCTGAGCATATTTTAGAGAAAACATTAATAAAGCACTCTAGGGGATTCTCCTTAAAAATATAAATGGCTCTGCCACATTGTAGAACCATTTAAAGTTATGTTGAGTGTTATTTGTTGACATGGGCTAAAACGGAAAGTCACAGAAATATGGGCTATATTTCATGGAGCTCAAAATCTTATGAGGCAGTGAGATAGTGAGCAAAGAGGATATGAAGAATGCATAATTGCCTGTAGAGATAAGTATTACTTAATTCAATAAAAAAAAATTGGCTCCTTTCCAAAGCATTTTTTTTAATGGAATATATATCCTGCCTTTGCTCAATGTTGTCAATCATACTTCGCTTGCAACTTCCAGTTAGCTTTTTTTTTAACTCCTAAATTTTGGTTTAAGCACTGAACTCCCATCCTGCTACAAAATGGGCATTAAGCCATCTGCAAAGGAATGAAAGAATCCCAAATAGTAATGGGACACTCAGTCTTTCTTGATGGTGTCACCCTCATGGCTGTGTGTATCTCCGCAATATAATGATAAGACATATTAGGTCTTCATCCACAGTTCCTGTAAATGCTTTCAGAGCCATAAAGATGTAATTGTTGTCTTGTTATTAATAAAGGTGACTTTTGGACCCCACCCTAGGGCAGGGCTGGTTGCCAGGAGGACCAACCATGTGATTAGAGGGTTGGAAATTTGAGTCCTGCCCCCAGACCTCTGGGGATTGGAGTGCGGCTGGAAGTTGAATCAGCCAGTGGCCAGTGACTTAGTCAATCATGACTGTGCAATGAAACCTCCATGAAAATCCAAAAGGACTGGGTTTAAAGAGCTTCTAGGTTGGTGAACATGTGGAGACACAGGGTGTTTGGTGTGACATGGATGCTCCTTGCCCTTTCTCCACGCCTTGCCCTATGTATCTCTTCATCTGGCTATTGATTCATATCCTTTATCACTTCCTTTAATAAACTGGTAATGTTGTTTCCCTGAGTTCTCTGAGCCATTCTAGCAAATTAAGAGAGGAGGAGGTCCTGGGAAACTCCAATCTGTAGCCAGTCAATCAGAAGCACAGGTAACAGCTTGGGACTTCCAACGGGCATCTTAGAGGGGCAGTCTTATCGGACTGAGCCCTAACCCCGTGGGGTCTGATGCTGTTCCCCATATACAGTATCAGAATTGAATGGACCCTGCTGGTGTCCAAGAATTGCTTGGTGTTGGTTGGAGGGAGGAGCCACCCCCTTTGGAACTGGATCCAAGAACCTTAAGAGTTGGAATCAGTGGAGTCTCCTTCCCCATCATCCGTGGCTAAGCTCCAGAAAGCACTGACCTGTCTCTGTTTCGGGGACTCTGAGGAGCCCCACTGTGACATGTGAACACAGTGTCTGCTCCCGGAGCCCTGCCTCCTTGATGATGGTGTTCGTGTGTGTGTATAAGCGTTTTTACTAGATACCAGTTAACAGGTTCCCAAAGAGGCCTTTGCGAATTTGGGCAATTACAGCAATGCTGCTGCGTAAACGCGTCAGTCGTTCCGAGGCCGTGAGCTTGCAGTTATTCGAGCTGCTTAATTAGAGATCAGACATGTGTTCAGTTTTCGTTCACGCTGATGAACAGGGTTTCAGTGTGGATGTTGCCATTTTCCCACATCCTCGGTACGGAGAGTCCCCTCCGCTTGACATGCTCGCTGTCACATGATGTCACCCATGTCGCTGTGGGTGGTGTGCTCCCCGTGGTTAGCGTG
Source organism: Halichoerus grypus (assembly GCF_964656455.1). Classification (NCBI taxonomy): domain Eukaryota; kingdom Metazoa; phylum Chordata; class Mammalia; order Carnivora; family Phocidae; genus Halichoerus; species Halichoerus grypus. The sequence continues at coordinate 142,583,798 of NC_135720.1, forward strand.
GCTCGTGGGGTTGGTGTGCAGGGTCATCAGACTGTGATTTTTACTTGAATACACTAATGAGTTTGGGCCCCTTGTCCATTTAGAAATTCTCTTCTATAAAGTGCCTTTTCAAGTCTTGACAATTTTTTTTTTTTCCTAATGGGCTTCTTTATCTTTATTTGGTTAGGGAGTGTTTTGCTTGTTTTTTTATTTTTTGGCAAATGAGCTCTTTGCCATTTTGTGTTTTTCATTTTCCACTGTCAGTGGTTTCATTTTTTTTTAACATAATTTTAATATATGCCGATTTTCCGTCTTCTGCTTCATGGTGATGGCATTCTCTCCCCTAGAAAAGTCCTTCCCGGGCGCCTGGGTGGCTCAGATGGTTAAGCGTCTGCCTTCGGCTCAGGTCATGATCCCAGGGTCCTGGGATCGAGTCCCACATCAGGCTCTCTGCTCCTTGGGAGCCTGCTTCTCCCTCTGCCTCTCTCTCTCTCTCTCTGTCTCTCATGAATAAATAAATAAAATCTTTAAAAAAAAAAAAAAAAAAAGAAAAGTCCTTCCCTCCATGAAGTCCTCTAGTTTTCACTGGGGTTATCTTATGTGAGGTTCCCTGTTTTTCATTTCCCATTCCAGATACACTGCATTTTGAACTGAAATTTTTAAGGTGACATAGAGGGGTCATTTTCAGATTTGTTCTCTATTCTTGTCCAATTAGCCCAGCAGTCTTTCCTGAAAAGGCGGTCCTTCCCCCACTTTCTGCAGCGCCTACTCTATCTTTCATTCGGGTTCTATATACGTTTCTGCCTTTTTGAAATTTTGCTTTTCATTGATTTATTTTCTGTGGAACAGTCCCAGGTGGCTCTAAATAGGATGGCTTCCTATCACGGATGATACTTTTAGTGCAATGCCTTCGGGTTTTTGCATTTTGTGTTGATCTTGAGGTTTCTGGACCCTGTTCATTTCCACATCAATTTACATTATTTTTCTCAATTGCCAAGGAAGGAAAATGCTGGTGTGTTAATAGGCGTACAACTGATTCCACTGATTAAACTGAGGAGAAAAAACCTCTTTAAAATATCATCTTTCACTCTGTAACCATAATATATAAAGAAATAAAATTGATTTTTGTACATCATTTTGTATCTAGCAACCTCTCTAAATTTATTAATTCAAATATCTCTCTAGTGTTATGTATGCATTTTATGTGTGTATTACAGCATCATTTGGAAATAAGAACATTCTCAGTCCTTATCACTTACCACAATGGTAAATCCTTCTTTTTCCCAGAAAAACTCAGAAAGGCATTGATTGACATATCCTGTTCACCTGGACTACTTCAAAATCCCTATTTGACAGTCTGCAAACACAGCTTCTGCTTCGCTTGTCTCGGGCATCTGGAGAGGGAGCACCAAGCATGGCTTTTTCACTTGTCCTCAACGTCTTGACATCAGTCGAATTCAAAGGATCTGGACCAGCGTGATCTTGGGGAGGCTGGTGGCTGAGATCCAGGCGAGGATGCTGGTGATGAGCATGGTCCCCTGGATGCTGGACGTGAGTCCCCCATCCCTAACAGGGAGAGGCAACTTCCATTATTTTTGCCCAGGAGGGGAAGGATCATTGTTCTAACTTAAAGGGCCCGGTGAATTTTGAGAGAAGCTGCAGGATAAATATTTGAGGCTGGTGCAATTTATACACTGCCTCTTGAGATGACGTGTGGAACTGTAGCTCACTACATTGCTCTGTGTAAGAGAAAGTCAGTCATCTAAAAGGTGGGGGTAGCTAAGATTATCAGCATCACACCCACGTCAAGTCAACCCCTACCCCCCCCTCTAGACTGGGAACTTGTAGCTAGAGACGGAGTTTGGAAATGAGAGAGACTAGGGTCCTGGCTACAGTGTTTGAGCCTGTTCGGTGTTTAAGTTCTTAACGTTGGCAGGTTTAATTCCTAGTTTTAGTGTCTGCCTCAGTGAGCCCAGTCAATTTGGCAGAACAACTCGATTTGGCGCCTGTTGTCTTTTTTTTTTCTTCTTTTAAACAGTGGTAATGTATCATGCTGCAATAGGGCAATAGGAAACCAACACATTTGTCTAGCAGCTGTTCATTCCTTTTCCCTGCTGAGTAGAATTCTATTGCATGAATATACCACATCTTGTAGCCATCTTGTATTGATGGACATTTAGACAATATCCAGATTTTGGCGAATACAAAGAGGACTGCTGTGAGCATTTGTGTATGAGTCTTCGTGTGATGAAGGGGAATGGAATAGACCCTCATGGGATATGCCACTTTGGCATATTGATTATTTTGAACAAAATCACTTGAGAAACAGCTGGTACAAGAAGAACTCTCTGACCCTCATTTTTCCCCCTGAAAGCAGGAAATAAATCTTCCACGTGAAAGGTACCCTCCCTGTCCCGGGAGGGTGGGAGACCTCTTTCTCACCAGAGTTGGGAATTTAGGACCAACAAGGCCGTATAGACAAATCTTGTTACTTCACTAATTTACTACCCCAAGCCCAGCTTGTCTTGTCAATTCTTCAGAAATTTATTGTTTCTTTGTCTCCAAAGTATAGAAGCTGCCTGCTTTGCTCACGTCTCTGAGTCATGTTTTTATGGGGCTCCGGCACCTATGAAACTAAATTTGTTTTTCTCCTGTTAATCTGTTTTATGTCAGTTTAATTGTTAGACCAGCCAAAGAACCAAGGGAAGAAGGGAAAAATCTTTCCATGTCGACAATGATCATATATTTCATTTTCTTTTGAGTAGAAACTCAGAGTGCAATAGCTGAATCATATCGTAGATTACATGATTAACTTTTTTAAGAATCAGTCAAATTATTTTCCATTTTCCATTGACAGCACAAGTTTACCACAAGAGTTCCAGTTCCCTCATGTCCTTTCCAACACTTTGCATGATTAGTCTTTTTAACTTCGGCTTTTCTAGTAGGTGTGTAGTGGTCTTTGGTTATGGTTTTAATTTGAATTTCCCTAATGGCTAATGATTCTCAACATCTTTTCCTGTAGTTATTTGGCAATCACATACTTTCTTATGGAGTGTCTGTTCGTATCTTGTGCCCATTTATTTAATTGGACCCTTTATTCTCTCAGTGTTGAATGTTGAGCATACCAAAAATACAGTCCTTTATCAAATGAGTGAATTTGCAAAGATTTCTCCCAGTTTGTGGCTTGACTTTTGATTTTCTTGTCTTTTGAAGAGCAAATTTTTTTGTTGAAGAAGCCCAATTTATTTGTTCCCTTTTGGATCGTATCTCTGGTTTCACAGCTAAGAACTCTGCCTAACACGAGGTCACAAAACTTTCTCCTACATTTTCTCCTAGTTTTGTGGTTTTCATTTTACATTTAAGTCTGTGATTTTTTTTTTTTTGAGGTTGTTTTTGTAAATTATGGGCTTTTTTTTTTTTTTGCGCCTGTGGATATTCAGTTTTTCCACTTATTAAAAAGGATATCCTTGGGGCGCCTGGCTGGCTCAGCCGTTAGGTGTCTGCCTTCGGCTCCGGTCATGGTCTCCGGGTCCCAGGGTCCTGGGATCGAGCCCCGCATTGGGCTCCCTGCTCAGCAGGAAGCCTGCTTCTCCCTCTCCCACTCCCCATGCTTGTGTTCCCTCTCTCGCTGTCTCTCTCTCTGTCAAATAAATAAATAAAATCTTTAAAAAAAATTAAAAAAATAAAAAGGATATCCTTTCTCCACCAATTTGCCTTTGGGCCTCTCTCAAAAATCAGTTGTTCATATATGAGTCAGTTTATTCTTGCGCTCCATTCTGTTCCATTGACCTATTTGCCTGTTTTGTGACACCATGTTGCTTGGCTTTCTGTAATAATTCTTTGAAATCACTAGTTGAGAGCCACCCATCGTTGTTCTTCTTTCTGAGTTGTTTTCGCTATCCTAGATCCTTTTCATTTCCATGTGAATTTTAGAATCATATTGTCAATTTTTACAAAGAAAACTTCTGGGTTTTAATTGGGTTTGTTGAATTTAAAGATCAGTTGGGGGATAACTGACATGTTAACAATCTGAGTCTCCTGACTTCTGAATAACTATATCTTCACATTGAGTTGCCTCTTTAACTTCTCTCGGGAATATTTTGTCTTTTCCAGGGCACAGGCAGTTAACATCTTTTGTCAAATTTATCTCTAAGCATTTCATATTTTTTATCATATTATAGAATAAATTTAAAAATTTCAATTTCTGATTGTTCTCAGTATATAAAAGTACAGTTGTGTTTTGTACATTAACTTTGCATCCTGTCACTTTTCTGACCTCACTCATCGGTACTACTAGCTCTTTGTAAATCCAGTACAAGTGCTTCCTTTTCAATTTGGGTGACTCTTCCTCTCTTCCTCTTCCTCTCCCTCCCTCCTTCCTTTCTCTCTGTCTCTCTCTCAGTTTCTCCTTCTCTCTCTTGTTCTTTTTTTTTGTTTTTTTGCCTGATTTCACTAACTAGAATTTCCAGCACAACATTCAATAGAAGTAGTGAGAGCAGACATAGCTATCTTATTCACAATCTTAGGGAGAAATCAGTGATTCCCTTTTAAGAATGGTGTTAGTTGAGTTTTTTGTAGATGCCTTTTATCAGGGTGAGGAAATCCTGTTCCTAGTTTGCTGAGAGTTTTTATCAGGAATGGATATTGGATTTTGTCAAATGCTTTTCTGCACCTATTGAGATGATCATATGAATTTTCTTTTTTAGTTTGTTAATGCAGTGTTCTACACTGATTGATTTTCTCACGTTAAACCAACCCTACATTTTGGGGATAAACCAGGAATGTTTGATCATGCTGTATTATTTTTTTAAATATATGAATAGATTTTAATGTCTAAAATTTTGTTTAGAATTTTTGCATCTGTGTTTGTGAAGGATATTGGTCAGGAGTTTTCTTTGTTTGTAGTGTATTTGCCTGATGTTAGTACCAAAGTGATGACCCTGTTATAGAATGAGTTAGGATAGGGGTTTACAAACATCTTCTTTAAGATGCCAGATGGTAAGTATTTTAGGCTGTGCAGGCCTTAGAGTCTCTGTCACTGCTCTGCTGTTGTAGCGAGAAAGTAGTCCTAGATAACGCACAAGTGACTGCCATAGCCCTGTTCCAGTAACACTTTATTACCCAAATCAGCTGATGGGCTAGATTTCGCCTACACACCATTCTTTGCCAACCCCTGAGTTAGGAAACATATCTCCTTGGATCTAATACTTATGAAAATTGCAAAGACAATCATAAAAGAAGAACAAGTTTGGGGGACTATTAAATTAATATTAATCCTTATCTTAAGCTATGGTAGTAAGGGTGATTGGTATTGAACTAAAAATATACCCACACGTATATAGTCACCTGATTTGTGACAAACACTAAAGTGTAATGGGCAAAGGGTTGTCTTCTTAATAAATTGTGTTGGGTCAATGATATGTCCGTATGGAAATATCCATATGGAAAAGACTCTTAAAAATCAACAAATAAATGTTAAATAACCCAATAAAAAATACTCAAAGATATGAATAATCTCCTCCACTTAATGACATGCAAGGTACAGGAAGCATATGAAAAGGTATACAACATCATTATTCATAAGGGAAATGAAAATTCAAATTAAAACAATGAAATATCCCTGCACATCTTCTCAGAAGGACAAAAATCAACAAGCCTAACAAGTTATAAAGCAAAGATATGAAGCAATTAAAATCATTTTACATTGCTGAGAGAAGACTGAATTGGTTTCTCTATTTTGGAAAAATATTTGTCAGTGTTTATGAAAAGTTTATGACTACCTTATAAACTGTCAATTCTACTCCTAATTATATGCCTGAAATTAATGAATGCATAAGTTCACCAAAAGACATACACAAAAATATTCACAGAGCTTATAATACCCCAAAAAACTAAAAGCAACTGAAAAGTAACCAGGGACATTAAATTTTAAATTGTTAGCATTTCCTGAAATTGTCTTGTAAGCATTCTTAAAGTACAAATTAACACTTTAGCCCTAATAAGATGTTACCATAACTTCCAGGCCATTAGGAGTCAATCAAATATTTTAGCATGCGTATATTATTTTTAATCAAGAAAGAAATTTTAGAATTCAAATCTATAAACTTTAAAGTATTGACTTTGTAACATAATTAATGTAAACATAAATTCAAAGATATTATGGTTTGTTAATCCTCAGCTTAATATTTTACAAAGGATGAACTTTTTAATCAAGCATATAAATAAAAATATTTCAAAATGGTATTTGAATCAAATAATGCTGGAAAGCCCAAACACAATGTTATACTGACCTGCCCTGTTATCAGAATGGAATAGAAGGAAACTGGCAAGGATGATTTTTGAGTTTACAGAAGTAGTTTGGAGGGTCTGGTCCTACTCCTATGTGGAGGAGGCCATTCTGCCTCTTCCTGGGTTGTGTTCATGGGAGTCTGAAGGACTGAGAATGGGAACAAATAGGATCACAGTCCTAGGTTCCTGGAGCCGGGGACTATGGAGTTGAGGAAGGCCCTGAACACATCACTTTTGTTCCTGGCAGCGGGATTATTGGGATTAAGTATAAAAGCACCTTTGGTCTCTTCTATTAGACTATGAGAGCAAGGGTAATGTCTCACTCCTTTTTGCTTCCCAGATGCCTGAAACAGTTCTTGGCAAATAGGCACTTATTCAACAGTTATTATTTATTGCACCATTATACACCATTTTTTAAAAAAAGATTCTATTTTTCTATTTATTTATTGACAGAGAGAGAGAGTACAAGCAGGGGAAAGGGAGAAGCAGACTCCTTGCTGAGCAGGGAACCCAACTCAGGGCTCAGTCCCAGGACTCTGGGATTATGACCGGAGCCAAAGGCAGACGCTTAACTGAGCTTCCCACGCGCCCTGCACCATTATACACTATTATATTATTCTCAATTATCCAGGTGCTTGTAGGTCAGGTGTGGAACTGACTAGATAAGGCAAATGAGGCTTAATCCAGGGCCAAGTTTTGTGGGAAGAAATAAGTATCAAGAAGTACTAGACATGCAAAACCAAAATCCTGTGAGGATTTGAATCCAATATCTTTTGCTTACCAGATAAGTAGAATGGATTGCAAAGCAACAATCTATTGTCTTAGAAAGTAATTTATTTGATATGCATCATTTTTTTTTAAAGATTTTATTTATTTATTTGAGAGAGACAATGAAATAGAGGGAGCATGAGAGGGGATAGGGTCAGAGGGAGAAGCAGACTCCCCGCCGAGCAGGGAGCCTGATGCGGGACTCGATCCCAGGACTCCAGGATCATGACCTGAGCCGAAGGCAGTCGCTTAACCAACTGAGCCACCCAGGCGCCCCTGATATGCATCATATGGACAACATTTAAGAGCATGCCAGTACACTTTTGGAATTTTTAATTGAGAAGTCACATTTTGTTTCCAGTAGGAAACATACCAAGGCAAACCTCTTTGTACAAAACATTGCAAAGGCCTGAACAGAGGAGGCTGTCAATTAGGGAAAATGAGAGATACAAATTGTTTTTTTATTTCCTATCTTGACACCTATAAAACGTTGTTCCAAAGGAAAAAACCAGTTCTTTCCACCCAAGACAAATCACCAATTTCTGAAGTCCACATGTTAGGTGTTGGAATGTGTACTAGGTTACAATGTGATAGTTACAGCTCTTGAGGAGATGGGAAATGTCCAAAACAGGAGCCATCCTCCCCCCCCAACACTCCCCCCCCCAAAGAGCAAAAGCACAAAACAAGTTTAAAGAAAGAGCTGGGTGGGGGGAGAGAAAAACGCTTTATCAGATCAAAGGAATCAAGAATGAGCATGGAAGGATAAGGCTGAAGCAAGAACAGAGCAGAGAGGCCACAGACATGGGAATGGGAATTTCTCTCTGAGAAAAGAACGTATTTAGTAACTGAGTATGAAACAGTCGTTTATGGTAGAAATGACTTTTTTTTTAATGAGCTGGGAAATTGTAGATGGTGTTGAGTCATGGTTTGAAATGCAGGTCAAGAAGACGGAAGATCTTCTGAAGAACTTGGGGCGGAGGAGTTACGTGCCTGTTGGGTGGTGGGGGAGGGACAGTAAAGTGTGCCCCAAACTGAGAAGGTGCACTGAGACTGGAAAACTAAACAGGGGGCTCCATACAGTTTACACAGAGCTTTACTCAGGGTAACTTACTGACAGGGAGAATCTGCTGGGAAATGAGACAGGGCAGCTGCATGGCTATTCTCCAAAAAGTCCAGACAGTAGTCCCCAGATTTTATAGAGCAAGGGGGGGGCCTCGCAGAAGGGCACTGTAGTGAGATCAAAGGGGTCACCTGCACCTGATTGACAGCTAACCTTTAATTAGATCTTGTGACCCCACCTGTGTGTCAAGAAGGGGAAAGACTATGTTATCTCTAATAGATTCACAGGAGGCCACAGCAAGCCCCCCCACCCGCCGCATCCGGCCCTTGGCAGTCATTCCTAAAGTATGTCTATTAATCTCCAAGGGCTGGGAACACGGGCCCCAAAGAGGCCATCCTGCAAACCCGAAGAGGGAGGAGTCAAGAATGGAGTCAGTGTTGTCAGCACTCCTACACGTGGTCAAACTGAGCTTTGAAGTCTCTTTCTTTAGCTGTGGGCCATCAGAAAGGGGCCACCAGGGGTGGAGAAGCCAGAGCACATCCCAACACGGAAGAGCCCCAGATGCTGGGCCACGCGCCCTCTATCAGCCTCTGGAGTCAGAGGTGAGCTCTGTGTGACACGGCATTTCCTCCACAGTACTGTGTACCACAACTGGGTGAAGGAATGAATGAACAGAAAGAGAACTTGCAGGAGCAAAATCTGGAAGATTTGGCAAGCCATTGGAGGTGGGGATCTTTCTGGTGCATGAAGAAACCCACAGCTATGTAAATATGTTCAATGAGCTGGTGAGCACTCGTGGAGAAGGAAGGGGGACGGACATGGACTGGGGTGAAGAAAGCACAGATGTGGGGGTAACACATGTTGCCTGCCAACACTGACTTTGCCAGGTATCAGCCACGTGACTTTAGGAAGATACTCCACACCCTCCCACCCCCGGCCAAGCCTCAGCTCCATCTCTAAAATGAGGATAATAGTATATGTTTGTGAAAATAATAATAAATTGGATTAAATAAAACAAGGTGAGTGACTCCCTTTTTCTGGTTCCCTGACATACAGCCCTGAATGGCGGTAGTGATCGATGATCCCTGCACGGTGGTTTTGGTGGTTTTGGTGGTATTTTGAAGAACGTTTCAGGTCACACAGTTGCCAGTGCACATTTAAAGGAAGGAGAAGTTGAGGCTGGAGACGGGTTTGGCAGTCATGTGTGCCTTCATTCGTCGGACCAGATGGCCTACTCCATAGTCTGGCTGTGAAAGAGTGATGGAACTTTCAGAAGGCAGGGAGTTGGAGGTAAGTGAAAGAGAAGGAAAAAGACCAGGCAAAGGCACACATTAACCGTGCCCACCCAGAAGGCCACGAGGTCCCTCGGCTGGATGAGCAGGGAAAGGCTGGACAGCAGCGCCCTTGAGCGGTGGTCACCATAGGTGCAGGGTGGGATGGACATCTGGGGGCTCTAGGGGAGAAGTCCTTAGACACCAGGGTTTCTCTTCCAGGAGAAATGGAAATCCAGAAGGCAGCAGTCTCAGAGAAGGGGATTTATAATTTCCCGTTAGCTTCACCCCCTGAAACTGGCAGGCTTCATGGCTTCCCTAATGAAGGAAGGTCCTGAGTCTGAGACTCAGAGAAGGGCAGGATATCTGGAAGTGACACAATGTGTTCATTGCCTTATTTGGTATATAAAAATAATGCATGTGCCAATAATCATTAATGAGAAACATCAGGAACGAGAGGAAATCCGAGTTTTAACAAAACCAAAGGTTTTTGCAGGGGGAGAAAACTGGGAACTCAACCAGGAGTGCTCGGAGAATGCTGGGAAGGGATGAGTTGTCTTTGATCTTCCGTATCATCCACCAAAGGAAGTAAAGAAAATTCGTTGAGGGTCTCCCATTTGGCAACAGTGGATCCAAGGAATATGACTTCACTCATTTATTCAGAGATGTACCCTGTGCTTGGCACTGTTCTAGAAGCTGGGAAATACAAGTAGTGACCAAAATAGACTAAAACAGAAAAATACATCTCTCAAGGGACTTACATTCTAGTGGGGAGGGTGTTAGGGTGACGAGAAGCCAAAGAATAGGTAAAACATGCAGCATGTCAGATCTTGGTACACATTATGAAGACGAATAGAGTAGAAAGTAGGAATAGGAAATTAGGGTGGGGTCGCTCAATGATAAAGATGACTATTAACCACGGCCCCACTGACAAGGTGATGCTCGGTGTTAGGATCTGTGTCTCCACTTACAAAGCCCAGAGGTCCCATACCACAGCTGTCCTGACCTGCTTCGGCCCTCTTAAAGATGAGCATCAGGCTCACTTTTAGGGGTTCCCAGTGTAGGAACAGGTTTGGCCTCGGGTTACCTTCCTTAGGTTACTAGGGTGCACCTGCCGAGAATTTTCAGCCGCTCTAGTTATTAAGGAAAGGGTTCCAAGCTAGGTAATGAGAAAAGCAATGGGTAGAACCGTGAGAAGAACATCACCATTGGCCATTTAAATTAAAGTGTGTGTGTTGGGGGTGGGGAGGAGTCCACGTTTCTGTGTTTGCATGAAGAAGTTCCAGACCGCTACACACAAAACTAGTAAATGTGGCTCCCTGTTACTGATGGGGGAGCTGGGCGGTGAAGGACTATGTTGGGAGCAGGATTGTTTCTTGTGTTTGCTTCTTGTGTTCTTTATGTGTGCCATTATGAAGCCCTCGCACGGGACTGCCTAATAGAAACCACACAACAAAACCAAGTTTTAGCTGCATTGTCCCAAACGGCCAGCAGGTGGCGACAGCGTGCGCCGCTCTCCCGCAGGTGGGCTGGAAGGAGGAGCCTGGGCTGGGGGCCCTTCCCTCCGGCCCACCCCTCTTCCTGTTCCCTCGGTTAAGTCGCGGTGATTTCTCCGTGTCTGGATTCCCCTGTGTCACCCTTTGTTGACCAAAAGAGAAATAGATTCGTTAACTGGGCCGACATCTTAAAAAACTTTGGGGGGGGTGTTGTGCAGGGGAGGCTGGGAGCACAGCCCGAGTCTGCGGGGATTACCAGCATCCTGCCCTAAAAAACTGGGGGGGCGGGTGTGCAGGGGAGGCTGGGAGCACAGCCCCAATCTGCGGGGATTACCAGCATCCTGCCCTAAAAAACTTTGGGGGGGCGGGTGTGCAGGGGAGGCTGGGAGCACAGCCCCAATCTGCGGGGATTACCAGCATCCTGCCCGCACCTGTTCGCTGTCCGCGCTTGCTGGGGCGGGCGGGGCACACAAGCTCCTCACTTCTGTCTCGAGCATTGTCACAAACGTCCCAACAGATACAGGTAAACAAAATACAAGAATCTCGCACCGAAAAAAACTTAGAAGTGATCGTTCGTAACATCATCCAATATCTAGTGCTTTAAAACCAAACCAAACAAAAACCACAACCCTCAGTTGCCTCAAATACTTTTTTACAATGATTTTTCTGAATTAGGATTCCATTGATTGCTATGTCTCCCAAATCTGTTTCAATGCGTATCACTTAACTAAATCTCCAAATAGTCGAGTTTGCTCTTTGGAAAAGGATTGAGAAAAGATAATCTGGGTGATGGCAATTCTCATTGTTCATGGATTGTCATTGTTTGTAGAGCCTTTCTATGAAAAGTGCCGGGGAGAAGTTTTCTAAAAAACAAAAGTAGTATCATACTGATAGTTTCCATTCATATTTCATTTACATAAAAGTTAGCATCTTTAAGATTATAACTGAAACACTTTTCCTCTGAAAACCTTAGTTTTTTACACAATAAGCAAACAAACTTGTTTTCTGTATCTATAGACAAAATAGGAAAGATATCTTAACAATTTTATTATTCTGAATTAGGAACCAGAAGGAAAGAGAAAAGAAAGAAGGTTTGAACCTAAAGATCTGACCTCAGGTGAGGTCAAGGTCAGATTTCAGGGGAAACAGACTTTTCAATCCCTTCTTCACTTTCAACTGACATTTACTAATATTTTCTCCTTCCCACATTAAGGAAGAAAGAACCCAGAAGTCTTGATGTTGCAAAATAGCTTAAGAGAAAATGCCTCTCTAATGAGATATATAATGTAACACTCTTCTTCATGGTGCCTTTGTTTCTTGTTTAAAAAGTCCTTCTCTATAGTCATATTTTCCTATTTTATTTTCGGAAGGCCTTAGTGATGTTCTATTTACATTTAGGGGTCTTCCCCCACAACCACCCCATCACCAGTTGCCCCGATCAATTTTTTTGAGCCACCTGTCTTTTCCTCACTAACCTGAAATCTCACCTCTCTCTTTTCTGAAATTTCAACAAAAAATTAGATGTGATCCTTGGCTTCCTATCTAATTCAGTTGGTAAATGTTTCCATCTCTGTGCAGTACCACATAGTATTATATAAGTCTTTTATCACTAAATCATGTTGTACCTCGCATTGAGAGTTTCTTGGATTTTTTTTTTATCACTTTGCTTTTCAAATAAATGTTAAAATTAACTTCCAAATTCCAAAACTAACATAAGGATTTTGACTGGAAGTACCTTAAATAATTACACCAATTTTAGAAGAACTGACATCTTTATGCTATTTAATATTTCTTATCTATGAACATACTACATCTTTTCACTTAATACCTTTAAATAAGAGTCTGAAAGCATTGGATTTCTTCTTAACCCTACAATGCAGCAATTATGTGGTTCTATATATATATTTAATAATTTCTGAAAAAGTTTGTTATACAGAAATGCAATTAATTTTTGTAAACTGAGAAATAAACGATGACCAAAAACCAAAATACACTCTTTTCCACATATTGCTGCTCCATAATGATGATGATTTGCCCATTTCGCATGTCTCAGTCATGTTTTAAGAGCATGCAAAATCTTTTTAGTTATAGAAAATAGCTCGTAATCCAGAATTCACTGCTCTCCTGGTTCTATCGTTAGGCCATCTATATATTGTGTAACTTATAGACTTACACATGTGGCATCAGGACAGCCTAAATAAAATACTAAGGGAGAAGGAAAGAAAAATCAGTGATTAGGTTAAATACATAAACATGTGAAATATCACAGGAGGAAACATGGGTAACAGGCCAATTTTTCTCAACTCAGTTATCTAAAAACAATTTCATCAAGTGACCAATTCTTAAGAATTACTGAAACTTTATTTGTGTATTTATCAATTTTATAGTAACTTACATTAGTGCAGTTTAACTTGTATTTGAAGATTTCTGAGACTAAGTTGACTGGCTTTCATTGTGTATTTTTTATGACAGCCTTTTAAAGAACACTCAAACAGTCTCTGTTCCAGTTGCTGCCCATCCTCCTAAAAAGAGAAAGTGCAAGAGGGAAGAAGGAAAACAAAAACTTAGAGAAGACTGAGCAACAGGGGAATCCAAAGGTCTCAATCCCCCAAGTCAAGACTTACCACATATCTCTTAAGCCAGCTAGTGAATCCAATTAAAATTGCTTTAACTTTACATTAAAAATGAACCATTTAATAGAGTCATCTCAGTGTCCACTGGCAGAGGCATTCCTCCTTTGAATACTACAACTTTTAAAAACAAAAAACCAAAAATCCAATAAACTCAACAGAGTGAGCCCTGAGATGCAAGGATGGAAAGTGAAGGTTGTTCGAGTCAGTGATCAAGCCCCGTGGCAGAGGGACCCCTCCATTTCCGCCTCTCTGTTCTCTAACCAATGTGTTTGGCAATGGCAGAAAGTATGGCTCTTCTTTGTCACTATTCAGTACCTACACAGTATCTAGCTGAACAGGACTCCAATAACTTGCCAAACTCCTAGATGCCGCTTTCACGGAGTCTCCCGGGAACTGATAAGGCCGCGGCTCATGAAGGCTGGGTTACACGTGAAGACTAGGTAGCCCCGTGGCCGTCTTTGCGCTGCCTTAGCTTTTCTCTATGATGTACTGAAATGGGTCAAAATCGTGTTGTGAGATAGGAGGTATAAAGTATCCAGTAAATTCGTAGGTAAGCTTGCTAGCAATGGCCTGAGAGTGAAACACGCCAAATCTAGAATAAGTGTCTATCTCAATGAAGTCCAGTATCTGCCTCATCCAGGACAAAATGGATCCAAGAACACTTGTCCTAGTATTTGGGCCGCTTGGCAGCGTCAGTATCCGGGTCAGCTCTCTGGAGCTAAGTCTATGTTGAGGAGCTCTTGTATAACCTCTTCTGTGGGCCACCTGGCTTACAAATTGCTTGGGCAGTAAGAAGGTACTGACATGCACACGGTTGGTGGTGTCTGCCTGATTACTGAGAACTTCCATGGAAGCATGGACCTCATGGCTGGCATTGGCAGAGGCCAACATTATTCTTATGCTCCGGGACCATTCTGAGTCCATCCATCTCACTGTTCCCCAAAACTTGTCAACAAACCTCCACTTTTGTCCCCTTCACATCTTTGCCTCGCCAGGCAAATCAGCCACACACGAGTCAGTTTAGATCGATATCTTAGATCATTTCTCTTTCCAGCAAAAGTAAACAATGAGATGCAATGCTCCCAATTCTTCCCAGTGGCAGCAATCCTCCTCTCTTCCCTCTTGTCTTTCACGGATCCTCCTGAGTGGTACGTTGTTATTACTGTTTCTGATTGGCTTCAGCGGTGGTATTACATCCCGTATGTTGAATACTTACCGCATGCGAGGCAGTGTTCTAGGCATGTGCAAAATGTTAATTCATCAGCACTACTATATCCCCCTTTTTAAATGAGGAAAAAAGCTAGAGAAATTAATGTGTAAATGCAAATTTTAAGTGCCACGGCCTAGTTTCAAACCTAGATAGTCTTAATGTGTAAATGCAAATTTTAAGTGCCACGGCCTAGTTTCAAACCTAGACAGTCTTTCTCAATCAACAATTTATAGAAAACTCATGTTAATAAAAATAAAAAGCATAACTATGTTCCAGAAGTAGAAATAACTGGAGTGTGAGCTACTTGCTCTAACAATTATTTTCTTCCTTCAGTCCTTGCTCGGGCTGGGCCTCGTTATATATCGCTTCCATGTGACAATCAAATACTGATGTATACATCATAGTTTTGTAGATCTGATGGTGTGCAAGAGCACAAACCACATGTTCATCGGGTTTCCCAATGTCAAGTGTATAGTATACTTTCCATAGTAAATGAGAACAGATTCACTTATAAAGATGAGAAAAAATATTAATAATGTGCAAAATAAGTTCTTCAGGAATCCCTTTTTTATTATTAAAATTAAAAAATTCTGCTCTACTTTATGTGCAGAATGCAAATATGTCTTCATGCAATGCAAACTCTATAAAGAGAGTTGCATATCTAACATTTGGGGGCAATACCAAGAAAAGTGATACTTCGAAATTAAAGCTTAGAATAAGTCATTCATATCAATGGATAGTTTGTAAATATAGTTATTACTAATTGGATATTTACCATATATTATCAAAACTTGAAAATAAAATTAACCAAAGTTATATTACAATGGAATTAACTTTAACACACCAAAGGTATAATGGAAGAATAGATATCTGCATGGTATCTAGATATAGGGCCACTGATCTTTCCATAGATTTTCTTAGTGGGGCTCTATTAATTCCCTAGGGAATGGGTGCCTTGATTTCAACAACGGTTGGAGATTAGTTTAAAAAGAAATATGTACACAGTAGAAAAATGAAATATAATCATTTGATATAACTGGAAAAAAGGCTTCATACAAACAGCTAGTTCTAACACAATGTTCTAGGCATCATTCTGGTTTGTGATTTCTGGGGAAGACCTGTCAAATAGTCTTAAGTACTTGAGCAACAAGTATCTATTTTGTGATATGATATTTCACAATGTACATTTTTTGCAATGATATACTGTGTTAGTTTAGCTTTGAACCAGTTTTTCTGAAGCTGATTAGCAATGGTTAAAGTGATAACTGTTTTTCAAGGAAAGGATTAAAACAAAACCTTGCCTTATTTACAAGGGGACTCCATCAAGGTGCAGATTACCCCAAAGATGAAAATTTGATTTATTTACCTGATTTGTTTACGGCTTAAGCAGTTTAATTTTCTGAGTAATAGGAGAATTAGCTGGGATCTTTTCAACATCGTAGTTTCAAAAACAGTCTTTACAGATTTTCATCTGGGAATGGACTATTGCCTATGACTTATCTTCTGTCTCAATCCCTGTCCTTTTCTCACAAATTCCGGCTTTTTATTCTGATTTCTATATCCTATAAGACAAACAACAAAAAAAGTATTTAGCTTGGAAATTATCATCTGACTATTTGGATTAATGGAGAGGGTCGGGGTCTCATACGACAGAAGTGACTAAAATTATCTATGTTCTGTTTATTTACAGATACTCACTTATCATTAGTGTGGGGTGGAGATGAAGGAAAGAACTTTCTTTTCTTTGTTTTTCCTTTCATGACTGTATATTCTCTACATGGAAACATACAACAAACCATTTAGTAGCAATTCAAATCCATATATCCATATATATGGAGGCAGTCCCAAATGCTGGACAAACTGTTAGAAGAAGCTCAAAAACGGAAGGAAATTTCAGAGAGCAGGCAAGATTGAAGTGGGCATTGAAACATGAGTAGGATTTGAATCAACAAAGAAGTGTATGTTTGACACTGGATTTAACAAAATATTGTTTAAGGCATTACCACTGTATTAAATTTAGATCCGTTTTAGATAAACTAAATAATGTATTTAAATTAAATCCATTTAAAATTACCTAAACCCCAAACCAGCCATAGTGGAAGCTTCCAAATGCTTTATAGATCGTGGCTTTTAAGCTAAGAGATACAGAATGTGCAATAGTTATAATGCAGACATACTATTGTTGGGTGACGGTTCTTATTCACAACCTAACAGCCTCGGAGTGTGTTCTTCCTCACTGGTTCCAGGCAATGTCAAACATAGGATTTAAAATGCCAACAAAGGGAACTTTACAATAGTTACTGATTTTTGTTTCAGGAGAGTCTAGGATAGCCATCAAGCTTCTTGCCTTCATTTGACCGCCCCCCCCCCGCCCCAAACCCAGGCCTGTCTCGTCTTGTGTTTTCCATTATCTGGATCTACGGCAAAGGGAAAGCGGCACCCTAACTAGAAATGAAGCATGGGTACTTCTCACACTGAAGATGACATCCTCCAAATTCCTTTCTCCGCAACGAAAATTCCAAGAGGAAAAGTACAAACGTCATTCCTACAAGGACAGAACGCTAGAGACGAGGAGAATGAAAAGCAGCCCGGACTCGGGAGGACGCCTCCTCCAGCGGCTGCTGCGTGCGGGGCTCGGGGGCCTCCGCGCATCCACACCCGCGGCCGCGGCCCGGGCGCCGGCAGCCAATCAGGGCGCGGAGGGGAAGGCGGCAAATTCAAACTGCCCGCGCGACCCCGCGCCCGCGCCCAGCTCCTTGCTCTCGGCAGATAACTGGGCTGTATTTGGATTTGCTTCGAGCTTCGCTTTCTCTGCCAGTTACTTAATCCTAACGGTCACCAGAGCCGGTGGCAGGGCCCTTGTGAAAATAGTTCCAAGGGGCAGGGACAAGCTCAGAGCGGTTACTTTGCGCAAAGGTGTTACAGGGCTTTGCCAGGACCTGGTAGCGTTTCTTGTCGCTTAGTGATCGCGACAGGAAAAGCCTGACATTGTTTAGTGACTGCCGTACCTCGCAGACCAATTACTGTAAAGTTGCAGGAGCCCAGCACGGAATAAAAACAAGCAGCAGCTCTCTTTGGAAATATGGGGGCTCTTGAAAGAGCCGTTAGTTTTCAGTTTGCCGCCAACTCACTGTTCACTTGGCGCTGGTGTACTTGGTGACGGCCTTGGTGCCCTCGGACACGGCGTGCTTGGCCAGCTCCCCGGGCAGCAGCAGGCGCACGGCCGTCTGGATCTCCCGCGACGTGATGGTCGAGCGCTTGTTGTAATGCGCCAGGCGGGACGCCTCGCCCGCGATGCGCTCGAAGATGTCGTTGACGAACGAGTTCATGATGCCCATGGCCTTGGACGAGATGCCCGTGTCGGGGTGCACCTGCTTCAGCACCTTGTACACGTACACCGAGTAGCTCTCCTTGCGGCTGCGCTTGCGCTTCTTGCCGTCCTTCTTCTGCGCCTTGGTCACCGCCTTCTTGGAGCCCTTCTTCGGGGCCGGGGCCGACTTGGCGGGCTCGGGCATGGCGGGGACAACAGCGAAGGCGCTCGCGAAAGACGGGAGGAAGGAACAGCGCGAGCAGAGCGCCACTTGTCCGTCTTATATAGAAGCCCTTATGCAAATAAGGCGTAAAGTACAGTCCCGCGTCTGATTGGTGACCGTTCAGCCCGCCGTCAGAAGTTAGTTCTGCCCAATCGGAGCGCAAGGATCCCAAAGCTGCCTTCCCATTGGGCGACATAAAGCCACAGCCTTAGCCAATGCGCGACCTTCCTTTTGGCGCTCGACAGGGTTATAAAAAGTGCTGGGCCGGCGCTGTGGCTGCGGCCGCTGCTCGCGGGGGGTTTGGGGCCGTGATGTCCGGACGCGGCAAGCAAGGCGGCAAGGCCCGGGCCAAGGCCAAGACGCGCTCGTCGCGGGCCGGCCTGCAGTTCCCGGTGGGCCGCGTGCACCGCCTGCTCCGCAAGGGCAACTACGCCGAGCGGGTGGGCGCCGGCGCGCCCGTGTACCTGGCGGCCGTGCTGGAGTACCTGACGGCCGAGATCCTGGAGCTGGCGGGCAACGCGGCGCGCGACAACAAGAAGACGCGCATCATCCCGCGCCACCTGCAGCTGGCCATCCGCAACGACGAGGAGCTCAACAAGCTGCTGGGCCGCGTCACCATCGCGCAGGGCGGCGTCCTGCCCAACATCCAGGCCGTGCTGCTGCCCAAGAAGACCGAGAGCCACCACAAGGCCAAGGGCAAGTAAGGTCTCGATAGCAACAACTTCAAAACCAAAAGGCTCTTTTCAGGGCCACCCACCACTTCTGAGAAAGAACTTAACACTCTCCTGAAACTTAGCTACAAACAACCTAAATGTAAGGAGCAGGAAATAACTGGCCTCCTTCTTGATTTGGCCAATTCTGGTAAAGGCCATACAATGCATATTTTGGTCAATTATAAAACCACTAAACCACCTTTATTGTGCCCTCCCCACGAACACACTGCTCTGGTTAATTAAGAAGTAAATTTCTGTTCCAGCTAATACACTAATTAAACCTGTTTTGTGTTGTTTCTGGGTCTTTATCACCAGCAGAACCTGATGGTTCATTGGTAACGAAAAGCTTCCTAACAACACTTCAGAGCTGCTCTAGAGAAAAGCTCTTTAATTACCGGTCGCTGTAGATGTCAGCACTCCACACCTGCTGATTAAATTTAGCACAATTTACATATTACGTAGCCCAATCAGCCACTTGATTGCACCAGAGTAAGTTATTGATGTCAGAACCGCTCGCTGGTACTGAGGAGTCCAACACTCAAGCTCCCCTCCCCGCACCACGCGGGGCAAAGTCAAGTCTTGGTGTTCCGGGCTCCGCGGCGCCCGTCTTATTTGAAAACTGACTTTGTTCTGGGTCTCGGCACAATCAGCAGAAGCAGATCTTAATGATGCAGTTACGAAACGCAACTTTTCTTAGACTAACCAACACATTATTCTCATATGATTTTTTCCCCATATTATATGGAAAAGGGGAAAGGACTAAAATTTAAGGACACTTTAGGCTCTGACTTCACAGATTCTAGGTCCGATTCCTTTTCACTGGTGGAATCTTAACGTTTTGGTTGAAAACAGTAAACTTAGGGTGGAGTATAGCCATAATTTTTTCCTATAAAAATAGGAAACAAAAATAAAAGCAAGCGTGGAAAACAAAACCGACTCAGATGAGGATTGGATTGGGAGCCAATCAGGTTACTCCTGCGACAGCTCTGACCAATCAGGAGGGGCTCATGAGTATAAAGTCCGGTCCCCGCACCAACTCGGCAGTCGCTGGTTTTCGCAGCGCGAGTGTCCGGCCATGGCCCGCACGAAGCAGACGGCCCGCAAGTCGACCGGCGGCAAGGCCCCGCGCAAGCAGCTGGCCACCAAGGCGGCCCGCAAGAGCGCGCCGGCCACCGGCGGCGTCAAGAAGCCGCACCGCTACCGGCCCGGCACGGTGGCCCTGCGCGAGATCCGGCGCTACCAGAAGTCCACCGAGCTGCTGATCCGCAAGCTGCCGTTCCAGCGGCTGGTGCGCGAGATCGCGCAGGACTTCAAGACCGACCTGCGCTTCCAGAGCTCGGCCGTCATGGCCCTGCAGGAGGCGTGCGAGGCCTACCTGGTGGGGCTCTTCGAGGACACCAACCTGTGCGCCATCCACGCCAAGCGCGTCACCATCATGCCCAAGGACATCCGGTCCCCTACCGGTCCATGGAGAGCTTCACTGCAGGATAGTCTTCCCCCATCCAAAGGCTGCCAAGAGTCGCATCCAGTTTTCCTAACAATACGTAGGCTTTGGGGCACTGCCCTCCACCACCCTCGATGTTGCCAAATGAATAAACTACTGGGATTACATGGTAGCTATGACACCATCTGGAGCCCGAGAAAAGTTTCTCACATTTGGGATGAGCCTGAAGTCAAGGCTGTTGACTCAGCGTAATTTGTCACACCTTAACATATAAGGGATGTTTCCCATAACTAGTGCTATTGAAGTGTAAAGTGTTGCTAATCCCAAAGGCTGTTCTGCGTTACAGATTTAAAGGTGCAAGTGGAGCGAGGAAAACACTCTAAGTAGAGGATTCTGGTGTGCTTTGACAAAGGGCTGCTTAGGAATGGAGTGTGTGGTGGGCTCCTGACGAACCCTGGCCTCCTCCCAGCGGGCAGGGTTAGGTATGGAGGAAGGTCGATTGATGTGCATCACACCTAACTTTTGTTGCTTTTGTAAGGAAATAAGGAAAACCCCTGCCAACGGTTTTTATTCCCCAGGGCACAGAATCTTGCCTCCTACTCTCTGTTCACTGATGATGTCATCTCAAAAAGGGGGAAAAAAACATTCTTAGCGGTTTTTTCTTGAATGTCATGGACAACTTTGCCTGGTGACATTTATGGAAATCATTCTCAGAATAATATTTGAAGTGCATAAAATGCAAAAATTGCAAAAAAAAAAATCCCATTAGTTATCAACGTATTTTTAAGAATAAAGTTGCTAGGACTGACATGTGCCTAAACAGCGAACACATTACATAATACAATCTTGGTGAGCCTAATTGCCATCAATAATTAGACAAGTAAAATAATGGTTCGAGGTAATTTGGCAATTGTTATGAGAAATGAGATTATCTGTGATTTCCATTGGGTGACAAACTCACAGGTACTAAGGTTGTGGCCTAAATTCATTATAAAGGGAAATGCTAAAGATCAGTCAAAAGTAAATTATATTTTTCCCCATCCCAACTCCTAGGGTTTCTCCTCACTACCACCCCCCGCCCAACCATGCACTGACGATTTTTATCCTTGGAGGTATTTTGGTGTATATGGACTCCAGGTTAAAAACCCTTATTCTAAAATTTGGTTGACCTACCCATGACTTTTCAACCTCATTATAATTTTTCCCTGAAAGCACCCCTTCCTATATGGGATTTCTTTAACACTTAAAGTCTATTAATATGTCATATTAATATTCATACCCTTTTTCCTATTTCTTGTACTTAACTACTTTTTTTAAGGTAAAATACTACTTTTTAAGGTAAAAACTACTTCTAATCCTGGTATACATATGACTTCTTGGAATAAAAATAAATGCTGACAACAGGATCTAACAATGATAGGTACTCAGATGCACACCCCCCCCCCCACCCCGGTTGAATATTTGACTTTTTGATGGGCTTTATAGAAGCTGTGTGACCCAAATAATTTTACTCATTATTTAATTGTTCTGTCCTTAAATATGTCTTCCCATTATAGGGAAAGAAAAATGACTTTTCCTCTACTCTTCTGAGTGTTTGGCTGAGATCCCTGTAATAAAAGACAGTTGTCCCAAGAGAAAAACACACACAGCACAGAAGTTTATTAACATTGTTAAACAACAAAAATTCAACTGAGTAAATTTAAAGGTCAAATTGGCTTTATTCAATGATTCCTGGATCAGGCAGCATTCCATCCAGCAATAAAAAGGAGTCCTGCTGAGCTATAGAAAAGGCTTTTAAAGGTGGAAAGGTGGCAGAAAAAGGAAATTACTAGCAAAAAATGCATTGTTTCAAGCAAGGTCGTCCTCCTAAAGGGATTGGACGGGCCACTGGGTGGATTATCTCACTAGCAGTCTAGGTTAATTGTACTTGGCGAAAGGTTACATTCCTGGGGGTGGGCGTGGGAATCTGGGAGTGAGACTATGATGAGATTAGGTGTTAAATCTTGTTTTGCTGATGTGGGGTTTATACACCTGACTCCATCTGGGGGCTGCTATCTCTTTTCTAACGTGTGTACCTCATGTACACATGGAAGCTACACTGGGGACAGCGAGGAACCCCCAAGGTGCCTTAGAAATACCGCTTAAATACTGTCTTCAGCTTGTCAGGGAGCAAGAATTCCTGTCCCCTTCAAGGGTCCTTCTGGCTGGACTAAGAATCCAATTGACATGAGAAAGATTAACAAGAGAAAAATCTAATTTAATAGCATTTGTACAGGGAATCCACACAGACCTGGAAATTCCAAAGACAGGCAGAAGAAGGCATCTATCTCATTCTGAACTAAGGAAAAGGGGTCTGGGGTTTCGAAGAGAAGGGATGACCTTCATGGGGCAGTAAGAAGAGCAGGTGTTTTGTAATTAGATGTTTGCCCTGCCGAACAGATGGGTCACTCAGATAACTTTTATCTCTGTTCATAATCCTCTTCTGGGAAAGACCCCAAATTGGATTCTTTTATGCAGTTAAGGGAGGGACCAAAGTTTCTCTCAAGACCACACAGTCTTTATTGTCTTCAGCTCAGAATAATCTCGGCAAAGTGGCACATCTTTGGGGCATCCTGCCCTCGGCCCCTATAAACCGAAGACAAAAGGTGCAGGGAAGTCAGTTATGGGAAGGTTACCAGGAAAACAAGAATAAAGTTTGTTAGGCAGATTTTAAGTTGGCACCTTCTCCATTGATAAGGGTTTAAAGTTGTCTACTGGTATTGCTGGGTGAACTGGGAGACCCTGGGCCCTGAGGTCTGGACCCAACCCATATTAAAGATATCGCAGAAGGCTCTTGGTCTCCTCACGAGAAAGAATTCAAGGGCAGACACAACACAGTGTGTGAGGGGTACAAGCAGGAAAGTTTGTTCAAGCAAAAGTACACTCTCAAGATAAGAGAGCATGGTGAGCTCAAGAGAGAGAACTGTGCGTCCTGCGGGCTGGGTTTCTCTTTTATTGACAGTTGTTAACTAGGGGACAGAATATTTATTACTTGGGGCTGGAAGCAGGGTTTCAAGCTTTTTCTTCCTCACTTGCTCAGGGCTTTCCTGTCGTGGTGCCGCCCTCGTGGGCCTGTCTGGTGGGATCCAGCTTCTCGTGGATGTTGCCGGGACAGGCCTCTGACCTTCCCCACAGCTGCCCATGGCCTCCTCCTTGCTGGCCTCTGGGCATCCTGTTAGAGCCTAAACTAACTCCCTACTCTGACACTGGGATTAACCTTTGTCCTTCCAGGTAGAGAGGGAAGGAGGGAGAGCTTTGTAAGTCTACTTCCTGCTTTTAGGAAAATAAGCAGGAAGACAAAGAGCGTTTCTTCTATCTGCTTCATCTCAAATGCCTTCAGCTCAAAATCAGCCTTATGCCAGAATGGAATATTTTGGGGTGGCCTATTCTGCTACTGCTCAATACTTAATGCTAATACTTTGTGAGTAATAGTACAGTATTGGGTCTGTATTAATAAAAAATCTGAAATCTGCATTATATTTCTAAATGATACACAGAATATTTCTAAACAAAAAGTTTAAAGCAAATGAAAGCTCTCTCTTTACTTTTAAGACTTTTTGTTTTTTCATTTTAAATCTAATGTTCTGTGTTAATGTAATTGAGACTTTTTCTTTTTCTTTTATTTGTAGATATTTATATATCCATTACAGTTTGGATAATCTACTCATTTCAAGTTCCATAGGCTTGATGAGGACTTTTTATAATAGTGCAGAGAGACAGTAAGAAAACCATGTGGTTGTGGTGGGAAGATTGAGGGGGAAGGGGACGGAGGAAAGAGGGAAGGACGATGATCAATCCTTCCTTTAGTCTGATGACCTGCCCTTGCCTTGGCTGGATTCTGCTCCTTTCCCTTTATGTCCCGTAATGATGAAGTTTTAGAATATATATGAGGTTTGGTGGGGTGGAGTCCGGAGCCGACAACCAAGAAAGAGTTCTTGAGCATCTCTGGTGCAAAAAGGTGGTTTTATTAAAGCCCAGGGACAGGACCCGTGGGCAGAAAGAGCTGCTCCGGTTTGTGAGGTGTGGTTGACTTTATACTTGGGAGCTGGGAGCTGAGAGTCCAGAAGGACTGTCGTTTGCTAAAGACTCTCCGGGTACTGGAGGCCTGGTTATCGTCAAGCCAAGGCTGTTCTCCCCTCTAATGAGGCACTAACAGGAAGACAGATGGGGGTTTCCTGCAGGAATGCTACATTCCTCCTATCACACGTCCTGTCGATGGGCTTCAGGTTTAGAAGAAATTCAATTTTATTTGCATTTCCTTCCGCCTCAGCCTCCCTTAATTTTATGGAAGGGAGGGTGATGTTAGGGCTTCAGGAACCGAGTTATGCGTCTCTGGAAGTTAGGCTACTGATGAGAAAGCTTCCTTGTAAATCACTAGGACATTTGTAAACTGAGGGATACTCCTGTCCTGCAGGACTGTGATCTTATCAGTTAACCATTTGTTTTTCCTTTAGGGCAGCTGGGAGTGCCTGAGGAATGTCACACATACCACATGGGGGGGGGGGTGTAGGGGGTCAGCTGCTGCTTTGTCCTCAGCGAGCCTTCTGCTCCCTCATCACTAATCAATGTATTTGTGGGCTGCAACCCAAATCAAAGGGAAATAGGAGGCCTGGATTTCTCTCATGTGGAATAACATCTGAAAGCAAACGGAATACACACTGAAAACCTCTATCGTTGTAACGGAACTCATGCGTGAGTTCACTTCTTGGGGAGTCACAGCAAGGGCACCAGGGGACTCCGTCGGTTAAGCACCTGGCTCTGGATTTCGGCTCAGGTCATGATCTCCTGTCGTGGGATCGTGGGATCGAGCCCCGTCCTGGGCTGGGTGCTCAGCACGGAGTCGCTTGTCCCTCTTCTCTCTCAAATAAGAAAGAACTGCACCAGGTGAGTTGTCGCACAAGGGAAAGTTTATCTGCAGCAAATAAGGAGGTCAGGCGGATAACTTCCAAAGCCATGACTCCCCAGGCAAGGGGGAATGGGTTCCTTTTATTTAGGGTTAGGGTGAATATTTAGGAAGATGGGCCTCCTCATTGAATGTAGAGGTGGCATAAGATTGAACAAGTGCTGGAAACATGCTAGACGCACACTGCGCGTTACGGAAACGAGCCCTGTACCCCTCCTTGGGCAGATTTCAGGACGATAATGACGTACAGGTGACTGTCAGCCACTGCGTGGGTCACTCCGTGGCCCACCTGCGGAGTCGGAATAAGTTCAGACTGGTCTGGGCGGTCTGGGCGGTCGTTAATACTTGAGGGTGGTTCCACTTTCCATCACGGGATACTCCGCCCCTCGGCTCTGTTGCCTGAGCTAAGAGATCAGCTGCTCTCTCGCTGTCAAATAAATAAAATCTTAAAAAAATTTTTTTTTGGATAAGATGAACCTCTACGGGTTTCCGAAGAGCTATTTGATCAAATGGCATGAAGACATATGTTCACAGTGACTGCAGCATTTAGTACCAAATTTCATCAAATCTAAAACACCCAAGTAGGCAAGCAAAATAGACCATATGAGCCAATAATCTGTTAAAAAACAAAATTCAACCAAGTAAATTTGAAGATCTAATTGACTTCATTAAATGATTCATGAATTGGGCAGCATCTGAGGAAGTATATAAAATGGAATGTTTTATAAGAAGGGTGAGGCAAAGTATAAACAAAAGAAAAAGGATTGTTTCAGGCCAGATCACCTGTTAGGGGAAAGGCCAGGGGGTCTGATGATGCAGATTACCTCATGTTCCTTTTGCGGGGGAAGGAGGTCCCTGAGACAGATTACCTCTTTGGTGCTTACCGGAAAATTTCTGACTGGTCAAAATTTACATTTCTGGGGAAAGTTGAAACTGCAATTCGATTAGGTATTAAGCCCTCGTTTGCTGACCTGGGGCCTTAACCTAAGTGAAGCCATTTTGGGCCTGCGGTTTTCTTTCTAACAAAAGAAACACACAAAAAAGAAATGCTAACTACACTTGTAACATGCCATTAATTTTACATTACACACATTTTAGACTCAAAATTATGGTCGCATCAATTTGGAAACATGAGTTTCAATGAAGAAGGTAATAAATTATAAAATTCTCCGTGAAATGGAAAAATATCACCTATTTAAGAGGAGTCATTCGTTGACAACTGTACTAGGACATACCCAACTAGACATCGCACATGCAAAGGGAACAAGACAATTTCCTTGCCTTCAGAGCATTTATATTCCAGCAAGAAACAAAATAAACTTAAAAAAATATTAAATTTTAGGTTGTGATCAGTGCTATCAGGTTCATGGGCTGTGGAGAGACAGGTGCAGCTGTGGGTCTTCCCTTTTGGGTGGCAATACTCATTTCCTGCGCCGCTTGTCACAATTTACCACCAACTGGATGGCTTAGGTAACAGAAATGTATTCTTATCCAGTTCTGCAGGAAGCTCAAGATGAAGGAGTTACCAGGGTTGGTTCCTTCTAGAGGCTTTGAGGGAAAAATTCCATGCCTCGCGCCCGGCTCCTGGTGGTGGCTAGGAATCCTTGGTGTTCCTTGGCTTGTGGCGGCTTATCGCCAACGTCTGCCTTGAGCTTCACAGAGCTTTCTTCCCTGCATGTCTCTGTGCCCTCCCCTCCCCTTCTAAGGACACCAGTCATTAGATTTAAGGCCCACACTAAATCTCAAGATCTTCAATAATTACATCTGCAAAAACCTTATTTCTAAATAAAGTGACATTCTGAGGAAACCAGGTAGACATAAACTGGGGGTGAAAGAGGACATGATTCAAGCCAATACAATGATCCTGGAAAAATTCTGACTAGATGGTATTTAAGCAGAGATCTGAATCATACCTGGTGGTAAATTATGCTGTTCTTTTGGGGAAAGTATTCTTTTTTTGTTTGTGTTTCAAGTTTTTATTTAAGTTCCAGTTAACATAGAGTTTAATATTAGATTAGTCTCAGGAGGAGAATTTAGTGTTTCATCACTTATATACAACACCCAGTGCTTATCATCACAAGTGCCCTCCTTAATACCCATCACCCATTTAGGCCATCCCCCCTGCCTACCTCCAGACACCCTGTTTGTTCCTTATAGTTAAGAGTCTGTTTTATGGTTTGCCTCTCTCCTTTCTTCCCCCGTATGTTCATCTGTTTTGTTTCTGAAATTCCACATATGAGTGAAACCATATGGTAATTGTCTTTCTCTGATTGAGTTATTTCGCTTAGCATAAAACCCTCTAGTTCCAATTTCATTCTTTTTGATGGCTGAGTAATATTCCACTGTATATATATGCCAACTTCTTTATCCAGCCACCAGTCGACGGACATTTGGGTGCTCTCCATCACTTGGCTATTGTTGATAATGCTGCTGTAAACATCGGGGTACATGTACCCCTTTGAATCTGTATTTTTGTATCCTTCAGGTAAATTCCCAGTAGTGCAATTGCTGGGTCATAGGGTAGCTCTATTTTTAACTTTTTGAGGAGCCTCCAAACTGTTTTCCAGAGTGGCTGCACCAGCTTGCATTCCCACCCACAGTGGAAGAGGGTTCCCCTTTCTCCGCATCCCCGCCAACACCTGTTGTTTCCTGTGTTACTGGTTATAGCCATTCTGACAGGTGTGCTGGGAGAAGTCTTCTAAGAAGATAATGCAAATACCCGAAGCCATCACATACATGAAGTGCTTCAGCAGGATCACAAAGCGTAAGGACGGTAAAGATCAAGTCTACGATCAAGAATGTGTAAGAAAGATCAAGAGCAGAGGGAACGAGGGTAGAAAGTGAGTTCAGAGACACAGGCAGAGGTCAGACCGTGCCAAGCTGAGTTTTGCAAATCCTGCGAAATGACCATTCTAAGTTTTGAACGTGGGAACGGCATAAACCCAACTTACATAACTTTGGAAGTTCATTAAGACAAGTGTGTGGTGAACACAAAGTTCAGAATTAGCCTAAACTGTGGAAGTCGGAGAGACAGTGGCGGCTTGGCCTAAAGGCAGCCGTAAGTACAGGATGGACTTTACAAGCGTGACTACGAAAGCTTGCTGCCGGTGTGAGGTGTCCTGTGTTGCGGAGGAAAAAAGAATTTTCCCTCTACCTGTTTCAGTTCTGGGCTGAGATTCCAATAATAAAAGACAGATTATTAAGAGAAAAACAACCAAAATTTTATCAACATGTATACCTCCTGTAGACATGGGAGATAGGAAAAATGAATAAACCCCCCAAGATGGCCAAGCTACCCCCTCATATACCATCTTCAGCTAAAGACAAAAGAAAGAGGTATGTGTTGGGGTGGGGGGAGAGGGGGGCGACAGTTATGAGACAATACCAGGAAAAGCGAGATAAACAAGGGTAAGTTTTGATTTACACATTAAAGTAGGTGTCTTCTCCATTAAAATTCTCCTGTAATTTAGAGTCTTCCTTCCTGGTACTTAGAAACGGCAATTTCCTTTATAAATGTAAATGCCTCTTACTAAAAAGTAACTTCTATTTTCAGACATACTCCTGTATATGCCATTTCTCAAAAATAATCAGTTCAAAATGATCCTTGTGACAAAGAGGCATAGTTTGGGTGGCATATTCAGCTACCCTTAACTGTGAAAGATACATGGAAAATACCTTGATTCGAAAGTTTATTTTGATCTATTAAAGTCAGCTAGGATTGGAAAACAGCCCAGATAGCTTTGTATTTTTACAAAATAATATACTGTAGGTTTATAGAAAAATAA
Organism: Halichoerus grypus; assembly: GCF_964656455.1. NCBI lineage: Eukaryota > Metazoa > Chordata > Mammalia > Carnivora > Phocidae > Halichoerus > Halichoerus grypus. The sequence goes on from NC_135720.1 coordinate 142,612,920, forward strand.
ATACCTTTGGCTATCAATGTCAGAAACTATAAAGAGCCTGACCAACTTTTCAGCTATCCATCCATTGCTACCTTTTATCATGACTAGTGGCTATGCAAATATCCATGAAATCAGATAAAGAGGGAAGCTACTGGTTGATGGAAATTTTACTGATTTTTAAAGTAGAGAAGGTAGGGTCTGTAAAATGTATTCCAATGAACTAATGTTGGGGAGATATAAGGAAGAAAAAAAAACAATGTTATTCTTCAATAAGCATAAAGCCAGAATATCATGCTCATCACTGGCAATCTTCTAAAGAAATGGCAAAGACAGAAAGAAATCTCACTTTTTTAGACCTAAGTGGATACAACCCTTTACATTAGGTAGGATTTGCAATGTGGACTCAGATACCAGCTGAAGTTAAATTTCCCTTTCAAGACACTGGCAAATAGAGTGCTGTTGTTCTTGATGATTACACTTCAAAATAAAGGACTCAAAGATCCTTGAGGAAAGTTCCTAAGTTAAGAGGCTGGCCAAAGACTTATTTAGCGGTCAAAAGGATTTACCTACATTTGGAAAGGACAGAGAAAGAAATTCTGAAAGAGAAAAAGGAAAATAGAGGGACCTTCAGGGAGAAGTAAGTCTCTTATTTTCTATTTGTATTTGCCCTTAAACTAACCTATGCTATCCCCCCCTCTATAAAATATACTGAATTCGCCTCCCACTGTCTGAATGTTTTGTTTCTTCAAGTGTTTGGCAAGTTTTCTTCTATTGCAACATAAATGCAGAAAAAATTCTCAATATTTTAATGACATTTAAAAATTATTTTTATATATTTTATGAAATTTAAATGGAATACTTTGGAAATACTGTAATGTAACATTGCTAAAAAAGTAACTCACTGAAATAAAGGATAGCAAGAAAATAATTGGATAACAAGGGGATTACAAGCTAATGCTGAAAAGAGTGATTAAATTTTCTCAGAATTTAAGCAATAGTAAAATTGTCTATATATATATATTTTTTAACTAAGTATGTATTAAGTATACTCTTTTAATAAAGATTTTCGTAGAAAGACCAAATTCTTTTCCCTGCATCTGAATTTTATACTTGTTCATTAATGACAAATTAATTACTCTTGTAATCAATGAAAGTTTAAAAAATGTCTTTAATTATATTTTATCTAGAAAAAAAAAACACGACTGAGATACACTTAAAGACCTAGGTTGATGGAGAGATTCAGTATTTTTCAGGTTAGGAAGACACAATATTTCAAAGCTAACAAATTTACCATAATAAATGTATAGCCAAATACTAAGATATTTTTCAATGTTACAAATAATTATAATACTTCAGCAGTACAGATAGACTGATGTGCATAACAGTGAAAATTCAAGAAATAATTTTAAGTGAACTATTCAATATATGAACAATTAATTTCCTCAAATCAGTGGAGAAAATATATAATATGTTATACTGATTAGCCAGCCCGTTAACATTTTTAAAAGTTAATTCTCTATACAAGAAACCAAGTCCGGATTATTATAGCTAAAATTTTTTTTAATTGGTTCTACTCATTTTGAGTAAGATATAACAGGAACTGCTGTGAAAGATACATGGAAAGTACCTTGATTCGAAAGTTTATTTTGATCTATTAAAGTCAGTTAGTATTGGAAAACACTGTTTAAAATGAAAACTGGTACCACTTTGGTGGTGGAAGAGAATTTAGCCATATACCTGGAAGATCTTAAAATTCTCTATTTTATTAGCACATCTTGTTCTACTTCTAGGAAGTTAGTGTTTGGAGCATATCACCCCCCGTATAACAAGGAGAAAGCCTTTACAAAATGGTAGAGTCTACGCAAATACTGTTAGAAAAAGAAAATGCATGCATACATGTGCAGATAAAAACAGCACATTTTATTCTCTGTGCTTTTTCAAGTGTATCCTCTACAGTGTTAAAGTTGCGTTGTTTCACGAGGATGGGATGGGAAACACGAAAGAGAAGGAGAAAAAAATGGCCTTCGGTCTCGCGGCTAGAAAGCGCTCGGAGACCCAAGGCGAGCGCACGGCCGCGGCGGTTCCCCTCCAGATCCCCTCCCCCAGCCCAGAGGGACGTCCCGCCGCAGCTCTGCCGGTTTTCACTCCGGTCCGCAGAGGTTACCTATAAAGAGGAGCCCGGGCGCGCCGCGCTGCACTTCTCTGCGTCCCCGACTCCCCGGAGATGTCCGGCCGCGGCAAGGGCGGGAAGGGCCTGGGCAAGGGCGGCGCCAAGCGGCACCGCAAGGTGCTGCGCGACAACATCCAGGGCATCACCAAGCCCGCCATCCGGCGGCTGGCCCGGCGCGGCGGCGTCAAGCGCATCTCCGGCCTCATCTACGAGGAGACCCGCGGGGTGCTCAAGGTGTTCCTGGAGAACGTGATCCGGGACGCCGTCACCTACACGGAGCACGCCAAGCGCAAGACGGTCACGGCCATGGACGTGGTCTACGCGCTCAAGCGCCAGGGCCGCACCCTCTACGGCTTCGGCGGCTGAGCCCCGGCTTCCCAGCTCGCTTCCTACTGGGAACCAAAGGCCCTTCTCAGGGCCCCCAAGTCTTCCTCGAAAGAGCTCTAGTGCTTGTCTACGAGCAGCTCCGCGTAGGGCCGTTGCGTAAGTTTTTGGCTCCGCTTTCGAGGCGGGTTCTGCGTGCGGTGCCGACGGGGAGGGAACGGTACCGGGTGAGCCGGGCGCGGCCTCTGCTCACCAGCCGCTCTTCGCCGCGGGGTGGGGACCGCATGGGATCGGGAGGCCTTGCATCTGAGGGACCAGGCCTAACACTAACCTGGGTTCCTTCGAATATGTTCCTACATGTCAGGGCGAGGGGTGTAAACAAAAGGAACAGGGACCACTGACCAGGACCCTGGTACGAGGAGCGGCAGAGAGCTCTGGGTAGTTTTCTCTACAGTGTAAACACATAGATAGGATACATTCGTTTCTCTGCTGGAATGTAAGTTGCTGTATTTCCCCCATTACAAATAGCAGTGCTGTGGGCATTGTCCACAGACATGCTTTCTCTGGTTGCAGATCTAGGAGTGGAATTGCTTGATAACGGGGTCTGTGCGTATTCAACATGAAATGAGCAACTTGCTTTCCAAGGTTGTATTTTTAGTTTACACCCCTATATTCCACAAGTACTCTGAGAGTTCCTCTTCAACATTTCACTAATGGCAGACTAAAATTTTTTGCTAGTCAGCATTTGCTAAACTAAATCTCAAGTATTTAAATTGCATTGCTCTGATTATAAAAAAGTTGCTTAGTTTCTTACAAGCTTTTTGGCTACTTTGGAATCACGTCATAATGTTGTGTTTATATTTTTAGTAGTTTTTGCAAATGCTGCCTGTTCATATAGTAATTATTTCCCCTCTCCTTTAATTCCCCCAAAGAACTGCAGGCATAAGTAGACAAAAAAATTTAGGCTGCTCATCTCATTATTTGGCTTGGAGATTCAATCTTTTAGACTGATCTTCCTATTCTTTTAATAAGCAATGATTGATTAACCAAAAGCCTAAAATTTGCAAGGCATTATAAGACAAAGGTAGAGTGAAAGAGAAGAAACCATGCCTATAATAGTTTATTCAAATTTGTGCTTAAAGCTTTCCTTGGATTCTCATGTAATGAGAGGTTTTATTATTCTCATTTTAAACTGGCAAAAGGTACTGACGGCCAGCTCAAATAACCAAATCACAAATGTTATATTCTATAACCAAACGTGTAATATTTTTAACCACTCTGGGTAGCTGCAGCCATCACAACGAGTGGGTTGCTGTCCTGGTCCTTCCTAGGGTGGAGAACCGAGGGAAGTGTCAGGACAAGTACAAGATGTGCCTCTGACCCTCCCAATCTGACCAATTATTCCAATCTCTTCTACAGTAGGTCTGATTGTGGGCCCGAGAAAGTCACTTTTATTCTCTCATTCTATTCAGATTTCAGTCTCTGGAGAGCACAGAATTTAGCAGCTGAAATCACAAAGTTCAGATCAATCTTGTACAAACAGTTGCAGACTTCAATTTGCTCAAACCTACTTACGTGCCCTTGTTTTTCCCCATTATACCACCTAGCACTTACGATCTCTCTAGTCCTATGTATGACAAAGTAGTAACGTATCTTTTTTGTGAGCCGTAGCATTCCATTTCCTTACTCGGGAGGTTTGTCTTTGCCTTGCAGACTGCCCCCCCCCCCCCTTGTCTGGCTGGAGAGGCCAACTTTTTAAAGCTAGAGACCATTGTTCTGCCAGTGTAATGCCCCTTCCTCCATGCGGAACCGCCCAGGACATGGGATAACCGCTGAGCGAAAAGGCTGACTTTAGAGCACTGGGGGCCAAATTTACTAATGTATAAACTGCAACAGAGCAAGGCCACAGGACCCAGGCTGTTAGGATTTAAACAGGAAGCCACTCTCGCACACAACCAAAGGATCCACTTTCGCGCCAAAGGCAGGAATCATTTTGTGCTCACACACAACACACACTTGTGTTGACATCCGCTAAGGGCCCTGTTTACTGCAGACACCGCAGTGCGCCGGGTTCCTTCTGGCCACAGCGCGCGTTACTCGGTGCAATGGAATCCGCATAACCGCCCCGGGGTAACCGCCTGAACCGATCGCGCATTTGCAGCTCTATTACCGACAACTTAGTGGCTCTGAAAAGAGCCTTTGGGTTAAGTTTAAACACGCTTACTTTTCAAGTTCACTTGGCGCTGGTGTACTTGGTGACGGCCTTGGTGCCCTCGGACACGGCGTGCTTGGCCAGCTCCCCGGGCAGCAGCAGGCGCACGGCCGTCTGGATCTCCCGCGACGTGATGGTCGAGCGCTTGTTGTAATGCGCCAGGCGGGACGCCTCGCCCGCGATGCGCTCGAAGATGTCGTTGACGAACGAGTTCATGATGCCCATGGCCTTGGACGAGATGCCCGTGTCGGGGTGCACCTGCTTCAGCACCTTGTACACGTACACCGAGTAGCTCTCCTTGCGGCTGCGCTTGCGCTTCTTGCCGTCCTTCTTCTGCGCCTTGGTCACCGCCTTCTTGGAGCCCTTCTTCGGGGCCGGGGCCGACTTGGCGGGCTCGGGCATGGCGGGGACAACAACGAAGGCGCTCGCGAAACACGGGAGGAAGGAACAGCGCGAACAGAGCGCAACTTGTCCGTTTTATATAGAAGCCCTTATGCAAATAAGGCGTAAAGTACAGTCCCGCGTCTGATTGGTGACCGTTCAGCCCGACGTCAGAAGTTAGTTCTGCCCAATCGGAGCGCAAGGATCCCAAAGCTGCCTTTCCACTGGGCGACATAAAGCCACAGCTTTAGCCAATGCGCGACCTTCCTTTTGGCGCTCGACAGGGTTATAAAAAGTGCTGGGCCGGCGCTGTGGCTGCGGCCGCTGCTCGCGGGGGGTGTGGGGCCGTGATGTCCGGACGCGGCAAGCAAGGCGGCAAGGCCCGCGCCAAGGCCAAGACGCGCTCGTCGCGGGCCGGCCTGCAGTTCCCGGTGGGCCGCGTGCACCGCCTGCTCCGCAAGGGCAACTACGCCGAGCGGGTGGGCGCCGGCGCGCCCGTGTACCTGGCGGCCGTGCTGGAGTACCTGACGGCCGAGATCCTGGAGCTGGCGGGCAACGCGGCGCGCGACAACAAGAAGACGCGCATCATCCCGCGCCACCTGCAGCTGGCCATCCGCAACGACGAGGAGCTCAACAAGCTGCTGGGCCGCGTCACCATCGCGCAGGGCGGCGTCCTGCCCAACATCCAGGCCGTGCTGCTGCCCAAGAAGACCGAGAGCCACCACAAGGCCAAATAAGGGAGAGTAAGGTTAGAGATGTTGCAAAACAAAGGCTCTTTTCAGAGCCATCTATAGTTTCAAAGAGAAGGCTGATACACGTGATCCGCCTTTCCATATTTTTCGTGCTGTTTTTTGGGAGAAGGAGGAGAAACTCTACTGATAATCTTAGACGTAGTCTGAATTACAGAAAGGGCAATTTGGAGATCGTCAGGGCTGAGACTAACAGGCTCAGAAGAGTTTGTTCAAAAGTTGCAGATGGAACCAGATGGGCAAATCCCTGAGCCCACTTTAATGACGGTCCTATCAATTACTGATTGTAAACGGCCAAAAGTAAAGCTAGAATGCAGTGACTGTTGTCCCAGGACAAATTTAGCGACCTGGGTATAGTAGAAGAGTCCTGGAAAAGGACGATCTGACTTAAGTGGCCTAACTAGACGTAATTTTCACCAGATGGTGGAATTCTTAGTGGTCATTTCCATTTTCTTCAGGATTTCATTTTGAAGGGAATTACAGTCTGATTTATTGATTAAAGATACGCAGAACTTACTGAATCCATATTGGTAAATCCTTGGTCCTATTTCTTTGGAGCACGTGTATCTACTTAATTCACTCTTACAGTAGCTCAGGACACAACAATGGATGCAACAATAGATATCTGCCTCCATTGAAATGACTTCTAGGCGGCAGAGACATAAACATACAATAGGTTAGGTGATAAGTATCCTATGAAGAAAATAGAGAAGCTGTAGAGCATAACAGGGACTCCTATTTTAGACAAAGGGTAAGTGTAGATAATTTCTTTAAAGGTATTACCTGATCAGAGGCCTATGTAAATCAAAAGAAGATGAGCAAGGTAGACATTAGGGGAGGAGAATTCCAAGTAGAGGGAACTGAAAATGCAAAGGCCTAAGACAGAAAACGTGGCCTTTGTTGGGAACAGCCAACAGGCCCTTAAGGGTATGATGGAAAAGCAGGTGGTGGGGAGCACAATATAGACTTTGTAGGGTGAGTGAATTAATGTGTATGAGTAATCAGAAGCAATAGCAATCGTAATCTCCGAGATAATAAACTTGATAATGCCAATCAGATGTGAAAATTTATGGACTCCGACCCCCTTAAAAAAAAAAGACACTATAAAAGTAGTATTAAACTTTATCATGTGGTTCACAAAGATTTAGGAGCACGCAGTTTGTAATTCAATACATACAGATTTTTTTGCTACTGAATGGAAGGAAGAAATTTTCCTCTGTCCAAGTTTCTTCTAAGAATTAAATTGACATGAGACAGATTAACAGGAGAAAAAAAAAAAGTTTTATTATGTGCCTGGGAAGGCCGAGTAATGAAACTGAGACCTGAAAGAATGATCAAAGCAGGCAGTTTTTATACATTTTAGACAAAGACAAAAAAAGTTGTGAGGATTTGACAGGATAAAGAAAACAGATGTTTGGGAGCCTGAATTAGTTAGGAATTCTAAGTAAAAGTTGGGCTAAGGTAGTAGATTAGTAAAGAATTAACAAGGTTTGTTTCTACAGCCTGCTTGGCTCTAAATTTCCTATCTCTGGTGATAAGGATGTCTTAGTTCTTAGCCCTGGGAAGGTACCTTGAATAGGGGAGATGTGTTTCCTGCTTTCAGGGGCCAAAGGACGGTGTGATGTCCTTGCACCTGCTGTTTCCCGAGTAGTTTCCATTCAAAATAATCACTATGCACTGTGGTACACTTTGGGGCGGCCTGCCCTGGGCCCCTACACTACTCCTAGTCTTTGCGTGCAGAAACCCTATTGACTAGAACAAGCATAAAAGGCAAGAGACCCGGGAAAAAGATTATGGTGACATAGCCATGCAGGTCAGGTTCTCTGGGAGCAGATGCCAAGGTGGAGTTTGGGGTACAAGGTGTGATTAGGGACCAAGAGCTGTGAAAGGAGGAAGAGGAGCAAGGATGGGGCAGAGGAGAATGTCAGACAGACGTGGGCGCTCTGACTCCGGGGTGGCCTACCAGCGATTCCCCAGGCTGGGCGAAAATCCCCCTGGACTAGTCTTTCTAGCCCCACTTTGCTCCACCCGGGCTGTGGGCTGCCCTGGACAAGGGTGTGACCTTGAGTGGGGTAAAGCAAAGCCCGGGGGAGCTCAGCGGCTGCCCAGCTTCGGACCACAGTCACTCTGCAGTGGGGCAGCAAGTCGTCGTGGGGGGGCAGGGGGGGCGCCCTCTGGATACCACATATTTAAGTCTCTGACATACATTAACATGAATATAAAGATCAACGTTATGTCAATGATGGTATTTGAAAAACTTTTTAGCATATATAGCTAGTATTAACTACTTTCATCAGGGAATTCAAAAGGGATGTGTTTTCTTTTTAGAGAAATAATGAGAAAACCGACAGACTTTCTGAAAATCTTTAGTAACATTATATACTCCTGTAAGAAACTTAGATGCTTCCATCCTTGCAAATGGAAGGTGACATAAAACAATTATAAGGACTACGCGAGGATCTTCCACTGGCCTGCTCGCCTTCCTCCAGATCCAGCAAATCACTTCACGCATCTGCTACTGGGAAAGAATCCAACTTTGCCCCATTAGGTGAAAGCTTCGAGATGAATAGTTGAGGCCCAAACGAGAGGAGAGTGAGCCTTTAAGGAGAGGTTTAAGGGTAGAGTCCCCATGATGAGATTTGAGATTAGCGTTCTTACAAGAAGAGGAAGAAACCAGCACACCTCCCTCCCCACAGCCCACAAACAAATTACGTGAGCACACAGGGAGATGGCAACCCCTACAAGCCAGGAAACAGGTCCTGAGCAGACGCTGAGTCTGTCGGCACCTTGATCTTGTACTTCCTAGACTCCAGAACAGTGAAAAATAACTGCGTCGCTGGGTGAACTGGGGAGATTCTGGGCCCTAGGGCCTCGACCCAGCCAGACCCAAAGGAGTCCACGAAGGTTCTCTTGGGCTTGTCCTGAGAAGGAATTCAAGGACAGACATGTACACAGGGGACACGTGACAGAGGCAGGAAAGTTTATTGAAGCAAAAGTAACACTCTCAAGATATGAGAGCAGGCAGCTCAAGAGGGAAAGAGAGAGCTGTGTGCCCCAGGAGTTGGGTTTCTATCTTTTATTGACCATTGTTAACTAGGGGGCAGAATATTTATTACTTGGGGCTGAAAGCAGGGTTTCCCGCCTTTTCTTCCTCATTTGCTCAGGGCTTTCCTGTCATGGCGCCACCATCTTGGGCCTGTCTGGTGGGATCCAGCCTCTCGCGGATGCTGCCGGGACAGGCCTCTGACCTTCCCCACAGCTGCCCATGGCCTCCTCCTTGCTGGCCTCCGGGCATCCTGTTAGAGCCTCACTAACTGTCTAACATTTGTTAAGCCACCCAGCCTATCGCTTCTGGGCCTTTTGGCTAAGATCAAGTGTAGTATCTGTTCTTATCAGTTTAAGCCACTCAGCCTGTGGTATTTGTCATACCATCTCCAACTGAGGAAGACAACAAAGTACAGTGTTACTTCTTCAGTCAGATTCTCAATTTGTAAGAGATAAATCTGTAAATCAGGATATTATCTACCCCAACACACAGCCCACACATAACTGCCTTCTCTTAACTACCTGGTCTTACATACTTTGGTCTAAAGTGTGCAAAACTTGGGTGAGAAAGTTCAAAAGAAGATGTTGGAAGATTTTAGCAGGAGTATCACTATCAGATTTGCATTAACAAATACCAAATGAGAAAGAATAAAACTAGATTTAATTATTCAAGTAATGTTTACTGAAAATGGGGATCACAATACATACTTTTCCCCATGTTCCATTCTTTACCCCCTCATCGTCATACCTGTCACTAGATGGAGCTGTTGTAATGCATTGGGAATAGGGAACAATTGTAAGGTCAAATCTAATATTTAATATCAAATCAAATATTTATACCCCAAAGTAACTGCATGATTCAGATAATTAATAATGACAAAATCTCAGAAATACATGTGGTTATGGATAATGAGGATGCTTGACTAAGGACAAAAGAATATAACTTTATACCAGGCTGACTTTGTTGACATGGCTTCACTTACCAGGGAATCTCAATCCTAGGTGTGCTATTCTAAGCACCTGATAGGAGTTTTGATTATTTACAAGAATGCTTGACTGATATCTAGATCCACAACTGGCTGTTGGTATATGAATTTAAGATCCCAAGTCTTCCTTGGAATATATAAAGGAAAGTATCAAAAGAACTCTGAGGGTAAAATTGCTCGTGCAAATGAATATTGTTTGACCTATCAAAAGCTAACCTTCTATTCATGGCAGAACTGCTAAACTCATTGATATTTTTGTGGGGAAATCATTGCATCTCCTACTTTGTTTGCTTGAAAAGTTTACAAATAAAATTATCAGACCAGAACTACAAAGCACTGTCAGGGATCGGCCTGTCTGATGTGGTCTGGCCCCACCACTAAATAAATCAGAAGGCTCCCTGAACATACTGTCAGTCTCCAAAATGTCCTTTCAGTAGACCAGTTTACATAAAGAGATAATATTAGAGTTGTCCCGTCCCTCTCCTGGGGAGAAGGAGTACTGTGTTACAGTGGTCATTTCCCCCCACTCTACCCTCAAGAACTAACCCACCAGTGTTGCCAGAAGCAACTAGAAATCATGGTGAGCTGCCTCTCTTCCCCCAGGGAATCAGGTATGACGGTGCAGGGGCGCTTGATTTCAGTGTCTCACCAAGTGTGCGCTCATCTACTCTTCATCTCTTACCACCCATCCAATGTTTGCACCAAGTGGAGAGAAGTAGGAAGTTAAGTTCGCAGAAAAGATCAAGAATTCAGCTCCAGACATATTAAATGTGAAATGTCTATCAGACATCCAGGGGAGGTACCAACCAAGAGGCTGAATATCACGTTTGGAGTTGGGGGGTAGAGGTCTTGGCTGAAATCCCAGAGTGTGGGTACAACCAGATCTAATCCCCAAGGAACTGAGAGAAGGTGGAGAACAAGACCGAACCTTGAGGACTTGAGGATGGAAGCATGAATTGGTGCATAAAACTGAGGACTGGGGGCTAAGGAAAAGGGACAAAAGTCCAGGGTGCAGGGTCCAAACGAAGAAATGTTTCCAGAGGAGGGAGCGGCCACCCGTGTCAGGCGCTGCCCGGAAGTCAAGCACGATGAGGACAATCAACTACCCTTTAGTGAAATGTGAACGTGTAAGTGGAGAGTTTGGGGAAACGCAGGCTGAAATCCATTCCCTAAAAGCAATGCGATGAAGGAAAGAAGACAGTGTGATGACACTTTCAGAAACTGGGAAGTGACGTCAGTTGCTCAAAGGGTATTCGGGGAGCAAGGGAACACGTCTTCCAGATGAAGGAAATAAAAGCATCTCTGAATCCTGATAGGAAAGATCCCCTAGAGATTTGTTTTTTAATAATATAGGAGAGAGGGAAGAGTTGCTAGAACTATTATGCCCTTGCGTGGGAGAGAGGTTCTGAAATTTATTTCTTCTTTTTTTTTAAGATTTTATTTATTTATTTGACAGAGAGAGACACAGCGAGAGCTGGCTGCGGGACTTGATCCCAGGATCCTGGGATCATGACCTGAGCCGAAGGCAGACGCTTAACTGACTGAGCCACCCAGGCGCCCCCTGAAATTTATTTCTGAGAAAATACAAGAATGCCAGGAGGAGGTAAGTGCCTGGCGTTGGTGAATGTAGAGCTAGTTGGTTAGACGAGGCCAGCCTGGCTTATCCGCACGATCAGCGTGGTGACGGGTCAGGCAAGATCCTCAGAAAGGCCTTTAAGTATAAAAAGCACAAAAGAGGCTGTCCTACGGGGCTTTGCCACACCGAGAACCAGGACACACAGGATTGGCTTTCCCTTCTCCTCGGAGAGAGACACATGCAGATCAATCCAATTGCCAAAAACAGGCCAGCGGAGAATGCCGAAGGGCACGAGTGTCCACAGCAGCTTTCTAAATCAGGGGATTTAGAGGAAGCTCCTGAGGGAAGGAGAGGAAGAAGAGGGCCACCTCCAGCAGGCCTGAGCAGGCAGCAGTCCACATTCCCCTTCCTTTGGCTGAGCGGAGCTCCTGTCCTGGAGACCGGAAAAATCCCTACTTCCCTTCTGGGATCAAAAACTTCATCTGAGAAGCAGGTAATTCTTCAGCAAACCTGCCAGTGTTAGGATGGATGGCTCTGTGCAACCTAGAAGAAAAGAGACAAACTCTCAGAAAATTAAGCACAGCATTTTGGCTCTGCTGAGAAGCACTATGTAGACAGCTGTTGACGTGCTTCTGAACTCCTTCGCTTGCATTTTCTGTGGATCTTTTCCCACCCGCGGCCCTAACCCCGGCATCCATCGTGCACACACAATAAAACCAGGCTTCAGTGCGTGGCCACCCGCTGTTGGGAGAAGTCGCTTTCATAAAGCGTGGAATTGCAATCTCTGTCCATCATTGATTCTGCGGCCAAGCAATATTCACGCAGAACCTGCTAAAAGTGGAGCCCGGAGCAGAACTACTGAACAGAACAGTTATTTCTTCTGGGGGCACAGTGGGGTAGGGAGGGGAGAGCAGACTGCCCGTTAATTAAAGTCACTGCAGTAAGTAATATGTCATAATGTCATAATAAGGGGCATTGAAAGAGAAGAAAAAGGGATCACGGAACAGAGAAAATACAATTTAACCTAGACTGGCAGGAATGCCTTGCGTGGAGAGGGGAGGTCAGGGGCAGCTTCCCCGATGGACTGAAGCTAGCAAATCGGGCCCGGCAAAGAGCGGGCAGGTCGGAGGGCAGCCTGCGTGGGGCGGTGGGGGGAGGTCCCGTGGAGCTTCCGGGCCGCACGGGCCGCACGCTGTTCCCTCCCGGTTCTGGCAAGCCCGTAGGCCCGAGACAGAGGCCCTAAGGCGGCCGGAGCCGGTGCGCGCAGCGCGGCCTGCGGGCTGAGGCCTCCGGGCCTCCGGCAGGTGCGCGGCTCAGGACCCGGGACCCCCGCGAGGGGCAGGACTGCGCGCCCAGCCCCCGCAGATCCTGACCACTTGGGCCACAAGTGGTTCCCGGGGAGGTTCTCTTGGAAGCAGCGCGTCTCCAGCCCGGGCGGGGGTCGGAGCACTTTGAAAGGCGGCGGGAGCGGCCGTGGGTTCGGAGCGTGGGGGGTTCGTGAGCGCGAGGGGCCGCGAGCGTCGGCCAGGTCCCTGCGGGGACACTTCTCCCCTCTGGTCTGTCGGCCCGGAGCGAAGCCCTGGGGAGAGCAGGAGCACCAGGCGGCCCGGGGGTCGTCCGGGAAAGGCCGCCCGCCGAGGCGCGCGTTGGTGCGGGCCGCGAACGCCGGGGGCCGAGGACCGGGGCAGGCGGGGCCGGGGGCAGGCGGGGCCCCGTGGCGCGCCGTGATCGGATAGTGGTCAGGACTCTGCGCGGTGGCCGCAGCGACCTCGGTTCGAATCCGAGTCCCGGCAGGAGTCCCGGGCCCCTCGGCTCGCCTCCGCCTTTTCCCGCGCGCCCGCCGACCCGGAGACGCCCTTCACCCCCTGCCCGCGCTCTCGTGGGGCTGCTTCTCCCCGCAGCCAGCCCCAGGCCCCACGGTCCTGCTGGCACCGGCTGGAAGGCCCAAGAAGAACCTGAGGTGACAGAGATGAACCTAGAAGTCCTTTCCCTTTTAGCGCCAGGGAATGCGCACCCGGGTTGATGGTGGCAATCTTTCCTAGCACACGAACCGCACAGGCCACCCGTCGGGGCTGGGCCGGTGCGGAGAAATTGTGAACCTCTGGAGGAAATGGGAAGAACTTTTGGGGGGAAACATTATGGCTCAGAAGCACATCTAGCCTCTTCAGCTTCCAGAGCGATTTCGAAAGGGGCAGGTGGACCGGGTAAGGTGGGTGTAGAGGAGAGCCGACCTGAGGTGGGAGGGGGCTGGAAGGGGACAAGCAGACCCCCACGGAACTTCCAGAAGCCTGCTTCTCCCAGGGCACAGCGCTCTGACAACGCACAAGTCGCTTCTCATCTCCCCCTGGGCCTGCAGATATTGAAGGCCCCACAATGACTGTCTTCTGCATGAAGATCTTCCATTTCCAAAAGCCTTCCCTTCTTAAGGCTGAAGTAGCCCCCATTCCTCCCCCACCGTCTGACACAGATTCTGAAACTCGCACCAGCAAACCTTCAGAGATATTGTAACTGGGCTGAAGTGGCTTATACTTTGGATGTCATCCCTCTGGTGGCCCCAGAGGTTTCATTCCACTCACAGTGTCATCCGTGGTCACCTGTATCACATCTGCTCTTTCATGTGTGTTATTTCTACTCGGTTTTCCATGGGTGAGGACAGGAATCAAGTATGTATTGACCCAGGAGGACCAGTTCCTGTCAATTCTTCTGCCACCAGGGAACAAGGAAAGTCTGATTTCGAACAGAGACAAACCCCTGAATCCTGCACACATTTTCTTCCGTTCTTCCTGGCCTGAGTCGCAGGAAGTCACAGACTATGGCCCAGAGGCTACCTCTTCGTAACAGGGTTAGGGTCCTAAATCTGGCACTGAATTAACCCGTAGCACCAGGTGAGTGAGGGGGAAAAGAAGACCCATACTCTGGATTTGCTCAAAAAAGAGCTTGCTTGGCATGTACCAAATGGTACTTGGCGCCAAGCACATGTCTATCTATATTAGATGTATCAAGGTCTCTGGCTCATGAGTATATTGTGTAGCTTTGAATAAGCATCAGCCAATCTGGTACAAACTGAGCAGGGGAGTTATGTGACAAAAACTTTGCATTTTCCAGGTATCCTTTCATGAGTGCATGAATATCAGTCTGGGAGCATCGTACACAACCTGCTGACAACCTTTGCAAAGAGAAAACTGCCCTCCTCTCTGGCATTCATGATCTGGTTTTTAAATTTCACTGTGCCTCATCATCCTCATCTCTCAGGGGATGCTAATGAGAATGACCACTTTTTACAACTGTTCTAAAGACTTAAGGGCCTAATATGCATGATGGCACTAGCTTACTGAGCTGCAAACCAAAAACATGATCAAATAAGCCATTGTTGTTATTGTTAAAAAAGTAAATCTCATTGCTACTTCTGTGGCCCAGGGCCTTTGTGAAGCAGTGATGTTGCAAACACCCACGCAAAACTCAGCATCTTTTTTAAATGACTGCAATCTTGTGCTATTTTGATGGTAATGAGCTCATTCCCACCATGGCAGGCAGAGTTTTGTCCATCCTCAGGATTAAGGCTTACTTCAAGATTTCAGCTAGTCTATTTCTAAAGCTGATCATCGCCAAAATGTTTGCCAATAATAGGTTATCAATTTGGGGAAGGCACAGAGAGAGGTCTTGGAGAAAGGCAGATCGTAGGAAGAAGGCCACAAGTCAGGGAATCGGGAAAAGGAAAGACTGACGTCCAAGAAACGTTCTTTTACTATGAGCAGAAGTCCCTCTGCACTAGCACACTAGGCAGGGGCTTGGAGTATTCATTTCTCCCCAGTGTGCAGCGATCTGTCCATACTCGGACCATTCTAGCATCTCCTTTATGCCAGCATGGCTGCTCGTATTTTGGAAAGCTTTTCAACAGGAGAAACGAGGGGCTTTTCCTCCAGGACCTCACAAAGAACCTCAGGAGAGAAAGCTTAAGAAGTGTATAGGTGCTGGCCGTGGGATGAGCCAGGTGGTGAGCAGAAGGTCCCGGCTCCCAGCAACAAGGTTCAGAAGCAGCCCTACACTTGGTTAAGGAATAAAACTTGGATCTTAACCTCCACAGGCCTCCAGAGGCCTTCTTACTGCTCTGTGTCCTTCTTACAGCCTTCTTAGTCTTCCCTTGAAGTGTGAGGCCCAGGGCAGGACAGACTCCTAAGGACAGAGGTTGGAAGAGGAGGGGGGCAGATCGGAGCAGATCAGGTACAGCAGTCTTAAGGAGAAGAGACAGAAGGGGTGACTCACGTGGTATCTCCCTCATGGCTCTTGGTAGACCCAAGGCTGAGAAAGAGTTTTTAGCAATTCTCTTCCACTGCTTTAGCTAAAATATCTAAAATCTTTGCTTTTCACATTTCAGCCTGTGAGCTGCCTGTAATTCATTTTTATGTATATTTTAAAGTATGGATTTTTTCCCCGAATATGGATAATTGAGTCCATGCTACTTAATGAATAGTTGACATAGCCCTCTGCCCCGTCCTGCCACCTGGGTCAGATACGATGGTTTCATTATTTGCTTTGGTCTATATTGTGCCATCCATGCTGTTCCATTGGTTTACTTATATACCTCTGCAAAATACCATATATATTCATTGTTATCCTTTGCAGCACCTGTAATATTCACAAGAGGAAGTAGTTCAGGGCACCTGGGTGGCTCAGTCAGTTAAGTATCTGCCTTCCACTCAGGTCATGATCCCAGGGTCCTGGGATCGAGTCCTGCATCAGGCTCCCTGCTCAGCGGGGAGTCTGCTTCTCCCTCTGCCCCTCGCCCTGCTGATGTTTGCTCTCTCTCAAATAAATAAATTTTAAAAATCTTGAAAAAAAAGAGAGAGAAAGCAGTTCTACTATCTTTTTCTTCTTTTTAAAAATGATTTAGCTTGCCAAACTCTCTAGTCCTTCCCAGTATTAGAATCTGTTGGAATTCTGATTGAACTCTCACTTAATATATATTATAATTTTAAAGAAACTTTGCATTATTTTATAAAGCTCTTGGTCTCATTAATATGGTGTATCTCTATATTTACTTGAGCAGTTTTTGATCTTTCCATATTTCATAACTCTTCCTGTGTAAATATCATACATAATTTGTCAGATTAATTCTTAGGTATAATTTTTCAAGCCTTATTTTCTATATGCTTCTGAATTAAAATTATGAACAGTATCTAGCAAATGTGCTAAACTCATTTATTGATTTTAAACGCCTATCGATTCTCTGTTTTCTCTATAGATATCATATCATCTGCAACTAATGGTTCCTTATTTATTCCTTATCTATTCCTTTCCAATTTTAAATCGTCCTAACAGACTATGAATTCTCCTCCCACGTGGGGTGAGTAATGTTATTTTTATTTGCACAGTTTTCAATAGATCTTATTATTTCAACCCCAAATTCATCCCCCAGTTATTGAAATCTCTTTTGAGGATGTCTACCCACATCCAAGTTGCTCTCCACTTTTCATCTCCTTGAGTTTGTCTTCCCCAGACATTCCTGACCTCTTGCAGTCTGGCTCCCTGTGAATACATGAGGCTCCTGTCATCTTGGCCCATCCCTTGTTCGTCTCTTTTGCTGTATTTACATCTCATACTTTCTGTGTCTCAAGTCTCCCTATTTCTCAACTGACATTTCATTTTTACAGAGATCCTGGGGAAGGGAGTACTAAAGGTAAATTTTACAAAGCCAAGTACATTTGAAAATGTCTCTCTTTTATGTTCATACTTGATAGATACTGGGGTTTCACATTGAATCTAGGGTGGATTTCATCTTCTTTAAGATTGGAAACCATTGCTTCATTGTCTTCTAGCTTTCAATGTCAACCTTGAAAAATCAGCTGTTCTGTTAACTGATCCTTTTTGTGACTTGTGTTCCCCCCAAAACACACCCAGAAGATTTTATGTTCTTTTCTGTTTGCTCGGTAGTCAAGGATCGGACTATTTTTATCCTTTTGACTGAATATTCAGCGATCCCTGACTGCCTAGAAATTTTTTTTTTTAGGGTTGTGATATGTACCTAATTTTTCGAAGTTTATCTTCCTTGCATTTTCCCTATTATTTATTTTTAGAAGTAATATTTAGCTATAACACATCCTCATCTTTTCCTCAAGTATAATTTTTTTCTCTCCTTCAGCACTATGTTTTTGCTTGATATTCCAGAATATCCCACACTTTCTGATGTACTTGTTGAATTTTTCATTTCTGATCATATATTTTTGTTTGACAGGAGCCTCTTTCCTTGCGTAGAGGATACACCTGTTGTTTGGGTACTCAACGCTGTGTCCCACCTCTCTGCGCACCTCAGTGTATTCTCAGCATTGTGCCATCGACCCAGCCCTTATCCCTCAAGTTGCTTTTTGTTTCTGTGTTCTTAGTACCTTTCTGTAATACAGTCTTCAAATATGTGACAATTCTGACTTTTCTGTTCCCAGCCAAGAGCAGGACACTGGACAGGTGACTGGCAGCTCGGGCCCTTCGACGGCACGGGTTCCCGGGCGGGGAAGCGGCCCTGAAGAGGCCGGGCAGGCTCGGTGCGGGGGGCCGAGGTCTCGGCGGACGGGCCCAGTGCAGCGCCCCCAGCCCGGCCCCTGTGCGGAGCCCCGCACCCCATCCCCGCCGCGCGCCCGGGCGGACAGTCGCGGGAAGCCCCGCAGGGCCGCGTCTCGAGCACGCAGGCGTCCCTCGGGCCTGCCGGTGGCCGCACGCGGCGGGGACAAGGCTGCTCCGTGACGACAGCCCGCGGCTGAGCGGCGTAGGAGCGTGTCCCGAACGGCCGCAAGCCGGTGTCTCAGCCTAGACTTAAAAGGGGGGGGGGGGGGAGGAAAGCGCTGGAAATAAAACCCGAACAGCCCCGCCGCTTGCCTTCGAGCAGGGGCGGAAAAGGGAGCGCGCCGCCGCTGGTTCCACTGGGGATCGAACCCAGGACCTTCTGCGTGTAAAGCAGACGTGATAACCACTACACTATGGAACCGCAAGCTGCCGGGCGCCCGCCTGTCCCCGGTACAAGCACGTCGGGAACTGTCTCGTCATCGCACCGAAAGGCGCCTGTCCCCGCACGGGGTTTACGGCGTCCCGGCGCGCGCACGAGCCCGGAGCGCCTCAGGCCGAGCCATCCGTGGACGCGCGAGGAAAACCCCGGGAAGCCGCCGCGTGGACGCGCCCCCTGAACGCTTCTGGACTGGCCCGCGGTCACCCCTCCGCGAGCCCAGGGATTCGGGGCGCCTCGCACGCGCCACGCCCCGCGCAGGTGCTGCGGTCGGACCCCCGCGGGCTCGCACCTTCCCCCCACGTCCCCGCGAGGACCGGCCGCGCGGTGACCGCGTCGTTAGGTCGGGGAAATTACAGACCAAGCGAGCAGCACGGTCCTGACCTTCATTTGCGACTGGGTCAGAGCTGGGATTACGCTGAGGACGTTTATGCGTCACGATGGGACACAAATCCATGTTTTCAACTATCGGGGTTCAGAGCATGCCACCCCAAAATATGCATCGCTGGCATAGTGGTTATTTTGAGTTAAAGGCACTTGAAAAACAGCAGGTGGAAGAAAGAGAACTCTTGACCTTCCTTTTTCTTCCTGAAAGCAAGGCGTAGAACACCCCGTAAGGGAGCCCTCCCTGCCCCCGGAGGAAGGAAGCCTTCTTATCGCCAGAGCCAGGGCGTCCAGGCCAAGAGAAATCTGTACCAAAACCCCGGTTAAACTAACCCTTATCTTCCTAGTCACTTGGCCACGGTTAACTGCCCTCCCCACAACCCCTTTGTCTTGTCCCATTTTCACACTGTTGGCCCAACCTAGTATGTAGGCCAGGGGCTCTGCTTCTTGGAGCCTTTTTTTTCTTGTGAGGGCCCCCACGTCCATGTAAAACTGACTTCCTGAAATGTGTGTGTTTTTTCCTATTAATCTGTTTTATGTCCGTTTAATTCTTAGGCACAGCCAGAAACCCTAAAAGCATAGAAGAGAAATTTTAGCTCACTTACACAGTCTCTGTTTCCTCCTTCCTGGGACACACTATGGGTCTGAGGGTCTCCTTCAAACTCTGGGCCCTGCTCTCCAGAGCCTTAGGGAAGAGTTAGGAGCTGAAAGTCAAGTCACTGGTGAGCACCACTAGGCCGAGGAGGTTGTTTGTGGGCCACATAATCCTTCTGTGTCGCCCGAGGTCTTCTCACTTCACATTTTAGCTTAGGATAAAATTCCAGTAGACTTAGAAACTGATGGACTTGGGCAGTTATGCCAAATCCATGGTAGGCTAAGACCATGGTAGAAAGATCCAATCATGTACCTAGTAAACACTGCCTTGTAGGATTAGTTTCCCAAACTCTGGTGGTAAGGTACAGGATTCTAGGAGAGAGAAATATAATCAAATTTCCTGAGTGCAAAATAGAAATTCATAGGTTTTCTGGAACCAACAAGAGGGGTTTCCAGTTCCTATTGAAGAGGACAAATGAGAAGATTATTTGCCACAAGCAAGGATTCGACTCATGCAAACCTTAAGTTCAGCATCTTGCCCACTCGTGCATCCCAGCAACTTAGAATCTGTATTCTCGTATCTTTTTCTTGTAAGAACAGTTTGGGAAACCTAGGATTGACCTTATAGGTCCGTGAAACATAGGCCCAGGATTACAAGAACATAAACAAAAAAATCTATGGAAGATTATCTGATGGGAAATTCATAAAATATAATTCAAACAACTGTTTTATTAAAATATATTCTTTCCATGCTATGACGTGTACAGGGTATTAGGAAATAACTGGATTCTTCCTGACCTTGCAGATAAATATTCTAACAGGAAAAATGCATGATTTTATTAAATACCTAACTTCATGAAAATATGAAGAGGCTAAGATAAAGGACACCACACAAGCAATCACACATCTTGGAGATCCTTACCAAACCAAAGCTTTGAGAACCAGAAGACACAGTTCTAATAGATTGTCATATAAAAAACCAGTACACTTATCTAGAGTACTAGATGGATCAATGTCTCAAATCTGAAAAAGAAAATCTACACATCTTTTGTTTTTTTAGAGAGGACATTTTTTAACTTAGTAACAGAGAAAGACCTCTGAAGCATAACCTCAAAAATACAAACCATGGGGTGGGGGGAGGAGAAATCCTTAACAAAATCAAGGATCTGTCATTAAGTTCCTCCACTGACAAGTCAACAGACAGGTAACACATTGGAAGATGATTTTGCAAGATCTAAAATTCACAGTAGCCCAATAACCACAATACACAGTATCCCCCCCGCCCCGTGCATCAGTGTGAAAGACACACCAACCTCAATAAGAACATAGGCAAATTATAAGAAAAGAGTCAATGTCCTAAGATGCAGGGCCAGAAGCTAACATATAAACAGATGCTCAGAATCTTTAGAAGGCATAAATGCAAATTAAAAAAAAAAACAATGATGAGATTCATTACGCTATGCATATTAGATTACAAAGTAGAAAGCTGAATAGTGTCGAGCGTGGACAAGAATAATGGGGCATACACAGCTGGTGGAGTGTGGACTGGAGAATAGACTGGGATTAGTTAGTCATTCTGCTCCTACAACCCAATGAAATTCTCAAACACGGACATAAAGGGGGTGGAGGAAAAGCTGGTGTAATTTGGACTCGGGGGACAGTGGAGGCAACCTGTGAGTCCACCACTGGGACAGAAGAGAGAAAACACATCGTGAGCGCCCACCAAGGCATTTTATATAGCGGTTAGAAGCCACGATTTAGGTAGACAGGGCAATTTTGATGGATCTTAAAGTCATGATGTTTTTAAAAGACACAAAAATATATAATACACCATTTATGTAAATTTATTATATATGTGCACACAATGTCAACTTTACAAAAAATACATATTGAAATGATGTACAATAAACAAATTAGCTTATATAAGGAGAGGCGTGGCAGCAGGACCTCGGGACAAAGGGAATGCATAAACCTTGAAGTGTTGTAAGAAAGGGCAAAGAGGTCAGATACAGGGTAGACTGGAAAAGCCGGAGATGTCCAGAGGAAAGCAGGTAACAGGATCTGCCCCAAGGAAATCTCCCACGTGCTTTCTCACCCCGCCAGGGTCTTGCCCTCTGTGGCTGCCCAGTGAATGCGTAGCCGTCACCACTCATAGAGCACAAAGTGGGTATCTAAACACCGCAGGATGATGGTCCCACCTGGTCTTCTCCACGCTGAGCTGCATTCAGGCTACACCCGCCACGACCCCTCCTGCTTTTCCCAACACCTGCGGCAGAACTTGTCAGAGGAGAGGTCATGTGACTGGACTAAGCCCCTCCCTGTGCCCAGCCCAGATCCCACGGGCATCCCGGGGGGGGGGGGGGTTAGTTATCACATCGTACCCCAGTTTTCTCCGGACTTCTCTGTACCCTCCACTCAGTTTTTCTGTCTTGATGAAGACAGAGATCAAGTCAGTTTTAACCCAGCGGGTCAATGAACAGAACCAGACTGTGCCTAAAGTCGTTTCCTCCTGCGGAACTCCGCGCTGAGCAACACATCGTGCGGGGCTCCAACCCGTCTTTGAAAGAAAGCGCCTGACATTGCCCGGTTTGGGCAAGTTGGAAGCGGGTGGCCGAAAATCTCTGCATCAGTGTGTCCTCATCTCGGCCAAATTAGATAAAATGGAAGGAAGCAGAATAGTCTTGTTCAAATGCAATAAATTAGCTCAGAAGGTAGCACTGTGGGTTTGTAACCTGGTGGTAGTGGGATTAGTTCTCATTGTTTGCGGGGGGGGGGGGGGGTAGGTGTTAGGGCAAATTGTTTACACTTGTTTTCTTGACCGCCCTCTAGAATACAAATTCTATAAGGAAGGAAAGTTTGTTTGTTTGTTGTTCACTGTTCTATCTTCGATACCTAGAAAAGTACCTGACATACATTACCTACTCAACATTTGTGGACAAAATGAATGAATTAAAGCAGAAACAAAATTAAAAGGTGCTGCAATATCCAATATTTCCTCTAGATGGCGATAGTCGCCATGAAATGGGAATGTAACCCAATTTTTTTTTTTTTAATTTGAAATTTTTAAAACCTTGCATTGAAGAATGCATTTTTTAAATGTTGAAGTTTCTGTCTTAGTAAAAGCTCAGAAACACAGATACCTTCTCTTTGTCACAAAATCAAATAAATTTCTGACAAATTGCTACATTTCACAGAAAATGGTATAAATATGATATAACTGAACATAAATGCAAAAAGGGGCTCCGTGGCTTAGCTGGTCAAAGCGCCTGTCTAGTAAACAGGAGATCCTGGGTTCGAATCCCAGCGGGGCCTTCTTTGTTTCGTTTTCTATTTTCAGCAGTGTCGTTGCCTTGGAATATGTTGGAGTCGCCTTGAAGAATGTATATGGCAGGTAGAGCCTATGTTCAATTGTTATTCCAGCTGAGGAGAGTCTCTTGCTAGGTGGTTGCATCACATGATGAGGGACTGGGATGAAGGGAAAATGAGTCACATTTCCATAGCTGATCAAAGCGATGGCTTTGCTGATGACAGGTAAGACCAGGTTAGGAACCGAGCACCAGTTATCTTGCAGTAGGTGATAGAAAGCAACATCTCACATTCTGTCTTGGAAGTTCAGTCTCCAAACCTCTAAATCTGTGACGGCCAATATTTTCAGCTAAATGACAGAGTTTGGTTGTCAGTGTCAGATGAGGAATTAATAAGCCATGGCATCCGGTTTGTCAGACTCATAGTTTATGAGGACAAGTAAGAGAGCACGGGGGACATTTACACTCTCACCATTCTGGTTTGGGCAACCCTAAGAACTGTCGTCTTTGTGCATCTGAGTGTAAGGGGCAAGACCGGAGCTCAATGACCTTTTGAAGAAATAAATCATAAGCTAAGCTAAAAGGCCTGGGTAGCACTGGCCTATGCTCTGGGCTTTTCCGTCTTGTACAAAGAGATTTCAAAGGTTATGACTGGAGCTCCTTGAGAGTCAGTCTTTCACCTGGTCCTGCCCCGTGCCCGAAATCCCACTTACACTCCACAGTAAAGCTGGTTTCATCTTCCTTTTATTCCTAGCAGTTCTGCCCCTCCCAACTTTCAAAGCAATGTGAACAAAAACATGGCGGTGAATGGTAGCAGATGATAGCACCCCAAAATCTGCCACTTTGGCATATGGATTATTGCGAGCTGAAAGCAAGTGAGAAGAAGCAGATTCCCCAAAAGTTCTCTGCCCTCCCCCTACCTGCCTAGAAGCAGGACAGACGTTTACAAAGAGGTCCCTTCTTCCCTCTCTACCGGGAAAGACAAAGGTTACTCCCCAGAGACAACTTTAGAGCCTATCAGCCCGGCAATGAAGTCAGAAACTTCACTAACTAGCTTCTATCTTTGCCCTTGGCCCGAATCTGCCTTCCCTTTGTTACATCATCTCAGGGCGCGTTTATTGTCCTTTGGTAAAGATGCTGTAGGAGCTGGACTTCTGAGCCACCTCGACAGTTACTCATCTTTCCCCGGATGTCTCCCTCCTATACCTGGAATAAGCGTGTTAACAAAATTCAGTTTGTTTTCCCCTTCTTAATCTTTCCTTACAGGGGTCTCAGCTAAGATTTCAGAAAGGCAGAAGGGAGATGTCTTTCCTCCCCCGTCAGTTACAAGCCTCATGTAACTTTCATATTGCAGTATTCTCTCTTTGCAGAAACTAAATCCAGGGAAGGTTGAAAATACCATTAGACCTACCGATCATATATTAAAGTGTTATTCCTGCCCTCTACCCACCAAAAACTCCGTCAGGGAGGAACAGACATGCTCAGGTACCTGTCAGTCCTTGTCTGAATCATGAAGCAGGACAACCAGGAGCCAAACCTGCCCGCAGAACACTGTTGGTTGCCCCCAACTCACAACAGATTAAAGGGAGGCTTCTCCACTGTTAATATCATCATTAATATATCCCCAGACCCCCCTCACAGCCTGCGTGCTGGACAAGGAAGTTGAATCCTCTCTCCTATGTCTTTTGCCAAACTTAGGAAGAGAAGGAGGAAGGAAGTTAGGAGGAAGGACAGAAGATGAGACAGAACATACATTTTAAGTTTTGCAAGATAACGGATTCAGTGAAGATTTTTTTTTTATTATTATAGTGGGCTGACATGAAATCTTCTTAGAAAGATAATGATTAAAAAAATTCAAGAAAGCAAGGCAGGCAGATCAAAATAAACAAATAAAAAGGCTGCACACGAAAGGAAAAATGTTTGAAAATAAGGATATCTGGCAGTTTATAAGTAGTTGCCTTGGGTTTTAACAGATTTATAAATCAAATCCTGAAATATGGTTGTTAATGGTTGGTTTGTTTATCTATTTATTTACATGCTGGAACTGGCTGAATATTTCTCTTACATCTCAAGAGCCTCCTGTTCCTTGTTTTCATGCTTCGATGGGCCAGTCCACTCACCTGGGGGAACAGTTGGAAGTTTGGTATTTCAGGGTCCTTTACGCTGGAAAACTGCTGTTGAGAAACACTGTAAACAACTGGACAAACTATGCCTCAGAGGTTTAAGTATCTAAAATACAAACTTGGAATGTTTGTTCCATTACAAACAATTCCAACACAAATGTTTACAATCCCTACTTATTAACTCATTTGAAGTTAACAAAGTGGAACACAATCCATGTTGATAACAGCTTGGTAATAGTATGAAATTAGTTCCAACCTTGTGGATTCCTGGAGCCAGTCCTGAAATACAGTGTCAAAGTGTTCCAGGATGGGGGAGAGCATAACGAAGGACAGAATTTGAAAATTAAGTTTATTTATCCTCATTTATAATACCTGAGTTTGAAAAGCTATGAACTGTATTAAAATCTAGGAAAGTTTGCTTCATTTTGATGTGTTTGTTTTTTTGGTTTACCGCTTCTTGCCTTCCCCTATAATATGACAGGGTCCCTTTTGGTTTTCCCTTGTGTCATCTTCTTGGAGAGCAAATATTCTGTATTTTAGAGAATACCCTTTTATAGTTTATGCTGACTGTGCTGTCTTTAATTATTGAAGACAACAAAGGTTTCTCACATAGGAATGAGCTACAGGTCTTTACACTCATGTTACCTTCTATGCTTATTTTAAAATGTTTTACTGTAACTTTGAAACAAGTAGCCAAATATTTTCCCCAGCAATCATAATCTGATTCCTCTCCTAAGTGTTCAAATGTCCTGAGAGCTTTTAATTTTTACCTTCCCCAAATCAAATCCTAAATGTACAATAAAACTTTCAAGATATCTTTTCCACCTACAACTGTCTTTGAGACTTCCCAGGAGGTACCTGGAAAATCATAAAGGTTTGTTCTTTCACCCTGCAAAAAAGAGAGATGCTGGAAAGAACCAGGGCTATTTGATGTGTTACTAATGATGAGTTGCACAGGAAGAGTTGAAAATCAGAAGAAGGAGAAGAAGGAGGAAGGAGAAGAGGAGAAAGGCTTAGTCTTCCCTAAGTCAAATTTGCATGGGTAAAATGTTATTATAAGTATTTCAGAAATTGTACACTGAATGGGAAATTCCTGGGGATTTATCAAGGCTCTTACTGTACATGAGATATTTCTATCAACATATAAAATCCTGGTGTTGTTTTGTCTGATAGTAGACAACAGGGGTAGAATGCAATCAGGCATAATCCCAGCTATTTTTTTTTTTATGTTAACTCGGTCGCAACTTTATTTCTTTAATTTGAATCTAGCATCTTCTGGGCTACTGAGTTTTAATTGAGGACTTACCACAGTTATTAATTATTAACAAGTCTTATTAATGTATAGATATGTAGAACCCACTCCAGACTTACCAAGCCTCTTTGCTTCATACTGTTGACATAGTCTTGGTGTATTCTTACTATGTGACTTGTATATTTGTGGCCTATGCTGTCTCAGGATTATCATATGTCCATTTCAAGGCTTTCTCTCTGTGGAAATTATGTTCATCCACTTCTATAAACTAAATGCAGTGTTTTTTAATCTTCTTTGAAAATATGAAGGTCATAATGTCTACAACTATTTTGTCTAGAACTTATTTTGGAATGGCTTTGTTATCTTGTTTTGCATGCCACAGAAACAACCAAAATTCCTTGTTAGTGGCATTATTCTTATCATGAATTCTCATCAGCCCTTTTGCCTTGGAGAATTATAAGTAATAAATCAATCACAACCATTTAAAATCTTTTGTCATCTCTCTATATAGTTATTTTGTTGGGAAAGCACTTGCAATCAGCTTCATCTTCAACAAAGAAAGACCATCTCAGAGCTTCGTAGGAAAAGATGACTATACCAGATACGCTTGGTTACAGACCCTGGATGGCTTGGATTCAACAACTTTAAGACCATAACCATTCTACTGAGTCTGGATTTCCAGAATTCTGCTCAAGAAGCTCATGGGTTCATGAAACTGTTTTGGGGAAATAAAATGACTCAGCCAGCAGAAAGATGCTTCCTTTTCGATAGAAGAGAGAGAAGACACTTTATGAAGTATTAGCGTTTTTACATGTATATAAAGTAGCATCAAAGTGACAACAAAATTATGATACAATCTGACTCATTGTTTACAGCAAAGCTGAAGAAAGAATACTGACTTCTCCTTATCTCCTTGAGAAGCAAAGTGCTGCACCTTGTGAGTCTCCCGTCAATCTCCTGAGAGATCTCTGACCTAATTCTGGCGGGTACATTTTTATATATCTGGAGGCTATTTGGCCCACAACCTTAGAAATATTCTACATTGTAAAAACTGAAGACCGGACTTAATCCATAGAGACATTTATCTCTATTCTGAAGATTCGAGTAAGGACTCAGATTCACTACATATCCAAGGAAACACTGCAAGGAACAACTTTTCTCTATATAAACAGAGAACATAATTTCCATTTACCCTTACAACTGTTAACTCAAGATCCAGGGGAGCAAGAATTCCAGAAGACTGACTGAGGGGTAACTGTCGTGTCCGTCTGGAATATTGCTGATGCTGTTACAAAGCTCTATCTCCTGGATCTACAAAGAAGCTCTTTCTCCTTCCTGCATCTACGCTGTGAGTTGTAACAATTTAGTAGACTTCGCTTTTGTGAACTAAAACAATTGAAAATATCTTATTGTGTAACCAAATGCTCTTTTTTGTATCTCTCTGAGTCACCGTTTTACCTTTTCCTGAAAATTATCTTTGAACAAATCTATACATTATTTCCTTTGATCAGCAGTGTGTTTTGGAGCTCCTACCTTAGTACTATTTGAAATATCATACGGTTTCACACAGAAAGTGTTTTATTCACATTATAACAGAAAATTAAAGGTGTCCTGTTCCTGCCCTATCTCCAGCCCTACTTGTATACTTCCGGAGGCAGGGGTAAAATGGATTTAAAAGTTCAGATTCAACTTCTGGCTAGCTGGACCGACTCCTTTGAAAAGAGGCTGTTCCTGTAACGTTTGACAGCTCAGTGTATGCTGATCAATAAACACCTCCAGACACATCAAGTGAAAAGAGCACGATGCAAAACAGTGTGTCCAGTGTGACATTTTGTGTAAGCAGAAAGAAAACCTATATTCGTATTTACATATCCACGCCTAAAGGAAATCAGGGAGCATACAGGTGAGACTGAGAACAGGAGTTGCAGCCGGGAGGCAGTGGTGAGCAGGGACAGGTGGAAAAGGGACAGGTGGGGGACGCACCCATCTAGTTACCGACCACGGGAAGCTATTACCCTACCCAAGAAAAACAGAGCCCAGGGGCTCCTCGGGCAGCAGGAAGGTGCGGCAGGCCCGGGTCCCTGCGGCAGGGGTGCGGCCGAGGGGTCCGCTTCCCGGCGGGCTGTCGGCGAGCGGGCCCGGGCCGGGCCGCCCCTGCGGCCTCCGAGTCAGCACAGGCCTGCCGAGTCCCTGCACCAGTCTCTGGGGTGCAGCACTGACTACACCGCGGACAAGCAGGTGTCCTTCGTCAACCCTTTAAACAGGCTTCCCAGCCTTTAACTGAGCTCGTCGGCTCCCGACGTGCAGGATGCCGCTCCGGGCACACAGACCAGCCCGGCTGCCTGGGATTCCCTGGGCATCCCCTGCATCCCCGGCACCGTGTCGAGACATCGCTCACGGTGTTATTTAACCGGCACGGCGACCGGCACTGCCGTGGGAGCCCCAGGCTCTGAAGCCGGAGGAAGAGCGGAGCGCGCCGGCGGCCTGCGGGGTCGGGCGAGGGGCGCGGCGCGCCGGGAGGGTCGTCGGGGGCAGCACGCGGCGGGCGCTAGGACCCGGGCCGGCCGCCGCTCCCCCGCCCCACCGCGCCCGAGCCGCGGGGTGCGCCCGGGAGCCCGTGAACGTTCCGCGCCGCCCGGCCCCCCGGAGGCCTGCGCGGGGTCACGGCAAAGCCGCGGGAGCTCGCCCCTCCTGGCCCGTCCCGAAAGGCAGCACCTCTCCCCGGCCCCCGACGCGATTTCTTTTTTTCAATAAAGTAAAGCTTCCGCGCCCAGCGCTCAGCAGCGGCGCCGCCGGGCCCTCCGTCCCGGGGGAGGCAGCAGAGTCCCCGCGGACGTGGTGGGCGGAAAGGGAAAAAGGGCGCGCACGTGGCCCGTACGGGGATCGAACCCGCGACCTTGGCGTTATTAGCACCACGCTCTAACCGACTGAGCTAACCGGCCGCGCGGGGGCGCGCGCTTTACTTATCGTGTTATAGTCACGGCGGCCGGGCTCCACCGGCGCCTGCCCCCCGGAGGCCGGGACAGATGCTCTTCCTTCCACAAAGACAGAGGAGAGAGACTTCCCGGTGCCGACACAGCCGAACCGGCTTCCTCCCGGGAAAACTGAGTCCTCGCACTGACGGCAGCGGCCGCTAGAAGTCCCGAGCGGGGCTCCCTCTCCGGCGCCGCGAGCCGCCCCAGCCCCGGAGGGGCCGCCCTGGGGACCCGGGCCCTGCGGCCCCGCCGCCCGGCCTCCGCTAGTCGGCGCTCGCCCCAGCCGCAATCGCGAGCGGCGTCCGGCCTCCGGCGCTGCAGTGCGGCTCGCGGACGCGTGGTGGCGCCCGAGGGCAGGGCTGGCGTCGGCGGGGCGCGAGGACTGGGGGTCGGCCCCCTCGACAGCCTCTGACCCCTCTCCGTCCCAAAAGAACTAAGGCGTCCTAAATCCAAGACGAAAGAAGGCGAGCCCAGGGCGAGTTCGGAGTTGGGCCTTTATCCTTTCTCCGTCGGACCCTACAACCCTCCCATGCCTCTCCTCCAACTTACTGCCCTTTGTTGCTTCTGAAGTCCATTGACCTGCTTTGTACAAACATGTATCTGAGCAAGACTCGAAAGACGCTTTTTCTCTTCTTTTTTTCTTTTGCAGAAAGGAGAGCTCCATCTTTCGACAAGGCAGATCAACTCTTTATTTACTTATTGGTTTTTAATGTAACAATAAAAGCTATAAGATCATGTTCCTTATCTTAAGCACATTTCTTTGCGTCAGCATCCTCCATGTGAACTCGGAGTTGTGTGCATTTGCTTTGTCCTCTAGTAAAAATTCAGTAGAAGGTGAATTGAAAAACCAGATTTTTTGCTCTTCGGGTCACTTTTCTCTTTGCACTTTATTGCTGCTCCCTTAGCTTTCCAAACCTTGGGAGATCTCTCCTGCTTGGGGTGGGGCAGGGGGAGGTGTGCTCTTTGGGCTGCTGGGCATCCTCTTTGCTCTCCAGTCTTCCCCGGGCTATTTTTTTTGGCTGGGAGATCGCTCTCCTTCCAGAGAGCCTTGGAGAGATTTCCCTCAGCTCTCGGTCCTGGCTCTTAGCAGTTTAATACAAAGTGCCTTGGACTGGTTGCCCTTAGCTTTCCTGCCATGCTCCCTGCTTTTGGAAGACTTTGCCCTCCCTGGGTATTTCTCTCCACTTTCTGGCCTTTTCCCTCAGGCCCCTTTTGGCTTACTCTCCTTAGCAGAGACAATCGGCAGTGGTTTGGGCTGCATGGAATTCTCTGCCATGGGTGAAGCCGGCCCACCAACAAACCTTAAAAATCTCTTAGAGTTTCTTCCAGTTGCTCCTAATCGTGTCTTCGTAGGTTTCTCTTCCTTTGCCCCTCTGCCCATCTGCCAGGGATAAGGGCAACCAGAGGCCTCTTTTACCCTATGGAGGCCTCTTTGTGGAATTTAGTTTCCTTGGGGTTTTTTGTATCCTCAACTCCCTGATGGGTTCAGAAACCTGATATTCTGAAGCTTATGGGCTTGCTTTAATCAGGAGGTTGAGAGGGACACACCGTTGCAACTTTGTACAACCAAACCAAATGTTTCCAGATTTCTGTGCCAAAATTGCTTTTGTCATCCTTGAAACTAGTTCCCTTAAAATATAAGGTAACAGCCTAGCTGCTCTCAATAAGGAAGCTAACCGTTTGTGGGCCTACTTTGTGCCAGGTGATTTGCATGTTGTTTCAAGTAAACTTTCCATCATACATCATTTATTCAATCAATAGTAAGAGATAGCCACGATCGTTCTTATATTGAAGTTGGGGAAAATGAGAAATAATATGTACTTGTTGACATGGAAACTTCCAGAAGTGAAATGGCTGACTCCTTGCAGGTGCATTGCCAGGTTTTACTTAGACTTCTGGGGGAGATTGCTGGGCACCTGGGGGGGCAAAGGAATGTCATATAGAATTTAGGATACATTTCAGAAAATTACCCATAATGTTGTTCACTGATCTGACAAATGTTTATGGACATCTTGCCATGATCCAGTCTGGTCTTCACCATGGTAGCCCATAATGGCCCAAAGCCACACACGGTTCCCCCCACAACCTCCCAGAGTTTAAAATCCAGTAGCATCCACAATTTCTGAGTAGCTGAGTGTAGGCATGACCTTCTCCACAGAGGCAGTATCTTCATTATAGCTTAAGAAGGATCTTCTCTTGTCCTTCAGGTCTGATACTGATGTTTTTCTGACAAATGATCGGGACAGATTAGCAGCACAGTCCAGTGAAAGCACTTACACTACATGCCATGGAAAACGTCCATATTTTGGCTTCATGGCACAGCCGCTTAAACAGAATATCCTGCATTAGAATCTTTCTCCCTTTCTTTTCTGTAATTTCGGAGAGTATTGTCACCAGCAATGTTGAAGACGGCTTGCCAGAGCATACTGTATGTTGTTTAGAAGTTAACTGACGGAGGGAATGGTGAACCTTGATGTCACCTAGGAAATTAGGATTCTGAGTTCAGGAGATGACAGTGGGGTCTTCGGTAGAGAAACGATAATACGAAGGATTGGTCTCTCTAAAACATCTATGAAAAATCATTCCCAGTGGGGCCTCAAGAGAGTACCTTAAATTCTGTCTCAGAAATTGTGGAGTGCAGAATTTTCTTTCTGTGACCACCAATAAATTGTGGAGAGCAGTGGAGTCTGAAAGCAGGAATCTGGACAAGCTGAATGTAGGGATGTAGGATTTGGCCCTTGGGCTCAGTATGTATTTGTCATATGGAACAAGCGAGAAGTTCACTGGTCTCCGTGCATTACTGGTCTACTTCGACAGCCTCTTCTGACTCTTCTTGCTTCCTCTTCTCCCCATCAGAGCATCAACCACAGCTACAGCGAGTGGCCATTCAAGCAACTTTTGAAAATGGAACAATGAAGAGCCGATTTCTTCTTTCAATCTCAATTAAGGAAATAGAACATGTACGCAAATTGGTTTTATGTAAGATTTCTAATGTGTCCTCCCATGGTTTCAAATGACTTAGCTTCAAGTCCCACAAATGTGAGCTTTAATCTCTAAGGAACATGAGGAAAAATAAGAAAAGTAAACAAATCTGGTATCATTTGTATAAATTCACTTCTCCCGTTAGGATTCCTTCCTGTGAACTAATCTCCCTGAAGCCGCAGGAGCAGGGAAAACTTAAGTCGTTTTTAAAAGAAGTTGAGTGTCATGCTTCTTCCCATCACTCGTCCAAAGCTCAGACAAAAATTAGGTAAAGGCATTTTGAGCAATGAGTCAAAGAAATCTGTATCTGAAATGATCATCTGGGGACAGCAAATGAGTACTCAGGCTCCGTTTGTTTGTTGCTAGGACCGGTACCTAGACATGAAAAATGTCATCAGTAACAACACACGGTTCTCTTAGCACTGCAAAGTGTGGTGACTTTGGGCGAAGCAAGGAAAGAGGACTCACGGGTTGGTTGTGAATGAAGATAGAGCAGAACAGGTGCCCCGCAGCCTGTCCTAGTACAGAAGAATGGAGGACGGAATTCATAGGAGGACATCAAGAGTAAAGGTGGGACCGGATGTGACCTGGTTGTGAAAATTACTGCATATTCGGTTCTGGCTTTTGTGAAACTTTACACCGGAAGTAACCAGATGATATCTTGAAGGAACGGAGATCGTTTGGCAATACCAGATGAGCAGAAGGAAAAACATACAATAAAAGACTGAGAGCAAATGAAACAATATAAAAAATGTTTTGAGATCTGAAAGTATTAGAGAAGCACTTAAGTGTTTTTAATAATTTTTTTTTTATTTTGAGATCATTGTGGATTCACATACAGTTGTAAGAAATAATACAGAAAGATCCCATACCCTTTACCATTTTCCCCAAAGGTAACATCTTGCAAAACAATGTTACAACCAGAATATTGACATTCAAACAGTCACAATCCAGAACATTTCCAACAGCCTGAGGACTCCTCATGTTGCCCTTTTATGACCACACCCACTTCCCTCCTACGCCAATTCCCTCCTTAACCCCTGGCAACCACTAATCTCTCCGCCATTTCTGTAGTTTCACCATTTCAAGAATGTTACATAAATGGAATCATACTGTATGTAACCTTTGGGATTTTTTTTTCACTCCAAAATTCTCTGCAAATTTATCCAGATTCTTATAGGTGTCCATAGTTGATTTCTTTTTATTGCTGAGCAGTATTCCATGGCAGGGATGTTTAACCCATTCACTCCTTGAAGGACATCTGGATTTTTTCCTAGGTTTTGGCTATGATGAATAAAGTTGGTATAAACATCCACACACAGTTGAAGGAGAGGAAACATAATTTTCCCTCCACCCTCTTAAGTTCTTAGCTGAGGCCCTCCCACCACCCATTATGAAAGACAGATGAACAAAAGTAAAAGAAACAGAAGTTTAATAACATGTATACCTTTGTATACATGGGAGAGAACCAGGAATACTATGTAACTACCCTGTATAGAGAAGATATACATACTGTCAAACTTCTGTTTCTTTTTCTTTTGCTAATTTGTCTTTTATTGCAGGGAGGTCTCAGCCAAGAATCTAGAAGGATAGAGGGACAATTATTTTTCTTTCCCTACATAGTTACTTGCGTGAACATAAGTCTTTACTTCTCTGGGATAAATGCCAAGGAGGGCAATTGTTGGTCTCATGGTGATGTCATTTTTAGTTTTTAAAGAAAATGACAAAGTATTTCCAGAGTGGCTGTATTACCTCCCCACCAGCAATGTATGAGTGTATTAGTCTGCTGGGGCTGCTGTAGGGTAATTTCTGTTGTTCTGGCTTCAGTTCACAGATTCTTTCCTCTGTCCCTTGCATTCTGCTGCTGAGCCCAGGCTCTGAGATTTTTATTTTGGTTATTGAATTTTTCAATTCTAAAATTTTAATTTTGTATTCCTTTACATTTTTTCTTTCTTTTTTCTGATGCTTTTTTTTTTTTTTTTTTTTTTGCTGAGGCTTTCTATTTTTCATTTGTTTCAAGCATGTTCATAATTGTCATTGAAGCATTTTTAAGATGGCTGCTTTAAAATCTCTGTCAGATCATCCTAACATCCCTTTCATCTTGTTATTGGACTTTGTTGAATGTCTTATTCAGTTTGAGATTTTTCCAGTTTTTGGTTTGACAAGTGATTTTCAACTGAAATCTGGACATTTTGTGCTTTGTGTTATGAGACTCTGGCTCTTACTTAAACCCTCCTTTGTAATTGGCTTTCTCTACCCCCAGGGAAAGTAGGGGGGCTCATTACTGCCAGGTGGACAGTCCAAAAGTCCAGGATCCCCCACTCAGCCCCCACTGACACCAGAGGTAGGGAGCATCTTATTTCTGCTGGGAGGTGGTGAGAATTCTGGTCCCATGTGGTCTCCACTGGCCCAGAGATGGATGGAGGCAGGACCCAGCTACCGCTGGGCAGTGACGGAAGTCCTGTTCTTCACTAGGCTCCTCTAACACCACCCCAGCAGCCAGGGAGAGGGAGAGATATTGCTGGGTGGGGGTACGAGTCCCAGCTTCCTGCTTGATCTTTGCTGCCCTGGGTAGTCGTGAGGCTACAGTTTTGTGTGGTGTGTGGCTTAAGGACAGTAGTCATCATCCAGAAGTGTTTTGTCATGCGAGGCTGTCCCTCTGATGGTCTTCTGGCTGGAGAGAGCAGCTTTTCTTAGTTTTCTGTATGCACCCACTGGCGTTTCGGGCTTCCAGCTTATGTGGCTCCAAGTATAGGACACAGGAGGCCATTCCTCCGGCCCCAGGGTCCCTAGCCAGGTTCCTTCCTTTCTCCACCTTTCAGATTCTTCTTCTGTTTATTTTATGTGTAATGTGCAGGGGCTGTAGTTGCCCTTAGCAATGAAAGGATGGAGATAGGTACCTCTTCCCAGAAACTCTGGTAAGTTTTTATATTATTATTGATATTAATAGAGTACCATAACATATTTATATACTTTATATACTATTTATAACATATTGTATTATTATTTATTTATGCTATACATATATTGTGTTTATATTATCCTACATTCACTTATATTTGTTAGTATATATCCCATGAAAGCAAACATGATGTTCCTGGAGCACAGATTAACGTTATTCTTACTAACTGCAATAACCCCTTAGTCTTTTCCTCCTCTCCATCAGTGTGTCATAGATTTTCTAGGTCTTATGTCCCTTTGAGAATATGAATATTCCATGGACTCCCTTCCCAAACTGGGAAGGACAGCCACTTCCAACTGCCAGACAAGGTGACAGAGGCCCGCGCCCAGCACCAGAGATGTTGCTGCCCAGGGACCGGCATCCTTGACCATCAGCTGTCTTGTGCTGCCAACGACACTCCTTATTTGCATGGACAGGGGAACCAAGACCCCTTTTAAAAGATTACTCGCATCAGAATACTGCTGTAGAAACTTCAGGGGCTGCCACCTCGGAACTCTTGAAGAGTTAAATATGTTACAGTAATAACTGGTACGTTGGTCAGGTTTCTCCAGAGAAACAGAACCAGTAGGATGTTTATGTTATAGAAAGAGATTCATTTTAAGAAGCCGGCTCACATGATTGTGACAGCTCAGTGAGTCCAGAATCTGATGGGGGAAGCTGACCGACTGGAGACCCAGGAAGGAGTGATAATTTGAGTCCAAAGGCAGTCTGCTGGGAAACCAGGAAGAACTGATGTTGCAGATAAAATCTGAAGGCAGCATGTGTCAAAATTCTCTCTCATCCCCTGGAGATCAGCCCTCTTCTCTATTCAAGACTTCGCTTGATTGTATGAAGCTCACTCACATTATGGAGGGCAATCTGCTTGACTCAAAGTCCACCGATTTAAATGTCAATCCCACCCAAAAACATCCTCACAGAAACAACCAGAATAATGTTTGACCAAACATCCAGGCACCATGGCCCATTCAAGTTGAAACATAAAATGCACCATCACAACTGGTAAATATTTTTAACCTACCAAAAAATGCCTAAACAAGGCCAAGACACCCAGAGATGTCTATCTTTGCTAAAGTGTTTCTCCTTGAATGAAATATAACGTTTCCCTCCTGGTCTCAGTAAATTTTTTAGTGAAAACAGTTCCTCATCCTCCAGGTCCTGGATCCAACTGGTTAAAGGTAACCAGTTATTGGATCCATCAGAATGGCCCACATCACTTGTAATCTCATGATCTTTTGCCCAAATAAAAATTAGATTTTGTTTGTCGATCTGCATACTCATCTGACAGCACAGATGTAAATTTTGGCAAACACAGCCAACAGATGTCTTACCAAAGAAAATGAAAAGCTGATACCTGCTAAATGTCCCATTCATCTCACACATCACGTCTTGTACACCACATCTCATGGGAAACAGCGGTGTGCTTTATTCACCTATGATAGTGAAGCTTCCATAACTAAAGGTTTGGGTCACTTTTCAGTTTCTCAAAATTTGCAGAAACAATGAGATTTTTTGACCGTATAGAAATGAAAGGATCTGGCCTCTTTAAACATGTGCCTACAGGATGACTATCGCTGCTGCTGGCCACAGAAAAGATGTAAAAATATTTGTCTTTTGTAAAATCACAAAATCAGATTTTCAAATTTGGGGACAAGGAGAATTGCCTCCTTTATTTTAGGAATACATTGAGGATGAGAATGTAGAAAAAGATTCCAGCAAAGCAGAAATGTAGATGCTCCAAAACTGGCTGACGGTCTTTGAAGAGGGCATATAAAGACTAGGAAAGGATGAACCAACCAGATGAGCCAGAGTTGTTCAATGTCACGTGCAGATTGACACGAAAAACTCATACAGTGAAAAAATGACTCCATTTTTGGGAAATAAGACTGGTTCGCACAGACCTTTTAAAAAACATCACCACAAAGAGCAGTCACATTAAATGGGACTTTCTCATTTCTTTACTAAAGCTGTAACTTATTTGGAATCCAACTTTCATTTTACAAGTTCAAATTATGTCTGTGCTTTAAAACCATTTTCCCCAAGAAAGAGAGGTTGAGCTACAATACTGTCCAGTGTGCTATGGAATGTTTTTAACCAGTGGACATTTCTGACATGGAGATGATATGACGAAATTACGGATGCAGAAGACCTGATGTCAAACAGCTGGTCAACCCAAACAAGATGGAAAGTAGGTGGACACTTTTGCAGAGCTAGAAAGTAATTCCCACCCGTCTAGGAACCTGCTGTTGCTATTAAGTAAAATCCTGAGGATTCCATGCTCAGTGTTATTGAGAGGACATTTAGTTGGAAAATAGATGTCATCTATTTATGGATGGATGTCATCACACTGAACTGACACAAAGCAGTGTAAAACAGGCTTGAGAGGAACAGAGCTGCATGTCAACGTGAATTTTATCTTTAACTGGTCTTGGTTTTACCACTACATTAAAGAAAAGAAGAATGTCCTAAGGGCTGCAAGCAGTTCAGTGAAATATTACCGGAAAAGGAAACAAAAAGTAAAAATATCCTACAGTATCATGGGACAGAAAAAAAAAGTCATTACTTTTTATTAAATATAGGTAACATGTTTACTTTGTCCTATTGTATTTGTTTTCCTTTTAAAAAATATTACATGTATGGCATACACAATAACATAATCTACAAAACTGAAATATCAAATAAGAAGTTTAAGTTTCTCTGTCAGAGGACAGAAACATTATAAAAGTATTGTTATATTTCCTCACATGTATTATTTGTTTAATTAGTTCTGCTATTAATCGCTCATGCCTCCTTTTAACTAGTCCTATTGTTTTGATTAAATAACAGTATTTATGCAACAGAACAGCGAATAGAATGATATAATTTCAAATAAACACCTGCTTTCCATATTTTTATGTTACAGTAATGATACATATGTGCATGATCAGTCCTTTTGTATCTCGTGACGATGGTCGTTCATTTCGCCCTGGAATGGCTGTGTCCGAGGTCGCGCTCTCCGCCGGCCAGAGCCCAGAACGGCCCGGGCCCGGGAGAGCGGGCGGGCGGCCTTCCCACCGCGAGGGCGCGCGGGCTCCCTCCTCCCACCGAGCCCGGGACGTCGGGGGCCGAGTCTGTGTGCAGGACCCGCTCGGGCGCCCGCAGGTGGAGCGCGGGGCCCTACGTGCTGCCGCCCGCGCCCCGAGCCTCCGGGAAGGGCGCGCGGCGGGCGGCGGGGAGCGCACCCCCGGGGCGCCCCGCTGCACCTGCTCCCGCGGCGCCGGGGTCAGCGGATTGCGGGTGAGCATAGGAGGCTGCCAAGCAACGGTGGGGCTGGCGGCTGGTGTCCCTGCCCCTCGGCTTCCGTGGACACCCGGGGCCCGAGGAGAGCGACCCTCCCTTGTCGCCGCGCCTCCCAGGCCGCTCACTGGCCCCGGGACCCGCAGGGGGAGCCGAGGGCAGCGGCAGCGCAGGTCTCCCGGGAAAACCCATTCCTCACAGACAGGAAGGGCGACGCCTTGACATTTTGCGTGGTTTGTGGATTTAAGTCCAAATCTCCGAAATCAAGTCAGGTGCGTCTCGGGAAAAAAGGCGTTGTTTCCGCCCGGTTTCGAACCGGGGACCTTTCGCGTGTGAGGCGAACGTGATAACCGCTACACCACGGAAACGCTCGCGCACCTGCCGCCGCGGGGCGCCTCTGAGCGGGCCCACGTGGGGAGGCGGCTCGGCCCCCGGGCCTGGGTCCTCGGCCGCCGGGCGGCTCGGGAAGGGCTCGCAGGGGGGCCGCGCTCTCCCCTCTGCTTACAAAGAACGGAAACCCTCGTGTCCGAGCAAATCCTCACCCAGGGCCGCAGCTCTTGTGCAAACTTCAGGCGTGAAAAGCCCAGGCAGCATCCCGGCTCCATCTCACTAGCAGGCTTCTGAGACCCACAAGGGAGCAGATGGAGTACCTCGAGAACACCCTCGCTGGCAAAGAATGCAAATGCAGAAAGCCTTTGTCCTCAAGGAACTCGGAGTCTAGTAGTTAGTTTTCCTTACAGAAGCATGATCTCTTTGTTCTACTGTTTTATTGCCCAAACTTACAGCTGGTACAAACAGGAATCAAGACAAGATTATGTCACCTCACTCTCGAATCTCATGCTCTCCCCATCATAGTTGAACTGGACACATATTAAAGAAAAAAAAATTAATATGAGGTATTATGCCAACCAAATTGGCAATATTTGGCAACAAAATGTAATGCCACAGTTGCTCTTGATGAGACTCAGACTGAGAACAAGTCTTTCTAAAGTCATTGTTAAATGACTCAAATAAAAATGAACTGACTCAGGTGAAAGATAAATTCCTATCTTGGGGACTGGGTAAGGATAGGATAGTAAAAAAGGAAAGGAGTAAATTGCATAATAATTTAGTGATATGTGGGTCTGTATTGTAGTCAGAGATTTTGCTAAAAGTCAGAAATATTGCAGACTTTGTTTTCTGGAATGAGATAAGCTTAGAAGAGGGGAACTATCACCTGTCTCAACCATATTTAGGGAAATTATTCTACACTTGCAGATTACAACCCCCTAGTGCTAACTGGTAGAAGCGGTCCTTTGAGCCCAGCCTTAAGAGGTTAGCGTCCTCTTGTCTGAGATATTTGTAATGGCCTCTTTGAGGTACTTATCTGCTAAGCTCAGCTGATACTCTCTAGCATCTATCACTACCACCTCTCTCCTTTCTTGAGACTCCAGAGGGCCAAGTACCAAGTGTGACCCATGGGGAGGTGTGATACACATCAACATAATTGCATGATTTCCCAAATTTATATTGACAGAAACCTGGCCAAGTGTGAATGGGAATGGATCTTAAGTGAATAGGATCAAGGTGGCAGGAATATAAAGTTGCATCAGACCAAGCTCACTGACATAGTCTTACTTGGCAGAGGTACCCAATTCAGTGTTTTAACTCAAGGACCTGGGAACAGCTCTAAATTTTTATTCATTAAAAAAGTATAATTAATAAATGATTAATATATGGACCCAAAGTTAGGATGAACCAACACAATGAAATTGAAACATCAGTATTCCCTTAGTGTACGCAGAGCAAACTAGAGGCATAAGGAGATTGAAATTCTAGAATGAATGTATCGTGGGCTTCTCCAGAGGAACTTTCACCAAGGTTGTGAGAAGGAAATTCATGAGGAGAGTCTCAACATGCCCGATTTGCTCTGTGGTGACTTTTCCTCATAGGCCAGAAATTACAGGGGTTCCTGCTACCACTAAACTGGAATCCCTGAACATAATGGACATGATTGGATCACGGGGTGATAGGAGCCAAATCTTGGCAAGGAATTGCCAAAGACTAGATGGGTGTTGTCACAAACTCAAAATTCACATGTTCAAGCCCTAACCCCTAATGTGACTGTATTTGGAAATAGGAACTTTCAGGAGGTAAATAAGGTTAAACGAGGTCATAAGGGTGGGGCCCTCATCCAATTGGACTGGTTTCCTTATATGAAGACAAAGACATACCAGAAATCTCTCTCCGAGTCTGCACAGAGGAAAGACCATGTGAGGACAAGACAGGACCTGTGTCCTTTTACCAAAGTGACTGTGCATTAGGGGAAAGGAAATAGAATTTTCTAGGATTACTAGAAAATGACTGGCATTGATTCCTAGAGGTACAAAGCATCACTGCTGTCCACCAAGCAAGGCAGAGACTCAATGACTCAATGACGTTTGCTTCTGGTCCATTTCACTGTGGGCACAGTGGGTCCCTAAACCCACCCTGAGATCATTTCCCTAACTCCAGACAGTATCTTTAGCATCGTTTCTTTTATTTATTTTGAGAGAGAGAGCAGAGGGGGAGGGGCAGAGGGAGAGAGAGAATGCCAAGCAGACTCCTCTTAGGGCATGCAGCCAGATCTAGGACTGGATCCCATGACCCTGGGAGCATGACCTCAGTCGAAATCAAGAGTCGGACGCTTAACCGGCTGAGCCACACAGGCGTCCCTAATATTGTTTCTGTGACTGATGGAGGGAATGCTATTACGGCAGAAAAGGCCAAGGGGAAGCCACTAGAAATTCCTCTAACCGTGACAATAGTAAACCCAAAGCAGCGCGGCTGTTCTTGGAGGGGTAGCAAGGCGTGGGGCCAACATCAGGGACCGGAAAGATGCAGGGGCGGAGATTGCCTCCGTATCTTCTTTCAGCTTGCCTATTCAGCTGTGGCGCGCTATGGAGAATGACAGTGAGCTGCTCCAAATTCAGTCAAGGGACTATTCCAGTCGTATCTGCTCTTCGGGTGTCATGTCCTCAGAGGAGAGAATCGGCACGTGCGCGGGCAAGCAGTACACAGCTATGGATGAGGTCCGTGCTCTTTTCTCTGTACTGAACCCTAAAACCCATCGGAAGCAGTGGGCTTTCAGCGGGCTGAACCAGCAGTCCCCCTCATCCGCCCGACCTCACGGGTGTATCAGTACTCCAGTCCCATGTTATAAATGAGTCGCAGAGACCCCTTACCATGTCACCATGTTCTAACGTGGAAAGCTGATCGCTGTCTTACATACGGACGTTTCAGGCAAATGTACATCACGCAAACCGCTCACAAGGGCAATGGATCTGCCTTTCCAGAACGGCTCAGTCTTGTCGGCCTCTCTTGTGTCTCCATCCCAGCCGTAGTCCCCTTGGGCTGCTATAACAAAGACTCCAGAGACTCGGTGGCCGAAATGACAAGCATTTACCTCTTGAGGTTCTGGGAGGTGGGAAGTCCAAGCTCAAGCATGTGCAGATTCTGAGTCTGGTGAAAGTTTGCCTCCTGGCCTCGTGGCTCCTGGAGGGCAGACTCCTCACTGTGTCTTCACATGCAGGAAAGAACTCTCCACGGTCTCCTTGATAAGCGCCTTCTGCCATTCTTGGGGGGTCCGCCCTCAGGACCTGATCACCTCCCAAAGGCCCCCCCCTCCAAACACCATCATCCTATTGGGGATTAGGTTTGAAGATACCAATTTTGGAGGAGCACAAGCAGTTTATAGCAACCCCCAAAACATCCCCTTCCTTTTCTGACTTCAAACCATGTTTGTCCGGAGTAAGTTGACACGGACGTCCTGTGGAGGGAGGCCAGTGGCTCAAGGGGTCAGAGGTCTGACTGGGGTCACAGGTCACTCCTGGCTGTCTTGTTTCTTTCCTCTCT
This sequence comes from Halichoerus grypus, assembly GCF_964656455.1. NCBI lineage: Eukaryota > Metazoa > Chordata > Mammalia > Carnivora > Phocidae > Halichoerus > Halichoerus grypus. The sequence continues at coordinate 142,655,056 of NC_135720.1, forward strand.
CTTGTGAAAAACATCTTTCTTCCTATATTGTTCAAAGAAGTGATACTGAACTGTGATGCTCAGTCTGGCGCTGAAATAAATTATTACAACATTTTGAGAGGAAGTTATCCTGAGTTGATTCGGCACATCTGGACCTACTGGGGTCCGCTAAGTCTGAAGGTCTTGAGAGACAACAAAGGAGCCATCTTCTAAGATTTCTTTTTACCTCCCACTTCTTCCTGACATTGAGAAAGGACGTTGACTGAGAAAGTCTCTAGGACAAATTTGGAAATCAAAGACACTCTAAAGAAAATTATAATAATTTACCAGTCCTTTCTCTACCAACTCTACCCCCATTGGGCAGCATCCACACGCGTTGGGCTTCTCAGAGCTCCCCGTCCAGGGAGTCAATGCTGGACGGAAGAGAAAAGAGCATCTCCTGGGGGGTGTCGATGGGCTCAAGAAAGTGGCAAGTTCCCAGTGACACAGAGTCTGAGAAGCTGTTTGGGATTGAGAAGAATCTCTGACAAAAGTTAAACTCCCCAGGAGGAAGCAGGAAGGAAGGGATGAGCTGTGACAGCTTTTGGATGGTGTCCTTTTAAACAGATGTCCTTGTTTCTCTGTTTTTTTCCTTAGGGACTCCTGAATTCCTTGGTAGAGTAGAAGGATTAGGAGAAAATCAAGATCTAGCTAAGAATCACAGACATTTCAAAGGAGCTTTTGATTTGTGGATGGACTCGATAGTCTTCATCCCAAGATTACTTGAGTCTCCAACGGGTTCTGTCAAAGGCCTGAGAATCAAACCAATGAAACTGCCCCTCGGCTAGCCTTGGTTGGTCCCGGGTCTGTTGCAGAGCTGTGGACTGGGTAAATGGCAAAGCTGAGGGCAGGGACTGGAGATTGCTACAGAGTTACTCCACTCAGTGCTCTTTGCCCCTAAAGCCAAGACAGGATTTCCTGTAAAAACAACTCCTGGAAACTGTACGTTGTAAGAACTACACTCTGGCCCAGACCGAAAATACTGCTTTCTCTGCAAAAACAAAATACATACACAAAAAAACAGAGTTTGCAAGTTGTTACTCCTAGATCCAAAGGAGGAAGTTTACACTATTTAAATTTTGTGAATTTGGACAAAATAGTCCAAGATTGCACTGTGGAGAGAGGACTTCTTCCGCTTCTCCCAGAACTCCCTAGAGCAAATCAAGACAGCTCCCCTCAACAAGCTTTGAAATCAGGGTGTGCATTCCAGGTCTCGCTGGCCCTCAGTAGGGCCAGGCTAGAACCCCATTCCAGAGCCTTCTTGCCTTGCTGCCTCAGGCTTCTTGACTGACTCCAGACTGACTCCAAATCGCAATTCGCTCGCTCTGGGGCTCCTGGTGAGGCCTCCTTCAGAGCCTTCGTGTCGCTGAGCTCCAGAAAGGAAGCTCTCCGTTCACCATTCAGAGAAGGCCTCTGGTAAAAACAGTTTCTGTCCCCCTCCTCATTCGTAGTGTTTTCTTGAGCTCTTATGTAATATTTTTTAGTAGGTACGTCCAAAGTCTAAAATGGCATGCAGTAACTTTCTCCCTCCTGCTCCTGAACAATTCCATCTCCTCAGTCTCCAGCCCCTCAACTGCTTACTGTTGTCATGAGTTGACTGATTACCCTTGAGAGATTTTTTTTTTTGTAAAATGCATATGTAATCTAACACAAATATACTTCCAGTGGTAGCATTCTATGCAGATTGCTCTGACTGTTGTTTTTATTTTAAAATATATGTATGGGGGCGCAAGGGTGGCTCAGTCGTTGAGCATCTGCCTTCCACTCGGGTCATGATCCCAGACTTCTGGAATCGAGCCCCACATCGGGCTCCCTGCTCTGCGGGAAGCCTGCTTCTCCCTCTCCCACTCCCCTGCTTGTGTTCCCTCTCTCGCTGTGTCTCTCTCTGTCAAATAAATAAATAAAATCTTTTAAAAATAAAAAATAAAAAATATGTATGTACACAATGAACTTTCTCATTTTCTTTTAAATATGCATAGCACTCCACTGTGTAATTATGGCATGATTTATCTAATTAAATAATTCTGAATAATTAGGTTTTTCCCAATCTTGTGATTACCGTTAATGCTGCAGAGAGTAGACTTAAGCACAATGTAACCTCTCAGGTGTGCAAGCATATCCTGTGTATGTGTGGAAATGCTGTATCGAAGGGTATTTGCGTTTGGAACATTGGTCGGTGCTGACGAATTGTCCTCCACATCAGCAAAGCCCAGCATTTTCTGTGGAGCGCACAACTGAACAGGATTCTGGATACAACTCCTCACTTCATTTCCTGCCCACTATGAAGTAAAAACCAGGCAACCCATGAAGACTGCAGAAAAATGCTGAAAATCAAGGATTCTTGTGATGCCGGAATATTGCCTTCTCTCGGAGGGGTGAGATTCTGCGGCCCGGGGCCTGGCAGCATGGGGTTGGGTTGGAGGAAGCTGGGCAAGGCTGGGCGGAGAGACCCGACGGAGGGGCTCGGGAGTGATTTCTTTCTGTCCCACTGAAGTGAACGTGCCAAACGAGCAGAAGCAACCAGCATTGGTAAGACCGGGCTGTACTGGGGCCTCGTAGGGGTGTGTGTTCTAGTGTATAAGCGCCCCGCCCGCGCACGGCTGTGATGGCCGAGTGGTTAAGGCGTTGGACTCGAAATCCAATGGGGTCTCCCGCGCAGGTTCAAATCCTGCTCACAGCGCTTCGTGGTGCTTTTTCTATCCAAACTACTAAATGAAATTCTCACCAACAGCTCTATTTTCAGCTTTTCATCTTATTCCGCAAACTGGAAAGTAGGAAGGCAGCTCCCCTTCCAGAGGTCTGTGTTGATTTGCCCCCGCCCTTTCTGAAGCACCGCTCGGTGCGTCTTGGCCCTTGGACCCTCCGCCGAGCCGAGCGCCGGCCGTCCCCCCCCATCTCCCCCATCCCCCCCTCCCCCATCCCCCCCATCCCTCGTGCGTGGGCGCTGCCTCTTTAGGCCCCGGCGAGCAAAGCCTGGGATCCCGCGCTCAGAATAGCTGCTTGGCCTGTACTGGGATTACGAAATCTGGAGGCAGACCCCAGGGGCAAAGAGAACCAGGAAATTTTATTTTTAAAACTCTTTAATGAAATACCCCGTGCTGATAATAGAAATGTAGGCAAGCTTCCTCCAAGAGTTCTCTGGTATTTAAAAAAAGAAAAAGGAAAAGCAAGCAAACAAACCTAAAACGGGCTGGTGGAAAACGTAAAGGTCTAGGATCATAAAGATCCATTCGTGCGTGCGTGTGCGCGCGCCAAGCGCTCTTTAAAGCATCGTACAGAAATGAGCAAATCGAAGCAAAGAGAAAATAACGATTTGGCCAAGGCAGTAAGTGCAGTGGGGCAGGAGTTGGGTGCACGCTGGCTGCCCGAGGACCCAAGCCCCTCTGCTTCTCGCCCTCAGAGGAGAGGACCCGCCTCACTTACAGATGCTTTGTGTTTCCAAGCGTCTATTCCACCTGTATTGAGCACTTTAATACACCTAGCCGATTTACGTAATAATGACGGGTAGTCTTTAATTCTATAATTATAAATCCAAACTTCTAAGTTCCTATGTGAATTGGGTTCTTAAAATATTTACCTTTTTAAAAAAAAAAAAATATTTACCTTTTTTGAATTCTTGCTGCACCGTGGCCTAATTTGGGAGGGTGGGTGTTTCTGAATGTCTGTTCTGCTGCATAGAGTCTGAAATCATCTCCTCCAGCACGAGTTTTGGCTCTTTGGAGAGTGCAGTGGAAAACATATGATTAATAACTCAGTAGTGCATTTTATTCCACTTTCTGTGTCATTATATCAAAGTTTTAAATGATGTGGATTACTAAAAATTGATCCACACATAGCCTGAGTATTAAGTACATAAGAAAAATGCGATTGCTTGGAACACTACATCTAAAACGAATGATGTAATGTATGGTGATTAACATAACAATAAAAAATTTTTAAAAATGCGATTGCTGATGGACCAGTGAACCGACTGCATAAACTACTGAAGCGTTCACAGGTAGGGACAATAGAAACAAGCATGCACATAAATGAAAAAAAACAATGCAAGCGACTTTCTGTCACACACATGATGTTTCAAGGCAGGAAATCCTTTCAGAAATGCAACTATTTTACCGGAATGTAACTCGTGCAAGCTAATCCCAATCAGTCCGCTTTACCGGAAACCACAGGTCTCTCTCCTTCGGCTCACTTCTGCCTACATCAGGAAGCAACTCAGTGATTCTCATGAATAATAAATAATCAACACCTCTTAACCAGGGGGGCCAGTGGCGCAATGGATAACGCGTCTGACTACGGATCAGAAGATTCTAGGTTCGACTCCTGGCTGGCTCGACCTTCCTCTTTTTTTTTTCTCTCTCTTTTTTTTCTCTCTCGAAAGAATGTCTTTCTGTGTTTCTTCAAGTTGGTAAGAGAAGCAAACTCTCGCTCAGCCGGAAGCCTGCTTCTTCCTCTCCCACTCCCCCTGCTTGTGTTCCCTCTCACGCTGTCTCTCTCTTTCTCTCTCTCTCCCTGTCAATTAAATAAATAAATAAAATCTTTAAAAAAAAAAAAAAAGAGAAGCAAACTCTCAAAAAATGTCTTTCTGTGTACGTTCTTCAAATTGGTAAGAGAAACAAACTCTCAAAGTGCTTTGGAAGGTAATTCATCTGATCTGGCTCCTCACCTCGGGGGCAGCCCTGGCTATCCGGTAAATCGGAATGAGGGCTCAAATCGTCTCTCTTCCTCAAGTTCCTTTTGCCATACTGACAGTTGACTGAAAGATCTTTGGAAAGACAACTTCAAGAATCAAATGAGGTATATTACTCGGCCATAAAAAGGAATGTTCTGATACATGCTACAGCCTGGATGAACCTTGAAGACATCTGCTGAAAGAAGCCAGACGCAAAAGGCCACAGGGTATGATTCCATTTATAGGAAATGTCCAGAATTGGCACATCCACAGAGATGGTAGCTGCCAGGAGCTGGGAAAGGTGGAAAGGTACAGAATTTGCTGGGGGGTGATGGAAATCTTTTTGCAGTTAGATAAGGCTGATGGTTGCACAAATCGGAATGCACTAAAAACCACTGAATTGTACACTTTTCTGTGAATTTTATGGTATGTAAATTATACCTTAATATTTAAAAATCAAAGAAGCGTCAAAGGAAAAAAAAAAAAAAACCAATACAAACCAGTATTTTCTTCACGAAGTTTCCCCCCGTTGGGCAGGGCGCTCTCTCTCCTGCACACTTTCTGTCCCTGAGCATCGGTCCCGGAGGAGAGAGGAGGGACATCCACTGGAGAAACGTCGAACCAAGAAAGACGCGGCTGTGGACAAAGGAAATCGGAGCCTCGCTTAGACCCCTGGTTCGCCGATCTCCGCAAAGATCCACGTTAACACCCACGGAAGCGACTCGCCTCCTGTCCCCGCCCCGCCCCGCCGTGTGGCCCGCAGCGCCCGCGCCTCCCCGCGGAGGACTGACCCCAGGAAACTGTTTAGGGTCGTAAAGGATCCCAGACAGAAGCGGAGCAGACGAGAGGCCGAGGGTGTTAGGGAGACGAGGGCGCGGCAGCCTTTGGCGGGGTCTCCGAGCAGGGGGGCCTCCTCTGCAGGTGCCCCTGCGCGCGACCCCTGCGACAGCGTGGGGGGTGGGGGTGAACACAGACGAGCGAAAGAGACCCTCAGGGGCGCACATCCACGTCTTCATCTTACAAAAACGGGCTGGCGCCGGACAGCGTGCGTCGTGAGGGGCGCCGGGAGCCTGCCACGCGTCCAGACCCGTTGGATACACGGTCTGTCCGGCTGAACGCGAATTAAAAGGTGGGGAAGGCCGCAAGAATGGTCCAAAGGACTTAGAGCTTCCTAAAGCAAATGCTTCTTCAATTTTAGCGCGCGGGAAAATCACTGGGAGGGAGGATGAAACGCAGTTTTCTGGGCCTGGCTCCCGGGGATGCCACACGGGTTCCTGGGTGCAGCCGGTGACGTTTTGGCAACGGGGCGCTGGCGCGACGGCCCGCGGACCGCACTTCGCTGGGGCCGCGTGCGTTGTGGTCTATCAGCCGCGCTTCACCGCTGACAGCATCACGGACCTCGCACGGTGGGGTGAGACACAGGGGTCCGTACGGAGAGGACGATCACGACCCCAGCACTCTGCCACTAGGCTGGAACCACGGGGATTAATTTTTTCCCAAGGTAATTAATTTTAAGGTAACCGACCGTGTCTACTCTCAAGAGTTTTGTTTTCCTCAAGGTTTTTGTTAGAAACGTGTAAATTTCATCGAATACTTCCCCCCCCCCCTTTTTGGTGGCTCGTTTTAGAAAGAAGTCCATTTCCATCTCCCCCTCAAACAAAAAGACCTTTGATATAATAATCACACTCTTGAACCTAAAGGAGAAAACTGAGGCTTTTTTTTTTGTTTTTAATCTGCAGGTTGGGAACTTCTCTTCCCCATAAAAACATCAACAGAGATTATTTGGTGAAGAAAAATTTTTTTCGTTTTTCCCCAGAATGTTCTAGAGCTGCACTGTCCAAAACAATAGCCATTAGCACATGTTTCTAAAACTTAATTCCAAAAAAAAAAGTGAGATTTCTTATTCATGGGGTTTTTAATTGATTCCATGTTGGATTATAATATTTAGGATATAACATTACAATTAATTACACTTATTTATTTATACTTTTTAAATATGGCTACTTGGAAAATTAAAATTACTTATTATATAGTTTTAAGTCTCACATCTTCTTGTGGCTACTGATGTGGTAACATCAGTAAAGTGCAATTAATTTGCCAGGATGTGGTTCTTTGGGGCAGACTCCGTGGTGGTGTCACATTCCAAAGCATCTGTTTTTTACTCCAAAAAATGCATGTATTCTTCTGCAAAAGCAATTCCTAGTGTGTGAAAATGAAAATTTTTCATACTATATTTCTTTACCTGCTTTTTTTTCTATGCAAGAGGGCTCTGTGAGTCATCGGGTGAAAGAACCTGCTTAGTGAACAGGAGAGTCTGGGTTGCAGTTTGGTGAGGCTATCTGGAGGCTTTGTCATTTTGAAAATGTTAGTCCTAGTTTTGTTGAAGACAGTTTGGAGGATTTATTCTTGATGAAACCCAAGTTACTCAATTGTTGTATGATGTGGAAGACTAAAAGCCTGATGTTTACTTTATAGATGCCTTCAGTTTCAGAAGGTGGCGGTAAGAGAAGTTTTCAAAGAAGAGACAGAAAGACTGGATGGAATGTGTAAAAATTTGCATGAAAAATCACTCCTCACAGTGCATGACTGAAGCACCACAAACTATTTTTAGACACCAGAAAATTCAGAATTCTCATCTGATGACAATGCCCCTTCCCTATGCAATGAGATTATCGGTGATTTGCTTTGCAATAATTGAAATATTTTGCCTTTGACCTCTGACTTTATCATCTGAGAGCTGGTAATACGGGCTCCAGCAGTTACTGGAAACGCTGTTTTTGATTTTACATGATCCCCGCAACTGCTCTTAATTCTTTCCGCATCCTGGGAGAGTCACCATACGTGATGTCCAGTAACTGTTTGTAAATGGATCAGGGAATATCCAATTTCCTTTCTCCACTTTTTTGGAAGTCAGTAGAACGGAGCCAAACACTGGAGCTGAGGCGGAGGGGCGAGGAGCTCCCCACGGAGAAAACCAACCCCTTCCTCCTGCAATGTCTTTCCAGCGCCCCTACTGTCAGAATTTCTGTGCCTGCAGGTACAAAAAAAAAAGTGAAGGCCCAGATCCCTTTTCAAAAAGCTGTCTAAAAGGATGAATTTGAGAGTGAGAGGCATATTTAAATTTTCTCCTGTGTGTCTCCTTTACTCCTTACACAGAACCCTTTACATTTGTGGTCACCAGACGTGTGGGGTCTTTCCTCCCACCAAGCAATTCTTCAACACCAGCTGATGTCTTGGATTTAACTCAGTTCTGAGACTGTCTATCTGGAGGTCGTGTCAGATCGCACAGGTTACGAGCTCAGTCTCAGGAGACTGCACTCACCTCAGACGCCAACGGCAGCTAGTCAGCCCCAGGTGACCCCCAACTCTGTCCGACTTGGCAACAAACCGGAGGCTCCCAGGAGCTCCTCCCCCTTGGATTCCATTATTTGCTAGAACAGTTCACAGAACTCAGAGGAACACTTCCATACATCTAGCAGTTCATTACAGGGTGTGGTAAAGGATGCAGATGAACAGCCACATGGAGAGATGCATGGGGGCGGGGGCTTCTGAGAGAGTCTCAAGCATAGGAGTGTCTGTCCCTCAGGAGCTGGAGCACATCCCCCCCCCCCCCAGTACTTTGGGTTTGTACCTCCTGGTGAGGTGAGTTCACCAACCTGGAAGCTCTCTGAATCCCATACTTTTGGGATTTTTATGGAGGCTTCATCATGTGGTGACTGATCATTAACTCTTCTTTCTTTTCCCTTCTTAAGAGAACTGGGGGAAGGGCAGAGCATTCCAAGTTTCTTTTTTTTTTTTTTTTAAGGTTTTATTTATGGGACACCTGGGTGGCTCAGTCGTGAAGCATCTGCCCGATGTGTGACTCGATCCCAGGACCCTGAGATCATGACCTGAGCCAAAGGCAGACGTTCAACGTTCAACCAACTGAGCCACCCAGGCGCCCCAACATTCCAAGTTTCTAATCATGGCTTGGTCTTTCTGGTGACCTTCTAGGAACCCACCCACAGTTGCCTCAGCAGAACAAAAGACGCACCTACCACCCAGAAAATTACAGGAAAGTCATCTCTCTGTAGCCACAAGACGAGGAAAAGAGCAGCCTAGCAAGACAGACAACGTTCAGACAGTAACACTCTACTCCAACAACACACCGCAGAAAACACGGTGTCCCAAACCCCCACTCTCTCATCACCACCTGAAAAGGCCCAGTGGAGAGCTTGGACCCCCACTTCGACCAGCAATGAGGGTGGTGTTGAAGAAGGCCAAGGGTAAGATTGGCAGTATCAAGGCCCATTGCCCAGACCCCACTCCCACATCCAATTCCTGCCAGACCAGAAGCTCAGGGCATTTGGGTGGAGCTCTTAAAGGGGAAATTAACTTCCGGTTGACATGGCTGGGCCGTTTGGTTGGGAAAATCTTTCCTGTCAGCATCCATAAGTGGGCTGGGCAGATTTTCAGAAACAAAAATCTTCCAGTCTACTGCAGGATATTACAGTCCTAACTATGAATTGGAGCCAAGATAAGATAGAATGGTTCACAGACTGGTATACACCTTTCAGATTTGTTAGTCTTCCAGGCAGGTGAGCTTCTGTTTCACTCACTTCCAAATATTCTGCCACAGTTTGGAGGGGTAGTCTCCCCATATCTTGAAAGTGAGGGAGAGGTTCTACAGCTTGAAATTCCTTAAAAGTGACATTCAAATAAATTTTGTTCTTTGCCTTACTTTCACTGTCCATGTCTAAATACCTGCAGCCCACAATTTTTTTAATTTAGGGGGTTCGTTTCCACAAGATAAGTTATATTTTTATTTAGCTTTTCCCAATTCTGGCTTAGAACAAACCATCCTGTGTATCATGCTAGTCCTTCTGCCATTTGTTTTTCAAAATTTTGGTGCTAGCTCTTTATTTTCCCATTATTGTCCTTGTGCATTTATGCCTTCAAAACACCCCCTTTCTTTCTTTTTTAGTAGATTTTTGGGTAGAGAGCCATCAAATGCCCATCTTTTTTTTTTTTTTAAGATTTCATTTATTTATTTGACAGAGAGAGACACAGCGAAAGAGGGAACACAAGCAGAGGGAGTGGGAGAGGGAGAAGCAGGCTTCCCGCAGAGCAGGGAGCCCGATGCGGGACTCGATCCCAGGACCCTGGGATCATGACCTGAGCCGAAGGCAGACGCTTAACGACTGAGCCACTCAGGCGCCCTCAAATGCCCATCTTAAATATGCCATCTTTACAAGCAGATCTATCTCTGACTTCCTGTGATTTCTCATCATGCGAGATACCCAGAAGGTCAGTAAAATAATATCATAGATAATGAATAGTATGACACCACTTATGTTCAGATGACAGTCCTACAGGACTCCAGCTTCCAGCTCACATGAAGAAGGCTGGAAAAAGTGTTGCTCCTAACCTAACAGCCAAAAATCTAGATAATTTAAAAAAATCATAATCTTTTTTTTTTTTTAGTGTATTTTTATTGGCTCTTCAAGTCTGGGTCCCACAGTCCTCATCTGATGTCACTCTTAGCTCTGCAGTGATTTCTCCCCTGATGTACACGTAGGGCTTGCCCAAGTAGCCTACTGCAGCCAAGGTTTTATTCCAAAGCTACCTCTCTAAGGTCTAAGGTTACTATGGTAGAGTTTTATACAACAGTTTTCCTTAAAATATTCCACAATTTGTTATTCCCAAACAAAATAAGATTATGCTCCACTCAGAGAAATTGGTTAGTCATTCTGAAGATGTCTAAGAACTATATTACTGCCAAAGAACAACTTTTCTCAGTTCATAATCTTCTGTGAACCCATGAGAGAGCTGAGGTCTCAGAGCAACCAAATAGTTTGAAATCTAAGGAAAACAGGTACTTCCAAGTAGAAATGGGACATGAACACTGGCTCACCCAAAACCTGCAGGATGAAGATGGGGCCTCCATGCAAGAGGTTGAGAAAAATCCAGCTAAAAGCCATCATTTTGTAATGAACTGCTAAAGTCCAGGTGTGGGCAGGCAGGGATATGTTGGAGGGAGTTTGCACACACTTCACTGAGCACTCACAAGAAAGGCTGGGACAAGGAAAGAGAGCAGAGAAAGCCTCCTTCAGGGGTCCAGGCCTGGCAGAGGGGAGCGTCAGCGCCCAAATAAAGAAGTCCTAAACACTGAGGGAAAAGAGGCAAATACTGTTAGAAACTGAAGAAAGTACAAAAGAATAAAAATCTCTCCCCTGGGGGAGTGTCAAAAAACCATATGGGCCCAGAATATTAGAGAATGTCAACTGCCAGGTTGGGGGGGAGGGGGGAAGGAGGAGAGGCTGACTGAGAAAATCAGACCTCAGAGACCCAGGGTTACAGAATATCACAAGTCTGGGGCTGAACTGTGACAGAAAGCCTCTTGCACAACCCATTGGACTAGCAAACACTAGCTACCAAGAAACGGAAGGGTAGCCCTGGGGGAAGGCAAGAAATCCAAGGAGAGAAACCCTCTCTGAAACTCGCACAGAGAAGGCCTAAAGCTGAGGGTAGCACAAAACCACTGAAATAGCACTCTGAAAAATTCAACCTCACCCTAAACCCAAATAGTGCCAAAAGAATTCAAAGCCAGTTGTGCCCAGAAGGAGATCATAGCAACGATAAACCACAAACATATCTCAACTCCTGCTTAGACTGATTCAAACTCACACATCAATAGCTTAGTAAAAGGGACATATCCATCTCCAGCCTAAATACTATTTGCCTCACCGGCTACCATCCTAATACGACGTCTAGCAGCTAATGAAAAAGCATCAGACACTCATAAACACAAGAGACCATGCACTGTCAAGAGAAAAAGCAATCAACAAAGTGAGACTCAGAGATGTCCCACATAATGGAACTGTCAGAAAGGAAATTTCAAATACCCATGATTATTATGTTAAAGGCTCTAGTGGAAAAGATGGACCACATACATCAGCAGATGAGAAATTTCAGTAGATTGTTGGAAACTGAAAGTCAAATGGATATGCTAAATTAAAAAAAAAAACAAACACACGCACACGGTAACAGCTATAGAATGCCTTTTAATGGCTCACCAGTAGACCCCACAGATCTGAGGGAAATTGAAGGAGGGTCAATAGAATCTACCCAACCTGAAACAGCAAGAAAAAAAAGATTGAAAAAAAAATCACTGAAGAGTTACTGATCAATGTCAAGTGGTCTAATATATTTGTAATTGAAATCCCAAACAGCAAAGAAAAAGAGAAAAGAACAGAAGAAATATTTGAAGAGATAATGACTGAGTACTTTCCCAAAATAATGAAATCAAGCCACAGCTCCAAGACCAGAGAATCCTAAGCATTTTATATGGGGTGGGGGGGGGGCCCTATTTACCTCCTATTCAAACTGCTGAAAACAAATAAAAGAGAGAATACTGAAGGCAATCAAAGAACAAAATACATATTATATATAGCTGAAAAAGATAAAAGCTACATCAGACTTCTCGCCAGAAATTACGTATGTCACAAGACAAGGGAATGACACTTCCAAGTGATGAGAGACCAAAAATCATAATAATTTTAAAAACCCCAAAAAACTGTTAACCCTGAATTCTCTACCAAGCAAAAAATATTTTTCAGAAATGAAGAAGATAGAAATATATGTCCAGACAAAATCTAGCAGACTGAGAAGGAATTCAGGACGAAGGAACAGGAAGCCAGAGAGATAGGAAGGACTGAATATCCACAGAAGTGGTTACAATGCAGTTGCACAGAAGGCACATTTTCCCCAATGTTAATCACTCTCGATAGGATCGACTGCGTAAAGCAGAAGTAGTGACGCGCTGTACTGTAGACACGAGAGCAAATACCACAACGACGGCCCAGAGCAGAGAGGGCCAGTCTGTTACTGCAAGCCACTCGCCCCACGCAAGCAGCCGCGGAATATGCCATTTGAAAGGAGACCCAGCTAACTGCAGGTGTGTCTAGAAAACCCTTGGGAAACCAGTCCAGATCATTTTAAAAGACATGAAAAAAAAAAAAAGACATGAAAAACAATTTTATCTTCACAATAGTGTAGTGAAGATAAAATTAAACCATGTAAAATGCTCATAAATTTCAAAGACAGGAAGAAAGATAAAGGAAAGGAACACCTAGAAACAACTTCAGAAGACAGTGGATTTTAATAGGAATATGTCAGTGAATGCATTATATGCCGATTACCTGAATGCACCAATGATAGAGTTTGTCAACTTTTGGATAATAAAGCATCAGACCGAGCTGCAATGCTGGACCAAGTCCCAGCTCTTAACAAGGGAATTCTAATCTCACATAAAGCACACCTACCGGGAGTGGGGTTCGAACCCACGCGGGCACATGCCCATTGGATCTTAAGTCCAACGCCTTAACCACTCGGCCATCCCGGTGGCACATGTAAACCTTCTTGTCAAAATTACTAAGTTAGAATTCATAGAATTCCTAGTCCCTAGAAGGTTATGAATATACCTGGGAAATCAGGTGACCAGGCTTTAATGTGTGGGGAGGAAACAAGTCCTTATAATGCTTCTTGGGGGAGAAAAAACACTAACAGAAATGTTTATTTTCAACAATTATTCTAATCACTAATTTGTACCATACATTATAATGGGTGTTAGGGAAAGACTGAAACATCCCTGATCTCGCAGACTTGCATTAAAATGAGAAATATTGTGACAGAAAAAGCACATGATGTTACCGGAATACTCACGTTGTCAGATTCAACTCACTTTGTCACCACTTATGCTCAAGAGAAAACCCTTCTTTTAGTGGATTTGGGAAGAAAACCACAAAGGAAAGGGAGTGGAGTAAGAGGTGGAGAAAATGCAGCCGCATGAACTATGTCTCATAACTCTAAAAAGGTGGTGTCTACACTGCTCATTACTCATCAGACAACACTGGTTTGCCTGCTGAATCTAAGCCCCTGTTCCAAACCCACGACTCTGACTGTCCAGGTGAGGGTTTCGAGTCTGGAACCAGAGGACAGTTAATATTGAGACAAACTACCCTTACAGTAAGTTTAGAAAACCCTACTGCACACATACGGAGTTTGGAGTTTAACACGTGATACTGGTTTTAATAAGGAAGTATTGTAACCAAGAGTTCTAACTCTCCACTAATGAAATTTCTTTCCTGAGTACCTACTATGTGCTAGGCACTGAGTCAGGTGCACATAATCTACTAAGTCAGTAAGACACTCAAACACTTCAGTCAAGGGACTGGGTTTAAGAACTCATTAAAGCAGGTTCCAGATGGGCATTTGGGGGGTTATATTGAAAGTTTGTGATGGCTTCTAGAATCCCCGACAGGTTCCTTTTTCTCCACATTCCTGCCAACACTTGTTAGTTCTTATCTTTTTCGTAATAACCATTCTGACAGGTGTGAGGTGATAGCTCACCGTGGTTTTGATTTGCATTTCCCTGATGATGAGTGATGTTGAGCATCGTTTCATGTGTCTGTTGGTCATCCGGATGTCTTCTTTGGAAAAATGTCTCTTCAGATCCTCTGCCCACTTTATTTGTTTTTTTTTTATATTAGTTGTATGAGTTCATAAAGAATGTTTTTGGATATTCACCCCGTATCAGACACACGGTCTGCAAATATTTTCTCCCATTCCATAGGTTGCCTTTTTATTTTCTGATGGTTTCCTTTGCTGTGCAGAAGATTTTAATTTGATGTAGTCCTACTTGTTTATTTTTGCTTTTGTTACCTCTATTATTGTGATTCTTAACAAAGAGTAGAAATATCTATAGAGTTTATAAAATATACTCAGAGAGTGTAAATACCTAAATGTGAGAGGTAAAAATTAAAGAAATGTATCTAGAGAAATGTCTTTGTGACCCAGAGGTCAGAGAGGACTTAACAAAAATTCTAAAAGCACAAACAGTTGGTATAGTTTACCTCATCCAAATCAAAAGTATGTTCAATGAAGGCCACAATGGAAAATCAATGGACAAGTAGAAGATATGTGAAACATTTAACAATGACAGCTTCATCCATGTTATGTAGTAAGAAGCCATGAAAATCCGCAAAATCAGGCATAAAATTCAACATAAAATGGGTAAAGAATAGGAACAGGATGCTCATCAAAGCCAAGATAAAGAAGAATCTGAAAAGATTAACGAAGATTTAAAACATTTAATATTATTAGTAATGTATGAAAATGCAAAATAATTGAGATTTTACTCTACCTACATTGAATTTGAAGAATTAGAAGCCTGGATGTGTCCATTATTGCAGGTATGAGGATATCCGAATCCACGTGTCCTGCTGATGGAAGTTTATGCTGATGCGGCCACCCTGGAGAGCAGTCTAATAATTTTAACTCAAGATTAATCAAATCCAATGATCCAGATATTCTGCTCCTAGGTGTATATGATTCTCATTCCTCATTGCCCCCAAAAATCTCAGAAAGGCATAGATCGAGTCATAAGTGGATGTTAATTGCAGCATTATTTTTGGTCCTTCAGAATCAGACTCAACCTTGACGCCATCATTGGTAATGGGTAATAGATGATGAGTAGTAGACAGGTAAGTGTGGTAAAAGCATAATGATGAATATTATGAAACTATGAGGTGTAATAGACTAGATGTTCATGTAACAACACTTGTGAACCTTAAAAAGAAAGGTTTTTTTAAAAGATACCTAATAAACTTTTGTCCTTCATCACAGTAATCATTCTGCTCCCTGGTTTTCAAAACCTTACTGTTGCTCTGCACTTTTCCTCTTTTTGTCCTTGTGCATTTAAGCCTTCAAACACCCCTGATGCCCTTTCTAGCATAGTTTGGGATAGAGAGAAAGCAAATGTTGTGCTTAATTTTCCATAATTATAATCAGGTCCATCTCTGACTGACTATGATTTTTCATCACTATGGAACCCAAAGGGTTCCTGAAATAGTGGGTGGTGATAGGGAGCCACCATTTATATTGGGATCAAAATACTAAAGAGGCTAGAGAAGAATTTTTTATGTCGGATTTCCCCATTTCTCATTTCACCACTGACCATTTCAATCTAATGGGGTTAAACTAAAGGAATAAATGTCATGTAGGACATCATCAGAACTTCATTTGCAAGCTGCTTGCTACTTCTGATGACTCGTCCTAAATTCCGACACATGCTGACTGGACTACCACTGTCCTTCCTCTAGGACTCCTCGCTGGTGAGTAGCCCATGAATTAGTTTTTTTCTGCCGTGTTTTTTAAACTTTCCCAAACCCATTCAGGCGATTTGTTTCTTGCTGTACATCTTTGCATGAGCCCTGCCCATCTTCCGTTTTCAAACCTCAAGACAGTGTCTTAGGAGTGTTAAAAGCAGGTGTCTGAATGAATCTCACCACGACCAAGATCCCGACAGGCTGCCAGCATGAGAAAAAAACACTCGAGTGGGTGTCCTGCCTGATGGGATTTCAATTCTCCAGATCCTTCAGCTTCAAAAAGAAAGGAGCCTGTGGGCCTTTTGTCCCCCTGGCAGGGAGAAGAACGTTTGGTACCCTGCCTCCCCCAGGCGGTCAAAAGAAAGTGAGCCCAACCTGTCCGGGGACGACGGCTTGTCCCTGCTGCCCAGCCCTTCACCAAGGCTAGCGCTGGGATGCTGGGCATCCCACTCCACCTGCGGTTCCCCATCGCGGTCCAGCGACAAGTCCTGGGCTCACCAGCTGGCTCTGGTTCCTACAGGACAATCTTCGGTCATCGAGAGATGAAGGACAGGGCGTCTTAAAGATCCGAGACACGAGCCTGGGACAGGTGAAGACATTTCCCGGGCGTCTGCTGCAGTCCCCCGCCCCCTCGTGTCCGCAAAGTAACGGGGGCTCCGGGGGGCGCTGGCCTGGCTGCGGATTGTCCGGCTCCGACACTGTGGATTCTGAGACTCGGAAAGTGGGGGGGGACTGTGCCTCCGCCAGGAACAGAGCCTCGAGGAAAGGGTGAATTGAAGGTTAATTTTAATAAATCGAGAATGAAGAGAGGCCGGAACTCGCGGGTTTCCGTGGTGTAGTGGTTATCACGTTCGCCTAACACGCGAAAGGTCCCCGGTTCGAAACCGGGCGGAAACAACGTACTTTTCTTTTCCCATAAATGCTAAATTCTGTTCCAGAAATTTTCTACCTAAATTTGCCTACTTTTCTACCAAGTCTCAAAATGTTCGTGCTCCCTTTGCGGCCCCGAACTTTGAGTTACAGGAATTACCTTACATAACAAGAGCAGAGCTGAGGCTCGCTCTCCCCGTCGACCACGGATCGTGTTGCGTCCCTGGCGGCGGGTCGGAGAGGATTGTGCGCGGCCCGCGGGGCTGGCCGCACCGCAGCGAGGTCCGCATCCGCCGGGGGCAGAAGGGACGGGGAACAGCCCCAGACGGGAGCGTGGCAGGTGCGTGCAGGGAGGCCGGGCAGCCAACTGCGGCCGAGGTGCCCAGCGGAGAGTAACTGCAGGAGGAGGCCGACGGGGACCTGTGGTCCACTGTCGAGGGACCTCGCCTTCACGCTGGTAAAGCAGGAGGACGCTGGATTTCAAGCCGTGAAGTGACTCCACAGGTCTTAACTTTTTTAGAAGGACCCCTCTGCCAGCTCTGCGGAGAACATGTTGTGTGGAGAAGAGGATGGCAGCAAGGAGATCTGTGAAGTCCCTTTCATCGAGCTGCATATCAGAGAGAACTGTGGCTTGGACAGGTGAAAAGTAGTTACAGTCTAGATATATTTTAAAGAGAGAGCAAAAAAAATTCCTGAGAAAAGGGATGTGAAGAGTGAAAAAAGTGGAATCAGTGATGATTTTGAGGGTTTTCTTCAGGAAGGATGGAGTTGCCATTGACTGAAATGGGGAAGACTGGATGGAACAGCATTATTGGGGGCGGGCGGGCGGGGGGAGTGGGAGTTCTGTTTTAGACAGACTAGTGTGGATGCCTGGTGCACAACACTCAGGGTCATGCTAAGAAATCAGTTGAATATACAAGCCCAGGGTTCAATGGAGTGGGTTAGATGATAGATACCAGGTTATGAGTTGTAGTCATTATTTAAGCCATGAGAACAGATGAAATCACCAAGAAATGAGTGTTTATAAAGAAGAGGTCCAAGGACCAAACCCTGAGACATTCCATTATAGAAAAGGGTGGGTGAGATGACGGGAAACAAAGGATATTAAGAAGCAGCAGCCAGGGAGGTAGAAATACAACCAGGACAGCAGTGTCTTGAAAGTCAAAGAAAATATTTTAAGAAGGATGAGGTGCCTATGGCCCCTGAGAAGTCAAGGACTTAGAAGTGGTGATTAATTTTAGACATCTGGAGGTCACTGGTGATCTTGACAAGAAGTTTCCATTAAGTGGTGGTGCCAAAAACCCCGGATGTAGCGGTTTTGAAGACTGGGAGGAGAGAAACTGCAGACAGTATGTCTGGATAGTTCTGTACAGATTTTATAAAAAGCCATCTGACAGATGGGTCAGTAGCTAGAGGAAAATCTTGGGGCAAGAGAAGCCTTTTTAAGACAGGAGTCAAATAGCATATTTGAACATTTGTGAGAATAATCCAGTAGTCAGGAGATTGCTCTAGTCAATGCAGATAAAACTCTCTGTAAGTCATTAGTAATTCACTGACAGGAGTGAAAATTCCTTCCCGGAGGAGACTGAAGAATTTTCCAAAATTCTATGATGGCAACATGTCACAAATAGATTTTGACTCCATGTTTCTCTTCTCTGTTATTTTCCCTTTCCAGGACAAAGATACATGAAGACTGGCTCTGGAACTATGCTAAAATTCACCAAAATAGTTGAAGGAATCCTGAGATGTCCACTATGGTACCAGACCTGGCCACCCCCCAGCTTGCCACGTCTTCAGTCTCATTTAATAGACACTGCTCCATCATCAGCCTGCATTCACAGAAGTGCTATATGCTCTTTGAGGATGGCCATATTTTCTAACACGTAATGTGGACACCCAACTTCCAGCCACATATGATTGGGCCAAGTTCTCAAAGGCAGCCAATCCATGGGCTGGCAAGTGACCTAGGAAGAGACCTATAACCTGATCCTCACTAAAAATCTCTGCCCCAAAAGTGACTCAAGTATTTAGATGGGGGGGTGGTCACATGGATTATTTTAGGAGGGAAATTGGAACTGGAAAAAGCAAAAATAGTGAGACAGGAGACAGAAGAGATTCAAAGAGGAAATGACATTGAAAGATTTACTGGTTCACATTAATCCCTATTTGCTAGCATATAGGTCAATGAACTATTACCCTTGAATGGCATCAAAATGATTAACCTAGACCCTCTATAGATCTTGTTAAATTAAGAGACCCTTCTAGCTAGAGCATAGGTGATCTTATCCCTAAAATCCTATTTGGGTAACTCCACTCCACCTAGCTTCTAGATGTTGAAAGGAGGGAAAGGAGATGGAAGGAGCTAACACCAAGTGGGTCCTCTTATGAACTTTTGGAAAAGGGAAATATGTCTTTCCATCTCTATTAACCCAACATCTGGAGGGCCAGACCTAAGGTGATGTTTGCTCCATTCCCCCACCCTCTCTTCAAGCATGTGTCCCCTTTTCTTTAAACAAAGGACTTAATAACTCATTCATTCAATAAATATTTATTGAATGCATCCTATGTGTCAGATACTGCATTAGTCACTAGAATAACACCTATGAACAAAATAGAAATTTGTTTCATTTCTAGTGGCAGGATTACAGAATTTTTTTAAACCAAAGTTACTATAAAATGCTATACAATGTGATAATAAATGCTAAGGAGAAAAATTGAGAGAAGGACATTAAGGGTAAATTTTTATTTTCAAATTCTAAATGGATTATTGGTGACATGTGAGCAAAAATCTGAAGGAAGAAAATAAATGAGCCATGGGGCTGTCCAGGTAAAGTCACTCCAGACATAGGCTGTTGTGCCCACAGGGACCCATAGTGGAATTTACCTTGTGCATTAAAGGAATAGCAAGGAGGCTAATTCTGCTGGAGTAAAATGAATGCGATTTTAATGTACACATCAGTTATCTATTGCCTCAAATTAACTCCTTAACAAACCATCCAAATTCAGTAGCTTAAAACAACGAAAATCTATTTAGCTCACTAGTCTGTGGTTAACTAATATAGGTTAGGATTGACCAGACTGTTTATGTCCCAGCTGGGTTGACTCACATGTCTGGTGAACAATAGACAATCAGCCAATCTCCATACATTTCATATTCTCCAGCATGCTAAACCCAGGCAAGTTCTCAAGACAATAGCTCAGGGCAAAAGCAATCAGGAAAAACACATCCCTTCTGGAACTAATAAGCAATTATAGCAAGGTTGTAGGATACAAGGTTAATATACAAAAGTCAATCACTTTCCTATTTATCAACAATGAAAAATTGGAATTTGAAATTAAAAACACAATGTGAGGGGTGCCTGGGTAGCTCAGTTGGTTAGGTGGCTGCCTTCAAATCGGATCATGATCTCTGATCTCAGGGTCCTGGGATCACACTCCACATCGGGCTCCCTGCTCAGGGAGAGAGGGGAGCATCTTCTCCCTCTCCCTCTGCTGCTCCCCCTGCTTGTGCTCTGTCAGGTAAATAAATAAAATCTTTTTTTTTTTTTTTAAGATTTTATTTATTTATTTGACAGAGAGAGACACAGTGAGAGAGGGATCACAAGCAGGGGGAGTGGGAGAGGGAGAAGCAGGCTTCCTGCTGAGCAGGGAGTCCGATGCGGGGCTTGATCCCAAGACCCTGGGATCATGACCTGAGCCGAAGGCAGACGCTTAACGACTGAGCCACCCAGGTGCCCCAATAAATAAAATCTTTAAAAATTTTTTAAAAAACCAAAACATAATGTGATTTACATTAGCACCCCCAAGACGAAATACTTAGGTACAAATCTAACAAAATTTGTATAAAATCTATATGTGAGGAAAACTACAAAACTTTGATGAAAGAAATCAAAGAAGCACTAAAGAGAGAGGTATTCCATGTTCATGGATAGACTCAACATTGACAAGATGTCAGTTCTTCTCAACTTGATCTATAGATTCAACACAATCCCAATCAAAATCCAAGCAAATTGTTTTGTGAATATTAACAAGCTGATTCTAAAGTTTATATGGAGAAGCAAAAGACCCAGAATTGTCACCACAATATTAGAAGAGAAGAATAATTTGGAGGACTGACAGTACCTGACTTCAAGTCTATGGTATATGCACACAATGGAATATTATACAGCACTAAAAAGAAATGAGCTACCAAGCCATGAAGAAATATGGAGGAAACATAAATGGATATTACAAAGTGAAAGAAGTCAATCTGAAAAGGCTGTATACTGTATGACTCGACTATATGATATTTGGAAAAGACAAATGTAAAAAGATCAGAGATTGTCAGGGATTAGGAGGGATAGAGGGATGAACAGGCAGAGTGTAGAGGATTTTTAGGGCAATGAAACTATTCTGTATGATACTATAATGGTAGACATATATCATATATTGGCAAAACCTATAGAATGCACAAGAGTGAACTCAAATGCAAACTATGGACTTCGGATGATAATGACATGTCAGTGTGGGTTCATCAGTTGTAACAAAGGTACCATTCTGATTCAGGATATCGATAGTGGGGGAGGTTGTGTGTGTGCTGGCATAGGGGGTATATGAGAACTTCCCACTCGATTTTGCTATGGACTTAAACTGCTATAAAGAAATAAAGACTACTAAAAAAAAAAAAAAAACTAAACAGCAACCAAAACAAGCAAGCAGAAAGAGCAAAGGGCATATTCAAGAATCTTCTTTGTCAACTTTGCTAATATCCCATCAGCCTCCATAAGTCACAGTGCTCAACCAAGAGAGAGTGGGAGGGCACTACAAGGTCACATGAAAAACAACATGAATGGAAGGAAGGGGGAAGAATTGGGGTTATTCATGTAATAAGCCCACTATAGTAGTTAATTATTTCTAGTTGATTTGATGCAAAAAGATCAAAATAAAATCACCTTTTTTATTACCCGGTTATGTGCTCCATATATTCCAGCTTCTTACCCTAACTCCACCATCACCCACACCATGATCATGACTCATCCCCGCCAGTTACACCATTCCTAAGCCTCATCCATCCCTCAGCATGTCCTTAACTCCATCTCTGCTACTCATCTCATCACTGAACTACAAGTTAAAGGTGTCTAAGATGGACTGAGAGGCTCATAGATAAAATTGGTTTTATTATATATTACTTGAATATTAAAATAAATAAATAGATAGGAAAGGGAGGGAAGGGGGAGGGAGGGAGGGAGGAAGGAAGGAAGAGATTTTGCCTTTAGGTCGAAGTAAAATGCTGAGAAAATAAACTAATCACAAACTTAGAAAAAGACTGAGTATTCTGTAGCCATATCAACAGCCACCAGAACCGATTTTAAACCAATTCAGTCTATCAGTGATAATTGTTTTCAAGGCAAGGAATCACTGTCAACCCTGCCTTCGGAAGATCAGCCGGTCAGAGATGCATTCATGTCAAGAAACAGGCCCTTCAGTGCCAACCAAAAACAGCAGTTTCTCCCCAAAATCATGCTTCCACAGATTATGTCAACTCACTCAGCCTCCCAAAGTCCTCGCTTCCGTGAGCCCCCTGCCCCAAAAAATATCATCCCTTGGCTCTCTCAAAGGACCAGTTCCTGCCCAGCCTAGCTCTCTCCCTAAGTAAGCTTTGGCTCCATATTTCAAGTATTGGGTGATGGTTTCATCATCCTTTAAAAATTCCCCTTTATTCAAATCTGAAACATCTGCCCTTCATTTTTTGCTGGGATTATATTTTTTTATTCATGTCTCATTTCTGATATTCTTGCGTATCTTATACAATAATGTGGCCTTTCCAACCATATTGCCTTGTCACAAATAGAGACTCGGGCAGGCCTTAGTCCTTTATACAGGTGTATTAATCAGATTCAGCAAGCAAAATGCCGACATTTGAAAACACACTCTGACGGAAAGGCTTCATACACTCAGCCCACAAATATTTACTGACTGCCTATCTTAGGTTCAAAACCGTTGTTGGTCTTAGAAATCCGGGAAAAACAAAAACAAAAAAATAACTGTCTTCATAGAAAGAAATTCTGGTGGGAGTAAACTGATAACTTTTTAAAAAGAAAAGGAAAGGAAGGTACACATTGTGTCTGATTTGATTTTTTTAACAATAAGAAATAAATTCAACGGTGTTGAGAGGCAGCGGGAAGATGATCAGGTACGTGAAGCACCGAAGAGCCATGAGGAGACTTGGGGGCTGGACTCTGGGAACCGGACAAGGACGCGTGGCGCCCCGGGGGGGGGTCAGTGGCCAGCAGACTCCCGTGTCACCTCCAGTCCCACCCCTACTCTGGTACCTCATTTTCTTTACTAAGATTTCTATCCGAAGGCTTTAAGCCACTTTTTCTCAAGTTGTTGCTTCTTTTTCTCTCCTTCCCTCCACCCCCACCTCGGAGAACGGGGGACAGAGAAGGTAGGTGTCACTGTTGAGGACTAAGAAATTAAGTCCACATCGAATCTCAATTTTACGTTGGAGAGGCTATTTCCAATGCCTGAGGCCACTGCAGCAAACTTAATTTTTTTAAACACAAGAACGAATGCCTTTCTTGGACTGTCTGGGGATCAAACCCACAACCGTCACTGTTAACGTCACCTTCTACCCACCTGAGCTAACAGCCACCTGGCCAGACCCTCTTTTTACTTAAAAAAGTAAAAAGCTGGGGTGCCTGGGTGGCTCGGTCGGCTGAGTGTCTGCCTTTGGCTCAGGTCATGATCCCAGGGTCCTGGGATCGAGCCCCACATCCAGCCCCACATCCAGCCCCACATCCAGCCCCACATCGGGCTCCATGGGGAGTCTGCTTCTCCCTCTCCCTCTGCCCCTGCTCATGCTCTCTCTCTCTCTCACACACACTAGCTCACTCTCTCTCTCAAATAAATAAATAAAATCTTAAAAAAATAAAACAATAAAAAGTTTGTTGGCCTTCTTGTGTTTCTTTAAAACTAAGGGAAGTCCTTCTTCTCCAAAGGAGACTTTTTTTTAAAGAGTGGTGAGACAGGGGGCCGTGATAAGGAGCAGAAAGAGGGGAGACTAGGAAGCAGACAGGGTGAGACTGGGACAGAGACAGACGCTCCAGTCAAGAGGACGGAAGAGCAGAGAGGGGCCGAGGAGCACAGAGGGGCCGAGGTGCTGGGGCTGCGGACAGGAGAGGCCCAGAGAGAGGAAAGCAGAGCGAGTGGGCAGGGCCAGGTCCCGGGGTGCCGTCTGAAGGGCAGAACGCAGAGTAAGGCCTAGAAAGGGGGAGGCTGGGGCACAGAGGGGCAGCGAGCGAGAGAGAAACTGGATCGGCAGGGGCCACGTCAGCAGGCGTCCCTGCCCCGCTGTGGTGGTTCCCACAGACGCTTGGCCTGGCCCGGGAGAGGCACCTGGAAAGAAACCCGAGCTCCTGGTGAAAGCCTATAAGCTTGAAGCCCAGTCCCAGGAACCTGACAAAGGGCCTCAGCGCGTGGGGCGAACAGAGCGCCGAGAGGCGAGCGCAGAACAGGGGACAGCATGGCCGGCAGGCCTGCCCTGTGGCTGGGCCTTCTGCTCCTGCTTTCCCTCGGGGGCTCCTCAGCTCCAGGTAGGAAGACGCTGAGGGTCAGACAGGTGCTCCCAAGGGGGCCTGGCCTGACTCCTTCCCCTCTGTGTCCCACAGCCTCCCTCCTGAGGCGCCTGAGGGAGCACATTCAGCGGTTTCAAGAGAGCTCGGGCCTGAGCCTGACTTTAGGCCCAGGTGCTGGGGCCCTCCCAAAACAAGGGTGGCTGGGGCAGCCGCTGGACCCCTTCAACACGTCTGACAGGCGGTCCTTCCTGCAGGTGAGGCCAGGAGAAGGGGAGCCCCCAGTCCCTGCATCGCTGGGCCCCACAGGCTCATCCTCTGCCTACTGTCAGCATCCCCGGGGCCCTTAGCTGTGCCCTTGGTCCCCTGGGCTCCCCTCTCTGTCCTCAGCCTCCACATTCTTTGTCCCTCGGGCGCTGTCCTTCCCCCCACTTCTCCCCGTCCTTCAGACTGAGCTTCAAATCCACCACCAACATGTAGGGTCTCAGTACGCAGCAGAAGTTTGGACCTGCCTCACAACAGAAACCTGAAGAGCTCTCATGAATGAATGAACAAATGCACCAGATTTCACACCTACTCCGCACACTCTGCCAAGGTCAGCTCACCTAGGTCCCACTTGCAAATCCATCTGCATTTCTTACTTACTCTACAGTCCTCATTTCAATATGCTAGCCCTACCCTTGACCCTGGGGACACAGGACTGAAAAGCTGACAAACTATGGCTCTTACAGATCTTACATTCTAGCTGAAGAGACAAACAGGAAAGAAAAGAACACATAAATAAACAAGCCTATTTCACATACTACCAAATATATAAAGACCCATAAGGGAGGGAGGCTGCAACGAACTGGGAAGAGAGGAGAGGTCAGGACCCTCAATCCGACTTCTTCTTGCCCATCCCGCCCGTTAGCGGTACTGGGTGAATGACCAGCATTGGGCCAGCCAGCGTGGACCCGTGTTCCTGCACCTGGGGGGCGAGAGCCGCCTCGGGTCTGGCTCAGTGATGAGAGGTAAGAAGCAAGGGGGGGAGACACAGCTGGGAAGCTGGTGGGGGCAGGGAGGGGAGCTGCAGCTTGCATCCCCCCCAACCATATACTCTTCACAGGGCACCCTGCAGCCCTGGCGCCAGCCTGGGGGGCCCTGGTGATAGGCCTGGAACACAGGTTTTATGGCCTGAGTATACCTGCTGGGGGCCTGGATGTGGCCCAGCTCGGCTTCCTGTCCAGCCGGCACGCGTGAGTGAGGGCCGGGAAGTTGTCTGGGGCCGTGGGCCCGAGGAGGTCTGCATCTCGGCCTCCCTGTGTTGCTGTCGTGGTCCTGCGCTGCCTGAAGTGGACCCCTGGGTCTCTGGTTCATGTTTTCTTCTCTTTTTCAGTGTCTCATGCTTTCTCTCTCTATCTCTGGGTTTCTGTCCCCACCCCCCTTTCTTCCTCTCAGGCCATATTTGCACCTCTTTCTGTCTCACTGCAGCCTGCTGGTCCAGACCCCCCACGTCTGGTCCCTGGAGGACACAGACTCCCCACCCACTGGTCTTTGCTTTCTGCCCCCAGCCCTTCAGTTACTGCACAGATGCAGCCGAGGGATGGGCTGAGCACACACCAGCTCACCACTCCCCCTCACTCACGTCTCTCACATGCCTCTCATCTCACTTACAGGAAACGAGGCCCCTGGGCTCTGGGTCCGCAGTGAACCCTCTGACCTCCACTTTCTCACACTCCCTGGCCTCCAGCTACACAGAGATCCGTGCTGTTCCCCAGACTTCCGAGCACAGGGCTGCCTGGAGCCTTTCAACTTCCCTCTGCAGGGACTGGGTCTCCCCCACATATTTGTAGGGCTCCCTCCCTCGCCCCCCCACCCCTACTCGGTTAACAGCCCTTCCTGGTCCCCAGGGTCCTTTACCTGCTCCACTGTTCCGCAGGACTGAGCTGTCCCTCTCCCACCTGGCGGCTCTCTGCCTCCCTCTTGCCTCCCTCCCTATCTCCACCTCTAGCTCTTTGCCTCTGTGTTTCTTTCTGTCTCGCCATTTTTCACAAGCTAAACGGGTTTCTAGCTGCAGGAGGATGGCACTAACCGTTTCAGAAAGTCCGGGAAGAAAGAAAACACTTGGGATGGAAAAGAGGATGTTAGACGCATCCCAACGTCTCTCTTTGTAATTGTGTCTGTCCTTCCCTCGGTGGCTTCTACCCCCCGCCTAGGACCCTTCCTCTCCCTGAGTAGCTCTCCTTTTCTGCCCCCAACCCTTCCCTGTACTTGTCAGCTGTCCGCTTAAAATGCCTCAGAGATTTATCCTCCCGCCTGTTGCCCGGAGGAAGGAGGGTGGAGGCTTTCTGGAGGGGCCTCCCCTGGCCCAGGTGAGCACTTGCTGAGACGGGCGCGGGGCGCGGGGAGCCCTCACACCGACCCCGTGAGAAGAGCCAGACTCCCCCGTCACGTCTCTGGGTCCCCGCCCGCGCAGGGAGGGAATCTTCAGGGACTCCCGGCCAGGAGGGCCCACCGAGCCTCCCCTCTGCCCCCAGGCTGGCGGACGTGGCCTCTGCCCGCCTGGCACTCGCCCGCCTCTTCAACGTCTCCACCTCCAGCCCCTGGATCTGCTTCGGAGGCTCGTACGCCGGCTCCCTGGCTGCCTGGGCCAGGCTGAAGGTCCCCGGGACCCTCGCGGCGGGCTGGGGGAGGGGCCCCATCTCAGAGGACAGGTGTACCCCGTCCCCCCTCGCCCCCCCCCGCACCCTCCCCTCCCCCCCAGAGAAGCTGTCTACGAGCTGTCCTCACCAGAGTCCGCGAGTAGAGGGCAGGGTACGCGGGAGCGACACGGGGGCGGGAAGTGCGGGGTCCCGGGTGCCCCCGCCCGCAGGCTGACGGCTGTCCTCCCTCAGTTCCCCCACCTCATTTTCGCCTCCGTCGCCTCCTCCGCTCCGGTGCGGGCCGTGCTGGATTTCTCCGAGTATAACGAGGTCAGCGCGGCGGGCGGCGGGGGCGGGAGGGGTCCTCAGCGCGGGGAGCCCCTGATCCCTTCCCCCGCCGTCCCACTGCAGGTGGTGTCCAGAAGCCTAAGGAGCACGGCTGTCGGCGGGTCCCCGCAGGTAGGAGATGGGGCCAGTCCGAGGGGGAGCGGGACAGGAGGTCTTGGAAGGTGGGGGCCAGAGGGTGAAGCTTGCAAGGTGGCGGGGTCTGAGGGAGGTCGGCGACCCGGAAGGTGGGCGGACTTTAGAACGCGGGAACTCAGAGATGGGGCGGGCACCGAAAAGCGGGGCGCCCCAGCAGGGGCGGGGCTGCTGCGGGCGGGCCTGGGGGGCGACCCTATCAGGAGGGAGAGGTTCTGCGCAGGGTAACGGGGTCGGGGGGAGGCGACCCTACCAGGGGGGGTGAGGCTCCGCGCGGGGCGGGGGGAGTTGGGGGGGACGACCCTATCAGGAGGGAGAGGCTCAGCGGGGCGGGGGGTGGGGGGGACGACCCTACCAGGGGGGTGAGGCTCCGCGCGGGGCGGGGGGGTGGGGGGACGACCCTATCAGGGGGGTGAGGCTCCGCGCGGGGCGGGGGGGTGGGGGGGACGACCCTATCAGGAGGGAGAGGCTCAGCCGGGCGGGGTTTGGGGGGGACGACCCTATCAGGGGGGTGAGGCTCCGCGCGGGGCGGGGGGGTTGGGGGGGACGACCCTATCAGGAGGGAGAGGCTCAGCCGGGCGGGGTTTGGGGGGGACGACCCTATCAGGGGGGTGAGGCTCCGCGCGGGGCGGGGGCGTCAGGGGGACGACCCTATCAGGGGGGTGAGGCTCCGCGCGGGGCGGGGGGGTTTGGGGGGGACGACCCCGTCAGGAGGGAGAGGCTCAGCGGGGCGGGGGTTGGGGGGGACGACCCTGTCAGGAGGGAGAGGCTCAGCGGGGCGGGGTTTGGGGGGGACGACCCTATCAGGGGGGTGAGGCTCCGCGCGGGGCGGGGAGGTGGGGGGGACGATCCTATCAGGGGGGTGAGGCTCCGCGCGGGGCGGGGGGGTTTGGGGGGGACGACCCTGTCAGGAGGGAGAGGCTCAGCGGGGCGGGGGTTGGGGGGGACGACCCTGTCAGGGGGGTGAGGCTCCGCGCGGGGCGGGGGGGTGGGGGGGACGACCCTATCAGGGGGGTGAGGCTCCGCGCGGGGCGGGGGGGTGGGGGGGACGACCCTATCAGGGGGGTGAGGCTCCGCGCGGGGCGGGGGCGTCGGGGGGACGACCCTATCAGGGGGGTGAGGCTCCGCGCGGGGCGGGGGGGGGTTGGGGGGGACGACCCTGTCAGGAGGGAGAGGCTCAGCGGGGCGGAGGGAGGTTTGGGGGGACGACCCTACCAGGGGAAGAGGCTCAGCGGGGCGGGCCCGGGGAGACGGCCGCGAGGAGCACCGCCCGGGGGCGCGGCCTCGGCGGGAGCTCCCAGAAAGTGGGGCGCTCGGGAAAGACGCGGGTCCTGGGCAAGGAAAGGCGAGGCCCGGGCCGGAGTCTTCAGCAGCGCGGTCCCTCGCTCCCCGCAGTGCCTGGCGGCGGCGTCCGCAGCCTTCGCGGAGGTGGAGCGGCGGCTGCGCGCGGGCCCCGGGGCTCGCGCGGCGCTGCGGGCGGAGCTGGGCGCCTGCTCGTCGCTGGGCCGCACCGAGGACCAGGCGGAGCTGCTGGGGGCGCTGCAGGCCCTGGTGGGGGGCGTGGTGCAGTACGACGCGCAGGCGGGAGCGCCCCTGAGCGTGCGGCGGCTCTGCGGACTCCTCCTCGAAGGCCGGAGCAACGGCAGCAGCTCTGCGCCCTACCACGGGCTCCGGCGGGCAGCGCAGGTGAGCGGCCCTGCGCGCAGCTTGGTGCGGGGGAGGGGGGTCAGCCGGCAGGGGTTCCTGCTCCTCTGCTGGACCTTGGGCCAGCGTGAACCCTTCTGAGCCGTAGTTTCCTCTTCTGTGAAATAGGGGTGCCACCTCTGGGCCCTCAGGGAGGTGCAGTGAAGTCGGTCAAGAGAAGCACGCAGTTTGCAGGTGTTAGCGACTGTGGCTGTTACCTCTTTTGCCCATCTTGTTCTGTCCACTTCCCCAGGCCTGCAACAGAGTCTAGCGCAGAGCAGATGCGTAGCAAATGCGTAGCATAGCAAATAGCATTTACAGAAGAAAGGAGGAAATGCAGCCCTCCGGGCGGAGTTCTCCCTCAGCCGGGGATTCCAGCCCCGGAATCCGCAGCCACAACAGCTGTTACTTCCCCAGCGCTGTCCGGACCGAATGCTGTACGAAGGGCTTCACATGTATCAGTTCACTGAATCCTCGCAATAGTTCTAGGAGACAGGCACTATTTTTATGCCCACTTACAGATGAGGAAACTGAGGCCCAAGAGATGATCGCTTGCGCAGGGTCTCACAGCCGTCCAGGACCTGTAACCCCGGGGACCCATGCACCCACCCGCTCCGACCCCGGACTCCCAGAACTCTGCAGCTCCTCGGACTTCTGACCGTTGACTTGCAAGGACCTATGTACGCTTTCAGGCCTGGGCCCTGACGTGCTGGGGGCACAGGAGGAATTCACGTGTGTCTGCGTGTGTATTGTCCCCTAGATTGTCCTGCACAGCCTGGGCCAGAGGTGTCTGAGCTTCTCCCGAGCAGAGACAGTGGCGCAGCTGAAGGTCACAGCCCCCCACGCGTCCAGCGCGGGCGAGCGGCAGTGGCTGTACCAGACTTGTACGGAGTTCGGCTTCTGTGAGTGACCCGCCGCACCCTCACCCCCAAACAGACATTCTGTGCTGTGCCCGGACGAGCTGTCTCATGGGGGTCTGGACTGGCTTTCATTTCGGTGGGACAGCTGGCCAGACTCCTGGGCCTCGTTTAGCCTGCGGGGGTGGGGCTGGCGGGTAGACACCCCCCTGGAGTGTGCGTGTGCTCGGCACCCTCACATACCTTCTCTCACACACAGCCCTCCACACGGGTGATCATCCCGCCAGTCTGCTCTTCCCCGTGTCCCAGTCCCGGAAGGGCCCTACCGGCTCCCTACTTACCGTCTAGAAACCCTGGCAGTGTTTCTCATGCCCCCTTCCCTTTGTCCCCACAGCCTGCCAGTCCCTGAGCCCTGCCCGCTCTTCACCTCAGCCCCCTCTCTATTCCCAGCTCTGCTGTCCCCGTGGAGGCCCCCAGCCCCTCCTGCCTCCATCCCTGACCCAGCCTCCTCTCTGGTCTCCAGGCCTTCTTTTCACCCATACAATCCAATTTCCTCACCGAGTCGAGAGAGATCTTTCTAAATACGACTTTGTCCTTTCTCTACTCAAAACCCATGGCTCCTCAGTGACCCTAGGGTGGGGTTGCCAAATAAAATACAAGATGCCCAGTTACATTTGAATTTCAGATAAACATTTTTTTAGTGCCTGTCCCAAATATTGCATGGGACATACTTACACTAAAAAAGTGTTTATCTGAAATTCAAATGTAACTGGACATCCTGTAATTTTATTTGCTAAATCTGGGCACACTACCCCAGAGTTCAGATCCTTTCCACATCTCCTGAAGGCAATGAAGATATGGTTTAAAGCAAAGGGTTCAAATTCCAACTTCACCGTTTCATAGCTATGTGATCTTGTGCAAACTTGGGCAAATAACCTAAGCTCTCCCTCTGTGCCTTAGTTTCCACATCTGTAAAATGGGAATAACAATAGTGTTTCTCTCATAAGGTTATTTCCAGGATTAAGGGAGGTAATATATGTCACACGCTGAGAATAACACTGGTACATAGCACATACTCATCAGGTACTTACTATTATTATTTTTACAAGACTTTACATATTTTGACCCCCCAATATACCAGTTTTCCTGACACCTCAGGAACTTTGCCCATACTCTTCACTTGTCCTGGATTACTCATCTTCCTCTCGTCACACAGTTCACTCATCTTCAAGTCTCAATACAAGATGCCTCCTCCTCAGGAAGCCTTACCTGATTGCCGGAGCTAAGTCTGCCTCCTGGCCTCCCCTTCTACCCCCTCCACAGTTCTGTGTTTTTCTCCCTAGCACTTCCCACAGTCTCATCATACATACCTTATTGCTCGTCTCCCCCTCTGCACTGAGTCCTGTCACTGCAGAGCCTGGGACTGTCTCAGTTGCTACTGGGCTCCCAATACGGTTCACGAGGCATCTGAGCATAGAGGAGGTGCTCAATGAATGGTGGAGAAAGGAGAGAGTGAGTGGAAGGCTAAGGGAGTTAGATGTAGGCTGAAGGCTCGGGGGAGCTAGGGATTTTAAGCGAGGGAGACATGGTCCAGTTTGTGCTTTACGCTCCCATGTCCCCTTGTCTCTCTAGCTGAGTACACGTGCTGTCTCCCCTCTTTATGGGGCTTTCTCTTTTGTGTCTTTGCTTGGCTCGCTCTTCCTAATTCCTGAAGGTGCTTTCCTGGAGCCTGTCATGCTCCCTCTGGGATTCCTCCTACCCCAGGCCTTGTCCATCACAGACACGACCTCCTGGGCGGTCGCCATCTGAGGGCGGGGGTGTCTCTCTGACGGGACCGTGAACTTACTGAAGGGAGGGTATGGAGCAGTTTTGGTCATCACCAGGGAAAGCTCTGTAAGTGATTATTAAAGGGGAGGGCTGTAGGCCCCACACTGATAGATATCTCCCTCCACAGATGTCACCTGTGAGGACCCCAGATGCCCTTTCTCCCAGCTCCCAGCGCTGCCCTCCCAGCTAGAGCTATGTGAGCAGGTGTTCGGGCTCTCAGCCTCATCCATCGCGCAGGCCGTGGCCCAGACCAACTCCTACTATGGCGGCCAGACCCCGGGGGCCAGCCAGGTGCTGTTCACTAATGGTGAGCCTGCCGTCAGAACCTGCCTCCTAGATCTCCACTAGCCCGGGTGGCAGCACACCATTCTTCCCTTTCTTACCAGGGGACACAGACCCCTGGCACGTGCTGAGCGTAACACAAGCCTCGGGACCCTCGCAGTCAGCCCTTCTCATCCCTGGTGCGTCCCACTGCATGGACATGGCGCCCGAGAGGCCCTCAGACTCCCCCAGCCTCCGCCTAGGGCGCCAGGTAAGAGAGCAGAGGCTCGGGGTGACTGGCATGTCATTTGCGTATCGATTTGCATGTGCCCGCCCTCTGCTGGGCGGGAGTCTGACCTTCACAGTTGTGCGCACCTCTCCGCAGAGCATCTTCCAGCAGCTGCAGACCTGGCTCGGGCCGGCAAAGGGGAGCCAGGAGCCCGGTGAGCAGGGGGGCTGAGGGGCTTTTACCCCCGCCACCCCCTGCGTGGCCACCTGGACGTAGTCACAGGACGGGAGAAAGCAGCTCGTGTTGAACGAGGAAATTTCCGGGAAGTGGGCTTCAGCACCTGTTTCCACAAACGTCCTCACTCCTGATTGAAAGTGTGTGTGTGACCAAGAGTTGGATAAATATAAGCGGAGAATTATTCTCGTTGTGAATATTGGTTTTTTAATTTTATTTTTTAGAGGGCATTTTATTAACCGTTTCATGGCTATCCTTTTTTATTGTTTAAAGTATGTTCTGTAAAGCTGCTTTGTGTCATAGAATTCTGGAACGATCTCACATCGATTTATTTTTTTCCTACTTTCAGAAACACAGCAGTCTTGGTAGGAGTCAGCTTCTCCGTCAGTCTGTTCGGGCTGCCGTGAGAAGACACACTGTAGATGGGGTGGCTCATGGCCCGCTGCTAGGCATTTCTCACGGTTCTGGAAACCGGGAAGTGTGGGATCAAGGCACCGGAAAACCAGGTGTCTCGTGAGACCTCGCTCCCTGGTTCATACTCAGCTGTCTTCTCTCTGTGTCCCCTACACGGCAGAAGGAATATTGGCATTTTAAATGCCAAATGTCAGAGCAATGTGCCCCGGCCCAAGTCCTGCTCAGACCCTGCTCAGACCTCAGACCCTGAGCTGTCCCTGCTTCTCACAGGTCCTTCTCTCTCTCTCAATCTTCCTTCCTAAACCTTCACTCACCATCACTTCCCACCACCAGATGCTACTCTGACATCCTGATAGGGACGCCCCGGGCTTTGGGAGGGCAGGAAGTAGCAAGTCAGGGGGACAGCATCTCTGGGGAGCTGGGAAGGGCAGAAGTAAAGACAAGTCAGGATGAGAGAAGGGGTAAGAGAAACCACAGGCCACGCTCCTGTGAGGAAGTCGCTCCTTGCCTATCTTGACTCCAAACCCTCAGGACGAACTCTTTTTTCCTGCCTAGAGCTAACCCAGCCCTGTTCAGCAGGTGCTACCCTGTCCCGCTTACTGACCTCGAGCCATAGCCCCTCATGCTGGGGTCCAGCCTCAGAGCCTCCCTGTGTGTGTTCAGCTGGTACACCACGGTCTGACGCAGCGTGGGCGCTCAGTGCCTGTTGGGGAATGAAAGGATGGGGTCTAGCCTCAACTCTTCACACACTTTTGGTTTTCCTTCCACTTGGCCGGATGCAGCCTCCCTCCATCTCCTTTGCAAACTTCTTTGCAACTTGACATCCGCACGCATTTGGGTTTGGTGCGAGGCTCTGTCCTCAAGCATTCTCGGAGCTCCCCTGGCAGGGGGCCTGCGGGCCCAGGCTGAACTATCGGGTGTACGTCGTGGGGTGCGTTGTGGCTCTGGGGTGGCCCGAGTCCCCAGGCTGGCTGCCGGTGACCGGGCAGCCCACTGTTTTCACCCAAGATTGCTGTGCGGACAGCATCACTGTCTGCCTGCATGAGTCTCTGTTACAGAAGGATGGACAATTCTGAGGTGCTCTCCCTCCCTGGCCTCCCTGGCCCATACTTGGCCCCCACTATCTATTCTCTACCTGGCAACCACAGTGATGCTTTCAAAAGGTAAATTGGGTCATGTTACTCTTCTGCTTAAAACCCTCAGATCACTTCCAGCTACAACCTGAATAAAGTCTGAATTCCCTCCCGTGGCTACGAGGCCCTGCATACTTTGGCTTTTGAGCTCTTCTCTGAACTCACTTCCTACTACTCTCGACACTGCATGCCAACCACGTGGCCTCTGATTACTTAACATCCAGAGCCACGTCCTACCTCAAGTCCTCACATTAGCTGCTCCCTCTGCCCAGAGGTTGTGCCCTTTAATGACCTTTATTTTTTTAAAGATTTTATTTATTTATTTGACACAGAGAGAGAGCACAAGCAGGGGGAGCAGCCGAGGGAGAAACAGGCTCCCCACTGAGCTGGGAGCCCGAGGTGGGGCTCCGTCCCAGGACCCTGAGATCATGACCTGATTGAGCCACCCAGGCGTCCCCTTTAATGACCTTTAAGTGACTTCTTCCTTCTTAACATGGAGGCTCAACTCCAATGTCACCTCCTCCAAGAGGCCTTTCCTGACTGCTCCCAGGTCCCAGTCACACCCTGTCACATTACCTGTTTTATGAACTTCCCAGCCACCAGCACTATCTGAAATGACCTTGTTTTATTTTCATTTTTGTTCAACTCCTCCATACTAGAATGCCCACTCCCTGAGAGAGGGGCTTGTGACATCCCAGCAAACACACCCATATGGGTTCCATGTTTCACAACCTCATCAACTGTCATGTGAACTCTCTTTTCTAGAAGCTCAAAGAATGCAAAATTGGATCAAAGATTGCAAAAATACTTCTCAGGACCAGGAGGATTGGTAAATTTGTGGTTCCCCTGCCTAATACTTTCGTTTACCAGTTATGCTCTATATCCTAGAAAATATTTGAATTCTAATGAGGATAAACGGTTTTGAGGAATGTAGAAGCATTGTGCTCTGAAGACCCCTGGTCTGTCTCATGCAAATTCCACCCTTAAACATGATCAAGTAGGGCTTCTTTCCGGGGCGATCTGCTTTGGAGGTCTCTGCTCTGGGGCGGATGCACGCATAACCTTATCCCAAAGTGAGAACTCCAGGGACCCTGTCAAAATGCCCAGTCTATGCTCACTCTGTAGACCATACTCTCAACGTGACAGAAATCTCTCACATTGAATCTAGAGAAGAACAAAGGTGGAGGACTAGTACTACCTCATCAAAAGATTTCCTATAAAGCTCCAATAATTAGGACAATGTGGTTTGGGCATTACAGGTAGACAAATAGATCAACGAGGCAGGACAGAGTCCAGAAGTAGATACACACACACACACACACACACACACGATCAATTACTTGTCTACAAAGATGCCAATGCTAATCAGGGAGGAAGAAAAGTCTTTAAAACAAGTGATTCTAGAACAGTTGGATAAATTATAGACCTTCTCTCAATCTCTTTTGCAAACTTCTTCGTAACATGACAACTGAATGGGTCTGGGTTGGGTGCTGCTAGGCTGTTTTCTCTTCCCAAGCATTCTCTGAGCTTCAGAGCTTGGGGGAAAAATGTAACCTCATCCCTACTCATACCATACTCAAAAATTAATACAAGGGCATCATAGATCTAAACATAAAGCTAAAACTATAAAATATCTAGAAAAAACAGAAAAATTATTTATGACCTTGTAGTAGGCAAGTATTTCTTAGGGAGAAAAGAATAGCGTAAGATACACAAAAAGGGATAAATTGACATCAGAATGAAAACTTCTCATTAAAAAAAATTCTCATTAAAAAACATTAAGGAGTGGAAAGACAAGGGAAAGACTGAAGGAAAACATGCACACTACATGCATTTGGCAAATGATCTGTGTCCAGATTAAAGAATTCCCGGAAATCAATTTTAAAAAGACAAGCCAGTAACAAATAGGAGAGAGGAAGCCCTGCTCGGCGACTTGGGTCAGAATCTTTTCGGGTCAGAATTGGGATTTGAGAAGGATGCGCGAGAGGGTTCGTTCATTCAAACCAAATGTCAAACTTCTCTCCTTTTCCCATCATCCACGGGAGGAGCGCGAACTAGGAAAGATGTGGGATTTAAAAAAAAAAAAATTGTTCATTTTTCTAGGTTTTTGTTTTGGTCCCCCTCCCCTCCCCCCCCCCCCCCCCCAATTTGAAGAACCGGTGGTGCTCTCGGTTCTTGTTTACATCTTCGGAATAGGCGGGCTGTGGCCGGCGGCTGGCCGGTTAGCTCAGTTGGTTAGAGCGTGGTGCTAATAACGCCAAGGTCGCGGGTTCGATCCCCGTACGGGCCACGTGAGTCCCTGTTTTACCGTTTCTGAGCACAGTCCCCATGGATCGTCCCCAGAGGACACCACTGCTGAGCCGAAATTCTTGGGAGGGCTGTTTTGACCTAACGTCTTGTTCTTGTTTTCTTTTTTTTTAAGAAGTAACAGACGAAAGCTAAAGTGGAGAGTATTTTTAAAGGAAATTGAGCAAAGTAGAGCGGGTACAGTGAGGCAAGAGGGGGATAGGAAGAGTTGGAGAATTTCCTGTTTTGTGTTGGAAAAAAAGCTGAAATGGTTTTGGCTCATATTACACTTTCAGTAAGGACTAAGAAAGCTTTTTTTTTTTTTTTTTTCCTTCTTCTCGGTAGCTGGTTAGAGCCTGGTGCTAATAACAGCAAGGTCGCAGGTTCGATCCCCGCACGGGCCACTGCCTTTATTTTGATGCTTAATTTCTGAAAAAGTCGCTTTTTAACGTTAGAGCTTATTTTCCAAAGGGATGACATATTCAGAAATTGAATCTGAAATGTTCTAACCTTTTGCGTCATTGATGGAGGGAATGTGCACGGGGGAGGCTTTGGGAAACTTGAGAGCACGGGGGAAGATGACCTCCATAATGTTCACACAAAGCATGTTCTGCCGAAACTGTGAGCATTAAAAGAACCCCAAAAGAAAATTATGTATTATTTTACATTTTCTTTTTTAAATCTCTCCACTCTTTAGAATGTGATAATTAGCTGTTATTCTGTGTCTGGTAGATGCTGGAGATAAATTGTTATGTGAAAAA
Organism: Halichoerus grypus; assembly: GCF_964656455.1. Lineage (NCBI taxonomy): Eukaryota > Metazoa > Chordata > Mammalia > Carnivora > Phocidae > Halichoerus > Halichoerus grypus. The sequence continues at coordinate 142,692,099 of NC_135720.1, forward strand.
AGCAGAAACTCAAACGCTTTGTATAAGATTGTGATTCTTCTATTTTAAAATCAGCTTTATTATGAGATGATTTACATGCAATAAAATGCACCCATTTTAAGCATAGAATTTGACATATTTATACACGCAAGTAACAACCGCGGCAAAGTAGAGACCATTTCCATGATCCCCAAAAGTTCCTTCGTGCTCTGTGGTAGTAAGAATAATGCCCTCCCCCAAAGATGTCCACATCCTAATCCCTGAAGTCTACAAATATGCTATTGTTCATGGCAAAAGGGACTTTGCACATGCAGTTAAGGAGTGCTGCTGACCCATTTTAGACTGACCTCCAGAACGGTAAGATAGTAAGTTTATGTTGTTATAAACCACTGAATTTGTTGTGATTTGTTACAACTGCAATAGGAAACTGATATATACCCCTTCCCGAGACTTATACCTTCATCCCAGCCCCAGCCAACTACAGGTCTTCCTTCTGTCGTGATGGTTCTGCGTTTTCTTGAATATCTTATAAACCATAGACTATATACTCTTGTGTTCCTGGCTTCTTGTGCGCAGCACAATACTTCTGAGATTCATTCACGTGTCGGTAGCTTATTCCATTTTATTGCTGAATTGTACTCCATTGTACAGATACATCCGTACATTTGCTTTCCATTCACATATAAATAGACATTTTCACTGTTTTCATTTCATTTCTAGCTATTATGAAGAGCGCTGCTGTGAAGATTAATGGAACAAATCTTTGTGTGGACATATGTTGCATTAGTCAGGGTTCTCCAGAAAAAGAGAGGGAGAGACTTTAAGGAATTGGCACAGGCCATTGTGAAGGCTGGCAAATCCACATCTGCAGGTTTGGTCAGCAGAGTGGAGACCCAGAAAAGAACTGATGTTGTAGCTCCAGTCAAAAGGCAGTCTGCTGGCAGAATTCCCTCTTCCTCAGGAAAGGAAGGTCTTTTTTCTTTTAAGGACTTCAACTGATTGGACGAGGCCCACCCACAATACGAAGGGTAATCTGCTTTACTCAAAGTCCACTGGTTTTTTGTTTTTTTTTTTTAAGATTTTATTTATTTATTTGACAGAGAGAGAGAGTGCAACCAGGGGGAGAGGGAGAAGCAGAATCCCCGCTGAGCAGGGAGCACTACTCGGTGCCTGATCATGACCTGAGCTAAAGCAGATGCTTAACCTACTGAGCCACCCACGTGCCCCAAAGTCCACTGGTTTAAATATTAATCTCATCTGAAAAATATCTTCACAGCAACATCTAAACTAATGTTTGACCAAATATCTGGATACTGTGGCCTAGCCATGTTGACACATAAAGTTAACCATCACATGTGTTTTCATTTCTTTTGGGGTAAAATACCTAGGAGTGGAATTGCTGGGTCTTTTGGTCAATGTATGTTTGCCTTTATAAGAAACCACCAAATGTTCTCCAAAATGGTACTGCCATTTTACATTCCAAACAATACTTTATGAGAGTTCCATTTGTTCCAAACTTCTCCAACATTTGATATTGTCAGACTTTTAAATTTTAGACAGTCTACTGGATTTGAAGTATTATCTCATTGTAGTGTTAATTTGCATTTGCCATAACTGATAATGAGTATTTTTTCATGTACTTATTGGCTATTTATATATCTTCTTGTTTGAAGTGTGTGTTCAAGTCTTTTGCGCATGTTTTTCTTGGGTTTTGTCATTTAGTACTGAGTTGTAAAAGTATTTATATATTCTGGATACATGTCCTTTCTTAGTTATGTATCTGAATATTCTCACAGTCTGTGACTTGCCTTTTCATTTCCTTACTTTTGATGGAGAACATTTGATCAGATGTTTGTATTTTATAATTCATGCAAAGATATTCTTCAGGGTTATGATGATCTTCTATGTTTTTTTCTCAGAGTTACATAAACTAGGCTTTTGTTTAGGTATATAATCTAATTTCAGCTAATTTTCACATATACTATAACTTTTACATATACTGAAATAAAGATCAAAGTTAATTTTTTTTCCATAGGGCTATCCTAATCTTGCAGCACTATTTTTTTTTTTGAAGACTGTTCTTCTTCCATCCATTATATCGACAACTCTGTCAAAAGTCAATTTATTTTATATGTATACCTCTATTTTTGAAGTCTCTATTGTGTCCCATTAATCTATATGGCTATCCTATGCATATTTTTATTTTATTTTTTTTTAAGATTTTATTTATTTATTTGAGAGAGAGAGAATGAGAGAGAGAGCATGAGAGGGGGGAGGATCAGAGGGAGAAGCAGACTCCCCACCGAGCAGGGAGCCTGATGCGGGACTCGATCCCAGGACTCCAGGATCATGACCCGAGCCGAAGGCAGTCGCTTAACCAACTGAGCCACCCAAGCGCCCTATCCTATGCATATTTTTAAAGTAATCTGTGGACCCATTAGGATGGCTCTTATTTTTTTTAAAAAAGCAAACAGAAAAGAACAAATGTTGGTGAGGATGTAGACAAACTGGGACCCTTAGGGATTACTAGTGGAAATATAAAATGGTGCAGCCTCTGGGGAAAACGGTATAGTGATTCCTCAAAAAATTGACCATAAAATTGCCATATGGCTTCAGCAGTTCCACTTCTGGGTGCCCGCCCAAAAGAAGTGAAAGGAGGGACTCAAACAGATATTGTACAGTCATTTAACAGCAGCTTTATTCACAATAGCCAGAACCACAAAGCCACCCACGTACCCATTAACGGATGAATGGATAAACTGAAGGTGTTATAGACACACAGTGGAATATTATTCAGCCCCAGCAAGGAAGGACATTGTGACACCTGCTACGACATAGATGAAACCTGAAGGCATTATGCATAAAATAAGCCAGTCACTAAAAGAAAATAGTGGATGATTCCATTTAAATGAGGTACCTAGCACCGTCAAAATCACAGGGAGGGAGAGCAGAGAGCTGGGTGCTGGGGGTGGAGAGGAGGAGCATGGGGAGTTAGTGTTTCATGGGTCAGAGTTTCGGTCAGAGAAGATGAAAGAGTTCTGGAGGTGGACGCTGGTGATGGGTGCACAGCAACAGGAAGGTGCTGAACTCCACCGAACTGTACACTTAAAATTGTTAAAATGATCGATTTTATGTTATGTATAATTTATCATAATAAAAAATATCAGTATTTTAAAAAGAAATTTGTGGAGAGTCTTTGAGAACTATGTAAATAGCTTCATCTTCCTCAAAGTTGTACCTACTAGTTTGGCATCCATTCATAATTCTAGTATGAATCAATTATTCCTGCAATCATTTCAAATCAACAATGTAAAAAGCCTATTTTTCTTTTTACATGGATTGTTTGAAATTCCATTATAAGGAAGAGCTTCCCCTTCTCACCCGTCTGTCTGTCTGTCTATCTCAAATGAATGCACAGATTCCTGCTCAAAGAATTATAATCACTAATCATGTATTTTGATGCTCAGATTGTTACAAATCTGGCCGATGTGGACCCTTCAAACCAACTTCTGTGTCTTTCTGACATGTATCATCATTTTTTAGGAAGTTCTTAATTTGGGGGACAAGAAAAAGCCCCACATTTATATTGTAATTTGGGGGGCCCCAATCTTGAGATCAGCTATTTTTCAAAGGAGCTCTGGATGCTCTTACCAGGGAACGGTTTTTAGAAATCAAGTTCTAGGTTCTCAATAAGCTCATTGCCCCCAGGCCCTCTCGCCGATGGAGACAAGAAATCTGCACGCACGTACATGTGCACATCTATGTCTATTTCAATACTGATAGCTAGCTATCTATAGATAGAACCATGATTTCACAGGGATGTCTCCAACTATAATCCAACAACCCAGGGTTTATTTTATTCTGTATTTGCCAGCAGATAAACCTAGCTCCCACTATCTCCGATCTGTTTTATTAACGGGAAAAGATAGAAGCACCTTGAAGAGAATCAGGGATTCTGGCAATGCTGGGAAGCTAAGCCCAACTTCCAGCAGTCACGCGCAACTTCCCTGTTCATTTCTGTGTAAAGAAAGCCCCATTCTTCCTTACTGTGAGTCTTTCCCCTGCGAGTCTCTTTTACTCCTCATACAAACACCCCCCTTCTGATGCTTCTGGTCGCCGAATGTGTGGAGGTCTTCCCCCACAACAAGGAGTTCTCTGGCACACCGAGTGGGGGGCTCGCGATTTCACTCAGTTCTGACACTATCTACCTGGAGATAGTTCAGATCCCACGGGTTAAGCGCTCAGTCCCACAACACTCCCAGCGCACTGAGGTCTCCAGGTCATCCACAGCTTCTGTCCGATGTGGCTAAAATCCCACGTTCCCATGGCCCCCTCCTGCGGTTCCCTAATTTGCTAGAGCAGCTCACAGAACTCAAGCGAACCAGTGTACACATCCTTTAGGATGTGATAAAGGATGCGGATGAACACCCAGATGTAAAGGGCGGGCGGGCTGGGGTGTGTGGGAAAGGCACGGGGTCTCCACGCCCTGTCCTGGGGCGCCCCCCCACACCTCCGCCTGTTCACCAGCCTGGAAGCGCTCTGAACCCCCACTTTGGGGATCTTATAAATGCTTCATGATCAGGTCGGCACGATCATTAATTCCATTTCTAGCCCTTCTCCCTTCTCAAGCGAACGGAGGGTGGGACGGAAAATTCCCAGCTTCCGGTCATGGCTTGGTCTTTCCCATGACCCCCACCCCACCCCTGCCCCCAGGAGCCCACCCGGAGTCGCCTCATCGGAACAAAAGACACTCCCGTCACCCGGGAAGCGACAAGGGCTTCAGGAGCCCTGTGCCAGAGACCGGTGTCTACTCCGTCCTGGCGCTTTGTTTCAAAGCGGAGCTTCCACGTGGCAGGAGACCCCCCAAGGGCCTTGTAAAGCGGCTCGGGGTAGGACCGCAGTGGGGCTGTAACTGTTCTGCTTAATGGCCCTCCTCTGCATTGACGCCCCTTTGGGACATGCTGCGTCACCATGTTTGTCAATGTTCCCTGGGGAAAATGCATACTCTCTATACGAGGTTCCAAAAAGTCTACCTTCTTGATTAGGCTGCCCTGGTTCTTTATATCCTTTCTTATTTTAGGCTCACGTCACCTTGCTCGTGCTGAAGGTGTCCTTTTAAAGTCTTTATTATTCCTGCTTTTAAACCTATTTCTTATATCTTCCGTAATTTTTATTTTATAAATGTAGTTAGTACATTCTTTAGTCCGTAACTATGTATAAGTGTTCTGACTTTATTGGATTCATAGCCTTTAACCTTCAAAACTGATCTCTTTTGTCATGTTTAATTTGGGGGGGGCTTGAATTCAAAATTATCACATGTCAAGATCATGAACCCTGCTTTTTCATGGTTTGCTCCTGGTGTATCTTAGCCCATTTCTTTTTTTTTTTTTAATGAACGTATTTTTTTATTATGATGTTGTGTTAGTCACCATACAGTACTCCATTAGTTTTTGATGTAGTGTAGCCCATTTCTTTATTTTCTTCTCTCTGAACAATTTTGCTTTAGATGTACATCTTAACAATATATTGTTACATTTTGCTCTGCGAGCCAATTTGAAAACATTTTAACATATGACTTAAGCCCATTAATATCTAATGATATGATTGATACATTTGTTCTTAACTCTGTCATATTTTGTCATTATAATGTGTATTTCTTGTATTTCTTTTTTGATATTTCTTTTCTCATTTAAAAAGTTTCTTGTGACATCTAGGATGGTTTGAATTTTTGTCCTAGCAGTTACCTTAATCCTCCTGTTTCCCCCATTTATTTACCCTATTTAACTTGTTTTTTCCCCAGTTTTATTGTTGTTGTTGTTGTTGTTGGCCATTCACTCTTGCTTACTGTCTATGTGGTGGTCTGTACATTTATTTTGTTTCCTCTTTCCTTTCCCTTCTTTTCCTATTTTTACATGCATTATTTCTTTTGTGCCAGAATAGAAACATTTAAAATTATGCTCCCACCTCTGCCCTTGCATTTATTTTAGTCGTAGATCTACAATTAAATATATTAAATGTTCATCCAATGAAGTTTCTTTATTTCTTAACTAAATGAACCCATCCTATCATATACTCTGCAAGAAGAGTCCAGTATGGGCATATTTAAAACTCTCTTCTATAGTCCTGATTCTTGAAGATCTCAGCTTGGCTAGATATAGAATTCTTGCTTCACTCTTCTATTTTTTTCATGCTAATCTAATTTTTTTATATTGCTCTTCAGAAGTCTGATGCTAGGCTTCTTCTATTTATAGAAACTTCTGGGATTATAGATTTAATTATTATTTATATTTTATTGACCATTTTTCTTTCTCTCAGAAACTCCAATTACTCGTATATTGGAATTTCTTTGCCTGCTTTTTATTTAAATCATTTTTATCTGACCCATTTTACTTCTTTCTTTATCTCCTTTTCATTTTCTCAGCAGGTTCTCTTTCTTCCATTCTCATTCCAAACATTTGTGTTGTAAATTTATTCTCCCTTGGGTGCCTTGTAATGTAGTCTTCGTTTCTGATGTGATTTTTCTTTTTTTCTTGCATTTTTTTTCTACGTTCAACCAACTTTCATTTCATTTCTTCCCATTTTTGTCCATCTGTTTTAATTTTTTGAATTTCTAAGTTAAAGTGATTTTTTTTAAATCCAAAAATGCTTGTTTGAAAATGTCTCTTGCAACAACATGGATGGACCTAGAGGGTATTATGCTAAGTGAAATAAGTCAATCAGAGGAAGCCAGTTATCATATGATTTCACTTGTATGTGTAATTTAAGAAACAAAACAGAGGATCGTACGGGTAGGGAGGGGAAAATAAAATAAGATGGAATCAGAGAGGGAGAGAAACCATAAGAGACTCTTAATCATAGGAAACAAACTGAGAGTTGCTGGAGGGGAGGCGGGTGGGGGGATGGGTGATGGGCATTAAGGAGGGAATGTGATGTAATGAGCACTGGGTATTATATAAGACTGATGAATCACAGACCTCTACCTCTGAAACTAATAATACACTATATGTTAACTAATTGAATTTAAATTAAAAAAGTAAAAATCAAAGAAAAAGAGGAAAAAGATGAAATAAAAGGATCACAAAGTGAGATTTTCTTAATTACTAAATGCAACATATATTTAACAAGTATATAATGTTATTTATGTTCCCTTTAGTTTATTGGTGCAGCTTATCTTTTCCTTCAGTAAATGAGATTCTATGAAGTCTTAAAGTGATAATGTAAAATTTTCTTTAAATGTTAAAAAAAGGAAATTATTGTATGTCATGAATATTTCTTATATGAAAATAATGGCTTAAGTTAAAATGGCTCTTTACTCAATACTTATTATATGATTAATACTTATAGCCACTTCACATTATTGGGAAATGATATATACATGAAAATAGTATAATCAAAATGTATTTGTTCCTGAGAAACACTACACTTGGAAACTAGGTTAACTAGGTGAATACCATACTTTTAAACTAGGTTATACTTTTAGAATATAGTTTTTATAATATTATTTATTTATGCACAAGTGGTTTTTGATTTTCAGAAAATAAACTTTGTGTTAATTTTAGCGGATTATTTTCTTCAGTATAAAATTATAGTTATTAATACTCAGTAATGTCATGATATAAATTTGTACATTTGTTTTCATATATTTTCATTAAAATTGCTTTTGAAATGCAAAAAAAAAAGGAAATGTCTCATTCAAATGGGAGCTGTGTTAAATTTTTCTTCTGCTTTTTCATTTTTGGAAGAATTTTCAACAGCTAAAATATTTTGATTTTGTGTTTTCTTACCGTTGTTTTGTATAAATTTATTCAGATATTGTGTGAAGAGATTTAGGATAATTTACACAATTCCTAGTTCAAGACCAACCTCTTCTATCCCTACATAAAAATACAGTAACTTTAATAGATGTCTTTGGGACAGGGAGAAGGGGTCCATGGAGAGAAGTTTCTGTGTCTTCGGAGTTTTGTCTCCTTTGGTCTTGCAGGATTTTGAATCCCCTTCTTTGTTTTTCCTTTACCAACCAATCTCCAAAGGGAGCTTCTCCCTCCTGTTTTCTTTTCACCCATTGGTCCTTCCTCTGTGTGGCTACTGCCTTATTTCCGGCTGACGTCCACGTTCCTTCCCTGTAGATGGTGCTTTGATCTACCAGGAGCACTTTTCGTGTTTTCTCACTCAGAGTGGAATTTCTATTTGAGAGGAGGGGAATTTTACCTGATTCTTAGGATCTCAGTTGCCATTTTCTTACTTCTAGATGGATTTCTGGACCTTCTTCCAATCTCTGCAGAGACTTGCCTTTGGGAGCTCCTGAAAGATAGGTCTGCTTGGATTGGATGTTTATAGTTCTCCTGACAAGTAACCTGAAGTTTGTAGTGTTCTCTCTTCTAGTCGGGGAGAAGGTATGGTTTTATTGTTGTGTGCGTGTGTTTCAATATGTTGGGAAATTCAGATCTGAGCGATTATTACTATCCTCAGGTTTTAAATCACTACCTAAATTATGAGACATTTAAAAATTACATAAAAAATTACATAGTGCTTTAAAAAAAAAAAAAAAGGGTGTGCTTTCCATTTTATTTAATAGTGTCAAATTTTCTCACATCGGTACTGTAGCAACCTTCTGTCCACAAGCATGTGAATGTTCATGTTTCCTTACAAAACCACAAAAGAATGTCTGATCTACACTCCTTAAAATCTGGTTCTGTGGGAAACCGCACATGTCTAATTACATGAAAACTGGAGTCTTCCAGTTTCTGAGATCAAACAAGTGGGGTTTCCTTTAACTACATTTCTCCACCTCTACTGCTTAACATTGTCAAAGTAGATGCTGTTTCTGCAATTATAAATCCTTAACATTGTAACTACTACAGAATTAAAATAATCTTTTCAATCAGGCCCTGGCTGTGTACTATTTTAAAGTATCCATATTTGTTGTTGATCAGGCCTTGCTTGTAACTGTTTTCTCCCTGGCCATTATGAAAAGCAGAGAAATCCTCTGATAGTGCAAGCCAGTGTGAACCCACACTGCGTGCCCAGTCAAGTGAATGTCCAGAAGGGGAAACTGAGGACGCAACCCACTGAGCCCTAGGTTATCTCAGTATCTGGAGGGAAAAGGAAAGCTCCCCAAATTTCTTTTGAATGGAAGCCAAAGGTAACCTTGTGGGTTCCACTGGGAATCGAACCCAGGATCTTCTGCGTGTAAGGCAGATGTGCTAACCACTACACCATGGAACCTGAAGATGACCTACTCTCCTAAGAGCTCTTACTAGAATCAAGGTGAGAAAAGAAGACCAGAATTAGGTATCAATTGTTATTATGACTAAGAATTAACTCCTGTGAACTTGGCCCAGGGAGGGTGTGTGGAACAAATGAACTATCTGCATCTCACATACACAACCTTGAAAGTCTTAATGAGTACTATGACTTCTCCATTTCCATTCTCCTGGAACATTCTTAGTTTGGTCAACATTTGTTGTTTTTCTACCCATATTTATTGAGAGCTTACTATACTCCAGACACTTTTCAAGGCTCTGGGATCCAGCAGTACATACATGGTTAAAAAAAAAAAAATCCCTTCTTGAGATGACATTGTGGTACTAAAAAGTGCATTTATATTTCATGGATACTATCCTTGAATTTAGCAGCAGTCCACGTTAACTCTTCCTTTGCCCCTTGTCCTGAAACTACTGCACATTTCAATTCACAAGATCAAAAACCACATTCATTAAGATCACTATCAAGCCCATCATCAATATCTAGTATTACTATGAAATTAGTTTAGAACTTGCAGACTCTTGAAAGAGTCTTGAGGTTGTTTATATGCCTTGCCTTAGCTAATAGAAAGTTAGTGGCTTTGACATAACCAAATGTTTGTGCTATTGGGCTTGTTTCTTTGTGCTCCCGTAGGCGGAAGAACATGCTTTAGCCAGTCTGCTAGCTCCATGAGGAGGATGAGACTCACATGGAACAGAATCCACTCTCCCTCTACCCCAGTCTGAGTCTTATCAGCTGATCCTCGGATGTTTCAGCAAGCCCAGCTGAGATCAGATTTATCCAGTTGAGTCCAACCTACATCAAGTGACCCAGAGCCAACCAGTAGTCTCTTGGGAATAAATAACTCTGTTTTATGTAGGTGATATTTGGGGTGATTTCTTATGCAGTAACAGCGGATTGACACAGAAGGAGACAGAATTTGAGAATATCCGCTCTGAGAGGAAGGCATATCCATTACATGTCACGTGTCCACACCCGTTCAGCCATGAGCCACTGAGTGATAGAAACACTGTCTGTCGGTGGGAAATTTCCACTTAGTGTTGAACCCGTATATTTGGTTAACTCTCCAATGGTCCCAGACAGAAACGGACTTATTTACGTCTAGGATATATATTAAAATATGCATACCAAAATGAGACAAAGCCATTAAAAGAAAACTATAGACCAACATCTTTCTTAAATATAGACACAAAAAATCCCTAAATAAATATTGGCAAATCAAACTCAGAAATATATAAAAAGGATAATACATTATTACTACATGAAATTTATCCCAGTCTGTTTTAGCATTCAAAAATCAATCAGGGCAATTCACCATATTTTTTTAATTCAACATATTAATAAGCTAACTAAACACAAAAAACAATATGATCGTATCAATAGAGGCAGAAAAAGCATTTAGTAAAATTCCACATCCATTCATGATAAAAATTCACAGCAAACTAGGAATAGAAGGGAGCTTTGGTTCCTTAATCAAATAAAGGATATCTACAAAAAAAAAAAAGGAAAGAAAAAGTTACAACCAATGTCATACTTAATGGTGAAAGACTGAATGCTTCCTTCTAAGATTTAAATCAAAGCAAAAATGTCCTCTTTCTCACTTTTCCTGGTCAAGGAAAGACTTAGAGATCTTAGCTACTACAATAAAACAAAATGTGCAGATTGAAATGGAAGAAATAAAGCTCTCTTTATTCACAAATAGCATGATTTTCTATGTAGAAAATCCTATATAACCTGAGTAGACATTTCTCCAAAGAAGACATATAGATGGTCAACAGACACATGAAGAGATAGATGCTCAACATCACCAGTCATCGTGGAAATGCAAATCAAAACCACAGTGAGATATCACCTCACCCCAGTCAGAATGGCTAGTATCAAAAAGATAAGCAACAAGTGTTGGTGAGAATGTGGAGAAAAGAGAACCCTCATGCACTGTTGGTGGGAATTTAAATCAGTGCAGCCACTGTGGAAAACAGTATGGCGGTTCCTCAAAAAATTAAAAATAGCATTTCCCTATGATCCAGTAATTCCACTGCTACATATTTACCCAAATGAAATGAATGCACTAATTTGAAAAGATATATGCACACCTAAGTTTATTGCAGCATTATTTACAATAGCCAAGATATGGTAGCAACCTGTGTCCATTGATAGATGAACTGATAAAGAAGATATTACACATGCACACACACACACACACACACACACAAGAATATTACTTGGTCATAAAAAATGAATGAAATATCACCATTTGCAACATGGGTGGACCTAGAGAGTATTATGCTAAGTGAAATAAGTCAGACAGACCTTGCTGAATTCTTACCTTGTTTCTTTTTTTCCTTTTTCATGCCTTTATCTGCCACACTGTTTTAAAATAAATAGCGGCAAGCATTTTTCTTTTTTGTAAGGTAATGCTTTTTTTTACAGTAACAGTAGCCAAAGATGTGGTGGAGTCCAAACAGGTAGTTCAGCACATGTCATGTTCCAAAACGTGCTTTGTTTCAAGACGTCCATATTACAAAAATAAAGTTAAATTGTGGAGAGGCGTGAGTCAGCAGGGCACTTTTCACTGGAAGGGGAAAGTTGGCCTTTTAGAGTGAAAGTCTAGGAAAGACTGCGGAGGCTTTAATCAAAGTGGTAGAAGTACAGCTTCCAAAGTGGAGACCACTTGACCTTCAGATGCTGTAGTGAGAAAGATGAATTTTGGAAGAACAGGGTTGCCCGTGGAGGCTCAACAGAGGCCCAGACCAAGAACACCCATAATCTCATAAAGAGAGTTCCCACATCCTCAGAAGGATAGCATAGTTTGTAAAAATGTGCAACAGAAGAAAACACAGTGCCTTATTTCAATACTCCAATTTATTTAGAAAGGAAGAACAAATTGAAAAGGAGGATGGAATGTTTGTAAAACATCACTGAATTTCAAATAGTTAAAATACACTTATACTCACACCTCCTGCCAATCTTTTTCCATTGAGCTACTGCGATACTCAAGAATGCACATAATTTATCAACTGCTTAACCTCTCTTTTCAAATTATTTGCTTTTTGTATATAATAATATCAGGATCTCTTAAGCAACTGCATTTTCCCTTTATGTATTAGGGATTCTTTCTCTTGTGTATTTTTATTAGAAGCAGTTTCTCTACTTGTTATTATCATTTATTATAAAACTTGAGTAGTTAATTTCAATCAGTCAAGGCAGTTCTGTTCAAGAGAGACCTATAGTTCAAGAAACTTCTGAAAAAACATTAAATATAACTACTTTCAGTGTAGGCTGGAATGTTAAAATTTCTATTGAGGGTTCTTATTTATTTTTTCTGTGCATCTAAAAATTTCAGATGTTATTCACCAGCTATGAATATTTGAATGTGTTTGCTGCCTATTATATGCAGGGATGCACTGAGGGAAGGATACTAATGTGATTGGCTTGGCCTCTCTGTTTGCGGTAGAGTGTTAAAGATAAACACAAAGGATAGAACACCATGATATTGAATTGTTATTTAATTTACCATATTAAAAAACATGTTTTCTCCCACACATGTCATAGTCCACTGAAAATATGCTACTTCTCTCTCCTCTGCTACAATTTTTTGCATGCTAGATCTATTTCTTATTTAGTTTCTTGAATGATAGTTGGGATAACATAGATGCTATCTTTTTGCAGTATTTGATCTGTTTAAATTAATAGAGTACCAACAAAATAAGTAAGTCTACTGGAGAGTTACCATTAGGAATTAAAAACCGTAGGTCTGAATTAAGGATTCATCCACATTCTCAAGAATATGAGAAACAAAATTTAGGTGGAAGTACAGAGATCAACCAACTGCAGAATAATATTTCACAAGCTCAGAAGTAGACAAACATAAAAGTATATACACAAGCAAAAAGACCTTCAGGGAACTACGCCCGTTCTACCACACGTAAAAATGTTCTAAAGGATAATACAGATTGTTTTTATTATGAAAGAAATAAATGAATGCGGATTTTGGAAACAGCATAAAGCGAATTGGTCTGAGTCTTGGAATCATACATTTGAGCATCTCGTGTCTGTCTCTGTCTTGAAGCCAGTCACTTCTTCCTGGACTCAGCAGAAGGTTTCTAATGAAAAAGGCATTTTGAAGGTATTTCCTGGATGAGGTTCAGTGACACAATGGGTATGTCATCTAGAAATCAACCCAAACTTTCCAGATTCAACAACTGGGTGGCTTGCTCTTGTCCTTTTTAAAAAATATTTTTCTTCCTAAATGATTTTAAGTGATCAGGGAATAACTTGGAGAAGAATTGCCTGAACTCTCATCTCTCCTGATGCTGACCCCGATGAACGGTGGAATGTAAGGTTCACACACGAGACAAAGCGTCTCTTAACCCCCAAATCCACTAGTTTCTGGTTGCACAGCAAGACAACAAGCACTGGATTTCAGTGTCAAAAGCATTTATATTTCTCTACATATGAGGCAGAGAGAGAGGTGGTGGAACTTTCTGATTATTCTATTTGTATTTATAGGCTGTTATTTACATTTGCAAGTGGTAGATCGCACTCTTCCTACCAATTGTACAAACATCAAGATAACAGGGAGCAGTGCTGAGACTCCATGTGGGCCGGGGATGCTCAGGTTTGTCTTGGCCCCTCCTGCTTCATCTGACTCTGGACGCTCCCGATTTTAAGTCTCAACCCTTGGTTTCTCGGTTAATCACTTTGCTCTGTTTCCCTTGGGTCACTCTTTTCTGTTTTATTTGCACTTTTTTCCCCCAGGAAGGGCTGCAAAATTTTCAGCTTAGCTTCATCTTTGCAGGACCAGGACTGGATGTCGCCCTTACTGATCTTGTGCCTCTTCAGCTACACTGGCTTGGGGGTCAGGGTTGGGGCGGGTGGAAGGGGAAATGGAGAGGGTGGAGGGGGCAGGGGCAAGGGGGCGTGGGGGGGCAGTGAGCACGACGGCCCAGCGAGGCTCCTCCCGACAAAGCACTGTGTATTTTTTATAGAAGTTTGTGGAATTTTATTATAGATATGTGTGTTTAATTGGTGTTTGTTACAATATACTCCTCCAACGTTTGTGTCAAGGATAGACGAGATCATCTAAAGAATTTGTCCAGTTCCAATCTCTTGGAATGAGAACGTGTGCCTTTTCCAGATCATTTTTAGTATTTGTTTTTCAGAAAGAAAGGGATAATTATTAGTTTTAAGATCAATATCAGGAAAAAGGTGAGAGTAAGAAGACATCTATCCAATATTGCTTGGTGGGAAAAATGTAAGGATGCTAATATACCAGTGAAGTTTTAATGTGTTTTGATATTTATATGTAATTTCTTTTTTAAACAACTTTTTTCCAAATTTGTATTTAAATTTCAGGTAGTTAACAGACAATGTAATATTAGTTTCAGGTGTGGAATTTAAGAAGCGCTGTGTATTTTTAATGCATCCCCTTTGCTACAGCAAATTACCAAGCTCCGCAAACACAGAAAATGGTCAGTTTCACATGGGATTAAAAAGCAACCGTTTAGCGACAAAAAGAAGAAAACTGCATTTTGCCAAGTGATTTATGTGTCACTCCAGGAAAGCCTCGGGGCAATCCGCAGTGCTTGAGCCCGTGCAGCCGAGAAGCACCATTGTCTCCCTATTGCAGATTCCAAGCTGAATCCATCTTCCGTGTGGAGCTGTAAACGCTCCTGGAGGGACAACGGTCTGGCTCCCTGTTGCAAGGGTTCCAGGGGCTGAGGAAGTCTCTCTTCCCCGCACAGTGTATAACTGCTGGGCACCTTTCAGGAGAAAGTAAGAAAACTTGATCAAAATCCTGAGGATTAAAAAAAATGATAATAATCCCGAGAATTAGTCTGGATGCACTTCTGTTGGTCAAAAATTCTTGGGAACCACAGCAGTCAGACGGAACAGTGAAGTCACCCTCAAATTATATGCAAGTGAGCCACCTTCTGTCGTGGGCTCCGTGGCTTAGCTGGTCAAAGCGCCTGTCTAGTAAACAGGAGATCCTGGGTTCGACTCCCAGCGGGGCCTTCCAATGTGAGCTTTTGCAATTTAGTAGTCCGAGAATTGGAGATAATTTGAATTTACATCCCTAAAGCCCCAGGAGTGGGAGGGACAGCATTAGATGAAGAATCTTATTAAAAAAAAAAATAACAACAACAACAACAAAATCTTTCCCAATAGTACAGTGATAGAAAAACCAAAACATCTATGCTGAGAACTGAAAAACTCAGAGAGCTTGTTCTACTGTTATGATTTGAGCCCTTGAATTGCCTAGGGTAAGTGAGGTGTGCTTCTTGGTCTTCTTCTACCATTTGAGATCGAATGTGAGGCACTCACCACTTCCACTTTATGTGATCTCTCTGACTGTCTTAATTATTTTTGCCTCCTAGAATCTTTACCAACTAGAACACTGTCCACATTTATTTTTCTTGAATGGCTCCTTGAATAGCTATTTTCCCCTCCCCCAGCCCCAATTTTGCACCAAATAGCTTTTTGGCCCACCGAATAGTGCACATGGTTCTCAAAATTTAGTGAGCACATGAATTACCTGGTGATCCATTAAAATGAAAGATTTAATCCATTACATCTCTGATGGGGCCTGAAATTCAGTCTTTATACAAGCTCCCTGGTGATTGATAGTTATTCTGCTGGTACATGGACCTTATTCTGTGTAGAAAGGCTAGTGACTTAGTGATCGTTTCAATGGTTGTGGCTTTTTTTTTTTTTTTGAGGTAAAACTGGCATGTAATACTATATACCTTCCAAGTGCACATTATAATTAGCCATCGTATGCACTACACAGTGATCACCACCAGAATGTCTTCTTCCATTCAGTAGGTTGTCTTTTCATTCTGATGGATGGTTTCCTTTGCTGTGCAAAAGCTTTGTGGTTTGATGTAGCCCCATTTGTTTATTTTTGCTTTTGTTTCCCTTGCATTTGGGGTCAGATCCAGGAACACATTGCTAAAACTGATGTCAAGGAACTTACTGCCTATATTTTCTCCCAGGAATTTTATGGCTTGAGGTGTTACATTCAAGTCTTTAATCCATTTTTAGTTCATTTTTGTGGATGGTGTAAATATGGTCTAGTTTCATTCTGGTGCATGTGGCTGTCCAGTTTTCCCAGCACCTCAATGGTTGTGGTTTTGAGTTCTATTCTTTTATATGTTTATAGCCACCCATTAGTAAGCCTGGGGTTGTGTTTACTCATTTGCCTTTTGTCAAATCTAATTCAAAACAAATGAAAGCAAAGAACAAGGTAAAAATTCTAATATAAATTAGTGTAAATCAAGTAGTATTATAACTGTTCTCTCCTTTTCATGTGATAAGGGACTCTAGGATATACCAGAAATTTTGGAAGGAAGAGAAGAGGATAAAAAAGAAGAACTAATGGCAAAGCACACAAAATTCCTTTTAAAAATGCTGGAGGCAAGTGGAAATAAAAGTATAAACCTGAAAACTCTTGGTGCATTTATTAGTTACATAACTCTAAAAAATAGTAAACCTGGACAAAAAAAAATAATAATAAACCCCGAGACTTGAGATTTTCTTGTTTATGTGCTCTATTTCTTCAGAGTTCTAAGAAATACTTTTATTTATCATGCTCTCCGTCCCACTCATGGTGCACAACCTTTCTCAAACAATGGGTTTCATTTCAATTAGTTTCTTGCTTCTTCCCATAGTGGTGTAACAGGCTGATTGCTCCTTTTGTGAGCCATTTGGGAGGAATGTTGTGTGTCAGAAGATTGATTTTATAGACCTCTTGGAGTGGAAAGCTGGCTACTGTAAGAAATAAAGGTGATAAACAGTGATATGAAACACTGCTGGGAGAGGTGAGTGCTTAAATAAAATAAATGGAGAGTGTTTGTTCTCTACAAATTGATCCCAAATAAGATCTGGAAATTCACCGATATGTCTTTACTGAAGTGTCTTGTCTTTAACTGAAATCCTATTTCTCTACTGACTAAAGTGAATGTATCCTCATTATTCCTAGGTCCCATGACATCTCCTCTGACCCATGACCTATCATACTGCTCCCAATGCCAGATGCCCCCTTCTCTCCACCTCTCCTCCACCAATGTATTTCTTTCCCTCTGTCAAATCTCAGATCAGTTATCACTTCTTTTGAAAGCCTTTTCTAATCATTAGGAGTTGGAAAATTGCCCCGTTTCTATGCTTCTGTGAAAATGCATGAGCATTTATCTCTGTGGTTTCATTTGGCAATTTAAAAATAATTAACCTATTTTGTGCAATCATATTATAATAATCAGCGCACGTGCCCTTTGGTACCCCAGGCCTGTCCAATTTTTCAGGACATCTGGTACCTCCAGAGCCTAGGTCAGCACTGGGCACATTGTGGGCTACTCATTACTTCTTCTTTTTTCTTTTTAAGATTTTATTTATTTATTTGAGAGAGAGAATGAGATAGAGAGAGCACATGAGAGGGGGGAGGGTCAGAGGGAGAAGCAGACTCCCCGCTGAGCGGGGACCCTGAGACCATGACCTGAGCCGAAGACAGACGCTTAACGACTGAGCCACCGAGGCCTCCCTCATTAATGCTTTTAAAATAAACGCCTACTCAACTTACTGAAAAATGAGCTATCCTTTATGCTGTCGACTTGATGTCAGAAGAAAGAAGACCGGAGAGCTGGCCATCGAGGACACACGGCCTCGCTCTGTTCCTGCCACACGGCCACCGGACCGCTCCTGGTCAGGAGGGGTTTCCAAGTCGCTGTCGTCAGCCGCGCGGTCGCACGGATCTCTCACGACGGTCTGAGCAAAGGGAAGGTCATTTCGCAGTGAGCACCTTCTAGATCCCTCAGGGAAGCGCTGGGAAGGGGGAAGAGCGAGGAACGTCAGTCTAAATGAAGAGGAAAATGAGAAACTAGGCAAGCACACCATCTGTTGAGCCCATTGACACCGGTCACTGAGCCCTGCTGTTGCACAGCCGCGGGGGGACACGGGGTCGTCGTGTCACCCCTTTGTCACCCCCCACAGTAGGCTGGGCCCAGCCCGCGCCCCCGCCCGGCGGAGGCCCCCAGCCCGGCTTGGCCCTGGCGGGAGGGTGGGAGGTCTCCAGCGCGCGACGGGGGTCCCGCTTCTCAAGGTCAGGAGACCACCGCCCCGAGACCCGGGGCGACCTGCCGCAGTCGGGAGGGGTTTGGGCTCGGGTTTCGAGGTGCCTTCGGCGGTGAGTGACGGAGTTTCCATATTGTCATTTTAACAAACCACAAGTGTAAGGAGAAATAAATTCATCGTGAGTGAAAATACACTAAAAGAAAAATCATTCGAAATTACTAGGTTTGGGGCACCCAGGAAATGGGTGTCTCAATGCCTGCAATTCCCAGAAGGCGCTTTGCCCGGGGGTTTCCGTGGTGTAGCGGTTATCACGTTCGCCTGACACGCGAAAGATCCCCGGTTCGAGACCGGGCGGAAACAGCCCTTCCTGGGAATTTTGCCACTTGGGGTGAAATGCATAAGCCTTTGCGCACCCTCCCCAGGGGGCCCGCACCTGAAAACACGGGTTTCCCAAGTCACCCGGATTCCAGCAGCGCTGAGACTTGCATCCTCACCTGCCCCGTCGGACCTGGCCCCTTGGAGCCCTGCCCTCAACAGAGGCCTTCTGAGAATAGGACCGTCCTGGAAACCCACCCCCTTAACTTTAAAATAGGTTCTTTCTTCTTAGTATTGCACTTTATGTCGTCTGGAATCAAGACCTTTCACAACATACCTGTAGGAATATTTTCTTGCAGCCTGTGGCTAGTGTCTCCTCTCTTTTCTTAAATTTTTTTTATTATGTTATGTTAATCACCATACATTACATCATTAGTTTTTGATGTAGTGTTCCATGATTCATTGTTTGCATATAACACCCAGTGCTCCATGCAGAACGTGCCCTCTTTAATACCCATCACCAGGCTAACCCATCTCCCCACCCCCCTCCCCTCTAGAACCCTCAGTTTCTCAGAGTCGGTAGTCTCTCATGGTTCGTCTCCCCCTCCGATTCCCCCCCTTCAGTTTTCCCTTCCTACTATCTTCTTTTTTTTTTTTTTAGTGTCACCTCTCTTAACTCAGTCTTCTGATGAAAAATGTGTCCATCTGGGCTCAGGTGTTTCCAATCTAATAACCCTATAAAATGAATATCAACACACAGTTCACAGAAAAGGAAATAAAAATGTCTTTTATATAAATGACAAGATACTTGAGCTACTCATCAGAGAAATGTAAATAATTAAACTCCAGGGGGTATCCCTTTTCACTTACCAGAATGGCAGAATAAAAGCATTGGCAGCATTCTCTGTTCGGGAGGATTCGTTCATTCATTAAAGGTCTGTGGAACGCCTGCTTTCTGCCTGGCCCTGACCCGAGCCCTCGCTGTACCCGGATCCAGACTCAGAGTCCTGACAGAGGTGTGTTTCATTGTCGGCCCCAAACCAGATGCCACGACTCTCAATGACACCATTTTCTAAAACAAGCACCACTCAGCGGGTCAAACAAAAGTCAACCGATCCTCAGTTTATGAATTTGTAGACACTGAAGCCGTGTAAAATGTTTGCGTTTATACGCAAAGAGAGTTCAGGTTTAGGCTCAGGTAAGTAAAACATTGTTACTTACAAGAAGGTCCAGAAGGACGTTTGGAAGTCCAGTGCAGCTGAGGACGTGTGTGGACTCTGCAGCGTATTTTAGGATGCTCAGCACGCCTGACCTCAGTTGCCACATGCCAGGAGAACCCGCCAACGTGAGGACAACCAGAAATGTGCGCACGTTTCCACAATATCCCTTAGTGCTCTCTCGCAAATTCTAGTTGTAACTGACAATGAAAATGGGGGAAATGAAATGCTTTCTAGCAAGTAAGTATGAATAAAATCTTGGAAATTTTAGAAGTTGGAAAGTCTACTTCCAGGCTGAAAATGTTTGTAAAGGCTGAAGTTGGGTAAGTTAAAGGGAAAGATTTTTGGCAAAACAGGTGATTGTAAAATAATATAATGAATATATCCTGGACAAAATAGGTTCCCCAATTAAATAATGAAGGAACGCCAGAGATCTCTTTTTATTTTTTTTTTTAAGTTAGATCAAATCCAATAGGGCACCCTGACAGCAGGAATTTAAAGTGCTAGCCTTAGGAAAGTATAACTAAATCTCTGTAGATAACACTGAGGGAAAACGCGCCGTGGCCAGTACGGGGCTCGAACCCGCGACCTTGGCGTTATTAGCACCACGCTCTAACCAGCTGAGCTAACCGGCCAGCCCGCTACCAGTTGTTTCGCTCCAAATTTTAAAGCTCTATTTCCTGCAATAGTTCTTCGTGGAAAACTAGACGTTTTTCTACTTTTCTCAGTCCACCCAATTTATCAGGAATAGAAAAATGGAAAGAAAAAAATCCATCTTCAAGCACAAATGAACCTCACTCACGGGGAAATTTCATCTTTCTCAAATCCTGCGATCGATCTAATCAGAATCTCAGCGAAGCCTTTTCCCCCAGACTGAAAAGCTAATCTTAAAATCCGTATGGAAATGCAAAAGACCCAGAAAAGGAAACATAATTTCGAAAAAAGAGGACCAAAGTGGGAGGATTTACGCTTTTTGATTTGAAAACCTTCTATGATGATGCAGTAACCAAGGCTGAAGCCGTGGCAAAAAGGACAGCCCTACGAATCCACGGAACATAACTGAGAGTCGAGAAGTCACCCCGCCCACATATGGCCAATTGGTTTGCAACCCGAGTGCCAGGGCATCAGTGAGGGAAAGGATAGTCTCTTCAACAGGGCGTGCGGGGACAATGGCCATCCACATGAGAAAGCCATCGCTAGTCATTAGGAAAATGCAAATTAAAATCACTCTGAGATACCATTGCATGCTCACAGGTATGGGAGGGGGTCTCCTTGGAGCTCTGGGCCCTGCCCAAGTTTGGAAAGGTGGTTCCAGTCCCCATTGGAAAGGTCACTGGCGAGGCCCTGGTGGGCCTTTCCGTTTATGACCGCGGCCCTCCTGGTGTTATAAAAACAATATGGGATATTGCAGATAGGGGAAACTGAGCCTCCGCAAGGCATCTCAGGTAGGCCACCTGACATCTCTTAGACACAGTGGGCTCCACTCATCAGTACCGAGTCCAGCCAGGGACAGGCGGACAGTCTCCTCCCCATTTCCGTCCTCACTCTGCCTGTGGGCCAGGGCACATCCCCCGCTCAGTCCTCAACTTCTGTGGGTCGAGCCCTGCCCCGCCCAGAACGGGCACTTTCCAGAGTTCAGTTCAGTGGCTCCCGGTTATTTTCCTGGGATCATTCTGGGGCACCCAAAAGATGGAGACCATAGAACCTTCTAGTCAGATAAACCCAAATGGGACCATATCGACGAATTTTTCTGAAATCTCCCATACTCCGAGGCTGCCAAAAATTTCTGTCTTGCGGTCGGTAAGGGCTTCTTCCCCAGGGAGAGTTTACTTGGTGTGAGTCATTGACTCCAATATTATTGATTTGAATAACTAGAAAAGTGCAGTAAGCTTGAAATTTCTTGGAAGAAGGATCAATTCAGGGTTCCCAGACCTGGGACAGCCAGGAAAAGTCTATTCTCTACCAGAGAAGAGAAAACCAGCATGCGGCCAGGTTTCCGTAGTGTAGTGGTTATCACGTTCGCCTAACACGCGAAAGGTCCCCGGTTCGAAACCGGGCGGAAACAGAGGGGGCCCTCGCTTGTGGAGTATTTTTATTTATTCATTTATTTTTTGAAGTTTCTCCAGAGCCCTGCAGTGGACATGTTTGGAATCGCACCATTTATGGTCCTCGGAGTGGGGACCCCTCGCCGGGTACCTCCAGCAGTCAGCTGGGTCTAACTCGCAGGAGGTTTCCTTCCTGGGGGGGGGGGTGTCTCCGCTCCTTCCCAGGTCTGTCCTCCCCCCACCCCCATTGAAGATCTCCTTTGGAAACCGAGCGTCCACAGACACTGTGGTGAACCTCGCCAGTCTCAAGCACTTTATTTACAGTCAGACCAATATTTTCAGATATAGGGTCATCTGGGGGACGAGAGAGAGAAGTGTAGGAGTATCGTGGGACAGGAATCTGCAGGGAGATCTCAGTGGGGCCCAGCCCACTGCCGAACCCATCTCACATGGCGACCCCAACCCCCACGCTGCCGTCGTCTGGTCCCCAAGCAGATCTCAGGGACTCGGTCCTCACGCTGCTCCAACCACGGCCTTGCGGGGAGGGGGGAGGGATTTCCACCGCCCGCGCGATTTCGTGGCGGATGGGGTGGCACGCAGCCCCGGCCATACCCGCCCCTCCAGGCCAAGGCCCCTTGGCCGTCAATCTTTCCAACCCCCTGAAGTTCACTCACTCAGCTTCAGTGGGATCGACGCGTGTTCCACTTAGGTCCAGGACTCTCCTGGCGCATTTAGGATGGAGTTAGGGTGTTTCCCTGCATGTATGTGCACTGGAGTCCTCCCGAAGAACCTGGACGTGCAGATCCCCTTGCTGGACATTTCCTTGGACTCAGAGCGCGGCTGGGCGGAGGTCATGGGGCTCTGGCAGCGCCCAGGACCGTTCCCGGCGGGAGGAGGGAGCCCACACGCTCTAAATAAGTGGGGCCATTTGCTGCATTTTTGGAAGTGAGGAAGGAGATGGGGGAAGGTTTAATAGTGACTTGGTTGTGTGTGTTAGTCTCATTTTACTCAAGAATGTGAACAGTGAACCAAGAATAGGAACGGTCTTTCTTTTCAACTGGCTGATTCATTCCTGTGGGTTCAAAGCAGCTTTGAGGGATGTTTGGCTCACGTTCAACTCAACAAGAAAGTTTGTTTTGCTGGTGCATGAGCTGGACTTAGTAAGAATATGAATCGATTTAAAACCTTAGGAAACATCTTCAGGCTCTTTGTTTATTGTTCTGCCTCTTAGACCTAAAACTGGCCCTTTGGGTTTCAAGCCTACAAATAAAGTGCCTCGGTTGCAAGTCTTAAGTAAGTTCTCCAGTGAATCTCACTAACACAGTTCTACCAGGCTACCAGCAGGGCACACCGCTAAATGCACTGCACCCCATCCTGGAATATTTCTGGAAGATAGCAGTGAGGGGGCAATCCTCCTAATGGGCAGATCTTTGGCTGGTGGACCTGGGCATCCATTTCATTCAGATATCAGATATCAGAAATGAGCTCACGTACAGTGACTAATGGTTTGGCTGATTGGTCAGAGAGATCAGTGTGGAATCCTTAACACAGCACCTCTCTGGAGGAGACCAAGGGATGGGGTGATAGACATTGGGGAGGGTATGTGCTATGGTGAGCACTGTGAAGTGTGTAAGACTGTTGAATCACAGACCTGTACCTCTGAAGCAAATAATACATTATATGTTTAAAAAGAAGAAGAAGAAGAAGAAGAAGAAGAAGAAGAAGATAGCAGGAGGGGAAGAATGAAGGGGGGGAATCGGAGGGGGAGATGACCCATGAGAGACTATGGACTCTGAGAAACAAACTGAGGGTTCTAGAGGGGAGGGGGGGTGGGAGGATAGGTTAGCCTGGTGATGGGTATTAAAGAGGGCACGTTCTGCATGGAGCACTGGGTGTTATATGCAAACAACGAATCATGGAACACTACATCAAAAACTAATGATGTAATGTATGGTGATTAACATAACATAATAAAAAAATTTAAAAAAAATTTACCCAGGAAATGTGACCAACCAGAGCAACCAGAGTCCTAGAGAAGTTATTCCCAGATGGCATGAATTCATGATGTGAAGGCGGTGGCTCTGAGTAGCACCATCAGTGGACTGGATGAGCTGGGTGTTCAGCCTAGAACCACCTGTTTCCGGTGCAAGGCACTCATTCATCTCACAGCCTGGAGTGTCCTTTGCTGAGGGCTGCAAGCTGAGCTCCTCCCAGCCATTGCTCTCAGCCAAAGGAAGCTAGCGTCTCAGGTTACACCCTCTCTCTGGGAGCAGCCTACATCTAAAAGAAGGTCTCTGAGTGCATGCAACAACCCCACTCTTTTGCCTCGATCCAGGACAACTCTAAAGAGTCATTGCAGGGGCTCCTGGGTGGCTCAGTCGGTTAAGCATCTGCCTTTGGCTCAGGTTATGATCCTGGGTGTCCAGGGATCCAGCCCTGCCTAGGGGGTCCCTGCTCTGTGGGGAGTCTGTTTCTCCCTCTGCCCCCCCAGGTGTGCACTCTCTCTCAAATAAGTAAAATCATTTTTAAAAAGTCATTGCAACTATAGTCTCTCCTAGAATCAGAATTATTTAATACTTTTGCATTTTACTCGAAGTAAAGCTGAGTTCCTAAGATCTCCTACAAGGTCCGGCACATTCTGACCCTCCACTGCCCCCCATCTCATCTCTCTTCTCCTTCTTGCTTATGCTCTGGGCCTTGTTGCCATTCCTCAAGCATTTCACACCAGTGCCCACCTTGGACTTGGTCCCTGCTGTGCTCTCTCCCTGTAATACCTCACACCTTCTTCCCATCAAACGTTACTACAACGTTAGTAAGCCGGCACCAACAACTCAGTTCAGAATTCCAACCTACTCCCAACACTACAGCCCCCCCAGCCCCATTCTTTCAATCACAGGTAACAGCTTTTTATACATTATATCATTTTCATGTTTATCATGTTATTATTCATTTCTGTTTCCACCCTCTTCGAGGGTAGAAATTTTGTTGCTGGTGATGGTAGCCTGTTCTTGCCATTCCCTAATGCCTCCTAAGTGCCTGAAACTGGGCGATCTTTTTAAACCACAAATCTGTTCATATGACCTCTCTGCCTAAAATCCTCCCGTGGATTCCCATTACTGGTAGAACCAATTAAATAATCCCTAACTTCACCTGTAAAGAGTGATCCTACTCCTTAGTTTATACCTGATGTGGATCAGTTAGTGCCTGTTAATTACTGTCAGCACCCCCTTTACCAACAAAAGTACCCCGATTTAGACTCTGTATTCTACTACAGGGTCCCGCATCATCGACGTGCTCGCTCCTCTCTGTCTTGTCTCGTACTCTCCCCACCAGTCGTGATCTCCAGACACACTGGGCTGCGTTAGCCCGCTGTCCTCAGATGTTTGTGCCCACGAGGTTCTTTCTGAGGTGTGAAAACGGAAGCCGCTGGGGACCCCTTCTCCCGGCTCTCACTTAGCCCCTTCCTGTCCCGTCTGCTTCTACCACACTCTCTTTGTCAAACCACTAAGTGCACCCCCAAAGTCTCACCTACCTGAGAGAAGAGGACATTTCCAAACTAAACATGCGCCCCCTGTGAATTCCCCTACATCTTCGCTGACTGTCGAGTTTTGCTTCAGACCCGCAGCCCGCAGCAGGGAATTCAGAAAGAAGGAGGAGTAGGAAATGTGGCCACGATCCCATTTATTTGTCCTCAGTGTAGTTGAACAAACAGACACACACACCGGGCTCAGCCGTCTGAAGCTCAGCGGGACAATGTCTACCGAAATTGTCGATGCGCAAATTCTTTGACACATTTTCTATATGTGTGGGAGCTATCAGGACATGAGATATGGTGTGAAAGCAACGAAGAGATTACCGAAGATAAAAAACAGCAACAATTACTCCGAATTTAGCCCTTGAAAAATAAAAGTAGGAAAAGGAAAAGAAAAAAAAAAAACCTACTCTAAGCGGAGGCCGGTTAGCTCAGTTGGTTAGAGCGTGGTGCTAATAACGCCAAGGTCGCGGGTTCGATCCCCGTACTGGCCACTGCTTTTAACTCTTCTTTCGCCCCGCCCCCCTTCAAATATAGACGCTTAATTTCTGAAAAACCCACTTCTTAACGTATAAAAAGCAGGGAATAATGTACAACAGTCTACGGAGTTCCCAGTCCATCGCCACCAGTTTCCTTTAATCCACTCATAACTCGCTTCGGTTCCCGGGTGCATGTGAGCTTGAACGTGGTGCCTTCTCTGCCATCGCTGACTGACGGCAGGGGCCCAAGAGCCCGAGTTCTGCCCAATGGGGAACAAGTAGTGGAAAAGAGAGACAGGCAACTTTTTTTTCTTTAAGCTTGTTTGATTTTAAATTGTCTTTCCAAAGTTGTTTCCCAACCAACCTCCTTTTTCCTCAAAACATCAAGAGATACAAAGTAAAAGAGAAATTCTTAAAAGGTTGTTATTTCCATGTTTTGAGACTAAAATTTCGCTGACAGCCGAGATTGGCCGCAGGTGGAGGGCTAGTTCAGGATAATCCTTCTCTCTACACCTGTCTGTACCTCTTTGAACAAGAAACACAGAACACAGGCTTTTTTCCCTTCTCTCTTCTTTCTTTCTTTTTCCTTCCTTTTTTCTTTTCTTTCTTTCTTTCTTTCTGTCTGTCTTTCTTTCGAACAGGAGTTGAATCTAGATTCTTGCAATCAATAGACATATACCTTGTATCATTTCTCCTGACTGGTTACGTCTGATCTTCGTGGGGGTCTGGCCCCAACCTTGTATAGTTACCTCCCCGCCTGCGTGTGCTGATCATTATGCCCCTCAGTGGGGAATTCCTTCTGGAGTTTTCTCTCGTCACAGCTCTCTGTGCTGTCACCTCCAGCTGTCTTGGTCGGCTGGACGTCAGCCACCTCTCTTCAGCTCAGGGAGTTCGCCAGCCTCTGCCCGGGTCTCTCTTCCCTGCACTGGGGCCGAGAAACTCTCTCGAGGCAAGACGTTGGGGGCAATCCTAGTGCTCACCCCATTTCCCCCCAAGATCACTTATCATTTGGGGATTGCTATCCTTCTTTGCCTGAGGTCTACTGTCTTGAAAATTGTTGCTTCCTGTCCTTTGTCAGGTTTTGGTTATTTCAAGCAGGATGGTAACTCTGATGCCTGTTTCCGCCCTGGGTGGAAACGGGGGGCCGGCTTTTTGGAGGGTGAAGGGCGGGCAGCTGAGGCCTCTGCTGTTTCCGCTGAGGGCAGTAGCCTGTTCTAGCGGTTCTCATCGCCTCCCTGGGAATCCTGGGGCTCAAGATGCTGGGGGCCAGCTGTCTGCAACATGTACTGGAATATTGGATTGGGTCTCCAGGCTCCAACCGGGACAACCTGTCTGGAGGCTCCAGGCTACGGGGCACAGCACAGATCATCCTGTCTGGGGGTTTCTGTGTGCTGGGGCATGTTAGGGGGGAGGAGGCCGCTTGTGGGCCCGGGGCCAGGGCTCCTGAAGAGCCAACGCAACAAAAACGGGCCTTCGGATCTCTGTTGGGTTGGGAGGCTGAGGGTGGGCATCTTCTGATAAGGCGGTCTGAGACTTGGGGTATGTGGGATCCACGCACTTTTCCTTTATCGCTACCTGAGGGGCATCAGAACACTTCCCTGCCCCATCAGCGCCCCCGCATGGGGGGGTCCTGTGGTACTCCTGGGGGGCCAGACAGCAACTGACAGCACAGCCTCAGAGGGGACAAGCGGCTGAATGGAACCCACTGGGCACCCGGCTGGCTCGGCTGGGTCCCTGGCTTAGGCTGGCCCTGTCCCTGCCCGCATCAAAGGGTACGGGGAGACGGCGTGTGGCTGGACTCTAGAATGGAACAAGTCGTTAGCCAATGATTCTTAAATGACCTTGCTCGTAAAGTCACGTTCAATCCGTACAGACATTGTTATTAGAAGGAGTTACCTGCGCTCTGTTTGGTTTTGAAAGTCTCAAGAGAATAAGGGCATCCTAGTGGACTCTATCTTGGCATAAATATTTAGCCACTAATGAAATTAGACCTTATGGTGTTTATTATAAACATGGACGATCTTGGTTGTCCTAAAATTGTATCCAGATAAGAAACCTTATGCTCACCATTTCAAGTAGTTGATTTTCTAATTTTAAAGTGTATTCAGAGATAATTTGATTTACCATTTTTACTACATGCTCAGAAAACTTTCTTCGCTGAGAATCATTTCACACATCTCATTTTGTAAATCAGTGACCTTTTCCAAAATAATAAGGATTTTTTCTATTTTATTTACCTCTTTAGTTATTCTCTGTGCAAATAACTAATTATATTTCATCCGATGAAAGTAATATGAAGATTAGTTTTAGAAATAAATCTATGTAAGAAATGCTCTATGAGCGAACATAAAGAAATCATATTCAATAAATCAGATTTAGGGGCGGAGGGCAGGTCACCCCAAGATGGGCCACTTTGCCATGAAGATTATCCTGAGCTGAAGGCAACTGAGACCCTGTGGGCTCAAGAAAAACTTTTGCTCCTCCCTTAACTACATAGAAGATTCTAAATTGGGAGTCTATTCCAGAATAAGGGTTATTATCAGAGATGCATTTTATCTGAGTGACCCGTCTGTACAACAGGGCAAACATCTAATTATTGAGCATCTTCTCTGCCTCTGATGGCCCTGGAATTGCCCTGAAGTCCCAGACCCCCTCCCTTCTTAGTTCAGGATGACATATATGCCTCAGTTAGACTGTCTTTGGAATTTCTATGTCTGTATGTATTCCTCCTATTAAATTTGATTTTTTCCTGTTAATCCGTCTCATGGCAATCCGATTCTTATTCCAGCAAGAAGGACCTTGATGGGGACAGGATTACTTGCTCCCCAACACAGACAACGGTTGGCTCACAACCATTTTCCAGAGCCGGGAAGGGGCAGGTTGGAAGCCTGGGGTCCAGCAGGATCCATGTCAGCTTCGGGAGAAATGCATCCTCATGCACGGTCATGGTCACGTGAGCTTTTCTCCCTTGCTCTTTCATCTCACCTCATACCTCTAACAACTGAAGTTCTCATCTGCCTGTCCCCTCTCAGCCTTGAACACAAAGAGGACCCTCTTCCTGACCTACCCCAGCCAATACATTCAGGCTGAAAACTCGTCAGAGGGCTAGGCTGGGCGGGCAGAGTGGGGGTGGGGGCTGTACTGGGGAGGGGGGATCAGGACCCCGGGAGAGGTGGGCCCAGAAGGACATCTGAGAGGAGAGTTCCCCAGCTCCACCAAGCAGGCCAGGAGAAAAAGTGATTACAGCACCAACCTCAGACTCTGGGCAGGAGCCTATCGGGGTAAAGCACTAGAAAGGGAAGAGTCTGGAGGGAAAGGAAACCCCTCTCACAATTTGTCTGAGGTCAAGTTTACAGAATTAACTTTCCACACCTCTCATCAGTGATTTGTTATGGAAAGAACCCTGTAGACAGGGTTCTGTGGCTGCAGCCTCCCTAGATTTCAGTACATGGGCCAGACACAATTTTCTACAGCCCGAGGAGGTAAAATGCCAGCCTTGGGCCTTCCCAGCCTCTCACAGAAGAAACAAGCATGGGACCCAGGGGTCAAAGATTCCATCTGTAGGAGGACCCAGCAGGAGCCTGTCAGGGTCAGAGAGGTTGACCCAGAGGTCCAGCAGGAAGTCCTAGGAGCTGGGCATCTGTGTGAGGACTCAGGGGTCAGCCTTGGGAGGGCAGACAACAGGTGACAGGTCGAGGGGCACAGAGCACGGGCATGTTGATATGAAACTTCTTTAGGAGAGAGAAAAATAGGAATCACTGGAATGTCCAACAAATAAGGTCTAGTTAAATAAATTAAGCTACAGCATAGAATCAAACAACTAAAATAAGGCAGACTTTGATGTATTGATGTTTGAAGTGTGTCCAGCACACATATGTTTAAAAATCATGTAACATCGTGTCTATTGGGCTTTATTAATGTAGAAATAAAGCTTTAGATGTATAGATAAAGATTTTTCCCATAGGCCAAGAGCAAAGTTGAAAGACTATAATCCAACCTTTTAATAAAATGATTACCTCTGAGAAGTACTGGAGTGGGTTTGGAGGGAGTTCAATTTTCCTTGTTTTGCATTTTCTACAAAAATTTTATACTATAAGAAATCACTCAGATATTTCCTATTTTAAAGAGAATGAATAAAAAAGATGAGTGGAAGATTTTGTGTGGAGTAGGAGGCTGAGATGGGGGGGTGGCCACTGGAAGAGCTGAGTGTTCAGCTCTGAGTCCTGAATCGGGGTGTGGACCTCAAACTCAGGCCACAGGCCAGTGTGGAGCGGGAAGAAGGAGAGGGCACAGAATGAGAGCACATGTGCATAACTAGAGTGATCATGGTGCTGTGGATAAGGAAGCCCCCTCGGGGGTCAGTCAGGGAACATCTGACGTTCAGTTTGAAAGGCTACTAGCAAGTTGACCTGTTACTTGCTGTGAACCCCTTGAGCAAGTCTCTAAAAACTATAAGTCACAATTTAATCATTTAAAAAAATTTTTTTTAAGATTTTTTATTTATTTGAGAGAGAGAGTGACCACAAGCTGGGGGAGGGGCTGAGGGAGAGGGAGAAGCAGACTCCCCCTGAGCAAGGACAGCCCAACACGGGGCTCGATCCCAGGACCCTGACGTCATGACCGGAGCTGAAGGCAGATGTTTAACCAACTGAGCCCCCCACGCGCCCCTATCATTTCTTAAATGGGCCTATGATATGTATAGCTTAGGTCTCTGGTGTATAATTATTTTATTACTTAAGCAAACAAATCACTCAAGGAATTTTGGCAATCGTTAACACTTTTATTCCACTAGATGACAGGAGTGTCTGAGGTAGCCTCACTTCCCTCCTCACCTTTCTACAAAACCTGGCCTCCCTCAGGGTCAGCGGGTTCGGACCCTAGGATTGGACTAGGATTGATCCTGAGGAAGTGGCCTGGCTTGCGTGCTTGGTCACTTTGACCTGAGTTTCCCAGGCTCTGTCCCGGGGAGGAGGACTGGCTGCCCCGGGGGTGAGGGAGAACACGTGGGAAGGTGATTGGCTTGAGGAACTGACACGAAGGTCACAAGCGTGTTCCTCTCAACACATTGTTAGTAGAGTTCATGGGTTTGCAGTGTGATCGCTTGTGGTTAAATGTGTAAAAAGGTGTTTTTAAATCTTAAGCTTTTTTCCCTCTGTTCAAAAAAATTAATTTTGATGACACTTGTAACAAGAATTAAGACATAAGTAATTCTCCAAGCCTAGACATAGAAATACTTATTCCCAAGGACACTTCTCTCCCCCTCCCCCCCCCTTAAGATTTTATTTACCTATTTGTCAGAGGGGGAGAGAGGGCAAGAGCACAAGCACGGGGAGCTGCAGGCGGACGGAGAAGCGGGCTCCCCACTGAGCAAAGAACCCCATGCAGGACTCGACTCCAGGCCCTGCGATCATGACCGGAGCCAAACGCAGACACTTAACCGACTGAGCCCCCCAGGCGTCCCTGCGCAATAACGCTTCTCGAAGCAGGAGGGAGACCCTGTCACAAAGTGATGGCCAGCCCTTCACGTTCTTCCTTCGCCCTGGAGCCAGGCCACCTGGCTTGGGTCCCCAGCTCTGTCATTTCCTAGTTCGAGGCAATGTTTCTCCGTAAAATGTAGAAAATGTTGTTGATGACGATGCTGATGAAAATGTAGAAAGTGTCGACGCTGACGACGCAGCGTCTGGCAGGATGCTCGCCCGGCTCTTACCGCCAGCTGCCGCGTCCGCGCTTTAGCCTCCGCGCCCGGGAAGGGTCGGGGAGGCTGGGGGCTGCCCCCGGATCCCGCCGCTCCCCGGCCCGCGGGCTTTAAGGTCAGACTCGGACCCCGCCGCTCCCCGGATCCCGCGGGCTTTAGGTCAGACTCGGACCCCGCCGCTCCCCGGATCCCGCGGGCTTTAAGGTCAGACTCGGACCCCGCCGCTCCCCGGCCCGCGGGCTTTAAGGTCAGACTCGGACCCCGCCGCTCCCCGGATCCCGCGGGCTTTAGGTCAGACTCGGACCCCGCCGCTCCCCGGATCCCGCGGGCTTTAAGGTCAGACTCGGGATCCCGCCGCTCCCCGGCCCGCGGGCTTTAAGGTCAGACTCGGACCCCGCCGCTCCCCGGATCCCGCGGGCTTTAGGTCAGACTCGGACCCCGCCGCTCCCCGGATCCCGCGGGCTTTAAGGTCAGACTCGGGATCCCGCCGCTCCCCGGCCCGCGGGCTTTAAGGTCAGACTCGGACCCCGCCGCTCCCCGGATCCCGCGGGCTTTAAGGTCGGACTCCGGATCCCGCCGCGCCCCGGCCCGCGGGCTTTAAGGTCAGACTCGGATCCCGCCGCTCCCCGGATCCCGCGGGCTTTAAGGTCAGACTCGGACCCCGCCGCTCCCCGGATCCCGCGGGCTTTAAGGTCAGACTCGGACCCCGCGGCTCCCCGGATCCCGCGGGCTTTAAGGTCAGACTCGGATCCCGCCGCTCCCCGGATCCCGCGGGCTTTAAGGTCAGACTCGGATCCCGCCGCTCCCCGGATCCCGCGGGCTTTAAGGTCAGACTCGGGATCCCGCCGCTCCCCGGCCCGCGGGCTTTAAGGTCAGACTCGGACCCCGCCGCTCCCCGGATCCCGCGGGCTTTAAGGTCGGACTCCGGATCCCGCCGCGCCCCGGCCCGCGGGCTTTAAGGTCAGACTCGGATCCCGCCGCTCCCCGGATCCCGCGGGCTTTAAGGTCAGACTCGGACCCCGCCGCTCCCCGGCCCGCGGGCTTTAAGGTCAGACTCGGGATCCCGCCGCTCCCCGGCCCGCGGGCTTTAAGGTCAGACTCGGACCCCGCCGCTCCCCGGATCCCGCGGGCTTTAGGTCAGACTCGGACCCCGCCGCTCCCCGGATCCCGCGGGCTTTAAGCTTTAAGGTCAGACTCGGACCCCGCCGCTCCCCGGCCCGCGGGCTTTAAGGTCAGACTCGGACCCCGCCGCTCCCCGGCCCGCGGGCTTTAAGGTCAGACTCGGACCCCGCCGCTCCCCGGATCCCGCGGGCTTTAAGGTCAGACTCGGACCCCGCCGCTCCCCGGATCCCGCGGGCTTTAAGGTCCGACTCGGGATTCCGCTAGGTCCGCGCTCTCGGAAGGGACTGGAAGCCACGTAAGCCGCGAGCACGGCCCTCGGTCCTGCGCCGCCGCTCCCGAGGTCGCTCAGCGTGCCGTCCCGGGCCCGCCCGAGGAGTGTGGGTGCTGAGCGGGGCGCCCGACGAGGCTCCGCGCACAAACCGAGTCTGCGTGGGTGCCTTTTCGCGGTACGCGCTGCGCTGTGCGCCTGAGGACGGGGCCCGCGAGGCCGGGCGGGGGGTCGTCCTCGCGTCTGTTCGGGGGTCTGTGCCGCTCCCACTGCCGGTTGCTGAGCGCTGAGGAGGAGGAAGACGGGGGGCTGCGACCTGTCCCTCCTCCCGTCCGCTGCCGCACCCCGACGTGCTCCCCGCGCCCCGGGACCCTCGTCCAGCCTCGCGGCGCAGGCCCAGCGACTCCTCTTCTCCGGACGCGCCCGCCGCGCGGCTCCCCCGTGGGCAGGGGCAACCTTTCCAGAGCGCGAATAAGACCTGAGAACCAAGCGAAGGACCCCGGGCTCTGCCTCGGCTTCCGCACCCCTGAAACAGGGACCGTGGTCCCCTTCTCACAGGGCGGCCGAAACACCTGTCACGGAGCCTGCTCCTCGGGGAGGGCTCGGTCTCCGCCACGGCCTCGCGCGCTTGCCAGCGAAGGGACAGGGGCGCGGGCGCCCAGCTCCCCAGCCGCGTGGGAGGGAATTCGCGGCTGGAGGGGGGTTCCCTCCCACGTCTGGACTCAGGGCTGTTCAGTAAGACTCTGGTGTGGAGGGTGCGCAACAGGGAGCGGTCCATCACTTAATCCTAGAGGACGAAAAGCAAAATGCTCCCGCTTTTCAAGTAACTGGATTTAAGGAAGGAGAAATAGGCCAACAAAGCCTGGAGGGACACGCTTGACAAGACGGGTCCCATGGTGTAATGGTTAGCACTCTGGACTCTGAATCCAGCGATCCGAGTTCAAATCTCGGTGGGACCTCTGTGGTTTTTCCCTGTGACTTTTAGACTTTCAGCTCCTTTCTGCTAGCCATGCTCTTTTTTCACGCAAATCGCTGTGCCCAAACTTATTCTTGATATTCCTGTCACAAGTACTGAACCGGTGTCCAGTCACCAGCACTGGGGACCAAGATTCTTTAAGATTCTTTAGCTGAACTAAGAATTAAATTCACATGAAACAAATTAAAAGGAGAAAATCAAATTTAATTTCAAAGGTTCAGGGAACCCAAACAGACATGAGATTCCAAGACCAAAATGAGGTATATATGTTATTCCAAGCTAAGGAGAAAGGGGTAGGGGGTCTGGGACTTGGAAGGGAAGAGAAGTAATTCGCAGGATGATAAAAAAGAAAAAAAAAATGTTTGGTAAAGCAATATTTGCTGAGCCACTGAGAAACAATGGGACACAGACAGAACTTGGATCAAACGGGTCTTGCTGGGTTCCTCCCTGTCTACCACCCGGGTTCATAGTATGATGTCCTTATCTATGGTGATAGCTCTCTTCCTGGAGCAGGTTCTTTTAGGCAGTTGGGGGAAGGGTGTGTCAAAGTTTCTTCCTAAGTTTCCTGGGCCTTGATTGTTTTCAGCTCAAAATAATCTGCAAGCCAAAGTGGCACATTTTGGTGCAGCCTGTCCTTGACCCCTACACTAGCCAACCTACAGTTTAAGGCTTGCGGCGCACAACTCATGTGTGTGTGTGGGGGGGGGGCGGTGGCAGGGTGCAGGGGAAGGAGAAATCCCTGAAGGAAACGCACAAGGAAATCTCCCAAGCCTTGCTGGAACTGGAAATCTCTGGAAAAGATCCCCAAACTGAGACAAGAAGGAAAATGGCCTGTGAGAAGAGCAAGAGGAAATTTGGTGACAGTCGTGGACCCAGAAAAGTCAAGATGGTAATTTAGAAAAGGATTTACCCCTAAGCTGTGGGTCTAGGTGAGTCGATCTAGGCGGAGAGAAAACTGTCCTCAGACAAGAGCACACAAATCGCAGCCCCAATTCAGAGGTCTGGGTCGGAAGACCGGGGGCAGGAAGATACAATCCGCAGTAGTCTATACTCGGTAGACGTGAGGCTTCCAGTTTGCACCAGCAAGCTTTACTCGTTCAGGGAAGGGGGACATGAGCTGATTCATAGACTTCTTTCCGAGGACAGCGGTGTTTACGGCCGTGGCCACAACCGTTCCAGGCGAGGGGTCCCTGAGTACTTTGCACGTGCTGTTCCTCACTCCTCTCTGCTGTTCCCCGTCTGGCCCGAGAGCCCGAAGCCCCTTGTGCACTAAACGTGCAATAGGTGACTGATGTCAGCCTTCTGGGACCTCCAGGAAACATGGAAAACAGGAAAACCCAGAAAACCAGTTAAGTGGAGTCATGCAAACAATATTTTTGAACAATCGGATATAATAGAAATATATGTATTAACATGACCTGTGGGTCATTTAAGCGTCGATGTGGAAATCAGTACATCTGAATTTTTACAACCGAACAGATGGTCCCTTGTGAGCGCCAGGATTCGGAGAGGGGCTCTCCAGCACGTTTCCGCGTCCCCTTCCTGCCTACGACCCCCTGTGAGCTAACAATCTCAGGGCATCTCTTCAGAGCAGTCTGAAATACCGTCTCCCTGGCTCAGGAAACCTGCGAATAAAACCTTTACTAACCTTCTCTGCAGTCGGCCTTTTGGTTTTCCCCCGTGGGCCCCGTTGTGCAGATTGGAAAAGCGCAGTCGCTCTGGGAATCGCTGGGGACGTTTGGTTTGGGGAAGAGGCTCTGCTGGAGGAGGAAGGCGTCGGGGCGCGAGGCGAGAAGCAAGGAAATGTGGTCGCAAACCAGCAGCTCCGGTGTCAGTGGAGGTCAGAGAAGCCAGCGCGCCCCGCGGCCGAGGCTGGAGACCCGGGGCTCGCAGGACACAGCGCAACGCTTTCCTTCCCGAGCGCGCACCTGCTCCTGCTGGGGGTGAGCCCTCTCTGCTTCCACATCCCCTGGCAGATCGTGCCGTTTTATGACCTTGTAGGCGTGTGACCTGGGGCGGGCGGGGGGGTCCCTGTTGCCAAGAAAGAACAATTGGAAACATTGGCGTCTCCCATATTCTGCATTGTCTGTAAACAAGACCCAGGGCTGCGTTTCAGTGGCGTGTCTTCCACGGTTTCTTCGTGGAGGAGGTGACAAATTTCTCATCCGCTTCCGACTAACAGCACACTTAACACGAAAGGGAACACACGCATATCATGGAAAGTCAGCGCTTTAATTTTTTTACACTTATTCAGAAAATTATTCTCCTTGACTCTTGTCCAAGGAGAAAGATAATCAATCATATTTTGTAAAACTATGCTTCGGTGGTTGCAAGTTCCCTCTTCGCTATCACTGTTATTTATTACTACCGTTTATTTATTAAATTTAGATAGAGGAAATGTACTGAAGATCATGCACCTTAGATAATCATAAAATCACTTTTGTAAACGCCCCACACTTACTCAAAAGCACAAACCAGTGGTCTTTTTGCTGTTAATTCCCACCAAATTCTTCTTATTCCACTGCAGACACATGACTTGATGGGGAAAAATATTCCCAGGCCTTTCACTGACGTTCGCATTTCCGATGCAATTCTACTTCACATATATAATAAATTACTTATCAAAATTACCTATGCGTATCTTTTATTGTGTGCTACTACTAAATGCGAAAGCAATTCAGGTCAGAAGAGAAGTGCTTGAATAGATGTATCAACGCTGGAAATAACCAAAACTTGGATTTCAAGGTATGCTCTCTGTTGCCTGCTGGCACGATAGGGTGTTTGAGCATAAAAATACGTAATATTGGGATAAAATTCTGTAGCAGATAATGGAATGAAAATACATTTGCAAGAGAAAACGTTTTACCAAAAATTTTTCAACTGTAAAGCCTCAGTAAGTCGGACTGTAAGGAAAACAGGGGGTCGAGGGGCTGTCGGGCCTTAGCTGAGATCTGAAGGATGAGCGGAGCACCGAAGCCGGTGGAGCGAGGGCAGAGTAGCGGGTAGGAAATGAGATTGTGGAGTTTGGGGAGAAGGGAAAGAATTTCAGGGGACTGGAAGGCAAGAGTGAGTGCCGAGGAAGGAAGAGAACTGAGGCTGGAGTGGGGGCGGGTAAGGCAGGATTACCCAGGTGTGAAAGGCTCCCCGGGGGAAGGTGGAAAGAACCGGCTGTGGGTGAGAAATCTCCGGGGACGACCGCAGCCTGAAGGGCAAGGCCACGCCTCAGGGTCCAAGTGCAAAGCTCGGCCAAAGGGAAGACGTAAGAGAGTATTCAAAACGCTCTGTATCCGCGGGACGAGGTGGCCGAGTGGTTAAGGCGATGGACTGCTAATCCATTGTGCTCTGCACGCGTGGGTTCGAATCCCACCCTCGTCGGCCTCCCCGCCGGCTCTCGGGAGCGGAGACCTATGTTTTGTGCGGCTCAGCCTGACCCGCCCGAAGGACCGCGGCGCGCTGCGTACGGCTGTCCCGCCTCCCTTCCTGCACGTCCCTCTCCCGCCCGACAGGTGGTTTCGCGGGCTTCTCGGGGACTGCAGGGCTCTCGCGGGTCTGGGTGGAGGCACCTGGCCGGCGGCCTTGAGAGCCTTACACACCCGGCAGATGGACGACTCCCGGGGGCTCAGGTAGGGCGTCCCCGCGGCGCACTGCCTCGCCCCATCACATCGCCGCTCAGACCGCGCAGCCAAGAGCCAAGGCTTTGGTCGCACGCTGGCTGCCCCGCCTCCTGGGCACAGGCTCTGCTTGGGAACCTCCCGTCCTGGACTGGCTTCAAAATGCTGACGATCGGCGGCTGGCGAGGAGCGGAGGGAAGACAGCCACAAAATCCTGCTAACCGTGGGAGCTGGCGGGTGGGAACTTGAGTGTTTATCACCCTATTCTTTCTTTACTTTTTCAAATCGCCGTTACAAGGGTCTTAAGTCTTTTACTTGGAAATGACTTCAAACTTAAAGAAAACCGGTAAGACTAATAGTACAAAAACTGCCTGTATACCCTTTATCGGGATTCACCCATTAACCTTGTAAACCATTCCCTCCCTCTCCCTCTCCTCCCTCTCTGACTCAGTCTCCATCTTCATCTTTATCTTTCTCTATTTGTTTTCAGAACCACGTAAGAGTAAATTGTATGTTCCATGGCCTTTTGCTCTTAAATATTTAAGTAGACATTTCCTAAAAATAAGGGTATTCTTTATATATAATGACGTATATGTATCAGTTCAGTGTATTTAACAACGATATTGTTTTTAAAATCTCTCACCTGTATTTCAATGTTGTCTGTTGACCCAATAATGCCCTTTATAGCATTTCCCCTCCAGTACAGATTAGCTATTGTATCTGTTGACCATATCCTTTTTTTAAACCGTTTTTTTTTTTTTAAGATTTTATTTATTTATTTGACAGAGAGAGACAGCGAGAGAGGGAACACAAGCAGGGGGAGTGGGAGAGGGAGAAGCAGGCTTCCCGCTGAGCAGGGAGCCCGATGTGGGGCTTGATCCCAGGACCCTGGGATCATGACCTGAGCCACCCAGGCACCCCCAAAACCGTTTTTATTTAAATTCCAGGTAGTTAACATTGGCTGTCCATATCCTTTTAGTTTCCTTTCATCTAAAACATCTTCACAGCCTCTTTTGGTATTTTATGACATGGACATTTTTTAAGAGTACAGTAACTGCTCACTTTGTGGTTTGTGTTGTTGTTTTAAATAACACTTCTCATTTGCACTTTGTGGCATTTCTTTCACTCATAATTAGGCTCAGGTTATGCACCCCCAACCATAATACCATGTAAGTGGTATTAAGTCTTTCTCAGGGCATCTAAATTCAAGAGACATGCAATGTTTACTGCCCCTCATTATTGGGGTTAATTCTGATCACACAGTCAAGGTCACACATGAGTATACTTTCCTCTTTTATGAGGAATAGGCAGTTTGTGGGGAGACATCTTAAGACCATACAAATATCTTGCTCCAGTCAGGAAGAAAAAATTTCCTCTGCCTTTCAAGCTCCTTCAAGAATCAAATTCACATGAGAAAGACTAACAGGAGAAAATAAAGTTTAATCTTGTTCATAGAGGGAACACACACGGACATGTTGTAGGGGAGGTGAAGAGCTTTTCCTGAGTCTGCTGGCTTTTTAATTCAAAATAGTCTTCATGCCGAAGTGGCCCATCTTGGGGCAGCCTGCCCGTGGCCCATGAAAATTACCCCTCAGAGCGAGCATGTATTGATAACCAATCTTTACCAGGGTGGTTGCAAGATGATGGCGTATCAGCTCCTGCATTCTCTGCACATTCTGTTGTGAGTCAAAGTTCACACCTGTAAAAGTGAAGGGTCAAAGCAGCGCCCCCGCCCCCCTCCCTGCCCCTGGTCCTACAAACCCCGTCACTTTATTTCCATTTTTCCATGTGATTTTTAAATTTTTTTCTTATTTAAGGTGCTTGTTGTTATAGGAATTTGTATTTTCTTGTTATAATGTAGAGAAACTCATGCAAGAGTACTTTACTCACAAAACTCCTCAAAGACATATTTTTGCAAATACCTTGCTAAGACTTCCATGTTTTGTTTTGGTTTTTTTCTGAGTTTGTCCATGGGATCCTGATGCACAAACTTTTTTTTATTGTAATGCAACCCTTCCATTTTT
The DNA here is from genome assembly GCF_964656455.1 of Halichoerus grypus. Classification (NCBI taxonomy): domain Eukaryota; kingdom Metazoa; phylum Chordata; class Mammalia; order Carnivora; family Phocidae; genus Halichoerus; species Halichoerus grypus. Next base: position 142,731,692 of record NC_135720.1, read on the forward strand.
CTCTACCATTTCACATTTAACTTCTTTGCTTCTGTTTTGCCCATAAAGTGCATACAAATGGTGTCTTCATGATTATTGCAACATGTATTGCTTTAGACAGGATTCATAAAACATTCCCATTAACTTGATCTAACTGATAAATCATGCATAGGACTGAATTAAAAAATGGAAGGAGCAGGAGACCTGTGCCCAAGTAAAGTGCAATATGGTCATCAGACAAAAATCCCCAATGAGGATGTTTTTCTTTCAAGTGTAAAGAAAATATAAAACCATAACTAGCAACAAGTGTGTATTCTGAAAGACATAATGCTGATGCATTGGAAATTAAAGGTAAATTTGTCACGTCTTCGAGTAAGAAGGGAGAGAGATTTGTTTCTCTTTTGAAATGAGTGAGAAGGGCAGGTTTTGCAAAAAAAGGGGGGAGCAGAAATAACCATTTGTAGAGATTAGGTGAGGTGTGGCAAGATGTCACAGGAGTGGTCAAAGGAAAAGCAGATTCTGCAACTTGCCCTTTCTGCCTGAGGTCCGGGAGGGAGAAAAAAGTAGCAAGGACCCTAGCAGAGGATGGTTTCGATCCATCGACCTCTGGGTTATGGGCCCAGCACGCTTCCGCTGCGCCACTCTGCTAGCCACACCATAGGGGGTGCTGTTTTTCCTAACTATGAACATGGTCAGGTATCTCATTTCCTTGTATAGGTAAATTGTGGTTTGTTTATAAAATAGAATCCTACTTAGCAATAAAAACAATACATTTCTATCAATTCTATTGTATATGTAACAGCACAATTAAATCTTAAAAACATCGTGCTGGGCAAAAAATGCCACACGAGGCGATGTACTATATGATCCCACTTATATGAGTTCAGGAACAAGCAAAACTACCTGGTGATAGAAATCAGAACAGTGCTTAGCTTGCAGGATGCAGTCTTGGCTGGCAAGGCGGCATAAGGCAGCTTTCTGGAGTAATGGGAATGTTTTCAATCTTGATGCGACCGGTGGTCACATGGGATAGACATACGCAAAGTTCGTTGCTCTGTCTACACTTAGGATCCATGCATTTTACTGAATGTAAAATATACTTCAATAAAGTACTGAGAAAAGAGGGGACCGCAGCAACGTAATAGCCAAAAGAGAAGGGAGGGAGGGAGAGGAGGAAGGAAAAGAAATACCTTCTATGCATACTTCAGGGAGCTAAGGCAAAAGTGGGCACGAAAAGACAACTTCCCAAATCAGTTGTAGAACCATGAAGTAGTCCTTGGGAGCAGGAGAAAAGTCACAGCGCTCGTTGAGGAAAGTGCCGAACCTTGGCAGGATTCCTCACCACCCCTCACGCATGAAAGAATGACATACGCAAAGAAAGGTGCTGACTCGAAGAGACTTGAGAGTATTCTCCTCAACAAGTGAAAGAAAATTTACTTTCCAAGTATTACTTCCAGGAATTCATTTCCTTCATATCAATTCGAGGACTGTATTAAGGGAGATCAGAACTAAAATATGGATATCCGTTTTCTGGAAAGCACATTCTTAGACAGTAAGAATTATGTCCTTTCACCCAGTTAAATACTTTTCACGACTTATGTAAACAAACAACAGACTTAGGTTTTTTCCATGTTGTCCACGAGGTCACAGTTGCTTGGACACTGGGAGATCTAGAAGCTTCAAGCAGTGGGTACTCAGCTGGGGAGTGGCCTTGCCTTCCTTTGAGAGGGAATGGCAGCTACAAATGCATGCTCAGAAACTCTGGGATGTTACTTCTCAAGGCTAGGGATTCTCTAAAACCTAGCTTAATGGTTTCTGTGAGGAAGTCACGAAGAGTAGAGCTAAAGCAAACAAAAAAATACGTGTGGTCCTTTATAGTAGAGGCCTTTGGGGTGAGGAGAAAATACTGAGGAGAGAAGTGGCCGGTCCTGATGTGGCCCCTCGACAGAGCCACACTGCCTTCTCGCGCTTTCCTCACTAACCTAGCCCAACGTGACGTGAATGGACAGCGTACCCACCACAGGAAAATGCTGTAATTGTAGAAGGTGGCAAAGCTGAGCAGTCGGCTTCATCTCTGGCCACACCCATGAAGAATTCCCTTCTTTCTCCTTCATATGAAACTTATTTGTATTTTTTAATCTTTTTTATTAATTTTATTTTATTATGTTACGTTAACCACCATACATTACATCATTAATTTTTGATGTAGTTAGTGTTCCATGATTCATTGTTTGCATATAACACCCAGTGCTCCATGCAGAACGTGCCCTCTTTAATACCCATCACCGGGCTAACCCATCCCCCCACCCCCTTCTTTTTTTTTTTTAAAGTAGCTTCCACACCCCACGTGGGGCTCAAACTCATGACCCTGAGACCAAGATTTGCAGACTCTACTGACTCAGCTAGCCAGGTGCCCCTAAACTTATTTGTATTTTTCATGGTACGGTCTGGACTGCTTTAAAATGAGCCCCCTAAGGGCGCCTGGGTGGCTCAGATGGTTAAGCGTCTGCCTTCTGCTCAGGTCATGATCCCAGGGTCCTGGGATCGAGTCCCACATCGGGCTCCCTGCTCAGCAGGAAGCCTGCTTCTCCCACTTGCCCTGCTTGTGTTCCTTCTCTCGCTTTGTCTCTCTCTGTCAAATAAATAAATAAAATCTTTAAAAAAAATAAAAATAAAAAATAAATAAAATGAGCCCCCTAAGATACAAAAAAATCTTGTCTTCTACATTCAACAGATACGTGTCTCAACTCTACTAGAGTAGTTATTTAGATTGCAAAAGCGTAATAAAACATGAGAAATTACAACCACAATGGAAATTTAGATTTCTCAAGATTAAGAAAGTATAGGGATGTCTGGGTGGCTCAGTTGGTTAAGCACCTGACTCTTGATCTCAGCTCAGGTCTCCATCTCAGAGTCATGAGTTCAAGCCCTGCGTTGGCACCTAGTTGAAAAAAAAAAATAATAAGAAAGTATGTTTCATGTGCCACAGGTTTGCATGGTTTAAGAAAAATTTTGAGCTTTTTTTTAAAGATTTTATTTATTTATTTGACAGAGAGAGAGACAGTGAGAGAGGGAACACAAGCAGGGGGAGTGGGAGAGGGAGAAGCAGGCTTCCCGCAGAGCAGGGGGCCCGATATGGGACCTGATGCGGGGCCGATCCCAGGACGCTGGGATTATGACCCGAGCCGAAGGCAAACGCCCAACGACTGAGTCACCCAGGCGCCCCAAATTTTGAGCTTCTAAAGATGCATTGTTTGCCAAAGGCTACACTCCTATATTTGCTGTAGTAGGAAAATATGCATAAATACAATATTAAGTAAAAAGTGATGCATTAAAATATGTATATACAGTAAATACTATGTAAAATAAAACTACATTTTACTTCAATAAATCCTTTTTGAGTGCCTTCTATTGAATAGACTATGCCCACCCACCCCCAGGCTAGTGGTTGTTCGTTCTTGTTTTTCATTTTCCGTGACGTTGACACACCTGACACACAAGCGTTGTGGGTGGAGATGAACCGGCTAGCTACACCCGCATGGCAAACAAACTCTTACTATGATCCCCACAGTCCCTCCCTCCTGATGTCCATGCCCCTTTGTGGTCGGTTCCCTTGAGCGTCTGGCAAGACCTGTGTTTTTTCTTCTAACAGAATATGGCAGGACGACAGCAGGTATGTGATGACGTGTGCATGATGACGTGAATGACATAGTAGCACCCATTTGTTTGCTGGGGCCTGCCCTAATCCCACCCCCACCCGCATCTCTATGTCTCTCCCCACCTCCCCTTTCCTGGCTTTGAGGAAGCAGGGGGCCAGTGGTGGCCTATTCATGTTGGTGGCCCACATGGCCAGCAGCCGTGGCTTGCCCTTCCCCGACAGACAGCAAGGAACTGCTGTCCTCATCCCGTAGCAGCAAAGAACAGAGTTCTATCACAACTGGAGTGTGCTTGAGAGTGCCTCCTTCCGCAGTCAGCCTCAGACGAGATCACCACCTCAGCTAACACCTTCGTGCCACTTAGTGAGATCCTAAGCAGAAGACCCAGCTGAGTCGCGTTCAGACTCTTGGCCCACAGTAACTATGGGTTAACGTGTGTTGTTTTAAGCTGCTCAGTTTGGGGTAATGTGTGACGCAGCAGTAAAAAACAGTACAACCAGGCTTCCTAGGACTTAGCACTCAGCACGGCCAGTCTAGAAACTAAGAATTTTGTCAGGGAAGGTAAAGTTCATCATAAACCACAAAACACTCTCGGCAGATGTATTTTGAGGTGTCAGTAGGGACTATGCCCTTATGGTGAAATAACTAATGGGATCCATTGTGGTGCCCAGATTGAGGTGCCAAAACAATCTGATTAGGAAAGTGGAGGTTGCTCGTTGAGCCTGGAATTGGAGCCACGGGAGAAGAATTTCCGGGGAGAACTCACCCAGGCTATCATGGGCATGGCAATGTGTCCCTGACCCCCAACAGAACATATGTCACTAGGGGCTGCTGCTGTTCCTCCCAGACTCGGATGCATCCTCCCCAGCACCGAGCTGCCCCAAGCCTGGCAGAGCGTGCCTCTAGCTTCTGATTTTGTGCTGCTTCTTTCGGGGCTTGGCTTGGTCTCTCACACTTGTGTCCACTTTTTATATTGTGAACATTTTAGAGTGTTATTACATTTTAAATATTCAAATTTAAATGCATACATTTAGGGACACCTGGGTGGCTCAGTCGGTTAAGCGTCTGCCTTCTGCTCAAGTCATGATCCCAGGGTCCTGGAATCGAGTCCCGCATTGGGTTCTCCGCTCAGCAGGAAGGCTGCTTCTCCCTCTCCCACTCCCCCTGCTTGTGCTCTCTCTCTCTCTGTCAAATAAATAAATAAAATCTTAAAAAAAAAATAAATGCGTTCATTTAGAAATTTCATTCACTAATTGCTAGTCAAATTAGAATCCTTCATAGAGAGGAACAGTACCTTTTTTCTGAATTTTATATTTACATTCCTTCCTAGTTTTCTTTTGAGTTCTTTGCTTTTTGCTTCTTGATATGGTGATATATATGTATATGATATATATGATATATATATATATATCATATATATATATATATATATATATATTGTATTTGCTGGAAGTACTTCTCCCAGTTTCACAAAAGTCCTTAAGTTTTGGATGTTTTTTATTACAAAGTTTAATTTTAACATATATATAAGTAATTTATTTTATTTTTGGTTGTAAGAAGGACTCTCTTGTCCCCAGGATATAAACATAATCTATATTTTCTTCTGAATTTTAAAATAATTTTATTTCCTACTCTTAGAGTCATTAATACATTTGGAATTCATTTTTGTTAATTGTATGAAATGAAACAGTATTATTGTTTTTGGAGAATTGAGCTCCTTATAACAATACAGTTGAGAAGTTCACTAACTTCCTACTGATCAAAAAACACTAATTCAGCCCTCTTTTTCACCCTCTATACCCTCCCCCTAAGGCATACCATCTCTTTCCAAGATGGCCATATTCTAATGCACATTGACAAGGCTCAAATATTCCTCTAGCCCCCACCAGACACTGTCCTTTCAGTTGCTCAAACTAAAAACCCTGCTTTATCCTGGGCTCATCTCTTCATCTCACACCTCACAACCAATTTAAGAGCAAAGCTCTGAAAATATGTACAAAATCTGACCATTTCTCACCACTTCCATTGTGACTGCTCTAGGCCACCATTATCTCTCATCTGGACTCTTCTAGAACCCTCTTCCCAGTCTGTGCACCTCCTCTCTTACTCTGCAGTCTCATCTCAGCCAGCAGTCAGAATAATAATACCTAAAAGTGTGTCGGATCCTGTCATTTCTTTGCCCCAAAGCCTCCCCCTGCTCCACATCCCACTCCGGAGCCTGGGACGAGTTCTCCTTGCCTGGGATCCTCTTCCCTCTTTCGCTGGTACGGCTATGTCTGTCATTGAATTCACATCTTTGCTCAGTTGTCAGCTTCTCATAAGACCGCAGATGAAACTCTGGCCCCATTTTAATCCACCTGCCCTGTTCGATCTATATTTGGGTCATGCCATTTACCAGCTCTTTCACCTAGTAGTTACTTTCTATTATGTTTATTGTTTATCACCACCCAGAATAAAAGCTCCATAAGAATAGGAATTTTGTCTGTTACTGATACATCCCAAATATTAGAAGAGTGCCTAATAACCAATATCAGTTGGCCAGTGTTTTTTGAGTGAATTATTGATTGAATAGCCTGCTGAACATGTCCTTCACATCCTGTAGTCATTTCACATTCTATGTGAAATTCCATGTATTCTGCCCAAAGTGTGTTATCCACTCTTCCAAGCCAGATGGCTAAGAAGCCATCTTCTTCAGCAACCCCTTTTCTTCATTCCGACTCTCTCCTATGCCCACAACCATGCAATCTGTTACCAATTCCTGCTCCTTAATTTCTGCTCTCCCTCCGCCTACTTAGCAGTCACTGTTAGTGACCTAGTTTGAACTCACATTTTTAACATTTGCAGGTGTCTTCACATTCTCCCATGTCTTCCAGCCTCCAGTCTATCCCTGTGTGATTCCTCCCTCACGTGACAGCCAGAGCTCTCAAACCCACACTTGTCTCTTCCTTACTTAAAATCTTTCCATGGCTCTCCATTGTGTTTAGAACAGTGTCCATACTGCACCTGGTTTGTGAACACGCCCATGATCTGCCCACGATCTGCCCACGATCTCTCCACGATCTGCCCATGATTTGCCTACGATCCGCCCCATGACCCGCCCCACTATCTGCCCATGATCTGCCCACGATCTGCCCCACGATCTGCCCACAATCTGCCCCATGACCTGCCCCACGATCTGCCCCATGATCTGCCCCACGATCTGCCCCATGACCTGCCCCACGATCTGCCCCATGATCTGCCCCACGATCTGCCCACAATCTGCCCCGTGACCTGCCCCACAATCTGCCCATGATCCGCCCAAGATCTGCCCATGATCTGCCCCATGATCTGCCCACAATCTGCCCCATGATCTGCCCAAGATCTGCCCCACGATCTGCCCCATGATCTGCCCACAATCTGCCCCATGACCTGCCCCACGATCTGTCCCATGACCTGCCTCACAATCTGCCCCATGATCTGCCCAAGATCTGCCCCATGATCTGCCCACAATCTGCCCAACGATCTGCCCCACGATCTGCCCCATGATCTGCCTCATGATCTGCCCCATGATCTGCCCACGATCTGCCCCATGATCTGCCCACGATCTGCCCCACAATCTGCCCACAATCTGCCCACGATCTGCCCGTTCTTCTCCCCAGCCATGCCTGGAAGTATCCCGGTATCTCCTTGGAAGTTAACCCAGTAGACCTGTTCTGTCTTCCAGACCTATCAGTGCACATGCTCCGCCTTCAGCCTGCAATGACCCCTTTCCACTTGGTGCTCAGAACACACTAAGACAGAATTCAAGTTCTGAGTCTTAAATAAGATGACCTGCTCTGCTTCCATTCCCCTGGCATTTGGCATTTGTGTTGGACTCATTGGCTTACTTACCAATCTCCCCACACAATTAATTTTCCCAAAGAGGAATTGTCCTTTGCCTCTGAATGTCTGGTACAAAGCACAATAGGGTCATCACGAGATAAATGTTAAATTATCATGTAAAGAGCAGTAGACAGAGTCCTATCCCTTCCTCTTGCCCCCCTCTGTAAGATGGCGATCTTGGGTCATGGGATGCCTTAAAAAGTTGAAACAGCATGGATATTTGGAGTCAGACATACCCGTAGGAGACCTCTAACTCTGGTGGCCTGCCATAGTGAGGGAGAGGTGACCACAGACTTTGGAGCCATGAAGCTTTAAATCCCAAATCTACCTTTACTAACGGGGTGGGTTTGGGCAAGCTTCTTAACGTCTTTCTGCGTCTCTCTTGATATGAGTTTAACAGTAATTCCTGTATCATATACTTATTTCAACAATTTATTTTTATTTTATCAACCAATTTAAGATTGCTTATTTTTCCAATTGGACCTCTTCCAAGGTATCCATAAAACAGGAGATAGATGTATTCAGGGAATCATTCTTGCCTCTTTTTTTCCCACTAGGAAGTGCTAAGGAATATGTCACAGCTCACAATTGGTCACATTATTGGTTACAGGGCAGAAGTCTGCTGATGTATCTGCTGTTTCTCCCTTTCTCCGTGTTCTCAGGTCCAAGAGGCTTCCTGCCCTGCCTGTCCTCTCCAGGAGAGATGTGAACGTGGAGGCACAGATTAAAAGAAAAAATGAAATGTAAACTTTGGCTCCCTAATTGGACATTTCTGGCTCATACTGTAGAGATCAGGACTATAATAGGGAGAAGAACCTGTCCTTCCCACTCCAGGCCCTATTACTTCTTGAGAAGTCATCCCTTGAAGTCAAAACACTGTTGTGAGTTCAGGAATCAACACTTGCAGCCATTAAGTGGTGCTGCTGGCCCTATACAATCAGCCCGGTCCCAGAAACCTTCTTACAGGTGCTTTGTCTCTCCGCATAACATCACTCCTACAAGCCATTCCTCCTCCAAACTCAGCTGAAAGTACAAAATGCACAGTGGTGTTGACAAAGTGATGAGAGCAAGTCTGCACAGACACACTGGGGAGTGGCAAGCAGAAGGCCGGGCAGCTTGCTCCAAGCCTGGAGGGACACTGGCCGAGAGCTTCCCTTTTCTGGAACGAGGAGTGGCAACTGGGGTCTGACAGACTGAGGCTTGACCTACCCATCTGTGAGGGGCTAAATTGGCAGGGAAAAGGGAGGGGCCGGAGCACCACCTCTCCCGGGAAAAGATTAAAACAGCTCGGTGGGGGGAAGTGACAGCAAGCACAGGACATGTGGGTGCCCTCAAGGGCTCATCAGTCAAGGACAATTGCATCAGATTTCATCAAATGACATCAAAAGCTCCTCCAAGCACTCATTGAGGAACAGAGCAGTGAGGAGTGAGGATTCCTGGGGGACAAGAGAAGGGGAGCTACTTCTGAGGGCCAAATAAAAGCAGGCTAAGACTTAGAATCTGTTCCTCCCCCCAGAGGTGCAAGAGAGCGTGGGCTGCACTGGCATGTCTATCCCAAGGAGAAAGCTAGAGGCAGGGCCGACTGCACTGCACCTGACACAGAGAGGAGCGGGCAAGAGGAGAATTTTTTCAGTTCCAAAGGTTTGGTCCCACCCAGTTTCATTCTGCTGTTTCCACTAGATACCTTGGTCCTTCACCTTCTTCTGGATTATAGATTGGGAACCACAGGGTGCATATGTAAAGCTCTAGCCTTAGATCCGGGGGACGTTTGCTCTCGAGAATTGGAAGACACCGAGGCTCTTCACAATACTGAGGTCCAGATCAGAGGACCGGGGACGCAGGCTATTTCTTGTGGGCATGATGCCTTCGGGAATGCCCTTGCTCCCGATTCTTTGGGGTATTTGATTTTGCACCAATGGAAAATGAAGAGGCTGATGATCTGAAAAGTCCTCTCCCAGCACAACCCTGGGCAGGTGGAGAGGGCATCCCACAGCCGAGGCTGCTGCTTGTCATTACTGGCCCAGGGACGGGGGTGCTCTGAGCAAAGGGGGCCATGCAGGGGCCCCCAAACATAGTTTTTCTTGCAGAAACGCTGGCCCTCCCCAAGACAAAAGGTGAGCTCTGGTTGGTCAGGCCCGGGGTGTTCTGGCTCCAGGCTTTTCCAAAGGGCGTGATGGTGCCAGCGGTCCGGCTTGGCCCTGCTCCAGTGCTGGATGCTCCAGAGTTGGAGCTCCTGTCTGGGGCAGTGGCACTGATCCCAGACTCCCCACAGTCCATAGGGGTCACTGATCCCCCGAAGGCAAAAGGTCGTGGGGCTGCGCTGCCAAACACTGAGCCACAAGCGCCATTCCCGTGCGTCTGGGCCACAGCCCCAAACCCAGTTGTACCAGCTCGACCGAAGGGGAACCCTGCTGGAGTGCTGCCAGAACTCGGCAAGATGACGGCAGGGAGGCGCCGGGCGGAGGCTGAGGCTGTCAACCCCCCGAGGGGTGAGTGCGAGGCCCGGCTGAAGGCTGGCTGAGCTGCAGGGGGGGTTGGGGTGGGGGATGCCACAGCTGCGCTTCCAAAAATGAAAGGCCTACTGAAGCTTGGGCCAAGGGTTGGTTGGGGGGCCCCTTGCTTCTGCCCACCCTTAGCCCCCAGTGCCGGCTGGGGAGTGGCTCCTGGGGAGAGTGGGAAGGGTGGCCTCGAGCCTGACCCCAAGGGAACTGCGAATGCTGAGGCCGGACCGGATACGCTGGGTGATAACGAGGGCTGGTGTGGGGTTACCAGGGCTGAAGCTGACAGGGGACCGCCCACACCCCGGAAACTGGCAGTGCTTTTACTAGGGGATATCTGGACAGCACTGGAAAGAACCTGGCTAAAGATGGTGACCGTGTGTACGGTAGGAATGGTAGCACGCTGGTGTGCTGGGAAAACGAAGCTTGTGGCCGGGGCGAAGCTGGCCCTGAAGGCCCAGGCAGCCCCAAGGAGGAAGGTGAGGCAGGCCGGCGGGGTGCGGTGAGCGCTGTCCGTGCTCCTGGGGACATTCACTGTGCCCACATCCAGAGGGGCCACGGAAGCAGAGTCTTTGGAGGTGCTGGCTGGGGTGGTGGACACGACGACAGAGGTAGCTTTGACCAGGCCACGGAGCAGATGGGTAGGAGCGGCCGGAGCCAGAGGAGAGGTCTGCTTGGGAGAGAGAGGCGCTATGACGGGCATGGTTGTAAGTGGTCCCATGCCGCCAAAGATGGGCTTGAAGGTGGGAGTCAGGATGCTCGGAGTTGAAGATGCTGTAGCGGTGACTGCAGTTCTGGAGTATAAGGAGCCTCCAATCTCACTCTTGGGTGGGAGCCCCCAAATGGGGTTCGACGTGGGGCCCACAGAAGCTGCGACAGGAGGTGCAGATGCAGGAAGATGGGGAGCTGGGCTGCTCATTCCGGACAGAGTACTCTGCGCAGTGAGCCCTGCAGGGCTGAGGGCCCGCAGCCCCGGGGGCAGGGTAGTCCTGCCGGCCTGAGAGCTTGAAGGGGGCCCTGTGGTGTCAGTGGCCGGTGACGTGGGAGCAACAGGGGTCAGAAGGATGAAAGCTGCCGTGGGCCTTGAGTCTGCAGAGGTGCCTGGAAGGGGCTGTGACCGTGAGCAGCCCCGGGAGGACAGCAGGCCATGCTCCTTCCCCGCGGATTGGGCTACGCCGACTCCCGCTTCAGGAGACGGTGGGAGGGCCAGGGGAGAGCTCTGCATTTGTGTCACGCTTCCCAGCTGTGGACTCGTGCCCTGGGTTGGAGCTGGGCCTGCGGAAAGCAGGGTGAGAGACCGGGAAGGCTGAAGAGCAGAGCACGTCTCAGGGGCAGAGTCTCTGGTGACCTCAGCTGTCTCCTCTCCGGCTTCATCGCTCCCCTGGAGTCCACCTTTCTGCCCTAAGGCCAGGTCCTCTTCAGGGTCTGCATCACCAGGCTGGGGAGGTGGCGTCAGTGACAGCAGGTCCCGGGGCCTAGAGAGTGGCCGTGGAACCTCCCGACTTCGCTGCCCAGAGCTGCCAGTTGATGCTGGGCACTCGTCTGATTCCAGTGGGACTGGGGAGTGAGGCTGATGACCCTTTTCTTTCCTTTTTACTGGCCATTCTGGTGTCTGCAGGGGCGCACTGGGAACACTCCTCTTCCAGGGCTCAGAGAAAGCTCTGGAAGAGCTGTAAGAACTTGTGATGGCATTTCTTCCGGAGCCGAGCGGGCTGCCTGTGCCGGCCAAGGAGCTCACGGGGGAGCGACTGGGCCTCTTATCCGGGCTGCGACCGGAGCTCCGGGACTCGAGGCTTCTCTTCAGAGGCCCGGGCCTGGGCACGAAAGAAGTGAGAACTCCATTTTTCACCAGCGGCTTAAACGCGGATGGTCTGGCGTCCGGGCTCCTTCTCTCACTGTGCGAGCCGTCGGGCAACAGCGGTTCTTCAAACCTCCCTCTCCCTTTCTTGCACTCTCTGAGGGCCCTCAGCACCGTCTCCTTCGCACACGGGTCTGCGGGCTTCTCAGAGGGCGAAGGCCCAGCGGAGGCGATCGCCGCTGCGGGGGAAGTGGAGGCGAGCGCTCCCCGCTCAGGAGGGGCTATCCTGATGGTCACCGGGCTCCCTGCTGCGCGGGGGTGCCGAAGAGACCAAACGGTCCGCTTGACGTAACTGTCCCACCAGTCCGAGGGAAGAGGCCCCACGACGGAAATCCGGGGCCTCTCCATGGGAAAGCGCCTCCACGCCCCAGGGGCCGCGCACGCGGTGGGCCTGGCCGGCTCCCGGGGCGGCTGCCTCCTCGCACGTCTGTGCCGCCGGGCGGGGTGGGCGCGATGGCCGTGCGGGAGCCGGTGGCCCCGACGAAGGGGCTGAGCTGGCCGGCGCTGCAGCGGCCTCCCCGAAGAGTCTGCGCGCGTCTGCGCTGGGGACGACGGCGGGGACCCCGGCTTGCCCAGGTAACTGCCCATGCGGAGCGAGGAGGCGGGTCGGCTCCCGAGGTTTCTGACTGACCCAGCCGGAGTCGGAGTGCGCGGTGTTCCGCTGACGGTTGGGATCCTGGCGCGAGGAAAGTGCGAGGGTCTCGGGGCGCTCGGCACCCTCCCTGGCCCGGCACCCACAGGTCGGCGCCCGGGGGGAACGGAGAGCGGCCCCGGCAGCCCCAACAGCTTGCGGTGCGGTTCTGAGGCTTCCGCGGGGCGCTCGGGGCCGTGCGCTCTCAGGGGCGGCTGCGGCGCGCGCCGGGGAGGGGCGGGGCGGCGGGGCGGCGGCGCGCGCCGGGGAGGGGCGGGGCGGTGGCGGCGCGCGCCAGGGTGGGACGAGGAGGCGGCGCGCGCCGGGGAGGGGCGGGGCGGCGGCGGCGCGCGTCGGGGGAGGGGCGGGGAGGCGGGGCGCGCCGGGGGAGGGGCGGGGCGGCGGCGGCGCGCGTCGGGGGAGGGGCGGGGAGGCGGGGCGCGTCGGGGGAGGGGCGGGGCGGCGGCGGCGCGCGTCGGGGGAGGGGCGGGGAGGCGGCGCGCGCCGGGGAGGGGCGGGGCGGCGGCGCGCGGCCCCACTCGGCCTCACTCCGCGTGCGCGCCCGCCGCGCCGGCGCCGTCTGGGAGCTGCAGTCGAGTGGGCGCCGGGTCTCCAGGCTCTGGCTGCGGCCACTCAGGGGTCCAGGCGCGCGGCCCCGGAGTCGGGGTAAGGCTGGCGGTCGGAGCCCCGCAGGGTGGGTGCGGGCGGCGCTCGGGGTGCGCAGGGCTGGAGAGCCGACAGGGCCCCCGGAGCAGCCAGCAGCCCTGGGCGCTGAATTCGGGGATCCGGCGGGCGGTTCCCACGCTTCTCCTTTCCTGCTGCCTTTACCTTTTCGTCGCCAGGTCGGACGGGCGAGAGGACGAGCTCCCGACGCCGCCACCTCCCGGACCCGTCCTGGGTCTCCGCCCCGCGTCCGAATCCCGGTCGCCCTTCAGTTGTCGGCGGGACGACAGGAGGGCCTTGGAGAGGGACCCAGCGCGGAGTGGCTCGGGGCAGCGGGCCGTGGCGCCGCGAGGCTAGGACGCTGCCTTCAGCCCCCGGTAGGAGCGGGTCGGGACGGAGACACTAGAGAAAGGCTGGAGGGGACACTCTGCTCCCGGGTGCGCAATAGTTTCCTTCTCGAGTCCTTCGTGACTTTCTGCGGATGAATCTCCTCCTGGAGTCTCCCCTGCCCGCGACTTCAGTGTCCTCGGGAAAGAAAAGTTCCCCCTGTTCCATTCAGTTACAAGTACAAGGTTCTGAATAGAAGACCCGAGAGGCAGCGATTTCTGGACAAAGGAAATGATCGAAGGCTCGTGCTGCCCAGGAGTCAAGGCCCGAGGCTGCTCTCGCCCCCGCTGCTGGGCGCCCCGAGGCCTGGGTCGTTCCAGCAAAGATAAGGCAGACCTTCATATATTGCTCGTCTATGTCCATGATAGATAAGGCTTCTTCTTAACCTCATACAATTTTAAATTCTAGGCTTTATTTGTGTGAAAATATAGCTATAGATTTTTAGATAGAGACGTGGTCAGAGAAGAAGGGAGGATATTGACCAAAGCATTAACATAGTGGTTATCTCTGGTGTGTTACTGGAGTGGGTTTGCAAGGAATTCTTTGGTTTTCCTGCACTGTTTCATATTTTCTACAAGGTTCTATTTCATTAAAAAAATCAAACTATTTCCATTTTTAAAAAGAAAGATTAAAAAGGAAAAAAAAAAGTTAGTTGCACGGAAGATGTATTTGAACTCAGTGTCTGTAGCCAGGAGTCAAGAAGGAGGCCATCGGAAGAGTTCAGGAATCCAGGCAACGAGGCCTAAGTAGGGATGTGGACTTTGATCCTTGACCCGCCTAGCTGGGGTTCTGGGAGAATGAGAGGGGAGAACGGAAGGTTACTTTGAGCATCCTTTGTGCATGATGGCTTGACAATAGCAGCCCTGAGCTAGAAGTCCCTGCCAGGTAAGGAGACAGGCAGCATCAGAAATCTTGGCGTTGAAAGAAAAAATTGATCTATTGGATTTCATTAAAATTAAAGACTTCCACTCTGCCAAAGACACTGTTAAGAGAATGAAAAGACAAGCCACAGACTGAGAGAAAATATTTGCAAAACCTATCTGATAAAGGACTGGTATCCAAAATAAACATAAAGCTGTCAAAACTCACAATGAGTTTTTTAAAGACCTAGTTTAGAAATGGGCAAAGGATCTGAATAGGTAAGTCACCATGGAAGATACACGGATGACAAATATGCATGTGTAACAATGCCCGACATCATACATCATGAGAGAATTGCAAAATCAAGCATCAGTGAGATGCCATGACACACGTGTTAGAGTGGCTATAATCCAGGACGCTGGTGATACCAGAAGTCAGGATGTGCAGCGACAGGAACTCTCATTCATTGCTGGTGGGAATGCAAAATGGTACAGCCTCTTTGGAAGACAGTTTGGCAGTTTCTTACAAAACAAAACATAGTCTTACCAAGCCCTCTGGCAGTCACACTTCTAGGTATCTACCTAAATGAGCTGAAAAGTTTTGTCCACACAAAAACCTGCACATGAATGTTTATAGAAGCTTTATTTATAGTTGCCAGGAATTGGAAGCAACCAGGAAACACTTCAGTAGAGGAATGTGATAAATTGTGGCACATTCATACAATGGAATATTATTCAGCACTAAACAGAAATGAGCTATGAAGTCATGAAAAGACAGGGAGGAACCTCAAGTCTGTATTGATTGCTACCTGAACAAAACCAGTCTGAAAAGGCCGTGTGATTTCAGCTATATGACATTCTGGAAAACACGAAACTAGAGAGAGTAAAAAGATCAGAGGTTTTGGGGAGGGGGAGCATGGGGCACTTTATTCTATATGAAACTATAATGGGGGATAGATGACATTATGAATTTGGCAAAACCCATAGAGTATACAACAAAAGAGTGAACCCTAATGTAAACTGTGGACTTTAGTTAATAATAATGTATCAATATTGATTCATCTGTTGTAACAAATGTCCCACACCAATGCAAGATGTTGCTAAGAGGGGAACTAGGAGTGGAGGTGGGGGGAGGAGAAAGTATCTGGAAAGTTCCTGTACTTTCTGTTCAGTTTTTCTGTAAATCTAAAACTGTTATTAAAAAATAAAGTCTGCTAATTTAAAAAAATAAAATAAATTTTCAGTGTCTTGGAGCTCGGACTCCATGTTCACTCCTCTTCAAATTGCTTTGCGATTTGTGTAATAGTGCCATAATATGTAAATCCTGGGTACCTAATTATTTTGTTATTTAAGCAGGTAATGCACACATTCAGCACATTATCAGGTAGGCAAGAAATTATGGCAATTTTTAAGTTTTAGTCCACAAAATTGACAAGCAGTTTAGTGTAGCTTAACTTACCCATCTGCCCTTCTGCACAACCTAGCCTTCTCCAGGATCTAGGCCCAGGGCCTTGGGGTGAACTCGGATTGGTTCTGAGGAAGCTGCCAGCAAATCTGTTTAAAGAACCAATCAGGGGTTGCTCTTACTATGTCCACTACTATTGGGTGGCAAGGCAGTGGGGGTGAGGGACGGAGATGTAATCCACATTAGTGGCTGGGAATTTTTCCAGAGGAACAAGATTGACGTTGAGGTGGTGCTGGGTGGGCCATGTAGAGAGAGACCAGGGAGGGGTGCTGCCTAGGAAGATGACAGACGGTCAGTCGGGGGCTTAGGGAGGGGAGGATGGTAGAGTGCAGAAGGCAGACCTAGGGGAGAGGGAGGGTGAAGGTGGTTGAGATAGGAGTGAGGGAGGGGGAAGAATGATAAACCCAAAATAGCAATGCCTCTGGGTAGAAAGAAGGTGAAATTGAGGAGGGAGATACCCGAGGCTTTAAAGCTACTGACAGTGTTTGATTTTGTAAAAGCCATATTGTGCAAATCTGTGTATTTGTTTTATTTCTATATATTGCATTGTTGAATATGCGTGTAGTTGTATGCGTTCACATTTTCACAGTGAAATATACTGTATCATATTAAATCTTATGTTGTTGAAAGCAATTAAAATACAGTAAAAATTTTTAAATCTTAAGGCATCTTGTACATATCAACTAATAACAGGTACTAGGGGTTCTATTAAAATTCGGGGCCTAGCTCATGGAACAAAAAAAACTTAACAGCGTTTCAGATTGCTTTTTAAGACTTCAGAAATACAGACCCACTCGAAATGTTTCGCTATGACGGCCGTGTTCAAGGGAGAAAAACTCCCTGGGACGCTGCAGGAAGGCCCACGGAAGAGCAGAGCTGCACTTTCTGTCCGCTGCGTGAAGCTCACGGCGGACTCATCTCCGGGGTCGTCCTACAGCCCCGGAGAATACACTTGGGTGTGCATCGTCTGGGCTGAAAAGAAGCACGCCCAGGTGTTAAGTTCGTGATTTTAATTGATGATTATATTAAATTTGCCAGGAGGACGTGGTATCTGGAGAGGGATCTGTGGCTTCTCTGGACACATCGGGGCAATTCACTCTGCAGAGACACGTTCACTGAGGATGACAAGTCCAAACGAAGACGCGCCTTCTCTCCCAGTGGGCCGAGCAGTCTGGGCCGCCCTGCCTGCATTGATCGGCGGCGGAAACCTCCTTTGGTGAGTATTCTTCAAAGCCTTCTGCTCTGAGAATTTGAGGGAGGTTTAAGGCTCCTGAAAGCTTTTCTTATTCTTACTTAGGGCCAGGTTCACGGGGACAGCCCTGGGTTTGGCTTATTGCTTTTGCTGTTATCATCTCGACATTCCTAATACTTTTTCACGAGAGGCCCTGTGTTTTCTTTTTCTTTTTTTTTTTAATTTTTTTAATTGTTATGTTAATCCCCATACATTACATCATTAGTTTTAGATATAGTGTTCCATGATTCATTGTTTGTGCATAACACCCAGTGCTCCATGCAGAACGTGCCCTCCTCAATACCCATCACCAGGCTAACCCATCCTCCCACCCCCCTCCCCTCTAGAACCCTCAGTTTGTTTTTCAGAGTCCATCGTCTCTCATGGTTCTACTCCCCCTCCGATTTCCCCCCCTTCATTCTTCCCCTCCTGCTACATTCTTCTTCTTTTTTTCTTTCTTAACATATACTGCATTATTTGTTTCAGAGGTACAGATCTGAGATTCAAAAGTCTTGCACAATTCATAGCACTTACCAAAGCACATACCCTCCCCAGTGTCCATCACCCAGTCACCCCATCCCTCCCACCCCACCCCCCACTCCAGCAACCCTCAGTTTGTTTCCTGAGATTAAGAATTCCTCATATCAGTGAGGTCATATGATACATGTCTTTCTCTTTTTGACTTATTTCACTCAGCATAATACCCTCCAGTTCCATCCAAGTCGTTGCAAATGGCAAGATCTTATTCCTTTTGATGGCTGCATAATATTCCATTGTATATATATACCACATCTTCTTTATCCGTTCATCTGTCGATGGACATCTTGGCTCTTTCCACAGTTTGGCTATTGTGAACATTGCTGCTATAAACATCGGGGTGCACGTACCCTTTTGGGTCCCTACTTTTGTATCTTTGGGGTAAATACCCAGTAGTGCAATTGCTGGATCATATGGTAGCTCTATTTTCAACTTTTTGAGGAACCTCCATACTGTTTTCCAGAGTGGCTGCACCAGCTTGCATTCCCACCAACAGTGTAGGAGGGTTCCCCTTTCTCGGCATCCCCGCCAACATCTGTCATTTCCTGACTTGTTAATTTTAGCCATTCTGACTGGTGTGAGGTGGTATCTCATTGAGGTTTTGATTTGGATTTCCCTGATGCCGAGTGATGTTGAACACTTTTTCATGTGTCTGTTGGAGACCCTGTGTTTTCATCTTGCCCGGGGCCCTGCACATTTATTAGTCAGCACCACCCTCATTCGTTCCTTTCCCAAATTAATGTACTTTCCGCTCACATTTTTCTCCTGCTATTTCAGTGTTACCTCTTACTAATTTTGGTTACCAAACACTGACTCTTGGTCTTTTTGTTTTCTCTTTATTTTTTCTCCCTTCCTTTATTTCTCTTTTTCTTTTCTGCTACTTCCTTCCCCAAGCAGTGGTTAGCAGGATGGATGGATGTGAGAGGCTGCCTGGGGTCAGTTCAGTTCCTGCCACATATTAGCGGGGAGGCCCGGGGCTGATTACTCAGTCTCTTCGGGTCTTCGTCTGTGAATTAGGAAGAATTATTGTACATATCTCATGGATTTTATGACAATTAAATAAATTAAGTATCTGTAAAGCATTAGGACATTGCTTTATACAGAATAAGTGCTAAACAAGTATTTATTAAGTACTTTAGTAATCTCCTATCCTCATAATGCACTTGCTGTGTTTAAATCTACTCAAGTTTCATTTTCTACTTTTACATTATTTCTTTTTAAAATTCCTCTCACATTGTATTTTATTTTTTTATCTTATTTATTTATTAAAAATAATATTCTATACTTTTTCATTTTTTATTTATTTATTTGAAGTCCTCTCTACACCCAGCATGGGCTTGAACTCACAACCCTGAGACCAAGAGTTGCCGGCTTCACAGGCTGAGCCAGCCAGGCGCCCTGTCTTCTCACATTTTAAATCTATTTTGGCATTAATCATTTTGCTCAAGCTTTACTTAATTCCATTCATTACATCCCTCTAATATTTTTATTCTTCTGCTCTTTCTTCTCTGTACTTCATACACTAGGTGACTTTCTTAAAAGATCTGATTCTCAATCTCCTTTACTGGGCCACCTCCTGCCTTCTGTTACAACTTCTCTTGTTTTCCTCTGCCTTCTATTCTACTCAGCTTTATTCTGTACCCATTTATTTCTCATTTAAGGTGTTTTGCATACCTTCTGGATATTTTATGTATTTTCTTTATGCTTTTTTTTTTTTTTTTTAAAGATTTTATTTATTTATTTGAGGGAGAGAATGAGAGAGAGAGAGCGCACATGAAAGGGGGTAGGGTCAGAGGGAGAAGCAGACTCCCTGCTGAGCAGGGAGCCCGATGCGGGACTTGATCCTGGGACTCCAGGATCATGACCTGAGCCGAAGGCAGTCGCTTAACCAACTGAGCCACCCAGGTGCCCTTCTTTATGCTTTTTTACAACCACTTATGTACAGAGCTGTCCTCCTTTTTCCTGTAACTAGATCTCTAGCATCCCATAAGTGCTTCTGCTTTTCCCTGATTTCACAAGTGGATGTGTGGAACTTTTATTCTTCTTCCCTCCGATATCCTTTAAAATTTTTTTTACACATAATTCTTAAAATTCTAGCATTCTCCTTTTTCCTCATGCTGTATCATTTTTGAGCATCATTTCTCCCATTACTATAGAGTCTATTTCTTATTTTACACTTTTCCTGCACGGATTTACATGTTTCATTTTTATTTTCTCTTTCTTCATTCTTACTCCTCTTTCCACTCATCCTCCTCAATTTCTTCTTTTCCCTCTTTATGTATGCTCATCCTCTTATTAAATGTTTTATATTACTTTCTAATGCTTGTGTGTTAAACAAGATTTCCAGTTTTATTTTAATAATGCTTTTAATCTGTAAATTTTTACTATCTATCTATCTATCTATCTATCTATCTATCTATCTATATATTTGTCTAGAAATTCAGGTATTCTTTTTTAATTCTATATCTTTACTCCTTGCCTCTTGACTTAATTTTTCTTTGTTTTTGATACTTGTCTTTCATTTTTTAGACCACCTTAATGCAAACCTTTTGCTGTTTGACACACCCCTATTTTCATATTTTTTTGTTACTTTGTTCATCCTAAGCTTGTCTTTGTAGGGTAAGTCAGGGTCCACCAGAGAAACAGAACAAATGGGATGTGGGGAGAGAGACAGAGACAGAGAGAGAGACACAGAGAGAGATTTGAAGGAATTGGCTCACCCTGTTGTGGGGACTGGCAGGCCGCTGGGCTGGAGACCCAGGGAAGAGCTGATCTTACAGTTCTGGTCCCAAGGCAGGCTGGAGGCAGAATTTCTTTACTGATTGGATGACACCCACCACATTATGTAGGGTATTCTGATTTGCTCAAAATTACTGATTTAAATATTAATCTCATCTAAAAAAATACCTTCAAGTAATATCCAGACTGGTGTTTGACCAAACACCTGGATACAGACAGCCTAGGCAAGATAACACATAAAATTAACTATCCCACCTCACGTATGGGGTAGCCCCTCAGAGCTCTGTCCCTGGGAATGCTCCTCTTCAGTCCCCTCCTCCTCAGGTTTTAGGATCTATCCTCTGCGTGTCCCATAGGCCATCGCTTTCTCCAAGCAGCCTTAGCTAGTGTGTATTTTTAAATGCTTTCAACAGATGCCATCCAGAGTGGTGCTCCATCTTGAGGGGATGGTTGCAAACAAAGGTCTCTGCACCGTTCTCTCAGAGAACCACAGAACGAGGTCAAAACACAAGACCACAAACTTTATTTTAAGCACGCTGTCTGTATTGCCTCCCCCTTCATTTCAGCCAGCCACTCCAGGAATAGAGATCGCGGTCTCCCTGGCCACCGCGGAGCTAGGGACGGCTGGATGGTAGGTGGGTAGGCAGAAGGGCCATAAGACTTTCTGACCAAAATCAAGCCCTCTTTTTCTCATTAAGCACTCCCCTGGTTCCTGTAAGTTTTCTGCTAGATCTCAGACTTCCAAAAACATTGATTCTGTTCATTGTTGCCAACTCCGTGGTTGCTCCCATGGAGGAAGTGATTTTTGGAGCCCCCAACTCTGACACTTCCATGACGTCACTCCTGCGTGTTTGTCTGTAAAGAACATTTCTTGCAGGCGGGTTATAATTGACTCTGGCTTTTTTTTTTTTTTTTTTAATCCTGTCTGACAACATTCAGCTTTTAATCGTTATGGTTAGCCTACTTACATTTGATTTATGTAATTTGTAATTTAGGTGGATTTAAGTCTACCATCTTGTGGTTTTTCTATTCGTCCCCATTGTTATTTGTTTCTCTCTCCCCACCGCTTTTTCGTGTTATTCTGGATTAGCTTTAAGCAAGGATATGACGCAATCAAACATAATTATTTTCCACATAGTAGATGAGTTGAATGGCAAAGTTGAGCAAGAAAATTGAACTAATTATAAATGCATCACAGTACACCACAAAAGAGATTTTCAAGGCATGAATTAAAAAATAAATGGGGATGGGGCACCTGGGTGGCTCAGCCAGTTAAGGGTCTGCCTTCGGCTCAGGTCATGATCCCAGGGTCCTGGGATGGAGCCCCGCATCGGGCTCCCTGCTCGGCGGGGAGTCTGCTTCTCCCCTCCACTCGTGCTCTCTCTCTGTGTCTCAAATAAATAAATAAAATCTTAAAAAAAAATAAATGTGGAAGAATGAGCCAGGGAAGGAGGGCTATAGTGCTTATATGTGGGGAATAGAATCAGCATGACATTTCTTTGACTAGGGAAGTGAGAGTGTAGAATATATTGAAATGATCCTACTCTCAGCTCTGAACTCAATGAATGCTGCTGCCTGAGAGAGGAGCAGCAAACGTGGGGTACGAAGTCATGAGCGAGTTTGGGAAATGCGTGTGTGTGTGGTCAGTGTTTCTGGAGCTCAGGAGGAAGGTCTTGGGCAGAAGCCATCACTCAGGTAGTAATGAATCACTGCAAGTTCCTAAACGTGACAGGATTGTCCGAACTGGCACAGGGTTCGTGGACAACTGACTGCCATTCATTATATATCTGGATATCTTATTCATTCAGCCTCATCAGAAAAAGCCCGTAGATGGGATTCTCATTCACCTAGCTTTGGCCAGCGTTATCACAGCTGTCTTCAGGGGCATCCCATATATAGTGACATCCTTTGGAATTAGAAATATTTTGGAGGATATTGGTTGTGAAGCAGTGCTATACATTTTTAGAGTGACATGGGGTGCTTATATTTGCACTTCTTCGCTACTATGTACATCTCAGGCCATTATTATCAGTCCCGCTCATTCCAAGTGGGCATGGCTCAAGCCCAGAATCTTCACACACATTCTGCCCTTGTTGATTTATTCCTGGATAAGCAGTGTGCTAATGAACACATCCGTGATCATAAGTACTCCTGCCACCAACAGTTCCACTGAAGTTGGACTCGTGTATTGTCTGATGTTCTGTAAAACAAGACGGTTCACATACCATTGTCAGTGTTATTTCAAAGTGTCATGTTTATGCTAGATTTCTTCTTTTCGTTCTTCATGATTTGGACCAGTTTCCACATGGTGATTGTCCTATTCAGGCATCACAAGACACCCACGCATATCCACAGTCCCAGCCTCTCTCCACAATCTTTTCCCGAGACAAAAGCCACCCATACTATCCTCTTGCTAGTGAGCTGCTTTGTTTTCTTCTATGGGACTACCTTGGGTCTTTCCATTCATGTGAACTCTGTACATGAGAAAAACCTGGTGCTGGAGAACCATCACTAGTTTTCTTTCGTCTTGCCTTGGTGATGATTAAATATGGTACTAGAGTTTCCCCATCCACCTGTGCCATTTCAGATACGATCATTTCCCCTTGCTCATAATGGGGATTTCTATTGCATCTAAAAAATCCTGATAAAAATTATTTTAATTGCGGGACAGCATGGTTTTAGAATCCTTATGAGTATAGACAGTAGTCCTGATTACCCCTAGATAAAAATTTGGGAAATATTAATCCATTTAGAGTCAATCTATGAAAGTCTCATCAAGAATAAAAGAGCACATTGTAGATGAATACATACAATATAACATACATATAAATTCTAAAAACAAAAAATTTTATCAGTAAAAAATTCTGATATAGTACAAATTAAAAAATGTAACTACATGGTTAAGAATCAAATTCAGGGTCATGAGTTCAAGCCCTGCGTTGGGCTCCATGCATGGGGCCTACCCAACAAAACAAAAGAAGTTAGGATGATGGTTACTTTTCAGGGAAAAGTGACCGACAGGTGACCATGGCTGTCCCTGAGGGGCTGGCCGTACCTTATTTCTTGAACTAGATGGAGCTTACTTGTGGGTTTTCTGTGTGAAAATTTATTGACCTACATCCTTATGATTTGTGTGCTTCAAAAAGTTATGAATCCATTCTTTAAAAGTTTAAGGATGTTTTAAGTCAGTATGTATATTATAAATCAATTCTTTAAGAGTTCACTCTAGGGCGCCTGGATGGCTCAGTCATTGAGCGTCTGCCTTTGGCTCAGGTCATGATCCCAGGGTCCTGGGATCGAGCCCCACATCGGGCTCCCTGCTCCGTGGGAAGCCTGCTTCTCCCTCTCCCGCTCCCCCACTTGTGTTCCCTCTCTCACTGTGTCTCTGTCAAATAAATAAATAAAATCTTTAAAAAAAAAAAAAAAAAGAGTTCACTCTAAAGGGGCGCCTGGCTGGCTCAGTTGGAAGAGCAGGTGACTCTTGATCTTGGGGTCATGAGTTCAAGCCCCATGTTGGGTGTAGAGATGACTTAAATAAATTTAGGAAAGAAAAGAGTTCATTTTAGTAAATGACAATCAGTAACATTAAAGAGACCTGAGGGACACATAGAAAAAGGATCTAGAAGGAAAAGAGAACAAAGCACAGCTTGGTAGCACCCCCTTGCTTTTGCTCTCTAGAGCGCTTACTCGTAGACGCAAAATTGTGCTTCTATTTTAGCAACTTCTACACTGAGGCAAAGTGAAGTCATTGGAATCTGCTCAAAATGGAGAAAACCCTATATTATCACGTGCCCCCCTGGTATTTACTCAGATTAATGATGACCTAGAGAGAAAACTCAACCCCCACTCCCAGTGAACTGCAGGAAAAATGATCTTGTCCCTTAGGAAAGATGTGGAGTAAAAGAAATGGAAAACATCCCCACTGCTGAGAAGCCAGAGCCCCACAGCGGACCTCTAAGTAGAGAGGCATCCTAGATGCATTTCCTGAGGAGTTCAGGGAGCCCGAAGTCATAAACTTAGTTTGAGGTTTGTATTACTCATCTATTACTGTAACAAGTAACTCCAAATTCAGTGGCTGAAAAAAAAAAACAGCATTTATTATCTCGTGTTGTCTATAGGTCAGAGATTTAGGAGTGTCTCACCTGGAGGGGCACCTGGGTGGCTCAGTCGTTTAGCGTCTGCCTTCGGCTCAGGTCATGGTCCCGGGGTCCTGGGATCGAGCCCCGCATCGGGCTCCCTGCTCCACGGGAGGCCTGCTTCTCCCTCTCCCACTCCCCCTGCTTGTGTTCCCTCTCTCGCTGTCTCTCTCTCTGTGTCAAATCAATAAATAAAATCTTAAAAAAAAAAAAAAGGAGTGTCTCACCTGGGTAGTTGCAGCTCATGGTCTCTCATGAGGTTGCAAACAAGACAACAGCTGGAGCTCGGGTCATCTGAACGTTTGCCTGTGGCTGGAGGATCCTGAGCCATGTGCTCAGTAGGTGCAGGCAGGAAGACTCCCTTCCTCCCCCCGGGGGGCGTCTTCATAGGGCTGCCATGACTTAGCAACGGGCTTCCCAGAGAGCCAGATCCATCACGTAAGTTTGGTCACAAAAGACCAGCCCTGATACAGTGCCGTGGGGAGCTATGCAAGGGCGTGAATATCAAGAGGTGAAGATCACTGGGGGTCATCTTAGAGGCTGCCTCCAGAGCCTGGCCTCTGGCCACCAAGGATCTACGTCTCTTCCATATGCAAAACACACTCACCATTTCCCAAGAGGCCCCAGAGGTCTCAAAATATAACATTTAAATCGTATCTAGGTGTATGTAAGGTAACTTGGGTATAGTTCCTTGGATCTGTCCCTTGAAGAACAGAGAAAGGAAACTGTGCACCAAAGGAGAAAATGCTGTCACCCCTGCAGGAGGCTTTGGACCCTTGACTCTAGAATTAATGTCTCTTGCTCCACCAGCCAAGCCACATAGGCCCCAGGAAGTAGCTTTTATTTGTCTACACAGATGGTTTTAGCGAGCATCACTGCTGTTGATTAGTATTGTAAATACACTCTTGGACTCGGGGAAGACAGCTGAAGAAATAGTTCCAAGTCCATGGGAACGATTCACTGAACAGAAGTGTAGTCACGTCTTCTGAGTGCTACTTGGTGTTCACTGGGGAGCTGTTGTTTGTTATGTTTGTTCTACGTCTAACCAACCATCCCGGCTTAGATAGAAGGGGTGTAAATAGCATCAATACAATAATCCTTATTCATTTACGTTCGGTTTGTAAGAGTGGGACTCGAAACGTGGAACCAACTGATTGTCTTCCGTAAATACTTATTAATACTTAATATGCTCACTGGCCACCTTTTGATGACTAAGAAAAACAAAACTAATGACAAAGCAGGAAAAGTGGAAAGCAATCAGTGGAGAGCAATAGTTGAAATTATTGTGTTTTGCCAAATACTTATTGATGTAAAAAAAAATCAACCATTCATAGGGAAGGGAATGTCCCAGCAAATACGACCCCCCCCCACTTCGTGCCCTGAACTTCACTAGTTTGGGGATGATTTTACCTTCTAAACGATTTTTTTTAACCAGTTTGGAACACCCTCATGTGCTTTATAACCATTACCTGACAGTTTTCATCAGATACGCACGAAGACGGTAATGACTGGTATATTGTAAACTTTTAAGTATTTTTTGAAGTGTAGCATCACACTCCTTTATTGTACCAAATGGAATCTAAAAACCATAGTGATTGAATACCTGCCAACATCCCCTGGAAAAAATAGAAAAGCATGCCCTTCTATGACACTTGGAAATTTTATATTGATTCTCTTGCTCCTTGAATGAGTTTTATGCCAATATAATGTATGGTTACTTAAAGTCCTTCTTTGATCATGCTACTGTACTAGTTTGCACCAAATATAAGTGTAAATATTGAAATCTGAGATTTTGCTGTTTGATGGGACCACAAATCTGTGTTATAATGAATTCTTTTAGTTTGAGTTATATTTGCATTTACTAGTAGTATGCAGTGCAAACAAAACATCACAAGTAGATAATAAATTTGAAAACCCCTTTACTGGAAGATTTTAACAGAAGTAAATATGGAGTTTGTCACCTCCTTCTCCATGAAATCCCCTACAGCATATAAAACCACCTCAACTGAAGGAGTATTTCCAATTGCTCTTTTATTGGACGCCCTGGATGGAAGGGATTTTACAATTCCCGAACTTCAGGTAGGTGGAAGCTTTTGAGAATTGTCTACTGGGAGACAGCATGATTTCAAAGAAAGCTGGGGAAGAGGAATCCAAATTAGAGGAGGATATGAAAGATCTAAAAACTGGTTTAGGCTTTTGGGCTCATAGCAAGAGGGAAGCAAGCATAAAAAGCTTCCTAGCAGAGGATGGTTTCGATCCATCGACCTCTGGGTTATGGGCCCAGCACGCTCCCGCTGCGCCACTCTGCTTGCTGCATTTGCTCTTCTCTTGTGTCTATTAATGATTAAAGTCACCTTTTCCACGCTGAGAAAATGATCCTTCTTTTGTCTTAATTCCTTCCCTTCTGGTGGGTTTTTCGGAGAGTAGCTCTCCCACAACCAGGTGGCTAAGGGCCGTCCCTTCCGGGGCTGCGCTTTTCCAACCTGCCAAAAGAGCGTCCAAGCTCGGGAATTTTTTTTTTCCCCTTAATTTTATTTGTTTCTCTGAGCCGCTCTTTGCTCAGAGAGCTGAGGAAGAGCGCGCCCAGCACAACGGGGTGGAGCCTTTTCGGGCGGAATCTGAGGAGCCCGAGCGGACCCTGAACCACCATCAGCGAGAGGAATCCTGTTGACCACCGCGCTTGTGTCGTCTCCAAAAGTCTCAAGGACAATCGTTTGGATTAAAAAAGAGTTTATTTGCTTGCAAGGGCGCAGATTTTCACAAGGACAATGCGCCCGGGAAAGGGGGAATAAACCCAATTTACTGCTCAAATGATTACATGGCGCCACGATTTCAACTGGATCTCGTTTGGAGCCGTTGTGACACACAGAGAGGAACTAAAAATGAGAAACTAATAAAGATAGGGGCTTCCAAACAGACCGTGTTAGGACGGCTGCGAACACCAGCCCCCGTTTGTCGCTGCCTCTCCGAGGACGCCAGGTCCTAGGGCCCGTCTGCACAGCGGTAAACCTCGTATCTTCACTAATGTCAGCTTCTGGAGGACGCGCGTTCGTGAGCTCGCTCGATCACACGGCTGCACCGGGGCTCGCACGCTCGTGTCTCCCTTTACTCCATTTCCCCGTCCGCAACTACACTGCGGGAGCGGCCGCAGCTGCGTTTACCTCTGCGCAGGAGTGGCGAGCGCAGCTGCCGGCCCGGCCCAGGATCCTTCGCCCATTCCCCGCTGCGCGCAAAGCCCTTCCCGAGACAGAGCCGGGGTGCGCACTGCACAACCCAGCCGGCGGGGGTCGGCGGGGGAGGTTGCGCACGGCCCTTCTCTGGTCAGAGCTGGGGCGCACGCGGTCCTTCCCGGGGCAGAGCCGGGGAGCACTCCGTCCTTCCCTGGACAGAGCCGGGGCGCGCACAGCACAACCCAGCCGGCGGAGGAGGTTGCGCACGGCCCTTTCCTGGTCGGAGCCGGGGTGCACGCGGTCCTTCCCGGGACAGAGCCGGGGTGCGCACAGCACAACCCAGCGGGGGTCGGCGGGGTAGGGGGAGGGCGGCCCTTCGCGGGCAGAGCTGGGGCGCGCACAGCACAACCCAGCCGGCGGGGGTCAGCGGGGGAGGTTGCGCACGGTCCTTCCCGGGGCAGAACTGGGCGCACGCGGTCCTTCCCAGGACAGAGCTGGTGCGCACGCCGCCCTTCCCGGGACAGAGCCGGGGCGCGCACAGCACAACCCAGCGGGGGTCGGCGGGGTAGGGGGAGGGCGGCCCTTCGCGGGCAGAGCTGGGGCGCGCACAGCACAACCCAGCCGGCGGGGCAGGTCGCGCACAGCCCTTCCCGGGGCAGAGCGGGGGTGCGCCCCCCTCGCCAGCCCCGCTCCTGCAGCTCGGGCCGCGGCCTCGGCAACTCCCTGACACCAGCGTCCCCTCGCGGAGACAGACGGAGAGACATCGCTAGTCACTTTCCGGCCAATTTCAGGTTTCCCTCGCTTCCAGGGAGACTCTTACTTCAAACGGCCTTTAATTCGGGCCTTCTTAAGGCAGTCCAGGCGGGATGGAGCTTCCTTTCGGCCGAGATTTCCTCAGGACAAGGGTGGTCTTGAATTCAGATTTGTTTTCCCAGACTTGACGTGAAGGAGGAGGGAGCCCAGAGACAGGAACCAGACCGCAGGCTACCTGTTCCTCTTAAACCCCCAGGGATACTCTAGATCCGAGAAAAGTGAAACGCGATTATTCCTTTCGGGCTTTTACCCTCCTAGATCTTCGTCATCCCAAGGAGATGCTGCCATCTTCAAAAGATGCTGTATTCTCCCAAAAAGCAGTTTTCTTGCAAATTTTCTGACTGCAACCCAGAATCAGAAATACATTTTAAATCACAACTCAATACAGTATGCAAACAAATATGTGTTGGGGCGCCTGGGTGGCTCAGTTGGTTAAGCGATTGCCTTCGGCTCAGGTCATGATCCTGGAGTCCCGGGATCGAGTCCCGCATCGGGCTCCCTGCTCAGCAGGGAGTCTGCTTCTCCCTCTGACCCTCCCCCCTCTCATGTGCTCTCTCTCTCTCTCAAATAAATAAATAAAAATCTTAAAAAAAAAAAAAAACAAGTATGTGTCTATATAGAGAGTATATCCAACTGAGTCTATGTATCTATCTAGAGAGAGAAACCCAACTCCACCAAACAATATTTTACTACATGGGATTTATTCTGATATTTCCTATTCCTATTCTATTTCATTTCTTAAAATACCAGTCTTGACTTTTTTTTAAATATTGACTTTACGCTCATTCACTTCTGAAACACAAGATGGATTGAAAAACACTGTCACCTATATAATGGTATTAGAAATGGCTTGTCCCTCAGATGTTGGCGGGGATGCGGAGAAAGGGGAACCCTCCTACACTGTTGGTGGGAATGCAAACTGGTGCAGCCACTCTGGAAAACAGTATGGAGGTTCCTCAAAAAGTTGAAAATAGAGCTACCATATGATCCAGCAATTGCACTACTGGGTATTTACCCCAAAGATACAAATGTAGGGATCTGAAGGGGCATGTGCATCCCGATGTTTATAGCAGCAATGTCCACAATAGCCAAACTGTGGAAAGAGCCAAGATGTCCATCGACAGATGAACGGATAAAGAAGATGTGGTATATATATACAATGGAATATTATGCAGCCATCAAAAGGAATGAGCTCTTGCCATTTGCAACGACGTGGATGGAACTGGAGGGTGTTATGCTGAGTGAAATAATTCAAACAGAGAAAGACATGTATCATCTGACCTCACTGATATGAGGAATTCTTAATCTCAGGAAACAAACTGAGGGTTGCTGGAGTGGGGGGTGGGGTGGGAGGGATGGGGTGACTGGGTGATAGACACTGGGGAGGGTATGTGCTATGGTGAGCGCTGTGAATTGTGCAAGACTGTTGAATCTCAGATCTGTACCTCTGAACCAAATAATGCAATATATGTTAAGAAAAAAAAAAAGATAGCAGGAGGGGAAGAATGAAGGGGGGAAATCAGAGTGGGAGACGAACCATGAGAGACGATGGACTCTGAAAAACAAACTGAGGGTTCTAGAGGGGAGGGGGGTGGGGGGATGGGTTAGCCTGGTGATGGGTATTAAAGAGGGCACGTTCTGCATGGAGCACTGGGTGTTATGCACAAACAATGAATCCTGGAACACTACATCTAAAACTAATGATGTAATGTATGGTGATTAACATAACAATAAAAAATTTAAAAAAAAAAGAAATGGCTTGTCCCTCTGGGGTCAGATAATGGAGTGGAAGACAGTGACCTTTTCCTGAGGGTGGGACCAGCAGTCAAAGAGTTAAGGAAAAGGTTCCAGTTCCCCCAGCTTTTCTTTTTGGTATTGACAGTGAACATGTTAACTCTGAGCCTCTGTATTCTGTATGCCTCCCTGTGTGTTTATTCCTGCAGTGGGTGAAGGAATACTACACATTCTAGAGAAGTCCTCTGTGATTCAGGTTTTCCCACCTCTGTCCTACATTTGTGAGGTGGTTTCTCTTCCCCTTCATCTGCTGAAGGATTCTTGCATCCAACCTATTGTTCTGATGGTTCCCACTACTTGGAGAATTCTTACCTCATATCTCTATAGGATTTACCCCCACCCCCCACACCTTCTTCAAGCTTTTGTTCAAATGGCAGGACCAATAAATCCAAAGGCTTTGGAGAGATGCCACCTGTCCTCCATTTTCTGTGAATACCTCAAAGATACTTGGATATTAAGTTCCCCTTACATTTTTCCTAGGATGAGCAATTCTCACCTTCCATTGCTGTGTGTGTGTATAGTTCTATCATTCTGTCATTTTGTTGTATGTGCAGATTTGTGTCACCACCACTGCAACCAAGATACAAAACCATTGCATTACCACAAAGATCTCTCGTGCTCTCTCTCTATACTTATACCCACCCACCACTCCCCACCATCCTTAACTCCTGGTCCCCACCAATCTGTTTTTCATCTCTGTGATGTCATTTTGAGACTGATATATATGTGAGATCAAAA
Organism: Halichoerus grypus; assembly: GCF_964656455.1. Taxonomy (NCBI): domain Eukaryota; kingdom Metazoa; phylum Chordata; class Mammalia; order Carnivora; family Phocidae; genus Halichoerus; species Halichoerus grypus. The sequence continues at coordinate 142,762,708 of NC_135720.1, forward strand.
AGTATGTGACCTTTTAAGATTGGCTTTTTTTCATCTAGCACAGTGCCCGTGAGATCTATCTAAATTATTGCATGTATCAGTAGTTCATTCATGTTTTTTACTGCTGAGCTGTATTCCATAGAATAGATATACCACAGTTGGGTTAAGCAGTCACCCACTGAGAAACCCGTTGGTTGTTTCCAGTTTGCGCAATTACAAATAAGGCTTCTCTGAAGAATAGTGTACGGTTTTTGTGTGGACCTAAGTTTTCATTGTTCTGGGATAGATACCTGGGAATGGAAATCCTGGATTGTATAGTGAGTGTTATGTGTCGTTTCTTTAAGAAACTGCCAAACTGCTTTCCCATCTCCCACTCCCATCAGCCATGAGTGACAGATGGAGGGTCTCTGTGTTCCTTTAACTCTTCTAAGAGATGTGCCGTGATACCTCATCATGGTCTTAATTCACATTTCCTACACGACTAGTGATATTGAACATCTTTTCATGTGCCGTTTGTATATCCTCTTTGGTGAAATGTCTCTTCATGTCTTTTGCCCATTTTCTAATTGATTGTTGTTTTAATGTTGAGTTTTGAGGATTCTTTGTATATTCTAGATATGAGTCTTTTGCCAGATATGTGGTTTGCAAACATTTCCTCCCATCTGTAACTTACCTTTTTATCCTCTTAAAAAGGTCCTTTGCAGAGCAAAAGCTTTTAGTTTTAATGAAATTCATTTGGTCAAATTTGTCTTTTATGGGTGTGTTTTTGGTGTCATGTCTAAAAATCTCCAAGCCTGAGGTCCTCCAAATTTTCTTATTTTTCTCCTAAAAGTTTTATACGTTTATGTTTTACTTTCAATCTTTCATTTCCAGTTAATTTTTTAATACAGTGGAGGTTTAGGTTGAGATTAGTGCTTTTTTTTTTTTTTTTTTTTTTTTTTGGCCTAAGGATATCAAATTTCTCCAACACCATTTTTTTTTTTTAAAAAACTAAGACTTTCCTTCCTCTACTAAATTGCTTTCACACTTTTGTCAAAAATAACTTAGCTGTACTTGTATGCGGTGATTTATGGGTCCTCTCTGCTGTCTCAGTGACTTATGTATCTAGCCCTCTGCCAATAACATGCAGTCTTTAGTACTGTGGCTGTCAAATGTCTTGAAATAATAAGAGTGATTTCTTCCACTTTATTTCTCTTTTTCTCAAAATTTGTTTTAGTTATTCTAACTCATCTGTCTTTCCATATAAATTTTAGAATGGTCATGTTCATATCTACAAAAATAACTCACTAGATTTTGATAGAAATTATGTTAAACCTGTATATAACTTTGAGAAGACTTGACATGTCCGAGTCTTCCAATCAATGGACACAGAATATCTCTCTATTTATTTAGGTCCTTGATTTCTTTCATCAGCCTTTTGCAATTTTGTATTTTTCAGCATGTCCATGTTCTGGTAGATTTGCATCTAAGTTATTTTTTTAAGTGATGTAAGTGATACTGTATTTTAGTTCTGGTGCCCACATGTTTATTGCTAGTGTCTAGAAATACAGTTGATTTTTGTATTTTGATCTTGTATTTTGTGACTTTGCTGAACATACATATTTGTTCTAGGAGGGGTTTGTTTTTAGATTCCTTGGGATTTTCTATGTAAACCATCATATCATCTTCAAAGGGAATGGGAAGTATAATCCTAAGACAGAGAGGGAGGGGAAATGTGTGTTTCTAGAGAAAAATACAATCCACTGAGCAGTCAACTGCACCATCAACTCACAATTGGCCAGAATTGTGGAAATGAACGGCAAAGTGTCCCTGTGTTTCTGGGGAGGATGAGTATTTCACCTAAGACCTTACTGCACTATCTGTCAAGTAACGCAGCACCATTTGCCTTATATTAGAATGTGACATCACCAGGACTTGGCAGAGAGCTCTCCGCATCTGCCAAGTAGCTCAGTTGTGAGTGTGAAAGACGGAAAATCTAAAGGTCCTGGGTGTTGACACAGTGAACACTTTACTCAATATATATAATTTCCAGTTCCTTTTCTAAAACACCCTAGCCTAGAGGGATAGCTTTCTTATACTCCTTGGACTGTGCTCCTGGGGAAATCTCTATTAAAAAGCACTAAAGTCATCTTCTGCTTGGAAGATGGAAGCAAATCTCAGCTACTTTGGTTAAGGTTGAAGGTAACTGACTTTTTGGTGTTTTCTCACTCTAGACAGGTAAAAGTCAAAGTGGAACCCAAATCTCTTTCCTCGAAGGACAAAACCTAGGGACTCTCAGACCCAGGGAAAGCAAGGACCACATTGCCTGGACAGGGACTTGAACCCTGGACCCTCAGATTAAAAGTCTGATGCTCTACCAACTGAGCTACCCAGGCTCTGGGAAAATTGTTTTATCCATACACATAAATAGGATGAAGCTTAATAGTGTGGTCCATTCATTCTTGCATTCAGGAAAGGCAACTGAGCAGGTGTTTAACCTTTATAGTCAATTCACCCAGCACTTGTTTATGTTTTCTGTAGGTAGGTAGAGAAGGAATGTAAATGGCATCAAGAAAACAATCCTTATTTGGGTACACTTGTAGAAAGGAAAATAAACAAAAGAAACCAACAGATTGCTCCCAATAAATATTTACGGAATGTTTAGTGAAATCTGTCAGCTCTTATTTACTGGGCACCAAGAAATAACCAAAAAGGACACAAAGAGGAACAAAGAAACAATAAAAATATAAATAGATAATAAAAAACAAGAGAAGAAAAAAAAAGCAACCAATGGAGAACAATGGTAAGAATCTGCCAAGTTTGGTAACATCTACCAATCTTTTTCTTGGTGCAAGAAAAATCAAGTCATTACAAAGGAGGGGAAATGTCTGGTGACTGTGAGCGGCCCTACGGTGTGCACTTCCCTGAGGTCCTTAACCCCTAAAAGAATTTTGGCAACTTGGCTGTTCCCTCTCACAATTTTTCACTGGACATGTAGCATTTTTCTCCATATGTTCAAATTCTTCTGAAGGGTCTTGTGACTTGTATCCAAGGAATCTAAAAAGTTTAGTAATTCAAACACTTAGCAATATCCCTTAAGAGAGAGAGGGAGACAGAGACAGAGACCCCTTCTTTAATCTTCTGTGGAAGATTTTACATTGATCTTTATCTCCTTGAAATCGTTATTTCCATTCCGGGTCTCCCATAGATTTTTTTAATCCCAATACCATCATTTTGTATCTAGTCTTTCTTGATCTTCCTACCATACTTCTAGGTACCAAATACAAGTATAAACATTGAAATCTGACGTTATTTCCTGTGACCCCAAATCTATGTTAAAAATACTTCTTGTGGATTGGGTTATATTTGCATCTACTTATAGTGCAAAATAATAGATAATTTGAAAAACCCCTTCACTGGAAGATGTAATGGATGTGAATGTGGAATTTGTTATCCCCCCACTTAGAGCCCCCCAGTGAAATCCTGTAAGAGACTACCTCAACTGAAGGAGGCATCTCTGACTCAGTATTTCCAATTGTTCCCACTCTGGGAATCCGCAAGGAGAGCGTTTTCACAAATCCAGGACAATGTGCCACAGTCAGATGAGTCTTCGTTTACAGAAATGTCTTAATTTACCAGCAGAAGGGCGAGATTTTTCCGAGGAGGGTGAGAACGTGGGACTTAGAGCTGTACTTCCCTGGCAGACTGATTTTCAGAAGGCGAATTTTCTGTGGCCATATTTAACTAAATATGAAAGCTCTGGAGGTAGATTTAGTTAAACTGTTTGGACGCAGTTCAGCAGGAGTTGCTTATAAAACTCAGTCGAGGATGGCTTCGAGTCTCAGGACCGCCGCTGCGCCACCGCTTACGAGCAGGTGCATCCCCGTTAACATGCAATTCCAGGGGCACAATGAGTTTTTCCCATATGAAAACGGTTTCATTTCTTTCGCCGCATCTTTTTCCTTCGTCCTTGCTCCCTTTTCTCAGCCTCTTTCAACCCGGTCCCCTTGAGAAGCAGGTGGTTCCAACAGCTCCTCCGAGTGCGTGCCTTCCCGATCCGCGCAGGGCGCAGCTGCCGAGCCCGCTGCCCAGAAGCTTGTGCGGCCTCCTTCCCGGGGAGGAGCCGCAAGGGAGGCGGTGGGGCGCGGCCCGCGGACCCCGCGCTGCGGAGGAGCCGGGGGCTGGGGCGTCAGCACGGCGGCCTCGGGGCGGGAAGGTCGCCACCAGCTGCCGTCGAAAATCAGTCGCCAAGAGGCTTTTCTTTTGTCCGCGAGGCAGCCAGACTTCCAGAATTCCGTCTCTGATTGGGTAGGTTTGGATCCGTTTCGACAGGGACCAGGAGTTCCTGTGTTTGGACGGACTTCTGTTTTCCGGGCTTCTCTGCGGGCTCAGGCTCTCGGCAGTCTGTCCACCGGGGCTGCGGGTGCGGCTGCCCGTGCGCGGGGGTCCAGCAACCACCCCGCCGCGCGCCCCGCGAGAACCTCACGCCGCGCACAGGGGACTGGAGCCGTCAAAGTACCACCAGCCCGGGTTCTGAACCTCCCCACTGCACCTTCCCCAGGCCTCGGACCGGACAGGTGACCGACGGGCGGGGCGCACAGGGACCGTGAGAGTCCTGGTGCCTCGTGTCCTCTCGTGCTCTTCCACTTCGCAGGGGCCGCTACCCTCGAATTCCTGCCCCTTTCTCCATTTGTCATCCCCTGCTTGTTCTTTGCATCTCAGTTCGGACGCTACCCATTACCTCCTTCTGGAAGCTTTTGCTGACTCCTCAAGACTGGTTTTTGAAGCTCCTGGAATATACCCAGGATTCCTCCACAGGTATTTTATACCCAACATTGTCAAAACCCGAACTCCCCGTTTTTCCCCAACCTGGCTCCTCACCCATCTTCCCCATCCCTATAAGCAGCTGCTCCAGCTGTGGATGCTCTTTGGCTCAGATCCTAGATCCCATCTCTCAGCTCCACTCTCAAAATGTATCCATTATCCAACCTTTTCTTACTCCTTCCGTTGCTGTCACACTCGAAATCTACCATCACCTCTTGCCTGGATGTTTGCAATAGACTCTTCAGTGCTCTCCCTGTTTCTATTTCTCTTTGCCCCCCTTCCTGTCTGTTCTAAACAAAGAATTAGTGCACAACTCTCCAAGGGCTCCCCTCTGGTTCCAGGATGAAAGCTGAAGTGCTTCTAGTGACCCCTGCAGCCATCCCCTGCTCACTCCTCCCCCTCCCTGGGCCCCCCTTCCCCAGCCACACAGCCTCCTGCTCATCCTCAGACAGTCGCAAGTCTGGTCTGCCCCAGCCTCAGGCCTTTGTCCTCTCTTGTGTGCTCTGCCTGGAAACTCTCCCCCCTCCCCCCCAAATATGTGCCTAACTCATTTCCTCCTGTCCTTTAGGGTTTTGCTCAAATATCAACCTCTCAGTGAAATCTTACCTGTTCAACACATTTAAAATTTCAAAACACTTTTTCAGGAGTCATCCCTATTATCTTCCTGCTTTATTTTTTATTAGTACTTATATATTTTTCATTCGTCTGAATTTCCCATTAGAACGCAAATTCCATGAAGACAGAGATTTTTGCCCATTTTGTTCACAGCTATCGTCCCGGTGTCTGGAGGAATACATGTCGTACGGCAACTCCTCACTGACAGTTTGTTAAGTAGAGGCCGAATGAATGGCCTGCCACCTACACAGGAAACACTCAGTAAAGGAGTCTTCTGCAGGAGGATGTGTAAGCAAATTTCAAGAGTTTAACCCTGAACAGGGACAGGAATGGGCTTTTCCTAGGTAAAGTGTTCCAGATTCTGTTTCTACCGCTCCTGGTCGGGTGCATAAGCCCGAGCGGCTAACCGTGGGTCCTCTGCCTCGTCCCGTGGTCTGTCATCTAGCCAGTGCCATGCAGGACTTCAGGCTCGCCTGGCACTGAGCACCTGAGACTCCATTCCCATCTGCAGAGCTGCCCACGTTCACCTCTCTCATCATTAGTTCTTCTCCTTCCCAAACCTTTAGGCTGCCCAGGAATAATCCGACTCCTGAGCCACTGGTGCCTAAGCTTGAGGATATAATGCATGCGGCTCGAAGGCGTGGGAAACTGTTCTAAGGAAGACGCACATTCCTGTAAGTCTTCTGAATACAGCTTTGAGAGATTTTACTCATTTGCTTGTTTGGCATTTTGAAATAGTAGTGGACTCACAGAGTTCAAAATGATTATACACTGACGTTTCCCTTGTCACCTACCTACCTGGTTCCTACTTTGTCCCCCATCCTCCATTGGTTCTACTGTTCTTCATTTCTTACCTATCCTTCTGGAATTTATCCACTTTCCTGTAAATATATTCATTTGTTCTGGGCCTTGCTTTTTATACTTCACAATATAGGTTGGAAATCTTTACATGTTCAAACAGAGGAAGCTTCCTTGTCTCTCTTTGTTCTGTTTTATATTTTTATTGTGAAATATAACACACAGGGAGGTAAATAAAATCTACACCTGCAGCTTAACAAGTAATCACAAAGTGAACATCTAACCATCACTCGGGATGGTGATCAGGGCCTTGTTGGCACCCAGGAAGCTGTGTGTGTCCCTTCCCTTTAAACCTCTGTCCTCCATGTTCTCCTTACGCCCCCAGAAAAACTCAGTCCTGACTTTTACAGTAACTGTGTATTTACATTTTTTAAAAAAGATTTTATTTATTTATTTGTCAGAAAGAGAGAGATAGAGAGAGAGAGAGCACAAGCAAGGGGAGTGGGAGAGGGAGAAGCAGGCTTCCCGCCGAGCAAGGAGCCCAATGTGGGACTCAATCCCAGGACCCTGGGATCATGACCTGAGCCGAAGGCAGACACTTAACGACTGAGCCACCCAGGCGCCCTGTATTTACATTCTTAATACATTTCACCATGTACATATATATCCCTAAACAATACAGCCTAATTTTATCTGGTTTTGAAACTTACGTAAGCATCATCAGACTAAATGCTTCCTTTGTATCTTCCTCTCACAAAATTATGTTTGTAAGGTTCATCCATATTGTTTTCTGTAGCTCTGATCTGTTGCCAACTGCTGAATAGTATTCGACACTGTTTATCCGAGTTAGTGCAAATGTTCTCTCCAGTTGTTTCCGATTCTTGGCTCAACAGACACCACCACTGTGAAAATTCTCCTACAGACCCTCCTGCTGAACACGCGCAGTGTTTCTCTTGGGTAGAGACCTAGGATAATAGGGTATGTACATCTTTAACTTACTAAAGTCCATCTGACTTCCACAGTATTTCTATCAGTTTAGACGCTCAACAGTAGTGATGAACGTTATTACTTAGCGTCCTTGCCAGTAATCAGTACTTCTTGTCTTTTTAATTTTAGCTATTTTGGTGGAAGATCAGTAGCATCTAATTACAGGGTTGGTTTGCATTTTCCTAATTTCTAATAAGGTTGCTTGCTGTAGTTGTTTTAAAGTATGCCCACAGGGGCACCTGGGTGGCTCAGTTGTTAAGCGTCTGCCTTCGGCTCAGGTCGTCCCAGGGTCCTGGGATCGAGTCCCACATCGGGCTCCCTGCTCGGCGGGGAGTCTGCTTCTCCCTCTGACCCTCCCCCCTCTCATGTGCTCTCTCTCTGTCAAATAAATAAATAAAATCTTAAAAAAAAAAAAAAAATAATAAAGTAGGTCCACAAACTCTGTGGCACTCCTGTCATCAGAAGGTGGTCCAAATACCCTCTCCTCACCCGGGGGCCATACTGACTGGCTTCTAACAAGCAGAGCGAAGCAGAAGAGACTGGTGACATCTCAGCCCAAACACTTCCGGCCGGTCTCCCGTCCTGTCTCACGGACGTCACGGGCATAGAAGTTCTTTCTATATTCTGTATTTTCGTGCTAGTCCTGTGTAGGTTATTTATGTTGCAAATATCTTCTCCCATTTTGTGACTTAGACTCATTCTTTCATAGTGCCTTTTGATGAACAAGTTCTTCATTTCACTTATTCTTAAAATAATCTGTAAATTTAATCTCATTAAATTTATCCATTTTTCCTGTTTAGTGCTGTTGTGTCTTATTCCTTATTCCTATCCAGAAGTCTGCAGTATATTTATTTATATTCTCTTCTAAATGCTTTATACTTTTGCCTTTTACATTTCAGCATTAATGTACCTGGAATTCGTTTCTATGTAGGGTGTATTATTTTTCCATATAGATATCTAATTTGCCAGCACAATTTATTGAAAAGTCCTGCCTTTCCATACTCTTCTGTATCCCATTTATTAAGTATAAAATGTGCTCCTGTTTTGTTTCATTGGTCCATTTGTCTGTCCTTGCACAAATACCACCCTGTCTGAGTTGATAAGGTTTTAGATGAAGTTTGGTTTGTTTTTTGGTTTGTTTGTTTGTTTTGAGGTAAAACTGGTATACAACATTAGTTTCAGGTGCACTGCATAATAATTTGATATTTGTGTACCATACAAAGTTTTCGCCACACTAAGTCTAGTTACCCTGCCTCATCATACAGTCGATGCCTTTCCCCTGTCCTCCAACCCCCTCCCCTCTGACAACTACCAGACCTATGAGATTCCTCCTGCGTGTGTCTGCCCCCCGGAGGTGGGGTTTTGGTGGGACTGCATCTCTGCCTCTCCCACCCACCTGTGATGGCCTTTTTAACCCCTTGGTGTGGACAGAGTTGTTCGGCTCTATCTCACTTCTTTTTCCATGGGCATCATTACTTTGGCTTCCAGGTAAGCTGGACGGAAACAAATGTTCCAGTTTCTCGGACAGATTTGAGTGGCGAGCACATGAGCACGCAACAGCTACAAACCTTCCCCTGGCTTGAAGCCGGATTTAGATTTCCTTTGTAATGTGTTTGCTCTGGGGCTGTCTCTACTCGCCTTCGGGCTCAGATCTGGGCACATCGCTCGGAAAGAAAGACCTGCTCAAAGTTAATGAATTAAGAAATTAGCTCAGTTCCCCGTTTTGGATGGGGGGCAATCTCGCACATGCTGACCATGTGCACCTTCTGAGAGCGTACCTGGCCTACACTTGCAGCTTTCTACGTCCCGTTATTGAGCTACTCCACTGGGACGTCTAAGCTGACCGCCGACCTTCCAGACTGAATGCATGGCCCATGAGCTTATGAAACCAGGTCATTTTCTATTGCAATTTAACTGATGAGGGACACAATCACCCTAAGATCTCTGCTGGCTGTTTATTACCGTTCTCCCCTTTCAAACTATGTCTGCCTTTGCTCCTTCTCTGGAGCATGAGGTCGTATGACCCATTTATGGTCAATGGGATAGGAGTAAAATAATGCACAGAACTTCCAGGTCACACCCCTACTGGAAAAGAGATGTCTTTACATTTCTACTAGCTTGAAAAGGGACAAGCTGCCTGGACGTCGGACAGAAACACACATCAAAGATGGTGGAGTGACATGACTGAGAGCCTGTGTTCTGACATCTTGGCATTCCCCTGCCCAGGTAAGCCTGGGTTGCTTATGTCCACAGTCTGGATGACCACTGCTCTGGGCCTGTTATAAGAGATACCCATAATCCTAATGGAAGCAACCTCTTTGAATACAGAGTCAAACCTGGCTGCTAAGGGGTCAATAAAGAAAATCAACTATGTATAACAATTAACCTCAGTATGTTAAAACTCTCAGGTAAAGAGAAAATGGAAGCAGTGACCTTACATTTATAAAAACGAATGGGTTTCTATTGTAAACAGAGACAGGAAATTGATATTTAGCAGAGACCAAAGTGAATGAGTGATTCAGGAAGTGAGCAGTTATCTCCACAGCAAGCGATGGAAGAAAATGCCAGAATAACTATGTGTGAAAGTCCGGTATCCGTAACTGAAATCCAGTGGCAACTTGCTGGAGAAGATTGAGGATGTCAAGTTAAAAAAATCCCAGGATAGGGGCGCCTGGGTGGCTCAGTCATTGGGCGTCTGCCTTCGGCTCAGGTCATGATCCCAGGGTCCTGGGCTCGAGCCCCGCATCTGGGTCCCAGCTCGGCGGGAAGCCTGCTTCTCCCCCTTCCACTCCCCCTGCTTGTGTTCCTGCTCTCGCTATCTCTCTCTCTGTGTCAAATAAATAAATAAATAAATAAATAAATAAATAAAATCCCAGGATAGTGGTGTTAAGTATAGACATTAGAAATTATCGTGGAAAACCATATCCTATTTGAAAATAGCTATATGAAGAAGAAATAAAGGACTGCTGTACAGTATAATTTTTTGTTTTATTATAATCACTATACATTTTTATTTGTTTTAATTAGTTTTATCTTTTTAAGTTTTTATTTATTTATTTGACAGAGAGAGACGAAGCGAGAGAAGGAGCACAAGCAGGGGGAGTGGGAGAGGGAGACGCAGGCTCCCTGCTGAGCAGGGAGCCCGGTGTGGGGCTCGATCCCAGGACCCTGAGACCATGACCTGAGCTGAAAGCAGATGCTTAACCAACTGAGCCACCCAGGCACCCCTAGTTTTAAATATATATATTTTAAAAAGTAAGTATGGTTGTATATTCATGGATGGAACAAAACAGAGTTCGAAGAGCCATCTTGCAAATGAGATAAAGCACGTGTGTTCATCATGGTCTTGTTACTACAGCACGCTTCCTCAGTCAGTAAAGATTTACTGAGCATCTACTCTATTTCTACTTCTACTTAGCTTCTGTGAACTTATAAAACTCTAAGGTATGGAACCTACCTTTAAGGTGATTATTGAACATCAAGGAACCACTAAGTACTAAAGTCCATGTGAATAAATGCTACAGAAATTCAAAGAAAGAAGAAATGAGTGCTGGGGCACCTGGGTGGCTCAGTCGTTAAGCGTCTGCCTTCAGCTCAGGTTATAGGATGGAGTCCCACATGGGGCTCCCTGCTCAGCAGGGACCCTGCTTCTCCCTCTCCCTCTGCTGCTCCCCCTGCTTGTGTTCTCTCTGTCAAATAAATAAATAAATAAACAATCTTAAAAAAAAAAAAGAAGAGATGAGTGCTGAAAGCAGCTGATGAAGGTGAATCATCATCATCACCATCATCATCATCATCCAAGACTATGTATGTGTTAAACCATAAAATGAAGTTTGAGAGGCAGATATTAGGAAGGTAAATAAGGAGGGTATCCTGATTGCAGTTAGCATATGGTCAAAGTTTTGGGAAGTAGGAGAGAAAGTGGGAACTGCCTGGCTGAAATGTATCTCAAAGGGAGAGTGGTGTTTACTGTAAGGGGAAACAGGCTGAGAAAGCAACAACAAAAAAGTCATAAAGTAGCAGCTTTATGATAGTCTCTTACACTTGTGCTCATAGTTTTTAAATCCATTGCATAATTCGCTAAAGTAGGCTCCTTTTCCAAAACCATTAAATTTGTTTAGTTATCAAATGCTTTTAAAAAATAGTTTGATTATAAAACAATGCATAGGCATTACAGAAAATTTGGAAAAGATTAACTGGCCAACTTAAAATCACAGGTTTCTGAGATAAATCTTCATATTTTCAGGCTATTATCTCTGTAATCACAGGACAAAGACAAGAGACCAACAGACTTTTCTAGATGTATGGGATCTCAAGTTTTATTCTCATTCACGTGGTCTTTACATGTTTAAGGTATGGAAACAACAAATGCATTTTCCAATTTCATCTTTTCTTGGTAACCTGCTCAAGACTTTAGAACTGTTTTCTAGTTCCTTTTCACCTGGGACATGATAGTGACCAATTCAACTTAATAGAAAAAATTTATATTGCAACATTAAATTTGGGTGGATTCTAGGTAAGCCAGCCTTTACCAACAATTTGATTCATTCTTTTTGAGGATTTATCAAACACCATATTCTTAATCAAGACCCCAACCTTCCTACTGCAATAATTAGCATAATTTATACTATTTTATGTCTCAATCTCCTTGAATACTCATGGTATGTTTAATTTTGGAGGACCAATACAAAGGTAATAAATAGCATGTAGTCTATATCTTTATTGAATTCCTAATAACTACTACATCCTCACATTGTAAATCAGACCTGTTGTAGAATAAATAAGTCACAATTTGAGAGTCACATCTATAAAAACATGCATTGGTAATAAATAAAATAAATGTGGATCTTAAAGATCAATTAATCAGGCCTTCCAATTTTTTAGGTGAGTAAGTTAAGGCATGAAGAGGTAAAGTGACTTACCCTAAAGTAAGTAATAGACCTAGTTGGTAATAGAGCTGAGATTGGAACCCAGGATCTTTAAAACCCAGAGATGTGTGCCTCCCACTAAACCATGTGGCCACTCTAATTAACAGTTTTCATGATCCTCCTTCTGTTTCCCTGGGAAGGGTCTCCACAGTAGCCAGACCCTCAAGGCATTCAGAGGATTTCTCTCCAGTGCGAGATTTTTCATGTTGAATAGAAGAGTTTTGTCTAAATGTTTTCCTACACTCAGTATGTATATTTGGTTTCTCCCCACTATGAATTTTCTGGTGTTTTGTAAGATATGTGCTCTGAGGCTTTTCCACATTCATTACATTTGTAGAGTTTCTCTTCAGTATGAGTTTTCTGATGTTTTTTAAGGTCTGTCCTCCGGCTAAAGGCTCTGCTACATTTACTGCACTCATAAAGTTTCTCTCCAGTATGAATGATTTGATGTTGAATAAGGCCTGAGCAGTAACTAAAGGCTTTTCCACATTCACTGCATTTACAGGATTTTTCACTAAAATGAGTTTTCTGGTGATTTGTAAGGCTTGCACTCTGACTGAAGGCTTTCCCACATACGTTACATTTATAGGGATTCTCTCCAGTGTGAGTTCTCTGATGTTGAATAAGTGCTGACCTATCACTAAAGGCTTGTCCGCAGTCATTGCATTTATAGAGCTTCTCTCCAGTATGAATTCTCTGATGTTGAATAAGAGCTGAACAGAAACTGAAAGCTTTCCCACAATGATTACATTCATAGGGCTTCTCTCCAGTGTGAGTTCTCTGATGCTGAATATGCCCTGAGCGGTCGCTGAAAGCTTTCCCACATTCATGTTTTTCTCTGGTATGAACCCTCATGTGTTGTGTAAGGAATGAACTCTGGGTGAAAGTTTTCTCACATTCATTACATTTATATGGTTTATCACCTGTATGACTTCTCTGATGTTGAGCAAGGTATGTCCTTCTGCTAAAGGTTTGTCCACATTCCTTACATTCATAGGGCTTCTCTCCAGTATGTGTTCTCTGATGTCGAACAAGAGCTGAGTAGTTACCAAAGGCCTTCCCACATTCATCACACTCATAGGGCTTCTCTCCAGTGTGAGTTCTCTGATGTCGAACAAGAGCTGAGTAGTTACCAAAGGCCTTCCCACATTCATCACACTCATAGGGCTTCTCTCCAGTGTGAATTCTTTGATGCTGAATAAGGGCTGAACAATCACTAAAGGCATTCCCACATTCACTGCATTTGTATGGTTTCTCTCCAGTATGTGTTCTCTGATGTTGAATGAGGTCTGAACAGTAACTGAAAGCTTTCCCACAGTTACTACATTCATAAGGTTTCTCCCCAGTGTGGATGATATGATGTCGAATAAGAGCTGAGTGATCACTGAAAGCTTTTCCACAGTCATTACATTCATAGGGCTTTTCTCCCGTATGAATTCTCTGATGTTGAGTACGATGTGCACTCTGACTGAAGGTTTTACCACATTCATTGCATTCATAAGGCTTCTCTCCAGTATGAATTCTCTGATGTAGAGTAAGATGCGTGCTCTGGCTAAAAGCCTTTCCGCATTCCAGACACTTGTAGGGCTTCTCACCCGTGTGAATTCTTTGATGCTGAGTAAGGTATGTGCTACGACTGAATGTCTTGCCACATTCAGTACATTCATATGGTCTCTCCCCACTATGAATTCTCTGATGTTGTGTAAGGACTGAGCAATAACTGAAGGCCTTCCCACATTCATTGCATTTGTAGGGCCTTTCTCCTGTATGAGTCTTCTGATGGTTTGTTAGGTGGGAACTCTGGTTAAATCCCTTTCCACATACATTACATTTATAGGGTCGCTCTCCAGTATGAGTCCTTTCATGTTGAACAAGAGCAGTGTGGTCTCTGAAGGTTTTCCCACATCCACCACATTTACGAGGTTTCTTTCCATCACACTTCCTTTGTATAATTAACTCTGAGTTTTGTTTGAAGATTTTTCCATGTGTACCATGTTCATGAAAACACTCTTGTATAAGATCACTCTGTTCTGAAACTATTGATTGTAGAGTGAAAACTTTTCCAAATTCATTAGATTCTGTATCTCCTTCTTTGGCAGGAATTTCCATACAGGTGACTTTATCGTGTCCCAGATACTTCTCTTGGTTTAAGTGCTGATTCTTAAACTGTTCTCTAGACCTCCAGGTATCTCCCAGTAGAGACTTTCTCTTTTTAAGTTCTGTGTTTATTCCTCGGGATGGGCCTTCTTTGAAAATGTCCTGCAGCTCTATTGTTGATTTCTCAGCTTTAGGTCCAGACTTGCCATCTAAAAGACATAAAAATACAAATCCACTGTGTCCAAAGCTGGAAGAAGAGAAGGTGTTCGGTGAGGAATGGGGTAATGAAATTGTAATACTGAGAATATACAACACAGGGGATATAAATGTAACCTAGTAATCCAGGGAGGGGTTAGCTGGAAATGCTAGTGGTGTGAAAGAGTCTGATTTAAAACAAAGTAATCAAAGAGAATGGAACAGACATTGTCGGGAGAGAAGGTGATTTGGGAAAAGGCTAAATTGTAGAGATTAGAAAAGAGAAAAACATGAAGATGAACGGGTATTAAGAAAGGAAACTATTATCCTAAAGCCCATTAAGAGCTCTTTAAATGTCTCTTTAAAAAAAACTTTTCTTTTGGGGCACCTGGCTGGCTCAGTCAGTGGAATGTGCGACTCTTGATCTCGGGGTTGTGAGTTCGAGCCCCATGTTGGGTGTAGAGATTACATAAAAATAAGATCTTTGAAAAAAAAACCAAACTCTTCTTTTAAATTTGGTTTTTTGACTTCCACAAAGCAATACCTTTACCTACTCCCTCTTTGTTGAATAACTGCTGCTGACATTATTGCTTTACATTTAATGAAAGAAGAGCAGAAACCAGGTCTAAAGAAAAAAAAGGTTGAAACAGGAGAAATTTACTTTTTTGAAATGAAAAATAATTCTCACGGCTTTCCAATGATATGTATTTCTTTTTTACTCTCGGTCATGGACAGAAAAGATAAGGAACATTAAGCATAGAGGACAAAAGAGAGATGACCCTTCTTTTTGTATATCAGCATATCTAGAAGTTGTCTTTAACTATGGGTTCATACTTAAGATTGAGTTACTAATATGTTGATTGAAAGTTAAGTGTTTGTGTGTAAGGACATAAGGAACGGGTTTCACTGCAGGATTACTGGGCAGGGGCCTGGCTGTTTCATTAGATGACCCCCCAAACGTTGGCACCTATAGCATTTTATTTTGGGCTGATTAGTTTCCCCAGAATGAAATACTTCGACCTTGTACTTGGGGAGGAGGTGGTATGTGGAAGCCTGACTGCCCATCTTCTGAGTCAACTGAAAGGAAGAACTGGGGGGAGGGTCTCTCTATTCAGTGAGTAGATTTTTTTTTAAGATTTTTATTTTATTTATTTGAGAGAATGAAAGCGAGAGAGATCACAGAGGGAGAGGGAGAAGCAGACTTGCCGCTGAGTGGAGAGCCCCATCTGGGGCTCGAGCCCAGAACCCCGGGATCATGACCTGAGCTGAAGGCAGAAGCTTAACTGACTGAGCCACCCAGGTGCCCCAGTGAGTAGATTTTTTAAAAACATTTTGTTTATTTATTTAGAGAGAGCATGAGCAGGAGGAGGGGCAGAGGGAGAGAGAGAATCCTCAAGCAGATTCCCTGCTGAGCTCAGAGCCTGAAACAGGGCTCGATATCACCACCCTGAGATCATGACCTGAGCCAAAATCAAGAATCATCCTCTTAATTGACTGAACCACCCAGGTGCCTCAGTAAGTAGTAGATTTTCACTTAAACATCTGTTTTCGGTGTGAACCCCAGATCATAGCATGTAATAAGCAAACATTAAACATGAGGAATTAATTATTTTATTAACTGTACTTCTAACATTGAACATTCATTCCTCATTTAACTAGTTTATTATTGCTTCTCCTGCCCCCAAAGCCTTTCTTGCCTTCCTTATTTTGCCCAACTAATTCTTGACCATATTTTAGAGCCCCACTCAAATTACACTAGTCCCGGGGCGCCTGGGTGGCTCAGTCGTTAGGCGTCTGCCTTCGGCTCAGGTCATGATCCCAGAGTCCTGGGATCGAGCCCCGCATCAGGGCTCCCCGCTCTGCAGGAAGCCTGCTTCTCCCTCTCCCACTCCCCGTGCTTGTGTTCCCTCTCTCGCTGTGTCTCTCTCTGTCAAATAAATAAATAAAATCTTAAAAAAAAAAAAATTACACTAGTCCCATGACATTCCTAACTCTCGTTTTCCTGATCTCCCACAGTATTTACTGTACTGTTTTAACTTCTGATTTTAGTCCTTAAAAGCAGTGCCTTATACTGTTTATCCATTATGTTGTGTGTGCATATGCGTGTCTCCAGAGTCAGCGTTTCATGTCTTAGAGGAAGGAAACTTGAATGACTTTTGTGGGTTTGGAGTTAATACTTAGTGAGTTTATGCCAAGCTGACTCACAATATTGGCATAGTTAATCCTCCTAACAAGCCTGGGAAGTGGAAAACGGAATCTTTACTTTGGGAGAGGTTCAGGGTGTTGAAGTCACTTGCCTCAAGTTACACACAAGCCCGAATTCCAGAGTCCAGGGTTCATCTCTGCTGCCCTAGGAAGCAGATGGAGCAGATGCTAAAGGTTGAAGACAGAAAATCCTGAGTTTTAATCCCAGCTTTCTACTGACTATCTGTGTGACATCAGGGGAAGCCCCCCATTTGGCCTCTTTCCAATCCTCAATATTACTTATAGCGTGATTTTTTTTTTCAACTCCTTAAATTCTTCTCAAACTTTTTAGATACAGGTCCTTCATGTTTTGATCCATTGCCAACCCAGCCTCGCCATTTGTCACTCTCACACATGCCTTATATCCAACCACACTGTGTCTACTTCCTAGACATTTATCAAATTTCTCACGTCTCCGGGCATGTGTTGATCTTTTATCTAGAACTCCCCTTCTGCCACCTACTGTTTGCTGAGCTACTTCCAGCTCACTCTTCAGGACTCAGTTCTAACATCATCTACTCTAAGCTCCTTATCTATATTCTCATTGCCTCTATAATAATAAAATAATTCCTATAAATAATAACAGCTGATACTTAATCATGCTTAGAACCATCACTGTTCTAAGTACTTTACATGTATTTAATCACTTAATCCCTTACTGGAACTCCAGGAGGTAGAAGCTATTATTATCTTCATTTTATGAGTGAGGAAAAGGGGCATAAAAGTGTACAGTCCCACGCAGTGACCTCCAGCCACGTGACTGCCGAACACTAGAAATATGCCTGCATTAAACTCAGCTGTGCTGCAAGTGTAAAATACATACCAGATTTTGAAGATTCAAGAGAAAAAGGGAAAATATCTCAGTAATAAAGTTTTATTTTGATTAATCGTTAAAATGTTTTAGGCATATGGGATTTGATAAAAATATTCTTAAAATTAATTTTACCTCTTTTTCATTACTTTTCTCGAGCATGACTAGTAGAAAATTTAAAATTACACATGTGGGTTGCATTTTAGTTCCACTGGTCCACGCTGGCTTCAAGACATGAAGACATTTGTGCAAGGCTGCAGAGCTAGTATGTGGCAGAGCCAGGATTAAACCCAGCCTCAGAGCCCCCTCTTCACCACTGCTCCCATGCTGAGTCTGCATTACCCCATCACAGCACTCACCAGTGTCTTTACTAACCTCTGAGCTTCCGGAGATTAGAGACTAGAGTCTTTAACCTCTGAGCCCTCAGCTCCTGGCAGAGTGTCTGGTACACAGAGTATGCCTGATGAATGTCTGGTGAGTGGACAGATGCTGGTGGTCTTCTTCTGAGAATGCCGCAATGACAGCAGGGTTTTTATTTTTTTAAGATTTATTTATTTTAGAGAGAGAAAGAGAGAGAGTAGGGGGAGGAGCAGAGGGAGAGAATCTTCAAGCAGGCTCCCCGCTGAGTACGGAGCACAACATGGGGCTCGATCCCGTGACCCATGAGATCACAGCCTGAACTGAAACCAAGAGTCCAACACTCAACCGACTGAGCCACCCAGGCGCCCTGACAGCAGTTTTTCAAGATTAGTCTGGCCACCCTTTTTTTTTTTTTTTTTTTTGCACCTAAACCCTGGAAATTATTTAAAGAAAAAGGTAAGATAAAGCCACCACCCTAATATTTGGGACAGTAAATGTTTGATAGTACCTACTTTTCAAATAATCACAGGCATAAGAGCTAAGAGGGATAGTCAACCTGTAAACCATAAGCACCACTGAGGAGACAATTTTTCACAGATACCCGCTGTTAAGAGGCACAAACAAACCATGAGAGGAACCCGAGGAGTAGTCAGAGAATTAGGCGAATCAGAGCTTCACATTGTCACGCACGACCTGAAAAGATGGTTTCACAAAGGACAGTGCTCTCAATTTTATCTGAGAAGAGAAAAGGGGGTTAAGGAAATGCCATCAGATTCTTCTGGAAGGAAAGGAGTAATGTCCTTTATAAGCATATTTACAATACAGTAGTGAGAGACAAATTATAGAGCATATAGATATGGCAGGGATGCTGGACTTATGAAACTGGGAATTAAAGCTACTATGATTAATGTGGTAAGTGCTCTAACGGATAAAGTAGACAGCATGCAAGAACAGATGGGCAATGTAAGGAGAACCAAAAAAAAGCAAGAGTTTTTTTTTTTAAGATTTATTTATTTGAGAGAGAGCACGAGCAGGGGGAGGGGCAGAGGGAGAGGGACAGAAAGAATCTCAAGCAGACTTGGCGCTGAGCAGGGAGTCGGACGTGGGGCTCAATCTCAAGACCCTGAGATCCTGACCTGAGCTGAAATCAAGAGTCGGACACTTAACCAACTGAGCCATCCAGGTGCCCAACATGCTAGAGATTTTTTAAAAAACTAACAAATGAAGAATGCCTTTGATGAACTCATTAGTAGACTGGACACAGTTAACGAAAGACTCTCCAAGAGGATATATCAATAGAACTTTCAAAAACTGAAAAGCAAAGAGTATAAAGACTGAAAAAAACAAACCAAAACACCAGACACTTGTGAACCTTGTCCTATGTATCCCTTCATCTGTCTGTTCATCTGTAACCTTTATCATATCCTTGATAATATACTAAACTGGTCAACATATGTGTTTCCCTGGGTTCTGTGAGCTGTTCTAGCAAGTGATGGAATCCAAGGAGGGAAGTCATGGGGGCCATGTGAAGTGGGGGCCGTCTGTGGAGACTGAGCACTTACCCGGTGGTCTTTGCTAACTCTAATTAGTGTCAAAACTGAAGTGATTTTTAGGGTGCTCAGTTGGTGTCACAGGGAATTGCTTGGTGTGGGGAAAAAAAATCCCCCACATTTGGTGTCAGAAGTGTCCTCTGTGGTAGTCGTGTGAGATTACGGGAGAAACCCAGGAGTGTGTTTGGTAAAGGAAGATAGACCTACAACATATGTGTCTACTGTCCAAATAGACTGCAATTACCAGTTTGTATCACAGAAAAAAATCTTTTCCTGGGCAGCAACACTCTTTACGAACGGGACTGAGTTGGACTGAGCCAATACTTATATTTCAATTTGATCATTTTTATGAAGAAAAGGCACATCTGACAATTAGAATAATGCCAACTGATTATCTTTCTCCTTCCAAGCATCTTTAGGATATCTCTGTTTTGAGTAAATGACTGAACTAATAAACTTTTATTCTTTCAACATATATTTATTGAACACCGTGCTAAATACTGACAATACTGTGCTGAGCAAAAAACCTGATAGTACCTGATCTCATAGAGCTGAGTGTCCAGGAGATAAACAACAGTCACACAAACACACACATAATTGTAGTGGTGACAAGTGTCACAAAGAAGAGTCATACGACGCTATGAGAGTCTCTAGTAAGGCCATCTGACCCGGCCAGGGTTTCAGGAGAGCTTATTTGAAGAGACAATGCTGAACTAATTTCTGAAGGATGCTTGGAGTCCCCTTGGCGACAAAGCAGAGCAAACAGGAAGTGCAAGGAGAGGTGGGGAGGGTGAGAAACAGAAGGAGGCCAGTGTGGACAGAGCTCCTCGGGCTGTCTGTGCTGAATGGGGGCGGGGGGGACAGAGGCCAGCTACAGGGGGCTCACAGGCCACGCAGAAGCATTCAGTCTTCAACCCGACAGCAAGAAGCAGTCATTTCAGAGGAGGAGACGGAAGATGACAAAGCCACATCGGAGTGTTAAAAAGGATCTCTCCGGCAGTAGGCAGGGAGGTGAAAAGGCCAGAATGGACATGAAAGAATATTTGTGTGGATGCCCCAGAAATCGAGGCAAGGTGAGAATGTGGATTCGAGAGACAGCAGAGACAGAAAGCAGTGATGGATTTGCAACATACGGGGGAGGGACAGGCCGTGGGGACACAGTGGGCAAGAAGGGACAGGAACGGCGCACTTCTGGGTTTCTGGAACTTCTCTAACACGACCAGCGGATGCGGCCTCTTCACCATGACGAGGCTCACTGATGGACAACCAAGTGTGTCTCTTGGGTTTTTTATGTGATCGCTGCAGAAGTGATTAAGTTCTTCAGGATGAAGGGAAATGATACCAGATGGAAATTCTGATCCCCCAAAAGAACTTAAGAGTACTAGAAATAGTAAATATCTGGGTAGATGAAAATTTATTTTTAAGAGTTTGTTTTTATCTTTTTAATTTTTTTTATCATACATGTGACTGTTTAAAGGAAAAATTATAATCTAATTGCCTTGTACATTTCACAACATATGTACAGGTAATACATGAAACAACTAGAACAAAAGAAGAGGGTGTGATAATGGGATTTATATGGTTGTAAGGTTTCACATTTTATTTTATTTTTTTTTTTAAGATTTATTTACTTATTTTAGAGATAGAGCAAGAGTAGGAGAGGCTGAGAGAGAGGGAGAGAGAATCTCAAGCAGACCCCCGATGAGCACAGAGCCCCACTCGGGGCTCGATCTCACAACCCTGAGATCATGACCTGAGCTGAAACCAAGAGCTGGATGCTCAACTGACTGAGCCACCCAGGAGCCCCTAAGGTTTCATGTTTTAATGTGAAGGGAAACATTAATGCTAAGAAGCCTGTGAAGAATTAAGGGTGCATAGTGTAATCCCTAGAGGGACTACTAAAAATAATAATGAAAAGGAGCACAGCTAAAAGCTAATAGGAAAATTGAAAACAAATATTTAAAAATATTTAAGTAGTCTATGAAATAGAAGGAAAGGAAAATCAGGGGAAAACAAGGGGACAAACATAAAGCAAATAATAAAGTGGTGAGACAAATCCAAACATACTAGTAATTACTAATATAATTCAAATAGTCTAAACCAGGGACCAACAAATTATGATGCCCGAGGGCCAATCTGGCCCAATGCCTCTTTCTGAAAATAAAGTTTTACTGGATCATAGCTGCACCCATTCATTTACATATTGTCTATTGCTGCTTTCTCTCTTTACTCTTTTTACCACTCTTTGCAGAGTTGAGTGGATGTGACAAACTAAATGGCCCATGAAGTCTGAAATATTTCCCATTTGTCTCTTGAATAAAAAGTCTGTCCAATCCTCGTCTAAGCTCCCTGATTAAAAGGCAGGGATCATCAGAATAAGACAAACTATATGCTTTCTACAAGAGACATATTTCATATATGAAGACACAGGTCAAGGGTAAATAGATAGAGACAGATTTACTACACAAACTGTAAGTGTAAGAAGGCTGGGCGGGTATGCTGTCAGATAATAATAGATTTCAAGATAGAATATTATCAGAGCTGAAGAAGGACATTTCTTAATTTTCAACAGCCATGTCTCAGCAATTGACCAAATGCAATTTAAAAATACAGTTAGAACAGGAGATCTGAATAACACTATCAAGCACCTTGACCTGTTTGATACTTTAGTATATGACATCCAACAACTGCTGAGCTCCCAGTTCTTTAAGTCCACGTGGTATCTTCTCTAGATAGACCAGATGTTAGGCCAAAACAATTTTCAGTAAGTTTAAAAAGATGGGAATCAGCATCTGAGCTGAGACTTGCACTTCTAGCCACAGTGAAATACTGAGAATCAGATGTATCCTCCTGCCTGGAACAACCAAAAAATATATGAACAATGACGAAATCTGAAGTGACAATATATATTTTGACAGCAGACAAAATACATGAAACAATGGTTTTTAAGATACCAGACATCCAGCAGTAAAGGTGACCCTGAGACACAGACACAGATGGGGAGAGCCCCACAACTGCCCTAGTGTGTAGGCAGCCTCTAAGACGATCCTCAGTGATCCTTGTATCCTGGCTGTCCCAGCCTTGTGTAATTCCCTTCTCTTGAGTAACCTGCTCCAACTAATAAAATATGGCAACATTGAGGGAATGATTAGGTCACAAAAGAATGTTACTTTGTCTTGGTAGCAGATTCTCTCTCTTGCTGACTTCGGAGAGGCAAGCTAGAATACTGGAGGTCTGTGTGGCAAGGGACCAAGGGTGGCCTCCCATCCAACAGCCAACAAGAAACTAAGTCCCGTGGTCCAATAACGCAACAAACGGAATCCTGCAACAACCACAGAAATAAGTGAGGAAGTGAATCTTTTGCACAACCTTGCAAAAGACCCTGAGGTAGAGGACCCAGCTAAGCCGTGTTCAGACTCCTGACCCCGGGATAATAAATGCGTGTTGTTTTAAGCCATGTTGTTTTAAGTTTTCAGGACGATTTGTTACATAGCAATGGATAACTAGTACATCCAACGGACTGCCTTGAGCGTTTCCAGGCTGTAGCACAGAGTTAGGGAATCCATACATAAGAACTGAACAGATGGAACGCAGAGTCTGAGGAGGCCCACGTGGCTGGAGTTTGTAGAACAGAGTACTGAGAAAAGAGACATATGTAGAGAGAACTCTGGAGATCTGTGGAGGGTCCCCCTTGAGTATTTAGCAAGGCACAGATCACCATATGCATGTGAGGAAACTACTCAAGGCCAGGAAAAGAACTATTTAACAGTATTAGAGGTAACAGTGCTCAGAGCTCAAACAGGGCCCATTCTGACAGCCATAGTACAAAACTGCGTGATACACAAAACACTGTGTTGAATCCACAGAATAGCCATGTTAATATGAGGGAATAAATAGCTCTCGGCTGAGAACTGCTTTGGTCCCACTTAACAAATCTTAAAAGCAAGACCTGAAAGGATCAAACTGTTTCCAAGTAACTTAAATGCATCCCAGATAAAAGCTCATAAATATTTTTAGGAACACAAACATACCTAGCATCCAAAAAGATAAAATTAATACTGTCTGGCATCCAAACAAAGATTACTAGGGAAAAAAAGAAGAAAAATCACAAACCACAATGAAAAAGAATCAGTCAATAAAAACCAATCTGAACAAACACATGTGATAATTACAACTGATGTAGTTACATTGCACATGTCCAAAATGAGTAGAGAATAGCAGGCAAAATTTTTTCAAAAGGCTCAAAATGAACTCAGAGATAAAAACTAAGAAGATCAAGATGAAAAATGCAGTGATAGGTTAATGGCAAATTAGACACTGCAAAGTAAAGATTGGTGAACTTGAAGACAGCAATAAAACTATCCAGAAAGAAACAGAGAGAAAAGATCATCTTTTCAAAAGAATGAACAGAGTATCAGGCAAATCTAAACCGACTAGTATTTGTGCAATTGAAATCTACAGATTGGGGGAGTGGGGCAGAAAAAATACTTGAAGAAATAGTAGCTAAAAATTGTACAAATTTGATGAAAACTACAGACCCAAGAAGCTCAACAAATTCTAAGCACAGAAACATGGAGAAAACTAAACCAATGCACATAATAATCAAATCAGTCAAAACTACTGACAAAGAGAAAATCTTAAACAGAGAAAAAAGACACATTAGAAATAGAATACAGACAACACATCAGAAACAAAGCAATCTAGAAGACTGTGGAGCAACCTCTTCAAAGTACTTACAGAAAGAAAAAAATTGTGTCACCTCAGAATTTTATATAGAGAGGAAATACCTTTCAAAAATGAAAATAAAACGGGGCGCCTGGGTGGCTCAGTTGCTTAAGCGTCTGCCTTCAGCTCAGGTCATGATCCCAGGGTCCTGGGATTGAGTCCCACGTCGGGCTCCCTACTTCTCTCTCTCCCTCTCCCTCTGCCCGCCCTCTGTTTGTGCTCTCTCAAATAAATAAATAGAATCTTTCAAAAAAATAAAAAAAGTTAAGTAACTATTCTAAGCCCATCATACAATCAATAAAGCTCAAACGAGCACTGAAGTTCAAACGGGTTTGCTTTTCAAAACCAGGCTGAATGAAAACTTATGTTCACAGAAAAAATTCATGTACATGAATATTTAGAGCAGTACAATTCATAATTACCCAAAACTGGAAACAATCCAAATGTTCTTTAACGGATGAACAGATTAAAACAACACTGGTATATCTATTTAGTGGAATGTTCCAAAGGAATCTCAAAGGCATGGTGCTGAGTGACAGTTGCCAGTCCCAAAACGTTATACAGGGTAAGATTCCATCCATCCATCCATTCCATTCCATCCCGGAAAAGACACACTAGAGAGATGGGGACCAGTCCGCGGCTGCCCGAGGTTAACAGTGGGAGAGAGGTGTGAATATAATAAAGGGAGAGCACAAGGCCGGTTTCAGGAGTCAGTGAAACAGCTCTGCGTCCTGATTGTGGCGGTGGTTTGCTTGCACGCTTCTGAACATGGTAGAACTGCACGCCCCTCTCCTATCAATTTTACTGTCTGATAATTTTGAAACTAACCAAACCAGGCCGTTTTCATTAAGCCACGATGGATAAAAGGCTGGCGTGGGAGAAGGGGTCACGGGAAGTGACACAGGAGGGGCTTTGCTCCTGGCTCCCACCGGCGCTCCCTACAGGACCCCCCCCCCCCAGCCCAGGAAGCCTTCTTCCCACCTACTCCTGCAAACTTCTCTCCCTGCAAAGGAAAGCCGCCTGTCCTCACATCCCGTCCGCACCTCACCCCTGTGCTGTACAGATACCCGTCTCTGTGCTTCGTCCCGCAGAGCCGACCTCCTGGGCCTGCAGGTGACACAGGCAGGCTCAAGAAGGGGGGTGTGAGACTCGTGCTGTGTGAGTAACCTCGGGAGCCCGGTTAGAGGACATGAGCTGGCCTCCAGGTCAGAACGGGCCCTTCTGTTGCGAACACCAAGAGCTACAAATCTTGTCTCACGTCCCCTCCTGCTCCAAGCAGGGGCTGGCCCCCCAGGATGGAATCCCCGAGGGGGGGCAGACACAGAGCCCGGGCTCCTTGAAAATACAGAAGCACGAGAACATGGAAATGCAGCTTGCTCCAAACTGCACGGAGGCGAACAAATGTTTGACTGCAGACCCTGTTATTCACCCTCCGAATACGGCCCTTATATGGGGATGGTCAGTCCGTCTCAGCCGAGGGGAGGACGCTCTGCCAGGGCTCCCAGCCGGGACTGCAGCCTGGCCGTCTCCACGGGGCTTCCCAGCTGAGGCTGGAGGCTGTAAGCACCCGACCTGGTGCAGCTCTGCCTTATTCTCCTTTACTGCCTCCTATCCCCTCCACTATGAGCAGATCCCTTTCTTCTGCTTTTATTAGTTCCTATAATAATAATAATGTTTTCTTTCCTCTTCCGCACCGAAACGCGGCTGTTGTGAGTCTTTTGTGCAGAACACTGCCCCCCCCGCCCCCCGCCGCACCCGGTCCCTGTCTCACCTCGCTCTCCCTGCACAGCGCGGGGTGCTGCGGCCGCCCGGGCATCACGGGCTCCGCGGCCGCGCCACCGAGGGCCCGCTCCCCTAGGGGCCCTCCCTGCGGACACCCGCCTCCTTGCGGCCTCCGGACCCCAGGCCGGACCCCGTCACGCTCCGGGGAGCCCCTAGCGCCGGGCTCCGAGGCCCGGACGCCGCCCGGCCGAGCACCCGCCGAGACGCACCGCAGATCCGGGGCCTGGAGGGGCGTCGGCGCCCGGACCCCCGCGCCGCTCGCGGGCAACAGCTGCCGCAGCTGAGAAGGTGACAGAGCAAGGCCCTGTGAAACTTCGGGACCTGCCAGGCCTGGCCCACCAGCCCCGAGCAAGGACACCGACTACCCGGTCCCGACACCGATCCCGGAGGAAGTACGGTTCGGCTGCTCTCGGCCCCGCGGGACCCGCTCCTTCCCCGGGGACATTTCCCAGATGCGTCTGCGGCTGCGCGGACTCGGGGCGGGGCGGGGCTAGAGCCCATCCACGTGACTCTAAGTGGGCGGGTCTTCCGGGCTGGGCGGGTCTCGGTCTCCAGGACGCCGCCCCAGTAACTGGGGTATACCTGAGTAATTTGCACGCACCGAAGTGCCTCCGCAAAGGAGAGAGGCGGGTTCCTACCTTCATTTCTTAAACCGTCATGAAAAATCAGAGAGCCACAGGAAAATCAGACTCCTTCATTTCAGGATGGCGATAGACAGTGACTGTTAAACACAAACTGTGTGCTAGGCACTCTTCTAAGCACCTTACTTGTATTATCTCGTTTGAAAAAGCAAAACTCGGCTCTGCCATAGACCAGACTCAGAGGACACTGAGAGAGCCTGCTGCAAAGTTAACAGCAAATATTTCTCCCAAAATCATACTGGAGCTGTAAATTTCACCATGATCCTCTTTGAATAATTACTGCTTTCTTATCAATGATATCTTTGCCTTGCTGCTCCCACTTAAAAAATGACCGAGAAATCTTCTTTGCTAAAATCAGAGACTGTCAGAAACTATTTGACATCACTGTCAGGATAAGTAAATGCTCCACTCTTGCCTGGAGGATCGGAGCCACCTTCAACAAAAACAATCTCTTCCAAGCTAGCTGTAGAGCTCCAGATACAGCATTTTCACACACAACGTGTCACATTTATGGTAACTTTGAGATTTCAAAAACAAAGCAGGACCCTGAACCTACTTTTTAATCCAGACCAGCCGGGGTGCCTGAGTGGCTCCCTCGGTTAAGCATCTGACTCCTGATTTCTGCTCAGGTCATGTTCTCAGGGTCACGATATCAAGCCCCATGTGGAGCCCTGTGGCCCATGTGGAACTCAGGTCAGCTCCACACGGGGTGGGGAGCCTGCTTAAGATTCTCTCTCTTAAAAAAAACAAAATTAATCCAAACCAGCCTTGCATTGAGTCTATCAAAACACTTTCATAAAATTTTACCTAAAATTTTACTTTTTCTCAAAATCCTGCAATAACCCTGTTTCATTCTTCGTGAGATGCTCCAGGTTACTGCTGGTGATGGTCTACCTTGTTGCGGTGGATGAATAAACCTAATTTTGTTGGACTATACATTTATTCCTGGTAGTCCTCATCAGATGTGTCTTAGCACATTTTACCTCAAAACATAAGCTCCAACAGAGACTGGCATGTTGTAGATAATCAAATAGTTTTTGAATAAATGAAGTCATTATTATTAACCTCATTTTACAGATGAGGAAACGGTCTCAGAGCGGTTAAATAAGGTTACCCATGATTTGGCTAGAGGAGCTCACATCCTTAATTGTTGTGTTATGGGCCCTACTACTTGCCCAAGATAGGACATGCTTCAAGTTTCAGAACTAGCATATGGCAAAACTAAGATTAGAGTCCATGGTTAATCTTAGTCCAATTATTTTCCTACCCAACTACTGGGGTATTTGTGTGTGTGTGTTTGTGTGTATGTATGTGTGTGTGAGTGAGAGACAGATGTATACTCTAGCTCATCTACCTGACCTTGTATAGACCTCAATATATTTACCAATGACAATATCTCCAAGATCCAAATACTGTCGTATTTCAGATGGAAACTGTCAGATTGCATCCCTTGATAAGGTATGGCCTTGATGTAAGTTGTTCATTCTGACAGTGATGAATGTGAGTGAAGGGGCCTAGCTCAGAGAAGCACATTGGTAGTTGGAAGAAGTCAGTGCTGAGCAGAAAAGTGGAGTGGCTGGCGCTGAATTAAGTGCTTATGTGGATGCATCTCCGAAAATGTCATAGGCTCTTGTTCCTTCCTAAATAGACAAGCCTGAGAGACAACATCAATGGATTTGTCTGATTGTCTCTCTACATTTCCTGAGTCTTATATCCTTATATCTAAGCAAGCCTCTCACAGTCCTTTGGCTAAGAATGGGCGGAATTTGAAACCCCTCACAGTGTGTGGCATTCTCCCTTGGTGCATCTCAGAGATTGTTCCTTGGTGGTTCCTTCCATAGGTTGTTACGAAGATGAAACGAGTTATGAATGTGATGCTGCTAAGAACCCAGCCTGGCAAATGACACAAGGAGCCTCTCAAAGAAATTGGGAACAGTTAAGAGAGAGTCAAACAGAACTCAGAATTCAATACATAGAACGTTAATGCTCCTAAATGAAAAACTGCCACAAAGATTCCAATAAAGTAAAATTGGAAAAAAAAAAAAAAAAAAGCAATTCTATCTGGAAAAATTAAAAAGTAGAAAATCATTGTCAAAATAAGCTGGGAAAGATTAAAGTTCATGACCTTCAGTGATGTAGCAAGACACGGAAATATATATATATATATATATATATATATATGCATGAGTGTGTGTGGAAAGAAATAAATGCATCTGAGCTTGAACCTGGATCCTGTAGATTCACAAATCTAAATAAAGAGCTAGTTTTACAAACTTCTCAGGAATGTATACATATTGTAAGGAAAAAATATGTGTCCTTAAAGAGAAATAATAGAAATTAATGGTCTGCTTGCATAACATTTTTTTCAAATATTTTTGAAAGTATTTTTAAGTATGCAGGTGAATGGCTTGACAAATGTATACACTTGAGGAACCACCACACTGGTCATGATACAGAACCTGTCTGTCCCCCAGAAAGTTCCCTCGTAGGCAGTATCCCTGTATGCAACATTTTAGTGATTTCCCATTAAATAGATGAAATCAGAGTTTTTTTTAATTAAAAACATATTTGAATTATTGGTTTTATAATAAAAATTTATATACTACTTTGTTTGAAGTTATGTCTCTTGGAATTTGTTAACTAATTTTAACTGATTTTGCAAATGAAAAATAGTCTTATCGACTTTTACATACTCAGACTGCCCCAAACACCAGCCAGCCCTTAGAGTCGTACCAAAATTACCATCATGTCATTAACCCATCAATGGGTGGATTAAATAGAAGTCAATGGAAGTGTAAACCTGTATTTTCCATTTAATATTATTGAATACTGGCCTAAAGATTTTGACAAATAATTTCTGTACCCTGCCACAATTTCTGATCTCGATGTTTGGTTGTATTATAACTGTGGCCATACAATCTAGAGAATATTTTAAATTTTATGTGAACTTACACTGATTAACAGCCAACTAAAACTAAATAGAAGTGCATTTTGCGGGGAGAGTAATCAAGTTTCACAGTTTCATCCTGTTTAGGTCATTTCTGGTTTCCTCCTTCTATGCTGTGGGTATCTCAAGGGAACTCGGATTTACTATCATCTTACCTTCTGACCTAAGGCCCAATCTACTAAAGTGATGTGACCTCATTTAATATGGGTAATTAGGTTCACTCATGAAGCATAATAACATAGTGCTCTTTTAAAAGGATTTTCTTTATTAGAGAGAGAGCGCACACATGCATGAGCTGGGGGGGGGGCAACGGCAGAGGGAGAGGGAGAAGCAGACTTCCCGCTGAGCAGGGAGCCTGATGCAGGGCTCGATCCCAGGATCCCGAGATCACCACCCGAGTCGAAGACAGATGCCCAACCATCTGAGCCACCCAGGCACCCAGCATAGTGCTTTTTAAACCAAGTGCCAAGTAATAAGAAATAGGCTCAGAGATATAGTATCTGTCTTTCCTGATCCTCTACTTCTTCACTGGTATGTTCAGAGAGAAGATAGGCTTCAAAAAGTACATGTCTATAATCCTGTAGAAATTTATTCTTGTGAAATACATCTTGAAAATCACTCTCTTCCCATGTGTCTTTCCCCCTTAGATAAAATCTTGTGGTGTTGGGGATGAGGAAGTGAAGAGAAGCATAGTGATGGAATGAACAGCTCTGTTAAAGGGCTCAGTTATCTAAAAGGTGTCCCTTTGCTTCCATGGGTCCTCTGGAATTGTCTCTGTCACAGCTGTGATAGATACTTGGATTCCTGGCTTCTCTGGATAGAACTTGTGGATGTAGAATTTGGGATGATCTTCCAATTAAAACATTTTCTCAATTTTTATGTGGGTGGTTCCATTTCCATTTGGGGCACTGCTTTTTTTAATTTTTCATTATTAAAGTATGCATGACAGTCAATGTTATATTAGTTTCAGGGACACAACATAGTAATTCAATAATTCTATACATCGCACAATGCTCACTACCATAAGAGAGGTTACCAGCTGTCACCATACAACGTTATTATGATATTTTTTACTAGATTCCCTGTGTTGGAGTTTTCATCTCCGTGACTTATTTGTTTTATAGGGGAATTCCTATTTTTTAAGGTTTCAGAAAGCTTCTGAAGATGAGGGCATGAAAAGTCTGACTGAAAATTTGTTAATGAATGATAGAAGCATTTACATGGAATCTCTATAAGAAATACTGATGAAAAGCTGAAATATCAGAACTACACAATACCTGTCCTCCAGTATCTCACAGAATTTATTTGTTAGTGTCTTGCTCACAACATTAACTGGCTGGCCTTTCATGAAATGTCAAGTCTTAAACTTTCCTTGTATTGCCAGTGAAGTCTTTGATCTCAGGTGATGACTGATGTTTACCTGAAGTCAATACATTCTTCACATTCACAGAATTTCTGGGTCACGTGAGTTATTCGATGCTTAAAAGGATTCTATTCTGGGGGATGTAAGTTGTTACTCGAGTGCCTGACTCTTGGTTTCGGCTCAGGTCATGGTGTCAGGGTCCTGGGATCAGGCCGCGTCAGGCTTGATCTGCTGGAGAGTCTCTCTCCCTCTATCTCTCCCTTCTCTGGCCCTCTCAAATAAATAAATAAATCTTTATTTAAAAAAGGATTGTACGCTGGCTGAAGGCTTTCTCAGACTGACTACATCTGTAGGGTCTTGTTGCAGTGTGCCGTCTTCGGATTTGTGGTGAGACTTGTGCTCTGGGTAAGGATTTTGCCACGTTCACCACTTTCGCAGGGTTTCTCCCTGGTGCAGGTTATCTGATGTGGCTAAGCTGTGCACTCTGGCCGGAGGCTTTCCCACCCCGGCTACCTGCCCGGGGGCTCGCTCATGTGTTCTGAGCCACATCGGGCTCCCTGCTCAGCAGGGAGTCTGCTTCTTCCTCTGCCCCTCCCCCCAACGCGTTCTCTTTCTCTCAAATAAATAAAATCTTTAAAAAAAGAAATAAGAGGGGGCGCCTGGGTGGCTCAGATGGTTAAGCATCTGCCTTCGGCTCAGGTCATGATTCCAGGGTCCTGGGATCGAGTCCCACGTCGGGCTCCTGGCTCAGCAGGGAGCCTGCTTCTCCTTCTCCCTCTGCCTCTCTCCCTGCTCATGCTCTCTCTCTCTGTATCTCTGTGTCTCAAATGAATAAATAAAATCTTTAAAAAAAAAAGAAAGAAAGAAGAGGCCTTTTAAGTGAATGTCAGGACTGTGGCTCTCACTCCTGAGTGAGGTGGGGAGCGGCTGGAGGCTTGCGAGCGGCAGGTAATGTGATGGACGGGGAGTGCCTGGGAGCCACGGTGGGAGCAGTGCGCTGGACGGGAGGGCAGGAGGAGTGGAGCCCGGCAAACAGACGTCACCGCCCAGCCCTCGGCACGTCCTTTCTCCCGCCGTGCCAGCCCCAGGTCCCCTCCGTGTCCAAGACACCCCGGGATGCACCGAGCACCGAGCACCGAGCCGCCGTGACACTCCTCTTTCCTTCGGATTATTTAAGGGGACGCTGGCATTTTAAAGATAGGCTTTTACGAAAGAATAAAAAATATAGGAGCAGAAGTGGACGACTTTAGGGAGTACATGTCTGTCATCCTACCTGGTGCCCCTCACTCACGTCCTTCACTCCAGCCCTGCAGGAACCCGAGCTTCTCTCGGTGGATATAGACAGAAGCCAGCTTGGCCACCACAACGCTGGGCTTCTCAGTCCTTCTTGGGGTACGGCTGTTGGAAGTCATGAGGTGGAGTGAGGATCATATTCGCAGTTCAGAGCCCAAGGACAAAGAGAGGTGTTTGGGGGAACCATGAGAA
This sequence comes from Halichoerus grypus, assembly GCF_964656455.1. NCBI lineage: Eukaryota > Metazoa > Chordata > Mammalia > Carnivora > Phocidae > Halichoerus > Halichoerus grypus. The sequence goes on from NC_135720.1 coordinate 142,795,018, forward strand.
AGTATCTTCCAATATATCCAGGAGGTGAGAACTGGACAGTGCAAAACATCTTGGGGTCAGAGGGGTGACCTCAAGGGTTCTGTTTGGGAGGAAAAAAAAACCCCAAACAGTAGCTTCCAAGAAGGACTGAGAATCCCACCAGTCTGGTGACAGAACCAGTCCTTAATATATTGTCTATTTATTTTGCTGACTCTTGTCTTTTCCCATCTGTTGCAAAGTCCATGAGAACATACATTTCTGCTCAGCTGTGTACATTGAATAGGACCTGGTAAACAGGAGACACTTACTAAATACATAAATGAGTGGATGATTGCCTTTCCTTTACTTTCTTACATTTATTTTTAATTTAAATTTAATTAATTAACATATATTGTGTCATTAGTTTCAGAGGTAGAGGTCAGTGACTCATCAGTCTTATATAACACCCAGTGCTCATCACATCACGTGCCCTCCTTAATGCCCATCACCCAGTTACCCCATCCCCCCACCCCCCGCCCCTCCAGCAACTGTCAGTTTGTTTCCTATGATTAAGAGTCTCTTAGATTTGTCTCCTTCTCTGATTTTGCCTTGCTTTATTTTTTCCTCTCTTCCCTATGATCCTCTGCCTTGTTTCTTAAATTCCACATATCAGTGAGATAATATGATAATTGTCTTTCTCTGACTGACTTATTTTACTTAACATAATACCCTCTAGTTCAATCCACGTCATTGCAAACGGCAAGATATCATTTTTGATGGCTGCATAATATTCCATTGTATGTATATACCACATCTTCTTTTTCCATTCATCTGTTGATGGACATCTGGGCTCTTTCCATAGTTTGGCTATTATGGACATTGCTGCTATAAACATTAGGGTGTAGATGCCCCTTCGGATCACTACATTTGTATCTTTGGGGTAAATACCCAGTAGTGCAATTGCTGGGTCCTATGGTAGCTCTATTTTTAACTTTTTGAGGAACCTCCATACTGTGTTCCAGAGTGGCTGCACCAGCTTGCTTTCCCACCAACAGCATAAAAGGATTTCCCTTTTTCCACATCCTCACCAACATCTGTCACTTCCTGTCTTGTTAAATTTAGCCATTCTAACTGGTGTGAGGTGGTATCTCATTGTGGTTTTGATTTGTATTTCCCTGATGCCGAGTGATGTTGAGCATTTTTTCACGTGTCTGTTGGCCATTTGTATGTCTTCCTTGCCTTTCCTTTAATTCATATTCTTCTGACGGCTTTGTCTGTCTGATGGTTGATTATGTATCAGCCAGTTACTTAGCTGACTTTACCTTTTTTTTTTTTTTAAGATTTATTTAGTTATTTTAGAGGAGAGCATGATCAGGAGGAATAGAGGAAGAGGGTGAGAGGGAGAGAGAATCTCAAGCAGACTCCATGCTGCATGGAGTCCAACACAGGATTCAAACCCAGGACCTTGAGATCACGTCCTGAGCTGAAACCAAAAGTCGGACACTTAACTGAGTGTGACACCCAGATGCCCCTGAGTTTACCTTTCAAAGCAGGCTCTTTCACCATACGTCTAAGTTGCAATAAATGTCAAAGAATTGAAATCTTACACAGAATATATTCTGACCAGCAGAACTAAATTGGTAATCAATAACGGTATAATATTCAGAAAAGCCTGAGACATTTAAAAATTAAGAACACACACATTTATAAGTAATTCGTGGGTCAAAGGAAAAATCACTAGGGAAATCAGAAAATATTTCAAATTAAATGATCGTAAAAGTGCAACATAGCAAAATGTGTGAGATCTAGCTGAAGGGCTCTGTTAGAGGGAAGTTTGTATCTTTAAATGCTTATATTAGAAAAGAAGGTTTAAAGTCAATTATCTGTCTACCTTGAGAAGCTAGAAAATGAACATATTAAACCCCACATAAGTAAATGGCTGTTAAGACTAGAAGGCAATGAAATAGAAAACAAGGTTTGAGAAAATCAACAGAAAAAAGTTCTTTGAAAATACTGGTAAAATTGGTACTTCCTAGAAAAACTGATCAAGAAAAAAAGAGAAAGTACACAACTTACCAATAAGAGGAATGAACAGAAGATATCATTACAGATTCTATAGACAACAAAAAAATAATAAGGGTATAATATGGACAAATTCCTGCCACTAAACCCAACTTAGATGAAATGGACAAATTCTATGAAAAACACAACAAAACTAGCACAAGGAGAAATAGAAAATATGAATAAATAGCCCTGTGCTTATTAAAGAAATTTAATGCATTATTTTTTTTTAAAGATTTTATTTATTTATTTGACACAGAGAGAGAGAGAGAGATCACAAGCGGGAAGAGCAGAGGGAGAGGGAAAAGCAGGCTCCCAGCCGAGCAGGGAGCCTGATGTGGGGCTCGATCCCAGGACCCTGGGACCATGACCTGAGCCGAAGGCAGATGCTTAGCTGACTGAGCCACCCAGGCACCCCAAATTTAATGCATTATTAAATGGAATTCTAAAAAAAAAAAAAAAAACACCAACAAAAACCTCCAGGCCTATATGGTAAATTCCATCAAAAGACACAAGGAAGAAATAATACTATACTTCCCCCAAATCTTTCAGAAAATATAAAGGAAGGAAACTGTTCCTAGGTTGTTTTATGGGACCAGCATAATCCTGTCACCAAATCCTGACAAAGATATTATGATAAAATTATAGATCAATATCTTTCATGAACATAGATGAATCCCTAAAAGTATATTATCAGATAGATAGAATCCATCAATATTTAAAACTTTATTTTTTAAAAAGATTTACTTATTTTTATTTTAGAGAGAAAGAGTGGGGGAGGGGCAGAGGGCGAGAGAATCTCAAGCCGACTCCACGCTGAGTGCAGAGCCCGACATGGGGCTTGATCTCACAACCCTGAGATCAAGAATCCCTCAATATAAACAAAATAATATGTCAGGATCAAGTGGGGTTTATGTCTGTAATGTAAGGTATGTGAAACATTTGAATAATCAATGTAATTCATCATATTAACAAAATAAAGGACAAAACTTACATTATCTTTTAAATAGATGCAAAAAAGGTGACAAAATTCAATACCCATTTATTTAAATAAAAAACTCTTAGCAAACTAGGAATAGAAGCAAAATTCCACAATCTGACACAACAAATATATTTAATGGTGAATATTAAAGTTCTGCTCATAAGATTGGAAACAGGACAAAGACATCTGCTGTCATCATGTCCATTCAGCATTGTACTGGAGGTCCTAGCCGGTGAAATAAAATTAATGAATACATATAAGGAATAAATAGAAAATAAATAGCACAAGATTTAATAAAAGTAGTAAAAGAAATAGAAGGCCTAAAGATTGGAAAAGAAGAAGTAAAACTCTATTCACAGTCAGCATTATTATTTACATGGAAATATCCCAAGGAACCTACACAACAATCATTGAAACAAATAAGTAAACATAACAAGGTGACAGTATAAGATCAGTAGAAAAAAATCAATTGCTGGGCACCCAGGTGGCTCAGTCAGTTAAGTGTCCAACTCTTGAGTTTGGCTGAGGTCATGACCTCAGGGTCGTGAGATGGAGCCTTGCATCAGGCTCCATGCTCAGTGCAGAGTCTGCTTGAGATTCTCTCTCCCTTCCTCTGCCCCTCCCCCACTTGAGCTCTCTCTTTCTAAAATAATAAATAAAATCCTTAAAAAAATCAATCACATTTCTATATGCTAGTAGGAAACAACCAGAAAATAAAATGCAAATAATTCCATTTCTTTTTTTTTTTAGATTTTATTTATTTATTGGAGAGAGAGAGAGCATGAGCAGGGGGAGAGGGGAAGGGAGAAGCAGACTCCCCGCTGAGGAGGGAGCCCCACATGGGGCTCGCTCCCAGGACTCCAGGATCATGACCTGAGCTGAAGGCTGATGCTTAACTGACTGAGCCACCCAGGTGCCCCCAAATAATTCCATTTCTAATGATATAAAAGCCATAAAGTATTTAGGGTTAAATTTAACAAAACACATATATGACCTTTAAACTGAAAACTAAATAGATTGCTCAGAAAACTTAAATAAATTGAGAAATCTACCATGTTCATAAACTGAATATTGTTTAGACATCAACCCTTCCCAGATGGATGCATATATTTAATACAACCCCAGTCAAAATCCCAACAAGAATTAAAACAGGAACTGAAATTAGGGACTCAGGTGCTTGTAACCAATGTTCACAGCAGCACTATTCACAATAGTCAAAAGGTGCAAACACCCCAAGTGTTGAACAAGAGATGAATGGATGACGCTATAATATGGATGAACCTGGGACAGGGTGAACCTGATACACGCTATAACGTGGTTTAGCCTTGAAAAGGTTATGCTAATTGAAAAAACCCCAGACACTATAAGGTAAATGTACAATTCCACTTTTATGTGTTGTCTAGACTGGGCAAGTGCATAGAGACAGGAAGTAAAACGGAAGTTACTAGGAGCTGGGGAGGAGTAATGAGGAGTAACTGCTCAGTGTGCTCAAGGTTTCTGTTGGGGTGAGGAAATGTTCTGAAATCGGAGGGTGGTGCTGTTTGCACAGCATTCTGAATACACTAAAAAATTTCCCGTGCACTTTAAAATAGTTACAACGGGAACTGTTGTGGTCTGTATGTTTTACTATGAAAAAGATAATGAAAGTGATCCCATTAGCTGGTCTCCAGGCCCCTTCCAGCTTTGTCATCCGGCTCCCGACCCTCCTGGATGACCCCGCGGCGGGCGCACGGCCTCACACACCCAGTCCGCAGCTCTGCACACGCGTCCCCTCGGCCAGCTCGTCATTCTCAGCGTTGCGCTCCGCTGTACTTTCATCGCATCTCCGATGAACCAGACCATCTGATGTCCCTCATCCCATAGCGGCTCTCCCTTCCGAACTCCCAGATCAAACTGACCGATTTGGGGGCAAGGACACTATCCTGTATTAAAATTTTGTGTAGAAAAGCGTCTTGGTTTTTTCTTTTTTTCCAAATGTAATAGAGCCTGATTTTACGCATCTGTACAGCTCTTGATGGGATGATTTTGTTTTGTGTTTAGTTTTATTTATTTGAGAGACAGAGAGCAGGGGGAGGGGCAGAGGGAGAAGCGGGCCTCGCCGAGCGGGGAGCCCGGTGCGGCGCTCGATCCCAGCACCCCGGGACCACACCGGGGCCGAAGGCGGCCGCTTCACCGGCTGGGCGGCCCAGGCGCCTGCGGCTGACTGCGCGTGCGCGTCGAGGCTGGGCAAGCCCGTCTCTGCAGTGAGGTCGGGGGGCAGCCTGGCCCGGGGTGCCCCGTCGGCAGCGCCGCGTCCCCGCGACCCTCCTCAGGGCGGAGCGCGAGCCCGGGGGTCAGTACTTTACGCAGTCGTCCAGGGACGCCGCTCACCACGACGCGGGCCCGGGCTGTCCCGCGCTGACGCCCGACGACCGCGGCGCTCCGCCCCCGCCCGCCCGCACCCACGGCGGGAGGGGCTCCGCGCAGCGCGCCGCGGGCCCCGGCTCTCGGGCGCAGGCGCAGACCCGCGCCGCCGCGCGCGGCCCCCGGCCCCACCCGCTCGGCGCTCCCGCGGCTGGGCTGCGCCGGGCTCCGCCGAGCGCGACGGAGGGGGCGCCGCTGGGCCGGCGAACCGCGCGCCGCGGGCCGCCGCCGGGCTCCCCCCGGAGCCTTCCGGCTTCCTCGAGCGCCGCGCACTCGGGTTCCGTCGCAGCGCGGCCCCGGCACCGGGTGTGGCCCGGCGCGCGGCCGAGGCGGCGGTGAGTGGAGCGCGCAGGGCCGGGCCTGGGCGGGCGGGCCTGCAGGCCCCGGGAGGCGCTCCGGCGGTGTCGCGCCGCAGCCACGGGCGGGGCGGCGGGGACGCGGGCTGCGTCTGCGGGGGCTCAGGCCGGTCCCGCGGCTGCGCTGGGGCGGGCGGTGGTCTCCGGGGCTGCGTGCCCGCGACCCGCCCCCCTCTGCCCTGCAGCCGGGCGCCGCGGGGCTTCTGTACGCGGCTGCGCCCGTCGCCGCGCCAGGCGTTTGCAGCGGATGACCCCTTTTATCCCCGCAGCCACCGCATGACATGCACCGTTATCATCCCCACGTTGCCGACGAGGAAACTGAGGCACGCCGAGATGAAGCACCTTCCGGGAAGTTACGCAGCTTGTGAGTAGTAGCCTTTCTTTTACGGTTCCGTCGAGGACCGTTGGTACCTGCATACAGTAGGTGCTTACTTATTGGTGGGGAGTTTGGCAAATACTGTGAGTCAAATTCTGTGCTATCTCGAGCCAGTTTCCGCCAGCACGGTTGCCTGAAGAGCGTATTTCAGTAGGTCTCAGGACGTCTCTGTGGTGGGGTTGAGCTGAGGCTGCCCGGGCCCTCCTGCTGATTCCTGTGTCCATCAGCAAAGCCTCCAGCAAGCCGTCCGGCCCAGACCAGAAAGCAAAGCACCTGGAGAAGAGCTCTTCCAGAACCTTCCGGCCTGCTTCCTTCTGAGCGAGATAAATGCTCAATACGGAAGGGGGTAGAAACACGGGAGAATTCGTGCTGGATTCCCAGTCGGAGAGGAAGTGGCGTGGTCCGAAGAACTTCAGCCGGTTAGGGTGGCAGGAGGTGGACAGCGCTGGGAAGCTCGTCCCGGAGAAGCAGATGGGGTCTGCCGCAGCCCTCAGGACCGCTGTACGTGGGGTACAGCATGTCTGTGGCAGTAAGGTGATCCAGATAACTGAGTGTGAGGTGGGAGGGAGGAGGAGAGAGGAGGACTTGCCTCACTGTGGGGGAGGAATCCTCGGATGGAGCCTGAGCACGGGGATGGCTGTAACCTTGTGGAGACAGTGACCTCCTGGCCTCTCTGAACTACATCTCAGGGTTCCCTCCTGAGACTTTTGTCACACAGACCAGCCCTGCCTTCCTGTGCGTCCTCCAAAGCCGGGACGAAGAACGCATCTGTCTCCGCCCCGTAGCAGCAGCTGCCAACGGGAGCCTCACGAGTTCTCGGAGAGCATCTGCCCTTAAATGAACACCCTCACAATTTTAAAATGAAAAAAAATTTTTTTTAACATTTTATTTATTTATTTGACAGAGAGAGACAGCGTGAGACGGAACACAAGCAGGGGGAGTGGGAGAGGGAGAAGCAGGCTTCCCGGGGTCACGACCTGAGCTGAAGGCAGACACCCAACGACTGAGGCACCCAGGCGCCCCTAAAGTGAATTCGTTTGAGATATGCACAGCAATCGTATCTCTTTATGTTGTATATGAAATCCTTTATTGTAAATGCTTTGCTGTCTTTTCACTTGTAGCATTAACAGAAGCTTTGTGAGAAAGGACAAGCAAGTTCTAGTTATGCCATTTTACAGCGTGGGACCAGACTTTCAGAGAGGTGAGTGACTTGCTCGGGGATGCACAGCCCTAGGGTGCTGGAGCGGCATCGGCTGCCTTCTGTTTTGATCCTCAGGAGGAATTAAGAGACTGTGTCAAACTCCATTTGAACTCCTACCCCATGGGAGGAAATTGACCAAGAGCCTGGATTTTATGCCTCAGATCACCTAAAGAGTTTAGGGAGGGTTTAGACTTGGCCCAGATCCATCCCCTTTACCTTTTATCATTCAAGAACTAGGGACTTCAGGTCAGACATCAATGTCTATTGTCCTTTTCTCTGCATCTGGGAGGAGGTAGGATTGCTTTTAGGCATTTGTTTTACCTCAATGCTTAAGGTTGCATTCAACTGGCCAGATGTGACATTACTAGACCAGTGATTCTGGCTGCCTAGGATAGGACCTTTGCCAGCTTTATCTTTGACCAGAAAGAAAGCCAAGAGGTGGTGGAAGGTGGAAGAGGGAAAGGCAACTGTCTATCTCACTAGAAGAGCTATGTCCCATGTAAGTTAAGGAGTCTTCCTTCTTCCAAGCAGGGGATACATTTATTTCTTTTCATAGAACTTCCCTTAGGTGAATCTGCCAAATTTTGCCCAGGATGGGACTGTTCTTCGCTTGCCTGCTGATTGCCCTTAATGTCTTCCTCAACACTCCTTTGCTCTATTTCATCATTAGGTGATTGAAGAACACCTTATTGGCCTGTTTCTTGAATGGTTTCATCCGAAACGTGGACCTGAGGCTCTCACGTGTCTCATGATTTCAAAAAGACTAGGCTCATATTAGTCTAATCCCCTTAGTCTAGGCAGACAGGTATGTGCTTTAGTGTTTGGCACTTAAAATTAAACTCCAGGAATCAAAGAGCTTTGTACCAAACAATCAAGTCCAACATCTTCATTTGACAGATGAGGAGACATAAAAACCAGATTGGTTATTTTCCCCTGTTTTTTATATAGCTATCATTAGAACTATAATCAAAATCCAGATTACTGGGGTGCCTGGGGGGTGCAGTCAGTTGAGCATCTGACTCTTGATTTCGGCTCAGGTCATGATCTCAGGGTCTTGAGATCGAGCCCCACATAGGGCTCCTCACTCAGAGTGGAGTCTGCTTGATAATCTCCCTCTGCCTCTCCCCTGTCAAATAAATAAATAAATCTTTTTAAAAATCCAGATTACCTGGTAAATGCTTACATCACAGGGCCTCTATCTGATGTTTCACTGATTCGTGCCAAGGATGCCGCCTGCACTGGGGTGGCTGGAAAATCTAGTGCTCAGGTTACATAGATAGGGCTTTAGCATGAGTGGGACTCAGTGCAGCCTCTCAGGGTGGTCACCCTTCAGAGGCAGGCACTCTCTAAACCTCCGTGGCACACTGTGGTTAAGGTCATGCTGGTGTCCTGGGATCATGGGGGTTAGTTTCTTGGCCATTTAGGGGCCACAGGAGTGGAAAGTGCAGTGAGGTGTTGGTCCCCAGTGAGTTTGAGTCCAGGATTTAACACTTGGCTTTGGGCCAAGTTACTTAACCTTTCTGTACCTCCGGTTCTTCATTTGTACTGTGGGGATAACAACAGTACCCCTGTCACTGTTGTGAAGCATAATGAGTCAATATTCATAAAATGCTTATAAAAGGCAGACCCAAAAGACCTAAAGAATCTCCCAAGTTAGGTTCCTTTGTTTTAATGTAGAAACTTTCCCAGTGGGGTTTCTGTGTATCGATAATGTGTCACATTTACAAACATGAAATGCATAATACAGTTATACATGTAATGAACTTATTTGAAATGCCAAAACAGCTACATTTTGGGACACTTGTACCGCACAGTATACATACAAATTGAATTATATAGATAAACCCATCGCACCTTGGCTCAGCTTACCAACCACCAATACTAATGAGCATGAAGGAGAACCCTCAACCTCCACCTGGCCATCTCCTTTGAATTCTGTCCTAGTTCTTTCTCTGTTCAGGATATTCTGCTTACTTTTAGGTAGCCTATGTTTTCATGGTTCTAAAAAGACAATTTACAGGGGCGCCTGGGTCCCTGCTCAGCGGGGAGCCTACTTCTCCCTCTCCCTCTGATGCTCCCCCTGCTTGCACTCTCTCTTTGTCAAATAAATAAATACAATCTTTTTTTTTTTTTTTTTAAACACAATTTACAAAGATCTTCAAATTTCAGATCTTCCTGGTTAGGGGGAAAACTTAAACCACCAAAAACCTAAACATTTTCTCAACAGTATCTCTTCCCTAGGATGGGATATAATATGTAATAATGTAGTAACATTCCCCTAGGAACAAAAGTCCCATTTACTATCCTGTAGTAAGATTGACAGATAATATTGATTGCCTATAGATATAATTTCCAAAATATCAATGTATTACCTAACCTGATACAAAGGAAAGTAATTTGTATTAGGATAGTATGTGTTCCAGTGTGTACGTCTAGACGGGGTGAATGGATGCCTGCACCTGCAGCAGCCCGATATGTGAATGTTGTATTTCCGAATCTAACACCATTAAGTGGTTTGATTTTCCTGAAATGTGAACAAGGCCTACAGAAAGAAACAGAATAGCAGAAAGAAAGAGAAGTATATTTCCTTAATTTTCCAATATGTATCAAAGCTGTACAAAATATTTTGTATCTCTATGTAAAGTAATGTTAGGTTCTAGCCTTAGGTAACTATTAACTTTTTTTTTAGAGTGGGGGGAGGGGCAGAAAGAGAGAGAGAGGGAGAGAATCTCAAGCAGGCTCCACGCCCAGCACGGAGCCCAACGTGGGGCTCGATCCCAGGACCTGAGATCACGACCTGAGCTGAAATCAAGAGTTGGACGCTTTAACTGACTGAGCCACCTGGGTGCCGCTATTAAACAACTTTTTTGAAAGTCACACAGGATCAGAAACATTTTTTTGTTTTGCAGGAATGCCCATTATCCCTGACCCCCACTAAATTCCAATAGCACCATCCAGTCAACATGACGGTCCAAAAAAAAAAAACCCCTCACCAATTCCCAGAACTCTCCCCAGGAGGCAGCAGGCCTTGAGAATTACTGCCATAGAAGAGAGAAATAACAGTGAATGGTCAACAAAATCAGGATGGCGTAGTGGGAGGGTCTGTGCTGCAAGAATGCAGGCCAGCCAACCTAGCGATGCGGCAGATTCCTACTAAGGAATGAGGGCACCGTAAAGTATGCAACTGGATTGTACTGAGAGGCTCTAAATAAATCAGACTCTTAATCGGTCTAGTGGTAGTGCTTCTGTGTTCCCTGTTTCCAGTTGGAAGGCATGTTTTTGGCCAAGCTGGATACAGACAGCATCGTCACATTGCCTTAGAGGTTCTCCCTATGTGACTTCTTGGTGGATGTCCTCCACAGCTCACCTGCACATCTGGAAGGGTCCCTGGTCTACGAGAAAGGAGCCTGTGAAACCAGATTATGTCCTAACCCAGCGGATCTCAAACTGTGCTGTGAGCAGAAGCATTAGGGGAGATGGTATATAGTTTGTACCTGACTGTCAAGCACAGAGGCTCCAGATGAATCCACAAGACCATGGCTTAAAGAAAAGGCTTTCGTGGGGAGAGTTAGAGTGCAGAGATGGGAGAGGAAAGACACAGATTCCCACATTCTCCCATTTCCCCAGCAGGAAGGCTGCTGTAGGAGGATGCTCTGTGGGTCGCTCAGCACAGGTCGGTGTTCCAGGAGAGGGCCCGCTGCTCTTACTCAGGAGGCAGGTGTAAAAACCAGCTGTCAGTGGGGAGTTAAGTGGACTGCTTGGTGCCGGGCAGTCCGAACGTGGGGCACCAGCTGTGATAGGAGGTGTCTGAGAAAGCTGGCTGGCTACCTGGGAATCGTGAGATCCTTGGGAAGTGTTGGCCCTGCTGGCAGAAGGGAGAAGCCACCTGTCTAGGGGAAGCTGAGTTTGTATTTTAGACCCTCCTGCTCTGTGAGGAACGTTGGAGTGGGGAGCACATTTTTCAGGCAATCTAGGGTATCTTTCTAGGCTTCTTTTTGGACAGTTCTACTTGTCAAGTTATATGAAGTTATTAAATACACATGCCTGGGCCCCGTGTCCTACCTCCTAGGTCTGAAGCAAAGCCCAGGTATCTTGACTAACAAGTTCCCTGGGGGATTCTGATGTGAATGTGTATAACCTTCTGGAACCCAACTTTGCCCCCTTTCAGAAAGCCATTTTTGCCAGGCCCTCCTCCCACAGCTTCTGAAAGTTCACACCATCTTTTCTATAGATCAAAGCATTAATATTGAGCTCTGAATAGCCCTGTGTCTCCAGCACCCAAGCCTTGTGTTAAATCCTTTCCCATCAGCAGGAGTCCCAGCATGTGAATTGGACATGGTCTTTCAGTCGGAGGGAGGACAGCTGTGGATGCTGGATCTTCAGGGCACTGAAGAGGGGAGTGAGCGAAAATACCTGTCTGGGTGAGTGAGACCATGAAAAGACCACCGATTCGATATTTAGGAGACATGAGTTCCAGTCTAAGTTCTTGGAATTCACCGGGTGACTTAAGTTAGGCTGCTTTCTATTTGTCAAGTAAGTGAGCTGTCCTCGGTGTACTCTGAAAGTAGACTTGTTTAGAAGAACACCAACACTAGCTGGAAGGAGGGTCGGGGGGCACGTCGGGTGGCAGTGTTGTAGACAGCGTTTCTGAAATTCTGTTCTCTCTCAATCCCAAGAAAGTGACTGCATCCAAGCTTGATAGAATCATCCTTACTGTTTGCTTTTTTTAGAGGGTATCTTTTCTACACTTAAGAGTCTACTGTTTCCATCCCTTTCCTTTCTCCCATTTACCACTGCTGATCAGCTATAATAAGTAACAGCTCATTTTACTTTCTAATCCTCTACTCTCTGCTCATCAGCTGGTATATCTGCTCGTTTCCATTTTTTTGGCTCAGTGTAGTACCCAGTCACCCTTCCCGTATTTCTTGATGTCTCTGTGCTCCCCATGCCTATTATAAAAACTGCCTGTTATCTCTTCTGCTCCTGTTCACTTGCCTTCGGCTGTCCCTTTTTGTTTTCTTCCCATATAAAGTTGCTAGTGTGTGTGAATTGCAAATTTGTTGTCTTTTTTTTTTTTCCTGCTGGTTTATTTTCCTTGCTCTCCATACTAGATGCAGGTGACATTTGCACTTTAAATGTCTTTCAGATAGGGAGATGTGAACTGAGCCAAAGCATCAACACCAATCAGGCTATTTCTGAAGAACTAGAGTTTTCAGGGTCAGCAATGGAAAGTCTCAGAGGGAGTACTGCCCAAGGTCCTAAGAATGAAGAGGCCTGTAAGGGTGAGGGCCGGTTATCAAGGCAGACAAAATGTCCTGTACAGAAGACATCTTTTGAGAAAACAGCCATCAGGAAAGTGTCGATGACCCTCAAGGAAATTTTCACTAGGGAGAGAGTTCCTGAAGCTAGTGAATTTAGTCTAAGCTCAAAAGTTAATATACAGCAGAACATTCCAAAGGGAGCTAGATCCCCCATATCTAGGAAAAACTCCAAAGATAATTCGGACTTCATTAAACACCAAAAACTCTTCCCACAAAAGAAACCTTGTAAATGCAACGAATGTGGGAAAGCCTTCAGTTACCAATCAGACCTTATTGTCCACAGGAGAATTCATGGTGGGGAAAAGCCTTTTGAATGCAACGAATGTGGGAAAACTTTTAGCCGAAGTACACACCTTATTGAACATCAGAGAACTCACACTGGAGAGAAGCCGTACGAATGCAGTGAATGTGGAAAAGCTTTTAGCCGGGGCACTCACCTGAGTCTGCATCAGAGGATCCACACTGGAGAGAAACCGTATGCATGTGGTGAGTGTGGGAAAGCCTTCAGCCGAAGCACTAACCTTAGCCAACATCAGCGAACTCATACTCAAGAGAAACCTTACAAATGTAACGAGTGTGGGAAAGCCTTCGGTGACCGTTCAACCATAATTCAGCATCAACGAATACACACCGGAGAGAACCCCTATGCATGCAGTGAATGTGGGAAAGCTTTCAGTTGGATCTCGTCTCTTGTTGAGCATCAGAGGACACACACCGGAGAGAACCCCTATGCATGCAGCGGCTGTGGCAAAGTGTTCTCGCGCAGCTCATCCCTCACTGAGCACCAGAGAATCCACACTGGAGAGAAGCCCCACGAGTGCAGAGAATGTGGGAAGGGCTTCAGTCGGAGCTCATCCCTTATTATCCACGAGAGAACTCACACCGGAGAGAAGCCTTACAAATGTAATGACTGTGGGAAAGCCTTCAGCCAGAGTTCAACTCTCATCAGACATCAGCGACTTCACACTAAAGAGTAGTATTTGAGCTTTTTCATTAATGTTAGCATAAGAGCACACAGCCTTCACGTCCTATCCTGCAAAGAACAGTAGATACATCTTTGGAGTTTTCTTCTCTACTAGCTAGCTATAAGCCAGTTTCAAGTTAGCCTTCCTTCCTCCTGTTGCATAAACTAGATGCTCCAGTGAGTGAGTACAAGGGGATAACGTAAGAACCTCACGTATTCCATCTCCTATTCCAGAGGACTCCAACCTTAGAGTTTAGACCCTCCTGACACCTTGTATTTGCTCACTTTATCTATTCCACGGGGCTTGGGTCCCTGAACAGTCAGTGAACCTTGTTTCCCGACCACATCAGCCCCTTTACTTAAAGAGGAAATCCTGTGTGAGTGAAATGCTGGTTCCAGTAGCAGAAAAGGAGCTGGCTTCAGAACAGGACAAAAAGCTTCGCACCAGCAGTTTGGCGATAATAGTGTTGAGGCAAATCCAGTCTCGTTTTATAAGGACAGATTTTTCTCTTAAACCTTTTTTGCTATAGCATATTTTCCTCAAAGTATAAACCATAGTTCTAATGTGCCTAACTAATCCTAGTGTTATTTTATCTTATCCTCACCAAAAATGTCCTAACACTTCCATTGAGTTCTATTATTTTTTAAAAAATTGCTTCCCTAGTTTTTAAATTTTTGTTCTGTTTCTTCTTCATGAAACTTATACCCTCTGGTTCAAACTCTCACCAATCCTATAAAGCTGATCTCTCAAGGACAATTCAGTGCCTATTTCTTAGTCTTTTTCCTACTTGACATTTGCAGAATTGGCACTTTGGGCCACTCTTATGCCTTAAAATTTGAGCTGCTTCTGGCATCCCTGATTCTGTGCTGATTCACACTTTTCCTACCTCCCAGCACTCTCTGATTAACAATGATCAGCTCTATAAATTTGGGCAAGAGTTCGGCCAGAATGCTCTCATTTTATCGGGTTATAATACTTGCGGTCACTCAATTAGATTGTAAGCTTCCTGAAGACAAAGGTCTTTTTGACCCCTGTGAAACATCCATAGTGCTGAATAGTTACTAAATGACCTATAATTACTGCCTACTTTATCCCAGGTAATCAGTCTGCAAGATTTTATTTCAAGTGGCTTACGAGTTGATTTCTTTCTCTGTTCTTAGTGCTGCTGGAGTTTGCGCCCAAATTACGAGAGTCAACACTGCTGCCCTTGTCTTCCTATCTTTATCTCGCTGCCTGACTAAACCACCACCTTGTTCAAAGAGTGCACAGTTCCCAGGAAAAAGATCAAACTGTTTAACCCCAGGGCCGTCCGCAGTTAGATCTATTTACCCATGTTCCATTCCTGCCCAGTGCATGTAGGCAGCCTGTCCTTTGTGTCTGCTCTACCCTCTTCTCGCACTTGGCTTCTTTTCACACGGTTCTTTGGCACCCTTTTACATGTTCTGCTTTCCTCCTTGTGTCTCCAGAAATCCTGTCCACGCTTTATAAAAGGCCTTGCTCGAGTCCTGCCTCCTCTGACACTTTGGGTCCCCCACCTTTGAAGTCCTTTGCAGTCGTGGTTTGCATGTATTTTCGTGCATTGCAAACTTTCCTATTCTGTTTTCTGATTCTCTCAGGTGCTTTTTTCCCATAAGCTTCTGAAGTTAGAAATTATCTTAAATTCTCAGAAGCCCCATCTGATACATGGTATAATGCAGGTCTGGACTTGTTTTAATCTAAACTAGGAGGGTTTAATAGTGCAATCTCTTTAGTCTTATGAATGGAGAGATAAGATCATAAATATTTTGGTCCTTTTTGTCCTACCTTGAATTATGTAAATTCACTCTTGGGACTAATTCTCCTTTAGAGCTCCTGGGATGCTGGCCTCTTGGCTTTCCGTTTCATGAGACTGTTGTAAGGAATAAGCGAGTTTATTCATGTAAAGTGATGAAAACAGTGCCTGACATAAAGTAAGTGCTCAATAAATGCTAATTGTTATGATTCTGCTGCGATTCAGCCTGTGGCCTTTCATTTCATCCCCCGCAGGGTAAGTCCATTACCAGCAATGGAAAACTAGGATTACAGTCACTTAAGTTAGAAGACATTGCTGCTAACGGTAATAATAGGCAATAGCCATCTATTTTATTATAACTGTATCGTGTCGAAAAGGACTCAAGATAGCTTACATGATAAAATAGAAAATGAAAACACAGAAATCAGCATTAGAGGGGCGCCTGGGTGGCTCAGTCAGTTAAGTGTCTGCCTTTGGCTCAGGTCATGATCCCAGGGTCCTGGGATCGAGCCCCCGAGTTGGGCTCCCTGCTTGGCAGAGAGTCTGCTTCTCCCAACCCCTCTGCCCTTCCCCCTGCTTGTTCTCTCTCTCCCAGATAAATAAATAAATAAAATCTTAAAAAAAAAAAATCAGCATTAGAGAAAGGAGAAAGCCTAAAAGATCAAGATCAGGACAAGTTATGGTTATGCTGTAGTTATCCAGATAGAGGTGCAAACAGCATTCTGGCAACCAAAGGGGGACGGTCATTTGCTTACTTTGTATTTGGAAAGAAAAAAAAAAGTCCATTCTTCAAGGAAAGATTTTTTTTTTTTGACCACTCATCTTTGGTCATCTCTTCTCTTATGCATTTTTTAATTCTTTGCCATCATTGTAATGAAGTTTCCAGAGGAAGCAGAGATAAGCACTGGGTTTATTCTCCATTTTCAACCTCTCTGCTCTGTCCCCCAGCTAAACCCCCCACCCCCACCCCCGCCCAACAGCCTGAGCTTTGATGTGGCCTTCCCTGCCCCTCCTCCACCACCCCCCTCCTGCAACCACCATGTACACCCAAACCCAGGGGCCTCTCTCTGCTCCTCGCCTGCACCTTAGCAGCCCCAGAGAGGGACAATGACAGATGCCTAGGCAGTCTTCAAGTTCTTTATACTCAAGTTCTGAGTCAGGGGTATCCCTGGCACACTGTGCTCTCTCCTGACTGCGCCTTGGCAGATGCCATTCCCTCTCCCTCTCTCTCTCTCTCTCTCTCTCTGAAACCCCTCCAGCCCCAGCCCTGCCTCCGGGCATGTCTCCCTGGTGATTCCTACTCATCTGCAGCCTGGGACCCCTCTCCCACTCTAAGTGGTACACACAGAACTGGTGTTCTCTGTCCCATTCAGCCCATCACAGCCAGGATCTTACCTTGGTCTACAAACATCTGCAAAATGGGTGTGGCACCCGTCCCCCTCACCAGGCTCCCCTCACCTCCCCAAAGCCACAGCAGGGTGAGACGGCAGCTTGCAGTGTTGCATGATGCAGCAAGGAGTTCTTTTCTGCCCAAGCTGGCCGAGCCCTGGATGGGCACCGAGGCCAGAGGGATCCACTAAAATCCTAGGGGCCACACTACACCCCAGCGTAAAACCCATTCATGGCTACTCAGTGCTGCTGGGCTAGAATCCAAACGCCTGCGGGGCCCACAGATACTCCGTGGGCCCCAGTCTCCGCTCCCTGCCCCCACCTCGTTTTTCTTTCAAGGAAGCCAGAGTCCTCCCAGTCTCCTGGCTCACTGCTCGGAGAACTTTCCTTCCCTCCACCACCAGCCCTTTCAGATTCTGTCCCAAAGCTTTCCGAATAGATGTAAGATGAATTTCTCCATTTGTCTGCATGTAATTATACAATGCATTTGATAGCAAAAAATAAAAAATAATGTATTCTCCACAACATCTAGCATATAGTAGGTTCTCCAGTGAACAAGTATTTAGTTCATAGTGGAAAGCTCAGAAAGGTGGGGGTGAAGATGGTTCTTCCGGGGGAGTGGGGTTAGAAGGAGCAGGGCATAGAGTTGATAACCACATGATACCTGGGTGCCAGAAGAAAAGCTCTTTTCACCCATTTGAGTCATTTAATTTCCTACCTTATGGGATGAAAAAACTGACCTTTACGGATGTGAAATAACTTACCAAAGACCAGGATTTGACCCCAGTTCTGCTGATGGTACTGGACTTCTTAAGGTGGACCCTGGCAAGGTCTGGAAAAGAAAGAACTGTGAGTAAAGGCGTGGAGGTGGGGAAAGTTCCAGTAGATGGACTGGACTGTCTGTGGCAGGGAGTTCAGTGAAGTCAGGAATGGGAAAGCGGACTTGGAATTGGGTTAACTGGGTGATGGCTGCCTCCAGTCCTAGATCGCGTTTGGGTTTAATGAGGGAATCACAGGAGGTGAGTGAGGATGCTGATTAAGTGTGGCTTCAGGGGGAAAGATTAATCTGGGAGAGGAGACGGGATGGTGTGGACCTGGGGGTGGGGGTAGGCAGCAGCTAGGTGGGAAGCTGGAGTCTTAGGATGGCGGTGGAGGGAGCCGAAGCGCATCCACCGGTGGATGAAGACGCGGTGCCTAGATCCGGACCCGGGACCGGAGCGGCCGGAGCCTGCGTTCCTTAACTGCTGCTGTGACTTGTCCTGTAAGTGACCTGCACCCGCAGCGAGCGGTTTGGGATACAGCCTCGGTCATGCCAGTGTCCACTCTCGGGTGGGGCTGCCTCGCGTCTTCTCAGTCAGCGTGGACCCAGAGACGTTAGGGACTTCCCGTGGGGAAGTCGAGTCACAGGGACGCGTGATTGGGAGGGGTCCGCCTTTGCGGGGAACAGCGCGGGGTCTGCCGGGAAATCCTGCATGGTGCTCCCGCGGCAGGACGCCTCCCGGCGAAGTGCGCCTCCCGTCTGCGCGCACACGCGCACACACCCGGACACGCGCGCGCGCTCACGGGACACGCGCGCGCTCACGGACACGTGCACACATGGGCGCGCGCGTACACGCGCGCCGCGGTCGCTCGCGGGCCCGGGGGGGCGGGGCGCGGGCGGGAGCCTGCGGGCGGGCTCCGCGTTCCGACGCGGTCCGGCCCTTCCCGGCCCCCGTAGGCCGGCGGCGGCCGGAGAGCCGGGAGCGCGCGGCGTCGGACGAGAGGGCCCCGCAGCGGGCTGCCCGGGCCCGGCTGAGGGTCGGCCCTCCGCCGCCGCCGGGGAGGGACGTGAGGAAGCCGGGCAGGTAACGCCCGCGGGGCGCGACTCCCAGGGGTGCCGTGCTTTCCTTTTCCAGGGGGCTTTCGCTTCGGGTTTGCCGACGGCTTCGGCGTCTGCGGGGGGCGCGGACCCCTTGGCGGCGCCTGTGGGTGCTGTCGGCGCTACTCCCGTTTGTGCCGCGGGGATGCGGGATGGGACCTGGAGTCTGTTCACGCGGTTTTACGAAGAAGGCGCGTTGTCTGCTCTGTGGGTGCAATCGACGTGCTTATTTTTCGGCTCCGTTCTTATGCAAGGTTTGTGTTGAGATGGCGCTGGTGGTTGTCTGGCCTCCCTCATACGAGCTAACTTGTTCTTGCAAACCAATCGGGAGGTGTTGCATTTTAATATTTTTTAACAAAGATAGAGAAAGGAATATGGACTTTGAAGTTGCTGAGGAAGAGCCTTTGCCCTAATTCCTAGTCGATGGCTCCTTATGCAGTTTTGGGACATGGAGTCAGCGGCTGCTGATTATTTAACTTTTACATCTCATCAAAGTCATATTTTTCTCTTCATATCACTTTTTGCCTTTTCTTTCCCAACACATGATGCTTTTTCATATTTGGCTGTGAAAGGAAATGGAGGAGGAGGTGGAAAGGAAGGGCAATCGTAGGGTGATGAAATTTAGGAAAAGAGGTTGGAGGAGAATCAAGACCCCAAGTCTATACCTTCTATGATTGCTTTGAACTTTTATCTCAAAGATCATAAAACCAGTCAAATCCATTTTAAACTTGTTCTCTAGGAAATAATTAAACTGATAAAACAATGTTCACTTATAAAAAAATGACAAATTTGAAATATACACAAAATTAGAATAGTACAATAAATTCCCATATACCCATTGCCCAGATTCAACAATTATTGAAATTTTGCCACATTTGCTTTATTTGTCCCTCTTTTCTTCCTTTGTTTTATTCTTCTGACTTTAAAAATTTTAAATTTAAATTCCAGTGTAGTTAGCCCACAGTGTTACATTAGTTTCGGGTGTCCAATATAGTGATTCAGCAATTTCATACAACACCGGGTGCTCATCATGATAAGTGCCCTCCTTAATCCCCATCACCTGTTTCCCCCATCCCCCACCCACCTCCCTTCTGGTCACCATCAGTGTGTTCTCTAGAGTTAAGAGTCTGTTTCTTTGTTAGTCTCTTTTTTACCCCTTTGCTCTTTTTTTTGTTTCTTTCTTAAATTCCACATGTGAGTGAAATCATATGGTATTTGTCTTTCTCTGACTTATTTCTCTTAGCATTATACCCTCTAGTTCCATCCGTGTCATGGCAAATGGCAAGATTTCATTCTTTTTGATGCTGAGTAATATCCCATTGTATATATATACACACCACGTCTTTATCCATTCATCTGTCGATGGATACTTGGGCTGCTTCCATAATTTGGTTATTGTAGATAAGGGTGCATGTATCCCTTTGAATTAGTGAATATTTGGGGTAAATACCCAGTACTGTGATTACTGGATCATAGGGTAGTTCTATACTTAACTTTTTGAGGAACCTCCGTACTGTTTTCCAGAGTGCCTGCACCAGTTTGCATTCCCACCAATAGTCTTAAGAGGGCTTCCCTTTCCCTGCATCCTCACCAACATCTGTTGTTTCCTGTGTTGTTAATTTTAGCCATTCTGACAGGTGTGAGGTGTATTTTGATTTGCATTTCCCTGATGGTGAGTGATGTTGAATATCTTTTCATGTGTCTGTTGGCCATTTGTATGTCTTCTTTGGAGAAATGTCCATTTCTTCCCATTTTTTAAATTGGATTATTTGTTTTTTGGGTGTTGAGCTGTATTTTGCTGAGATATTTTAAATGAAATTGAAACATCATGTGGTTTCATCCCTATTTCATTATGCATTTCTAAAAACCAGGGGCAATTCCCTGTGTAACCACAATGCTACTATCAGACCTAACAAAATTAGCAGTAATTCTTGGGATACCCTTCAGTTTGTAGATGAAATAAACCTGAGCTACATCTTCTGTTTTGGAAAATGCAGAGAAACTAAGGTAGCCTGGCTCTGGATGTGGATCCATTCTAAGTTTAAGAGTTGAGATAGGACATTTCTGCCATGTGATGCTCACCTTTTATCCTAACTTCCAAGACCCTGGAGTAGAACTGCATTAACTGAGCCTGTTGGTTTCTTCAGAACACTGGCTTCTTGGGGTGCCCGGGTAGCTCAGTCAGTTGGGCGTCAGACTCTTGGCTTCAACTTGGGTCGCGATCTTGGGGTCCTGAGATTGGGCCCCGTATCGGGCTCCATGCTCAGCACGGAGTCTGCTTGTCCCTTTCTTCTCTCTGCCCTGCTCTCTCTCAAATAAATAAAATCTAAAATTAAAAAAAAAAAAATTGGCTTCTGGGGAGCTAGAGATTTGAATCCTTGAGAACCATTTTCCAATATTTTTCCTCACTTTCCATCTTCTCCGATAGGCCTTTTCCTGTGGTTAACCATTTCCTTATGACTTCATAGTGTCTTTAACAATGAACTCTTTAACAATGAACATGTGGCAACCGAAATTAAAAACACATCCCATATCCAACCCAACAGCAAATCCTATCCCTACTTCAGAATTGTTCTGGAATCAAACTATTTCCCACAGTCTGTTCTCAACACAGAACCAAGAGGGATCCTTTTCAGATACTTGTTAAATCATGTCACCCCTGCTCAGAACTGTCCAGTGGCTTCTCATCTCACTCAAGTAGAAGCCAAAGCCACAGTCCCTGGAGAAGTCTGCAAGATCCCACATAGTCTGGCTCTGTCTGACCTCTTGAATCTAACCTCTTGCTCTCCTCCTTGTTATTCTCTTTCCTCTGGCCACGGTGGCCTTCTAGTTGTATTTAAACATGCCAGGCCACTTTTTTTTTTTTTAAAGATTTTATTTATTTATTTGACAGAGAGAGACAACGAGAGAGGGAACACAAGCAGGGGGAGTGGGAGAGGGAGAAGCAGGCTTCCCATGGAGCAAGGAGCCCGATGCGGGGCTCGATCCCAGGACCCTGGGACCATGACCTGAGCCGAAGGCAGACGCTTAATGACTGAGCCACCCAGGCGCCCCGGAAATCTTTTGGTCTTGTTCCATCTCTTCACATCAAAGAAAGTGTTAGTGAGAAGCCCTATCAATATGCCAAATGTGGAAGGATCTTCATTCAGAGAGCTCATGTCTTTCACAGCATCAGAATTCTGAGAGAAAATTCAGAAGTTCTGTTCTTACACAGCATCAGAACTCCATGACATACAATATAGACGTCTGGTTTCCAGGCCAACATGTAAGGAGCTTGGAAGTTCTCACTCCCATCCTCACAACAAGAAAAAAGCTGAACAAACTGAAAATTAACAACTCTTCTTAGATGCATCAGAGAATTGAAGTCACAGGGCAAACACCGCCCTGAAAACTGGAGAGACAGACAGGTGGATACAGAGAATCGCAACTGACCAAAAGCAGAAACCCAGGTTGGAGCCAGCTACTGATAGGATTAGCTAAAGGCTAATTGACTAGTTCCTGGAGACTGCGTATGGTCTAATTTGAGAGTTAAAAAACCTGGGGGTCCAACCTTTGTGGAGCCCCATGTTTTTATAAGGTTTACCTCCAGGAGCCCTATCAGGTTCTCCCTGTGAAGATCTGAGAAAAATCCTTTCCCTGCTGGAAGTAATAATCTTGAAATATGCCCAGAGCTATTCCATTCTCCTTAACAAATGCCTGCTCTCAAAACTATTTCATTAAAGTCTACGTGGGGGAAAGGAAGCTCCCAGCTCTGGCTCCCTCTTGCCTTCCTGTCTCACCTAGAAGGGAGCAGAAGTACTGAGAAGTACTTGTGAAGGTCCCAGCCCAGGGTCATAAACACTAAACAACTGAGGCCTAACCACAGATTACAGAACACTTCCCCCAGCCACCCTGACGTCGGACCGCATCGGTATCGTGCCTGTATAACGATGGAGGATTACACATGAAAGAGTTGTCATGTCACAGGTGAACTGGGGAGACTCCAGGCCTTGGGGCCTTGACCCAGCCTGTCCCAAAGATGTCGCAGAACGCTCTTGGTCTTCTCAGGAGAAAGAATTCAAGGGCAGACACAACACAGTGTGTGAGGGGTACAAGCAGGAAAGTTTATTCAAGCAAAAGTACACTTTCAAGTTGTGAGAGCATGGTGAGCTCAAGAGAGAGAACTGTGCGTCCTGCGGGCTGGGTTTCTATCTTTTATTGACAGTTGTTAACTAGGGGACAGAATATTTATTACTTGGGGCTGGAAGCAGGGTTTTGAGCTTTTCTTCCTCACTTGCTCAGGGCTTTCCTGTCGTGGCGCCGCCATCTTGGGCCTGTCTGGTGGGATCCGGCCTCTCGTGGATGCTGCCGGGACAGGCCTCTGACCTTCCCCACAGCCGGCCACGGCCGCCTCCTTGCTGGCCTCCAGGCATCCCGTTAGAGCCTCACTGTCTACTTTCCCAGTAAGACTCAGGCTGTATTTGGGAAAGAATTTCTTGGGAAACCCAAGGACTACAGAGGAGACAAAAACAAGGACACAGGAAACTAGCCTCTGAGGCCTGTGGCTGCAGAAAACCATAAACACAGTCTAACTCCTAGCCACACAAACATAAAACCCCACACTACGGACCTATTTACTATTTACGTCAGTTCCTTTTACCCAATACGTCATGTCTGGATTTCCACAAATAATTAAAGGCATACCACAAAGCACAAAACAGGCTAAAGAGAAAGCAAACATCAATCAGAAGCAGGTTCAGATATGGCCTAGATTTTGGAATTAGCAGGAATTTAAAATATGATGAGCATGTTAAGGGCTTTAAAAAGTGCACAACATACAAGAACAGATAATGTAAGCAAAAACTCTAAGTATGAATCAAAAGGAAATGCTAGAATTCAAAAGCAGTGTAAAGAAATGAAGAATAGTTTAGACGGGCCCGTGAGTAGACTGGACACAGCCAAGCAAAGAATTGATGAGGGAGCAGAAGACTAGCTGATACCCTGCAACCTTGCCCCACCCCCCACTCCTGGGTGGGACCTGTGTGACGTTCCTCCAGGAAACTCCCAACTGTCATCATGTTAATGCCTTGCTAGAGGGAAAAACAACCTTGACTTGACAATGGCAAGGCTTCTGGTATCTGGTAGGTCCTCTTTAGCATATGAAAGTCCTTTTGAAAACCTCCCTTTGCCTCACCTCCCCCAGCCGCACAGTATATAATCAGTCACGCTCACAACCCCGGGGCAGCCGCTGTTTCAGCCCACAGGTCCTGACCCTGGGCTTTAATAAACCACCATTCTGCACCAAGAATTCTCAAGAATTCTTTCCTGGTCATCGGCTTTTGACCTCACCCCACCAAACCTCACCTACATTCCAAAACTACATCAGAATCATTGAGCTTGAATATATGTTAATAGAAACTCCCCAAATTGAAAAACAAAGAGAAAAAAGAATAAAAAGAGCATAGCAGAATATCCAAGAACTGTGAGGCAATTACAAAAAAATTGTAACATGCTTAATGGGAATACCAGGAGGAGAAAGAGACAAAGTGATGTAGGAAAGACATTTGGGTTCAAAGCCGTTTCGATGGCTCAAGAAAGAATTCTTGAAACGTCTTTGGTGCAAAAAGGTGATTTTATTGAAGCACAGGGACAGGACCCGTGGGCAGGAGGAGCTGTACTGGGGTCATGAGGAGTGGCCCATTAATATACTTCAAAGTTGGGAGGGGGTTAGGGATAGTAAGTCTCTAAGGAATTTTGGAAGCAAGGTTTCCAGGACCTGGGGGCGGTGGGGGGGGGGGCACGGCTAGCTATTGATGGGGAAAGGTCATTTATTACCGTCTAATAGAACCTTAGTCATGAGACCCTTCAGATGTATATCGGTGGGTCATCTGCTTGGGGGATGATTGCCAACAGGCATCTTGGAGGGTTTAGAGATAAAGGAAATTTCTAAAGGAATTTTTGTATGTTAAAGTAGACTTAAAGGAGCCTGGGGGTTGGTCTAGGATTGCCTTTTGCCCTTAGCAAAGTGTCAACATCAAGGCAGTTGAGTCCCTAGAGAAATGTCACTCTGCGTGTTTCAAGGACTTGTCAATGGGCTCTAGGTAGTAAGGAAATTTAATAATTTTCTTCTGCCTTTGTTTCCCACATCAAAAGGACCAGAAGAAATATTTGGAGTAATAATGGCTGAGAAGTTTTCAAAATAAATGACAGATAGTACGTAACTGGGGACATGATCATTGCCTCAATTAATTCATTATCTCTTGATTTATTTCTGATTTTAAATATTTTTCTACCTTATTTCTCTCGATACATTATTTGTGTTTACTTGCTCTTCTGTTCCTTGTAGTTTCGTCTTCATATCTGAAATTATTTTTCTTTTTTTCAATTCTTTCTTGAGTTGTTAGTTCTTTTTTTTTTTTTTAAAGATTTTATTTATTTATTTGAGAGAGAGAATGAGAGACAGAGTATGAGAGGGAAGACGGTCAGAGGGAGAAGCAGACCCCTCGCTGAGCGGGGATCCCGATGCGGGACTCGATCCCGGGACTCCAGGATCATGACCTGAGCCGAAGGCAGTCGCTAAACCAACTGAGCCACCCAGGCGCCCCGTTAGTTCTTTTCCAAACCTCTCTATTTCTGGTTGTGATATTATAATAAGAAATATGTATCTGGCCTTGTCCCAGTTTCTGAGCTCCTAAAATTAGGGACAAACTAATGTGAAAACAAAACTGTCATATTTATCATTTTGTGAAACACTTAATTAAAATGTATCTGAGACTTCTCCACTGTTCAGATAAAATAGTATTAGCTACTTGAAGACCAGCTTATGTGCATTTAACTTTCCTAGGCCAGTCTTACGCACCAAGACCGCCTAAGTATTATAATCACCACCTCACACATTTATTCCTCTTAGTGAGCTCTTTGGAAAGAGCTGAGGGCAACTTTTGAACAGATTATTTGACATATTCTTAATCCCAGGAGTCCTGATTTAGCAAAGGTATCACAGGAAAGAGGTTTGGAGGCCTTAGAAGTAAGTAACACCATCCTGCCGTATACTTACTAGATAAAAGGATGCAAGTCAGGAATGGCCAGATGGAAGAGACGTGTAGGGCAAGGTACAGGGGTATAAGGCACCTCTCCTGGTATGATGCATTCACCAACCTGGAAGCTCTCTGAACCCCTTAGGTTAGGGTTTTTAATGGAGGCTTCATTACAGTGGCTCGATGGGTTAAATCACTGGCCATTGGTGATTAACTCAACCTCCAGCCCCTCTCCCATACTTGGAAGTTAGGAATGGGGCTGAGAGTTCCAACTGTCTAATCACACGGTTGGTTTCCCTGGTAACCAGCACCCCCATCCTTAGGGGCTTTCCAAAAGTCGCCTCATTAACATAAACTCAGGGTAGTTGTAAGGGACTTTTATGAATAACAAAGGATGCTCTTTCATCTTTATCATTCTGGAGCTGTTTCCAGAGCTGGGGACAGAAACCAAATATAACAGACGATATTTCTGTTGCCTTTATTACTTAGGAAATTACAAGGGTTTTAGGAGAAACAAAAAAAAAAACAAGGGTTTTAGGAGTTCAGGAACTGGGACAAGGCCAGATGCATATTTCTTATTATAATATCACAACCAGAAATAGAGAGGTTTGGAAAAGAACTAACAACTCAAGAAAGAATTGAAAAAAAAAATTTCAGATACGAAGACGAAACTACAAGGAACAGAAGAGCAAGTAAACACAAATAATGTATCGAGAGAAATAAGGTAGAAAAAAAAAAAGAAATAAGGTAGAAAAATACTTAAAATCAGAAATAAATCAAGAGATAATGAATTAATTGAGGCAATGATCGTCAATGGCTGACATTATTGCCATTATGTACCTCTAACAGATGTATACACCACCACCTATGAAATAGCCTTTCCGCCAAAATAAATATAGATACATAGATATAATTAAATATATCAATAAATTATATATAAATGTAAAAATATAAATATAGATATATTTGGTTAAGCCTCTTGGATCTACTGATTTATAGGAAACACAAGGGACAAAAGAAATCTGTTAAATGACACTGTGGGAATACAACCAGCAAAATCCAGTACAACAATGGGAAACACTACGACAAACAACCTAGTTAATTCACTAAAAAGTTGCAAGAAAACAAATACATAGAAGAAGACACTATAGATTAAAGAGTCTCAAGAGACCTACCAACCAGTCATAGTATATGGATCTTATCTGGATGCCGATTCAGCAGAGTAGAGCGAGTTCATTAGGCTCTAACAAGACGCTTGGAGGTCGGCCAAGAGGAGGTCAGGGCCAGCTCTCAGTCAGAAGCCCGTCCTGGCAGCACTCCAAGACAGAGCCACAGGAAGCCGGATCCAGCCAGACAGGCCTAAGATGACTGACAAAGTCGGCCAGAAACCCCTGACCAAATAAGAAAGAAAAGGCAGAAAACCCTGCTTCCAAGATATTACCCCCCCAAATAATGAATGTTCCATCGCCTTGTTAACAACTGTAAATAAAAGATAGAAACCCAAAGCCCATAGCACACAGCTCGCTCTCTCAGATACGGAGAGTGTACTTTCACTTCCGGAAACTTTCTTGCTTCTCTGCTGTGTTGTCTGTCCTTGAATTTTTTCTTGTGATAAGACCAAGGGCCTTTGGTGACATCTTTGGGGTACTCTGATCAAGGCCTCAGGGCCTGGAGTCTCCCCAGTTCACCCAGCAACAAAACAAATAATTGTAAAAATTTAAAAATTATATAAACAAGAAAATGTGAACAGGGATATTATCTGGATCCAATGAGAGAACATAGAAGCAATGTAAGTACCATGAAACACCAAACAAATATAAGGTGCTATTATTTTAGATTGAAGCAGAAAGTACCTCAGGTGAGGAAATTTGAGTCATGGGAGAAGCTAGTATTACCTTGTGCTACCAGGTTTTATAGTTTTCAAGCATCACATCTCTATCTGTATGTCTGAGCAAGGTTCATTTGTTGCCGCTTCTTCTGGGTGAAGTCTACAATCATGTGGAATATTATCAGTTCCTGAAAATCAAAGATATATGGCACCACTAGGATGAAGAATGAAGTAGCCAGAAGTGAGACAGGACCAAACTGAAATAACACTGAGAGTGTTCAAAGCTGTAAGGCCAATAAAAGACTGCCCCAGAATGCTAACTATGTAGTAAGCCTAAAGAGTCAAGATGGGAACAGGAGGAGGAGGAGGCCCCCAAAAGGGTTGTCAGCAAGGAAGAACAGTTGAACTGATAGTCTGATGTGTTTGACCATACTGAGGTTTTCATGGATCTACTGGTGAATTGAGGAATTGGTACATAGAAAACTAAGCAGGAAAAAGGGGCAATAATTACCTTTAGGAAAAACAAAAATCTGTACAAAAAAGGAAAATTAATCATAGTGTACTGTGTGGCTCAGCTGTGAACAATATTTATGTAGTCCCTAGTTATCAAAACTGATTTCACCCAGCCTTGTGATATCAGTTTATTGGAAAGGTTGGGGAGAAGATACGTATGGGAAGATTGAGAGAGGTAAAAATGCTTATCCTCCACAGCAAAAGCCAATATATAATTACCTAAAAATGAAAAATCAAGAATAAACAGCACTGTAGAAACATTCTTCTTAGAAACATTCAGGGTAACACCAAAATAGCCAGAAGACTTAATAATAGTTCCCTTTGGACAGCAGGTCATGGACGTAGGGATAACTGTTTTTCCTTATAAACCTAATAGTACTGTTTGGCTTTTAAAAATATGCATAGATAGTATTTTGTTAAATAAAAAAGAACCTATTTTTGTAAATGTTTCATGGACAATTATGGAGAGATTTATTATTATTAATTGCCTACATAATTATTCACACTACCTCCTTGCCCAACAATCTCCCAATACACTTTTTTAAATCATTAGGAAATATTTAAGACATTCAAAATATTACAAATGTTAACATAAAGAATACACACGTAACCACCACCTAGCTGAGGAAATCAGCATTAACAGTACAAACGAAGTCCCTTCTTCCTTCTCTTCAGAAGTTATCCTGACTATACCCAAACAGCTAAACTTTCTGATTTAAAACTAGTTATCCATTCCCTCTCTTTATTTTACTAAGGTTAGTCATCTGATGTGATTTCTCAAGTATCTGCTTAAGGGTTTGCTAAGGGTTCTTAAAAGCGTTTTCTCTGCTGGTAGATGTGGTATCTAGATTCTTCCCATCAAAAAGCCAAATCTCCTGATTTCCCTTATCTATCAATGGTACAACCCTCAGGCTTGAAGTATAGCCGTTGCCCTTGACTTCTGTCTCTTTGACACCCCCGCTCTGCCTTGGCCAGTTCTGTCCTTACATGGGATGAGGTGAGGGAAAGATGGTCTAGGACAAGGGAAAGAAGTTTGTTCCCACCGCACAAGTCCAGGAGGAGAAGCTCAACCTCGGGGCGCCTGGGTGGCTCAGTCGTTAGGCGTCTGCCTTCAGCTCAGGTCGTGATCCCAGAGTCCTGGGATCGAGTCCTGCATCGGGCTCCCTGCTCAGCGGGGGGGCCTGCTTCTCCCTCTCCCACTCCCCCTGCTTGTGTTCCCTCTCTTGCTGTCTCTCTCTCTCAAATAAATAAATAAAATCTTTAAAAAAAAAAAAAAAGCTCAACTTCACCCGGGTCTCTGCCGGCGAGAGAATGGTAGCCGCTCCCTGCTCCATACCCTACCTTGTTTTCTTTGCCTCTGTTTTAAAATGTAGGTTTTATTTATTGTTTAGGTATGGTGACATCAGGAGATGATTGCCACTGAAGAGAGAGCTTGTTACGCACTGTTCCTGAGGGGCACGCATGCCATGCCCGGCCAGGCAGCGCCACACGGGGGAAGCACCAGGGTTGGTCAGGAGGCTAAAGAGGTGGGAGGAAAATGTGGGCAAAAGCCTTTATTGTGGTTTCTATATGGAAGAGAACAGACGAAGGAGGGTAGGCAGGTTTAGAATTGGCCAGTTTGAATTATTTCAGTGGGGGTGTGTAGGGACCTGGGGTGATTAGGACAGGGGAATAGCAGAGAGTAGCAGCCAGAGGGGAGGTGGGGAAGGGCGTTGGGGGCCCGGCAAATTGTTGGCTATCTCTAGGACTCCGCTAATCCTGTGAAGGGACAATCCCACTGCCACCTGTGAGGTTCCAAATATTAGAGCGTCAAGGAAGAAGAAGAAGAATATGGTTAATACAACCTTTAGTCTTCCTCACCCACGAGCTCTCAGCTCATGTGGCACTTCTTCAAGGGAGCTTTCTGGGACTCCCAGACTAGGTCATTTTTCTCTCGCAGCTCCTTCACAATTTGTAGCTTATGTGATTATTTGGTTAAAGTCTGTCTTCCTAACCAAACTTCTTAAACAAATCCAACATGAGGGCAGGTAATTTCTTTTTTGTCCACCTTTGTACCCATAGCTACACAACGGTGCTTGGCACACAGTAGATGTTCAAGAAATACCTATCGAATAAATAAATGGTTGAATGTCTCTGAGCCTTAGTGATTGGCACACCAAAATGAAAAACTACAGGAATTTCACTCATACCTACAAGTTAAATCCCTGAGACCAGCAGCTTAGAAACTATTTTCCAAGGAAATCATGCTTGGCATTTAGGGTGCTAGGTCAAACTTAAATTAGCTTATGCAATGAGTAATATCCCTAATGTGTCTGACTCACAAACCATCGTTAACAGTGTGGGAAATACGTATTCTGAGTTCTGGACGTGAGAAGCCAGCACTTATCAGTGTAGTCAGCTCCTGCGGCTGCATTCGAAAATCAGCACGGATCTGGAGTGAGGCTCCCTCCCGTGCGGAGGGAGAGGGTACCAAGCAATTCCATTGGCTCTCAGTTTACTTTTCCACGGAGATGTCTGTCCATAATCCCCTACTGTAGACATGAGAATAAATCCTAATGATGCACTTTCTCCTAAGACGTTTTGAAACGTGCAGAGATCATCTTAGGACTGAGAAATTTCTGTCCAGCCCATGCAAAGGTCAGTTTCGTGTATAAATAGAGGACTGCCCGACTGCCCAACCCTTACTTGACCCTGAGCTGTGTACGGAATCACTGCAGCTTGTGATCCAAGCTAGAAGAACGTGAGCAGGGAAGTCGTGCGGCGGTCGGAGGAACGACTTGTGGCCCCAGGAGCGCTCCTTGTTCCCGAACACAGGGCGGTCATTTAGCCTGAGTGTTTCCTCATCATTTCCACTTACTGCACAAAACTACTAAGAAATTTAGAACACGTAGAAGCGCAGATCGTACCTAATCACTGCTAACCCGGCGTGAAGACCGACGCCGAGCGCCGGGCCGGGGCCCCCGCTGTCGAGCGGGAGGGCACGGACCCGCTCCGTGGAGCCTACGACGACGTCCGCCACGCTGCCCGTAGTTTGAACACGAGCAGCGCGGGGCCGGCCAGTGACTCCACCAGGCCACGGGGCCGGCGTCTGGGGTCCGGGGCCGGGAGCCCATTCTTCTGTGCCACCGTGCGTCCCTTCGGCCAAGTGGCCGGGGCACCGATGCTCGTGCTGTCCCGGCCCCGAGCCACGGGGGCAGCGCGAGCGTCCGTGCCCCGCACCCACAGGCCGTGGGGGCCCACGCGGCGGCGGACGGAGAGAGGAAGGGGTTCGTGGGCCGGGGCCGGAGCGGGACAGCGCTCTCCGCCGAGACGCCCCGGGGAGGCTGGTTCCGTCGTGTCCCGAATCGCCCTGAACCGTCCTCTGTTCCCCACGCGCCTCTGAGGCTCCGAAACAAGACCCGCCGCCCCCAGCCCTTCGACGCGGACGAGTGTGCGGCCTCCCCTTAACCCCACGCTTCCCTGGTAGAGCGACCACAGGCGGCCTCGACCTCGGCAGCCGGGACGCCCTCCCTCGTGGGGGTCGTCGTCCCCACAGCTCCGGTGGAGCGCTGCACGCCGGGTTCGCGCTTCCAGGGCGGCGGGCTGGCCGACGGGCCCGACTCGGCCGCACGCGGGAACTTGCCCCCCCGGGCGGCACCCGGCTCTACACGGCCTCGGCCGCCCTGCTGGCCGGCCGAACGCGCGCAGCCGTCCCTCCCGCAGTGCCGGCGGCCTCCGGCGCTCCGAGCGACGCGCGCCCTCCCGGCCGGCTCCGGGCCCACGGCTGGGAACTACGCTTCCCAGAAGGCCCCGCGGCGTCCCCGCTCCCAGACTCCATCTCCCAGGAGTCTTAGCGACAAGCCCCGCCCGCACCGGAAACTGTGTGACGTCACCGCCCCAAGCTGCTGCGGGCGCGGGGTGGGCGGCAGCGCGCCGGGCGCTGGGGGTGCCGCTGGGCCCCGTCTGGGGCGGGGGCCGGCCGTGGGTGAGCTGCTGCCTTCTGGAACGAGCTGAGAAGTCGGGGTGAAGCCTTCGCCCCTGTTCGTTCCCTGCCTGCCGTCTGCTGATGCGCATCTCCCATGTGTGCACTGGGGGGCCCGCCGCCCGAGGGGGCCGCCGCCCTCCCCACGGCCCCCCCGAGAAGCGTGAGGACCGAGAAGCAGAAGTGCTTCTCCCGTCGGGCGGTGTAGTGAATGTGCTCTCGGCCTCTTTCCCCCAGGCCTGTTTGTATCTGCACGGGCTCGGTGTGGGACAGAGGCGTGTGTGTTTACACGGATGACAGCAGGTACGTGACGGTGTTTCCGTCTTCAGCCGCCCGCCCGACTTGCACACTGAGTCTCAGCGGTGCTCCAGAGGCCTGCCTAGTCCCGGCCCTGTGTCCGCGTTCCTTTCAGGCTTTCTAAACACCAGTGTGGTTACTTTGTACCCTTAGCAGGTGCTTCGGTCACTTATCAAAACAACTTTATAAAATTAGTTTTATTAGTTGTGATAATGGCATTATGGTTATGTTTTAAAAGGAAGAAAAAGTCCTTTATGGGTTAGGAGATGCAGCTCATATAATATCTGGGTCTTATTGAAAAATACTCCAGGAATAAATAAAAGTGGGGAATGAGGGGGCGATCACTAAACAAGATTGGCAAAATACTGATCAGTGTTGACGCTGAGTGAGGGATACAGTGGAGTTCACTATACTATCCTGTGTCTGACTGAAGTTTTCTGTAATTTTTATGTGTACCAGCATTCCTCATGGAACAGTGAGGTCCACTAATTCCTTCCTGCCTCCTGTTCAAGGCATCCCTTCACCACTGCCCAAATGAAGAATTTTTCCCTCCAGTCATCTCCGTGATGCTAGTGATTCCTTTTCCGGGGACCCATCTTGTTACTAGATTTTCCACAGTACCTCTGAGGCTAAAGTAAATCTCTGCTTTTCCCAGAACATGCCTTTTATCATGCTCCCCCACTCTCTCCTCCTGGTCTCAGACATGCGTGACCTTGGCATCTGGCTTATAGCCTTCTGCTCTATATCTTGGTCTCATTTCATTCTCAGTGACAACAGTGTGGCTCACAGGGTAAATGCTCGGTAAATATTTGTTGAATCTCCGTGTCCACATGGATGAATCATCCAGCAAACATTCTGCCTTTTCTCTGGAACCCGGGGGTCTTGGCAGGCAGGAATCCCCATGCCTTTGGCCAGTGTAGCATCTGCGCCTTGTGCTTTTCCTCTCCCACCGGTGAATCTAATCCTTCCCTTTTTAATTCTTGTTCCAAAAGTTTTCCTCCTCCTCTGCTTTTAAAAGGTGCCTGCCGTCTGCTCCCCACCCACCAGCTTCTGTCCTCCACACTTTGCACACCCACCACTTAGCTCCTCTCCATCCCAACTTCGTTGGAGATCCAATCCTTTATGTCTCCTTTATGACTTTGCTCTCACACTCTTCAGTTTTCAGTCTTCTGGTGACTCATTTCATTATCACTTTAAACAAGTCTAATAGATCTCTTCTATTTAAAAACATCTTCATTAAACCCACATGCTACTCTAGCCACCAAGCTAATTCTCTCCTAATATTGCCAGATTTCTGTCCCTTTAGACTACCTGTTTCTTCAGCTCTACACCCTACCATCATCCGCGTGTTCCCAGCCCCTGAAATTTGACCTGTCCCCTTGAAGCTCAGCTACATCTGCTCACAGGGAAAGGAGAATTAAAACTACATGGGGCTATCATTTTCACCAATCAGATGCAAAAATTCCCAGATTTGACAGCATAGTCGTTGTCAAGGCTGGGGGGAAGAGTCAGTCTCAGAGGTCGCTGGTAGGAGGAGCAACCCCATGAAGGGCAGTGTGGCAATATCTGGCAGTTGCATATATCTGCACATATTTAAAATGACATATATACGAGGTGATTCATTGAATAATTTGTAATAGCAAAAAAAATTGATAAGAAGCTAAATGTCCTCCATCTATGGAATTGGTCGAATAAATTCTGCCTGTCCATACAATGAAATACTGTGCGTCTTGTGATGGTTAATTTTATGTGTCAACTTGGCTAGGCTCTGTGCTGAGTTGTTTGGCCAAACCCTAGGTGTTTCTGTGACGGTATTTTGTAGATGTGATTATTGAGTAAAGTTGATAACCCTCCGTAACGTGGGTGGGCCTCATTCAATCAGTGGTAGGCCTTAAGACAAAAACTGAGGTTTCCCAGAGCAGAAGGAATTCTGCCTCAAGACCTTAACACGGAAAACTTGCCCGAGTTTCCAGCCTGCTGGCCTGCCCTAGGGATTTTGGATTTGTCAGCTCCCATGATTGCACGAGCCAGTTTTTTAAAATAAATCTCTATCTTTCTGTATCTAAATCTGTATGTCATCTATATGGATTCTGTTTCTCTGAAGAGAATGACACAACACTACAAAAAAAAAAAATCTCCAGAATATATTTTTGAGTGAAAAAAAGCCAGGTGAATAACATTCTCTGTGCCATATCCAGTGTTAAAGAAGAATTAAAACAGGAATATGAATTTATGTTTGCTTTTATCTGCACCAGAATCCTAGAAGGGTACACAAATTAATTAAAGTGGTTACTTGAAAGGGACTTCTAGACAGGTGCAGGACAGAGGTAGGAGTGACAAGTTTAATGTATTTTTTTATACTTTCGTGATTTTTGAGCCATGTGACTATTTTTACCTATTAAAAAACTTGCATTTTCTGTGGCTTTCAGGAGCTCCTACTTGCCACACACAGTCTTGCCTTGGAATGTCCTCATCTCGCTTCTCAGAGCTTTGACCCTCCTAGTACTCTGACTTGCTTTGTCTCTTTCTCTGACTCTTCTGTTCCTTGACTTTGGACATTCTCCAAAGTTCTGTGTTTAGCATCTTTCCTCTGGCTCTCTGCAGCCTAAACCATTAACTCTGAGGTCCTGGTCTGGAGCTCCACACACAGCCTTCCTCGTGAGCTTATGACCTACGTTTCCACCTGTTTCCTAGGTGTCTGCAGACCACGATTCTGTTGGCGCCACAAACTAATGTGTGTGAAAAGGAACCCATCATCTTCAACCCCGCTTGTTAGACTGGCGACCATGTCGAGTGGTATCCCCAACCCTTCAGAGGGCATTTTGGTGGTCACAGTGACTGGGGAGTGTTAGTTGGATTTAGCGGGCAGGAGTCGGTGATGATAAACATCCTAAAATGCTGTGGCAATCTGGCACAGCGGGAACTGTCCCCCTCAAATGCCAATAGGGTGACGACCTCACCTGCCAACCCGTTGTCTTGGTTCACACTATGGTTTCATCTGCAGCTCTTCTCTTTTCCTTACTCCTGCACTTGGCCCATCACCCAGCCCTGTTGAGCCCCCTTTTGCTGCAGTCTCTGGCTTAGTTCACATATGAGCTCTCAGCTACCACTTTGCGAAGGCTTCCTAAACTGGTCTCTGCCTCTGAGCTTCCATTTCCTGCTCTTCACATTTGCTGTCAGTTATCTTCCCCCAGAACATAGCTGATCGTGGTACTCTTGAGTAAGCATACACCCGAGACTGAAAGCCCACTTTGCCCGCTTTCTCTCCACTCCTGACCTGTGTGGGGCAAAGCATTCCTTTCCACCTCCTCTGTGCTCCCCTCTGGGGAAGGACAAAGGTGCTACTCAGGAGCTCCTAGATTCCCATGCGAAAAAAATCACCCTCCTGGGGCGCCTGGGTGGCTCAGTCGTTAAGCGTCTGCCTTCGGCTCAGGTCATGATCCCGGGGTCCTGGGATCGAGTCCTGCATTGGGCTCCCTGCTCAGTGGGGAGCCTGCTTCTCCTTCTCCCTGTACGCCTCCCCCCCCACCCCCGGCTCGTGCTCTCTCTTGCAAATAAATAAAATTTTTTAAAAAAATTATGGATCTTGAGATGGGGAGATGATCCCGAGTGTGAGGGTGGACCTCATAAGAGGGAGGCAAAGGAAGAGGAGGAGGCAGTGGGGACCGAGACTGGAGTGATACCACCATCTATAAGAGGCAAGGAATGATTTCTCCCATGGAGCTTCCAGAAGGAGTGTGGCCCTGGCAGTACTTTGA
Organism: Halichoerus grypus; assembly: GCF_964656455.1. Taxonomy (NCBI): domain Eukaryota; kingdom Metazoa; phylum Chordata; class Mammalia; order Carnivora; family Phocidae; genus Halichoerus; species Halichoerus grypus. The sequence goes on from NC_135720.1 coordinate 142,831,032, forward strand.
TTTTGGCCCAGTGACACTGATTTCAGACTTCTGGACGCCAGGAACATGAGAAGAAATGTGTTGTTTAAAGCCTCCAAGCTTGTGGTACTTCGTGCCAGCGGCCGTGGGAAGCAAACGCACTCTTCTGCCCTTGCCCTTTCAGGCTCGGGGGTGTGGGATGGCTCGGGGCCAGCGCCCCGCTGGCCTTGCTTGGTTCCCCGTCTTGGGGGAATTTTCTTCCATTAAACTGCTTGAGGGGGCCATCAGTTTCTCTCTGGGACTCTGCCTGGAGGTGCGGCAAAGAAAGTAAGGGAGCAGCCAAGAAGAGGCCCCCGAAAATCTCTTCCGTTACCGAGAGACCCACGTTTGTTTCTGGATCTCCTTGGGCAGTGATGGGGCAGTGATGGGGCCGTCAGCGCTCGGAGCTGTGAGTCCAGGTTTCGCTGGCCCTGGGCTCTTCTGCTCCGAACTGCCCTTCTCGGAGGTCTCGGTAACGATACAGTCTCTACTTCCTGGGTCTGGAGCCTGGATGCTTTCTTGCCGGTCCGGGACCGAGGTGAGTCAGGCCGTGGTGGGTTCCTCCACGGCTCAAGCACCTGGACGCCCATCTGAGGCGCAGGGTGTGACCAAGACAGTGTCTGGAACACAGGCCCCATCCCATTGTGAGGTCATTCTTTCCGTCCCCTCTCCACACCCCTTTACAGGGACAAATCCAGAGAGAGAGAAACTTCTCTGACCTTTCCCTTGCCGCATCAAACTATTTTTCCTGGGAACCCCTCTCTACCAGTAGCTGGAAAGAGATCTAGCGCCACTGAAATTGAATAATTGCAGTGCACGGAGGAAAAAGTTAATGGATAGTTGTTTTGCTTCCCGTCCACACTAACTTGGTCTGCCATATTTCTGAAGCCTTTAGCAGCTGCCAGCGCTCTCGGCACTGACAGACTACAGAATGAAAGAACAGGGAGCCAAGGAATGATGCGTGCTCTAACAGTGTGTCTTGTTCCAACGCAGCGGACGGGCGTGATCTTAGTTTTACAGGACGTTTTTGTAGAAGAGCCAGAATTTTTGCAGCAGGCAGTTGGATTCCTAACACCTATGCATGAAGATCACCAGCTGAAACCCGAGCTGTGTTCGCGCAGGGACTCAGACGGAGGTGGTGGCGAGGACGCGGGCACGGTGGATCGGATGTCAAGACTGATGACTCCACACAGGCACCAAGATGGTGTGAAAGTGAGACTTTCTGGGGAGAGCACAGCAAGCTCCCCACATGGTCAGAAAATAGTGTGGAGGGGTTCCTAGCGTGGGGTTTTATGGTGGATGGGGGGACTGGATGAGAGTTCTCACATGTGAGCCAGGATTGTGTGGGTTGAACACCATGCACGCCAGCATGCCCAAAGAAGAAGCACCAGGACTGGGCCAGACACCAGGCGAGGGGGAGGAGGGGGCAGCTTGAAAGCTGCCCAAAGCCAGGAATCGAAAATAGAAAGACCCGTAATTACAGGTGGTTTCTGCATGAAGTCGAGAACCTTACGGGAAAGAGTTCACGCTCAGGGAAGTGAGTGGCTGTGTATCAGACGTTCAGGACAGAGGTTCAGGAGCCGATTAAAGGGTGATTCTGAGTGCCACTTGCTCCTGGGGTTTATACCGCCCTCTCTGTCAGCCGCTTGGATTGTAGAGAGAAAACAGTAATAAAGATCAAGTCCAGCTTTTCAAAGAACTCTCTCCAAACATCTATTTCCTAGAAGGCGAGGGGACGTCTGTGCTCGTAGCGTGTGTTACAAAGGATTGGGGGGATGGAGAGGCGGTTTCTGGGGTGGAGGGAGAAGTGAAGGGAGCGGGGTCTTCTCCCTTTTACGACCTAGACCTGGAAACCGGGTCACTTCTGCTGAGTGCTGCCCAAGGAGGCAGTGACAGCCCCCGAGTTGGGGAGGTTGGGTGGGAGAATGGGCTTTCTGGAAGACTGTTTAGGACCGGAAATACTGCTAGGGCCATTTTTGGAAAATAGTGTTTCCAGCCGGGAAAGATCGGAGAGACGGAGCTTTCCAGTTGAGGGTAGACTGGCAGTCCTCTGGTACACCGAGGCAATGAATTTAATGAATTTAAAATCTTTAAAATTTTAAAGATTTTTAAAATCTTTAGAAAAAAATAAGATTACTGTAAAATTTAAGCTGGGCAATCTTCATTATTCTAGCATACAAAAATGTTGAAAAAAATAATCAATTTGGGGACATAAAGATCATATAAGGTAGTTTCATCTTCTAATCGGTTATGAAAAAAAGACTAGACTCCGAAACCAAAAACTTCAGTGCAGCATTAGTACTCCCGTAGACCTCGATCATCGATTTGCTGAGAAACCATCCAGCGCGGTGCTTCTCCAGCTTTAAAGTATGTCAATCACTGAGGATCTTGTTACTGCTTCTCCGGCAGGCAGGGGAAAGGTTTTTCCCAGTTTACGCAATTGTAACTTTATAGTTAAATGCATTTTTTTTTTGTAAAATGGGTGAATTGATTTTTCAGCAAATTGGTCATACATTGATTTCTGTCTAATTCAATTATGACAAATTGATTTCAAATGAATTGGTCTGATTCCACAGGAGGGAAGGTTTGGTGAAAGGTGGAGAGAAGTGGCTCAGGCACCAAAAAGAATCAATTTTAGGAAGCCTTACAGTATGCATTTTATAATTCTGTAGCTCTCTGATGTATAGACAGGTTGAAAACCTGTAGTTCTATTGATGGTCAGGATATTTAACTTCAGGGCTAACTGGTAATGCTACTTTCTGTCCATTGCTTCATGATCATTACAGTATAGACATTCGTTTTAAAAGTATTGATCATTTGCTTTTTTTTTTTTTTCCAGTTGAGGGTAGACTGGCAGTCCTCTGGTACGCCGAGGCAATGAAGTTTGCCTTGATGTTGTGATTTAGATTTTCAAAAGTTTTGACAAGGAGCTTCATCAAAGGTTGTTATTATTATTTTTTAAGATTCATCTTGTGTAGGGCGCCTGGGTGGCTCAGTTGGTTGGGCGACTGCCTTCGGCTCAGGTCATGATCCTGGAGTCCCTGGATCGAGTCCCGCATCGGGCTCCCTGCTCGGCGGGGAGTCTGCTTCTCCCTCTGACCCTCCCCCCTCTCATGTGCTCTCTCTCTCTCTCATTCTGTCTCAAATAAATAAATAAAATCTTTAAAAAAAAAGATTCATCTTGTGTTTGGCAAGGAAGATGTCACAGAGATGGAACGCTGAGTACATAAAACTATGGTGGAGATTGAAAGAGGTGCGTGGCTATGCATTCTTGGCACTGGAAGAAACCCAGTGGACTCAACACTCGGAGGGTGGCCTTACCTTTGGTGACTTGCTGGTGGGCATTGTGAGGAGGTAGGAAAATAGGGACCTGGAAGCAAGCTGGAATAGAATTTGAATGCCCATTGCACCCTTACTGTATGAGTGACAGAAAAGTTAGTTACCATTCAAATTTCAGTTTTATCACCTGTAAAAGCAGGTAGAGCAACACAAACCTCCAAGGGTTGTCGTTTGAAAAAATGGGATAATGCATGTTAAGCGGCCTGGAATGCTGCTTTTTGATGAACAGTAATTATTATTGCTGTGGTCATTGTCCAGGGCCTGGTCCCCGGTGTTTGAGGCCAGGTGTGGCCGGAATATAGGAGTTTCTTCACACAGACCAGCGCGAATCAGACCCGTCATTTGAGGCTCCCGTAGAGCACAGGCCGCTACTTTGTTAGTTAACCGCGGGAACCGCGTCTGTCGGGAGGGCAGGCGAGTGATGCGCAAACCCCGCGCTCTCCGGGTGGGCAGATCTACAGCGCGGCCGGGTTGTCACCAGAAATGAGGGTGCGGGAGAAGTGTGAGATTGTGCAGGGGGTCGGCTGTGGGGTTCAGAAGGTTTGGGGTCACGCTGAAGTCACTGATGTCGATCGCCCCACGCTGTCCCGTCGGCCTCTGGCTCTCTAGGTCCCCCCAGCTCACCGACGTACCCTTCCTTCAGGGCCCCTGCCCCTCTCTCCTTCCTAGGGCCCATCCAGTTTCACTTCCTATTCTCTTCAGCCTGGAGGCTCGAATTTACCTAGGGACTTGGGTCGTGGGCACCTTGCCTCCAAAAAATAGGATCATTAGGATCAATACTGACCCCTCTCCTCCCTCGTAATGTATGTGCCCTACTTAACTTTCAGCCAGTGACCCAGTTATAAACACAAACTGAGTAGCCACCGTCTGAGGGGGTGGGCCCTCTCCCACTGCCTTCCTCCTTCCTCCTTCCGGTAAACAGAGCCTAGGCTCTGTGATCACTCTTTAGTCTTGATTCAAAATGTTCCCAGATTATCAGTCTACTTTCTCATTTGCATTTGTCACAGTGAGAGAATTCACAAGAAGATGCATCAGACTCTGAAAACAGTTCTTCAGGTAATTCTGGCACTTCTTTTAGAGTATTTCCTTTGCCTTCTTGCTCTTCTTCCCTTGCATCTCTCTTACGTAAGCAGACTTAACTGGGCCTGGAGGTGAGGTAGGTGTCCTTGCTCCTCATCGCCACTTACAGGCCATCGTTTCCGCCTCGTCCCTAGACCTCCCCCACCGCCGCCGCCAAGACATCCGCCATCAAACCAGACCACCCACCGCCCCTTCTTGAAGCCATCTACTGATCCCAAGTCACTGCTTCATCCCCTGAGATCATAGCGCCTGCCCCACTGTTCCCAGTAATATTCATGTAGTCAGTCCACCTAACGCCCGGGCTCTCGGGTCTCAGCTGCCTCTCCTCCAACCGTCTGCTTTTCTCTTTCTCTTAGACATCTCCACCCGGAGTCACACCCTGGACCTCGTGTCCTTACCAGTGAGTACACTCCTCACAACCTCCGTTGCAAGCAGCCCGCTTCCTGACTACCATCTCCTTCCTACCTTTTCAGCTTCCTCCCTCTAGTACGATCTGTTTTCAGCCTCAACAAAACCTAAAACAGTAAGACCTGTGGGTTTTTCTTTGCTTCCCTCACTCCATTCCCCGCGTAAATGCCACAGGTCATTATTATAATCCACGTCTCTCAAGCAGCCTTGCTCTCTTAACCCTCTCTTGGGTCACACTGTCCTAGGAAAATCCTGGTTAAATCCAGTTTTCAGCTTATTCTATCCCTGCCCCCATGCAGCGGAACATCAAAGGAAGCTCAAAGATGGTGATGGGTCTCCTTGGAAATTTTCGGCCAGATTCCTCAAGGGGCCTGTCTGTCGCCCTCCAGCCCTGCGTTTCTTCCATTGGTCACTCCCCCGCGCTGTCCGAGGTCCCCGTTGACACCTTGTGTCCTCTCATTAAGCCTCTGACAGCTCATCACCCACTTCTCCGTCCCCGCTCATGACCTAATTCTGTGAAAAACCAAAAGCAATCGAAGGAGAACTTCTGCAGCCTTCCTCCACCAACCTACCTACAACCACAGCCAAATACTCTGCGCTCCCTCCTGTTTCTACAGCCATCCCGGTCACGCTCCTGTTTTAAGGTCAGCCCTCCCCCTTGTGTACTGAGCTCGCTGCGTCCTGCTCCCTTCGGGACTTCCCTTTATTTTCACTCCTCTCTGGGTCATCAGCTCTTCCCTCCCTACTGGGTCAGACTCGGGAGCATTCCAATGTACTGTCGTAACTCCTAGTAATGGTCATCAGCTCGGCGCCTGGGGGGCTCAGTCGGTGAAGCGTCTGCCTCTGGCTCAGGTCATGATCTCAGGGTCCTGGGATCGAGCCCCATGTCGGGCTCTCTGCTCAGTGGGGGGCCTGCTTCTCCCCCTGCCCCTCCCCCCCCACTCACTCTCGCTTGAAAAAATAAAATCTTAAAAAAAAGTCATCAACTCAATATCCTCTTCTAGCAACTACCCCAATTTTCTTTTCTCATTCTAGCAAAACTCAAGTGCCCAGACTTGCTTTCTCCAGTTGTTTCCTTCCTACTCTCGTGTTCACCGCTCCAGTCAGGTTTTGGTTCCTGCGGTCCACCGACGCTGCTCTTCAGGTCGACACTGATCTCTTCCCTGCCAAATCTAAAGGTCAGTTCTCAGCTTTCATCGTTTGCAACCTCTCAGGAGACAGAGTCGATCATCTTCTCATCCTTAAACTCTCTTTTCATTGGGCTGCCAGTACACTCCACTCCCTGATTATCTCACTGCCTCAAAGGCCGCCTCCCTTCTGCATGGACCCCCACCTCTGATTTCTAACAGCTGGGGTTTCTGAGGGCTCAGTCCTCTGCCTTCTGCATGGATCCCCACCTCTGATTTCTAACAGCTGGGGTTCCTGAGGGCTCAGTCCTCTACCTTCTGCATGGACCCCCACCTCTGATTTCTAACAGCTGGGGTTCCTGAGGGCTCAGTCCTCTACCTTCTGCATGGATCCCCACCTCTGATTTCTAACAGCTGGGGTTCCTGAGGGCTCAGTCCTCTTCCTTCTGCATGGATCCCCACCTCTGATTTCTAACAGCTGGGGTTCCTGAGGGCTCAGTCCTCTGCCTTCTGCATGGATCCCCACCTCTGATTTCTAACAGCTGGGGTTCCTGAGGGCTCAGTCCTCTGCCTTCTGCATGGATCCCCACCTCTGATTTCTAACAGCTGGGGTTCCTGAGGGCTCAGTCCTCTGCCTTCTGCATGGATCCCCACCTCTGATTTCTAACAGCTGGGGTTCCTGAGGGCTCAGTCCTCTGCCTTCTGCATGGATCCCCACCTCTGATTTCTAACAGCTGGGGTTCCTGAGGGCTCAGTCCTCTACCTTCTGCATGGATCCCCACCTCTGATTTCTAACAGCTGGGGTTCCTGAGGGCTCAGTCCTCTACCTTCTGCATGGATCCCCACCTCTGATTTCTAACAGCTGGGGTTCCTGAGGGCTCAGTCCTCTACCTTCTGCATGGACCCCCACCTCTGATTTCTAACAGCTGGGGTTCCTAAGGGCTCAGTCCTCTACCTTCTGCATGGATCCCCACCTCTGATTTCTAACAGCTGGGGTTCCTGAGGGCTCAGTCCTCTACCTTCTGCATGGATCCCCACCTCTGTTTTCTAACAGCTGGGGTTTCTAAGGGCTCAGTCCTCTACCTTCTGCATGGATCCCCACGTCTGATTTCTAACAGCTGGGGTTCCTGAGGGCTCAGTCCTCTACCTTCTGCATGGATCCCCACCTCTGATTTCTAACAGCTGGGGTTCCTGAGGGCTCAGTCCTCTACCTTCTGCATGGATCCCCACGTCTGATTTCTAACAGCTGGGGTTTCTAAGGGCTCAGTCCTCTACCTTCTGCATGGATCCCCACCTCTGATTTCTAACAGCTGGGGTTTCTAAGGGCTCAGTCCTCTACCTTCTGCATGGATCCCCACGTCTGATTTCTAACAGCTGGGGTTCCTAAGGGCTCAGTCCTCTACCTTCTGCATGGATCCCCACCTCTGATTTCTAACAGCTGGGGTTTCTAAGGGCTCAGTCCTCTACCTTCTGCATGGACCCCCACCTCTGATTTCTAACAGCTGGGGTTTCTAAGGGCTCAGTCCTCTACCTTCTGCATGGACCCCCACCTCTGATTTCTAACAGCTGGGGTTCCTGAGGGCTCAGTCCTCTGCCTTCTGCATGGATCCCCACCTCTGATTTCTAACAGCTGGGGTTCCTAAGGGCTCAGTCCTTGAAACTCTGGTTTATCTACACTCTCCTCCAAAGCCACACCATCCGCTCCCATGATTTTAAAGACACCCTGTGGACCCCCAGCGGTGGCCCTCTCCTTCCTACTGCAGCCTTGCGCATCCGGCAGCCGACGTGATGGCTGCACTTGGGTGTCTAAAGTATCCGAAGCAACACTTGGCCCAGGTAGCTAAAATAAAAACACCATGAAAACGGCAAGGACGCAGAGCGGTGGAAGCTCTCAACTGTGGGCGGTGGTTTGGCAGCATCTACTGAAGTCGGACGTACGTGTACGCGGACGCGATCACTTCACTGCCAGGTGTGCGCGGAACAGAGCCGGGCACATACGTGCACAAAAGACGTGCAGGGACGTCATCAGTGGCGTTGTTCCCAGCTGCTCGACGGGGAAACAATCCAAATGAGACACCTGTGGAGGAATGGAGTGCGACCTTCACAGCTCCTTGCGACAACAGGGACGAGTCCCGCAAGCCCAATCTGAGTTTAAAAAGCTAGTCACACGAGTCTGCCGTATGAGCGCAGGTCAGAAACTGGCGAAACTGTCTCCGGTGTTGGCACGCAGGACGGTGGTTCCCTGGGGGACGGAGACACGTTGTGACTGGAAGGGGTAGAGGAGGGGTTACTGGGACGCCGGCAACGCGCTTCTTTCGGGACCTGAGTGGTATCGGACCGATGTGTTCTTTGTACACTTGTATTCTGTGGGGTTTCCCATGTTTAACAAGCTCCCAAACTGAATTCAGGTGCCTCACCCCTTCTGTGAGCCTGCTCCCTCTTTGGTCCTTTCTCCAGGACTCGGCAGCTGCTTTCTTCATGTTACTCAGGCCGCAGCCCTTAGAGCGGACGCAGGAAAGACGTTAGGGTTCGAGGCCGACGGCCAGCAAGGAGTGCCTGCGACGTCTTTGGTGCAAACAGGTGGTTTTAGTAAAGCACGGGGACAGGACCCGTGGGCGGAAAGAGCCGCGCTGGGGTTGTGAAGAGTGGCCCATTGTACACCCTCAAGTTGGGAGGCGTTCAGGGACAGCGTGAGTCTCTAGGGAATTTGGAAGCAAGGTTTCCAGGACCTCACGGGGGCCAGCTGTTGTTGGGGAAAGGTCATTTATTAGCGTCTGATAGCACCTGACTCACGAGGGCCTTCAGATGTCTATCGGTGGACCGTATGCTTGGGGCACGATTGCCAACACGTGTCTTGGGGGAGGATGGTAGAGATAGAGGAAGTTTCCAAAGGAATTTTTATATTTTAAAGTTGACTCACAGGATCCTGGAGGTCAGGCTAGGATTGCCTTTTGCCCTCAGCAGAGTATTAACATCCAGGCCGCTGAGCTCCCAGAGGAAGGTCTCTCTGCCTGTTTCTAGGACTTGTCAGTGGGCTGTAGGTAGTAAGGAAATTTAATTTTTCTTTTGCCTTTGCTTCCCACATCGGAGCCATTCTGGTTTCTTTCTCTCACACTCTCATGTCCAAACCATCAGCAAACCTGGTCTGTTTTTTCCGAGTAGCGCCTCAACCCAGCTACTTCCTACATTCACTGACACTTCTGTCTGGGTCACCTGGACCAACCGGGGTCGCATTCCACCCAGACCCCTGCATCTCCTCCCTCCACCGCAGCAAGCGACCCTCCTAAAACCTAAGTAAAATCCTGTCACTCCCCCGCTCAGCGGCCCCCGCTGACCTCCCATCTCATTGGGAATAAAACGCCCAGTCCTGACCAAGGCCAGGAAGGCCCCGCGTGAGCGGTTCCGCAGCTGCCTGACCCCGTCCCCACTCACCGAGCTCCAGCCGGTGTCCTCCAGCTGCCAAAGACGCTCGGTCTCAGGACCTTTGTGGCCACAGCCCCGCGCCTAGGAGGCTGTCCATCACCGACTTCGTTCATTCCTTCACCTCCTCCAGCCTGAGCTCGGCGGTCTCCTTAGAAAGGCATTTCCCAGCCATCCTACTTCCGCAGCCCCTGCTGGGACTTCTCACAAGCCATCCACGCTGTTCCAGTGTTAGTTCAAACACTTACCATCGCTTAGCATTCTACACATTTATTTATAATAAAATGTGAATTCTGTGGAAGCAGGGATTTGGTTTTGTCCCCATCTGACCCCCAAGCACTCTAAGGTTAGGTCGCTCATAGGCAGTGGCCGTGGTTGGATTATTTTTAATGAAAAAACCCCAATTTTTTTTTCGCTTTAAAGATTTCACTTTGAGGGCGCCTGGGTGGCTCAGTCGTTAAGCGTCTGCCTTCGGCTCAGGTCATGATCCCAGAGTCGTGGGATCGAGTCCCACATCGGGCTCCCTGCTCAGCGGGAAGCCTGCTTCTCCCTCTCCCACTCCCCCTGCTTGTGTTCCTGCTCTCGCTATCTCTCTCTCTATCAAATAAATAAATAAAATCTTTAAAAAAAAAAGATTTCACTTTGAGAGAGCACAGCAGGGGTGGGGGCAGAGGGAGAGGGAGGAGCAGATTCCCTGCGGACCCCGGGATCGTGACCTGAGCCCAAGGCAGCCGCTTCACCGACTGAGCCACCCAGGCGCCCCTGAAGACCCAAATGTTTAAGAATGACGAGGTTATTGGTATTTCCCCCTTTCCCCCAACAACGTATTTGACAAAAACCTGGTCAGGTGGCCCTTTATCTATGATCTGGTGGCAGATAAGGAAATTGCCAGTCTAGGACTGAGGGAAAAATGTGTGGTCTTTATATGCTCAGTCTTGGACGCTGAAACACCCAAAGAAACGACATTATGAAGTTCATAGAATTTTTTGTAAATGGTAGAGAATTTCTCATCTCATAAAGTATTGTCTGGTTTTATTGGTTATTTCTGAGACCCTTTTATTTTGGGGCAGCTTGTCAATAGATGGTACACCTCTAATGTAAACTGAACTCCTAGTTTTCAGGGCTGGGTATAAGTTCAAGGAAAAGGCTAGAACTTCTAAATTCCAGTTTTCCCCTTTAGATTTTAATTTTACTCCACCGTCTAGTAGGACATAGTGGGATAGAGCATGTTATTATCCAAACAGTTACGTTATAGATGTTTGTGGCATATAAGTGACACAATTAAGAAAAAAGGACTAAGAAACCACTCGAAGGAACTTCCTCTCTCGGCTCTTAAGATTGGGGGGGAGGGAGGAACATACATGGCGAGGGGGCAGCTCAGGTGGTGAACACCTTCACTCACCAGCGTGTAGGATTAGGGTGATGGGTCTGAGCAGAAGCGGCAGTTGCAAATCTGCTCCCCTGGGGACGTGGAATGTGTCCCGGGACAAACAGTAAAGAGGGTTTCTTGAGCTACTCAAAAAGAAGATACAGAAACCAAGGTCACGCCAACCTCTGGAGGCCCCTGCTTCTGCGTTCTGCAGGCCTGTGTGATCGGGGAGAGATCTGGGCAGATGGGGGACAGGCAAGCAGAGGAAGTCAGTCGGGCAGTGGCCACATGCTCCGCTGCTCTGGACCTGACGGCATCTGTGACGAGTGGAACAAAGTGGGATCTTTCAGGGTTGGTGACGCATTTCCACATAAATTCTACTCCCTCATTTAGGAATCTGCACAAGGACAGGCGTCTTCGCATTCCAGACAGACGCTGGTGTTTTCCATTTTGGGATCTCCTTTGACACCAGAGGACCCTTCACGCAGGTACAGAAACTTCATTTCCTTGTCCTGTGGGAGGGGCTCCGATCCCACCCCAAGCTTACCCTGTATCCTGCCCGTTTCCACCTCCGAGGTGGGAGGACTGTAATTCCTACATGATGGAAGCCTTGAGAAATTATGAAACACCAAGGCGGCATTCCTTTACAGATGTTTCAAATTACAACAGAAAAAGGTCGTGAGATTTAAAATGGCTACATTTTTCCTGAATTTGATCTGTTTTTCACTGTCTGGCACCTCCACTTAAGGAGGGGACAAGACTCCAGTGTAGGTCACTGGCATTTATTAAAGCCAAAAAGACTACATTGGTTTTTTTTTCACTTGTGAGAGTCTGCAGCGCCCACTCCCCCCAAACCTTGCTGTGGAAGAGTCTAGAACTTTGCTCTGCTACCCTCTGTTCTCAGAGCTCTCCATTCTCAAGGCCCGGCTGGGAAGTCGTTAGTTGCCCTGAAAAGAGCTACCTGGTAATTAGACTAGATCTGGAGGAAATCGAAGGGGCCTGCTTCTGGGCTCGGCCCATATGGATTTCTGGCTCGCACATTATCCTGACCGGAGCCACACACGGCCAGGGAGGTCGTTAACTGTCATCTGCCTTTGCCATCTGGGGCCAAGGAAAAGCAGGTAAGATGACCTTTACACAGCTGTTTAATTTCTGCACTTCGGTGAGGAAATAAATTAACCCTACCTCCCAGAGCGTGAGAACCCAACTTATGAAACAAGATGACAGTCGAAATTCTGTGTACAAGTTACGTGAGGCTTCTAGGAGGAGCCACCGGAAGCTGCCGACTAAGGAGCGGGTCATCTAACCCAGTTTTCTTTCTGGGCTGCACATTCGGAGTTTAAAAACATAGTGAAGCCTGTCCCCACCCACTAGGCTTAAGTCTCCGAGGGTGGGGCCTTGGCAACAAATTTTATAAAGGTCCGGAAGTGACTGCACTCTTCAGTGAGGGTTAAATAACACTGGTTTAGCTACAGAGGATCTCTGTAGTTGTGATAAACTCCTAGAATGCTAAGACATACTAAAAGAAATAGGAACAGGAAGGTTTAATCCTTGCCCTGAGGTAAGCCAGGATATCCTAATGAATTATTAATTTAAGAATGTTTTATAATTCTTTTTATTAGGAACCAGTTACTTAATCAACTTAAATGCATTAGAACAGGAGCATAATAGATCCCCCGTCTAGTTACTGAAGCACAAATGCTTTCTATTAGCAAAACATGCATAAATATACACACTCTAGATGCAACATAGCAAAATGCTGATGTATAGTAATCCTAATCAAGAATATATTGTGAATATACAAAACTGGAATATAAAACTCCAAACTCCTGAAACCCATCTACTCCAGATCCCTCATTCACAGAGCAAATTGAAGCTTAAAACAGTTCAATTTTCCAATGTCACCGAGTTGCTTAACAACATCATTGGATTCCTTCAGCCCTTTGTGTCCTTTCCACACCATAGTGGACGGTGAAAAGTAAAAATATTTGAGCAGTTCGCTTACTTCACTCTGATTCCTCGGTACTTAACCGAAGGGCAAGGCAGACTTCCTGGAGAGTCATATGCCCGGGTGCAGTCTCTGATGTTTGTTGAGAGCGGAACGGTACCTGAAGGCTTTCCCACAGTCGTTACATCCAAAGGGTTTCTCCCCTGAATGAATCCTCTGGTGCTGGATGAGGTACGTGCTCTGGCTGAAAGTCTTCCTGCATTCGTGACAGTTGTAGGGTTTCTCCCCCGTGTGCGTGTTCTGATGTTCCGTCAGGTGGGTGCTCCGGCTGAAGGCCTTGTCACACTCGGTGCACTTGTATGGCTTCTCTCCGCTGTGGATGCGCTGGTGCTGAGTCAGGTGAGAGTTCTGGCTGAAAGCCTTCTCGCACTTGTTGCACTGGTAGGGCTTCTCCTCGGTGTGAGTCTTCTGATGCTGAGCGAGAGAGGAACAGTGCCGGAAGGCTTTGCCGCACTCGGCGCACTCGTAAGGCTTCGCGCCCGTGTGAATTCTCTTGTGCTGTGTGAGGTGGATGTTCTGGTTGAAGGCTCTCCCACACTCGTTACACTTGTACGGTCTCTCTCCAGTGTGTATTTTCCTGTGCTGGATGAGGGACGAGCCGTAACTGAAGGTTTTCCCGCACTCGTGACACTGGTAGGGCTTCTCGCCAGTATGGATCCTCTCGTGTTTGGCCAGAGATGAACTCCGAATAAAGGCTTTTCCACACTCCTTACACTCGTACGCCTTCTCCTGGGTGTGCGTCTTCTGATGCTGATTGAGGTTGGAGAGGTAACTGAAAGCCTTCCCGCACTCGGTGCACTCGAAGGGCTTCTCTCTGGTGTGGATCCTCCGGTGCTGAGTCAGGGAGGAACAGTAACTGAAGGCCTTGCCACACTCGGTGCATTTGTACGGTTTCTCTCCGGTGTGAATTTTCAGGTGCTGAGCGAGCGATGACCAGTAACTGAAGGATTTCCCGCACTCGGCACAGTCGTACGGTTTCTCCCCCGTGTGTGTTTTCTGGTGCTGAGTGAGGTTCGAGTGCTGACTGAAGGCCTTCCCACACTCGTTGCACTCGTACGGCTTCTCCCCAGTGTGGATCATGTGATGGCGGATAAACGTTGAGGGCCCGTTGAAGGCCTTCCCACATTCATTACATTTATAGGTTTTCTCGCCAGTATGAATTTTTTGATGCTGAGTGAGGTGTGTGCTCCTGGTAAAGGTTTTATCACATTCATCACATTTAAAAGGTTTTTCTCCTGTATGAATTTTCTGATGTTCCATAAAGTGGCCTCTCTGGCTAAAGGCTTTTCCGCACTCATTGCAAGTATATGGTTTCTCGCCAGTATGAATTCTCTGATGCTGAACAAGATGGGTCCTCTGACTAAAGGCTTTCCCACATTCATCACATTTATAGGGTTTTTCTCCGGTGTGAATTCTCTGATGTTGAGTAAGAGATGGACCCTCAATGAAGCCTTTTCCACACTGATCGCATTTATACGGTTTATCTCCAGTATGAATTCTTTGATGGTTTATAAGGTTTTCACTCCGGCTGAAGGCTTTTTCACATTCATTACATTTGTAGGGCTTTTCCCCAGTATGTGTTCTCTGATGGCGAATAAGAGCTGAACAATAACTAAAAGCTTTCCCACATTCGTTGCACTTACAAGATTTCTCTTTTTTAACTGGGTTTGTATTCTGTTTGGCGCTTGTTTTAGTAGAGGTCTCTTCTGGGGATTTTTCTTGTGTTACAAGGTTTGAACTCACACTGATGCATTTTTCAGAGTCCTTAGTTGCAGGGCCTCTCTCCCACGTGGGCACTGTCTTCTCAGTGATTTTCGTTTCTCTGGCCAGCGTCTGCTGGTTGGCCTGATGCTTCTCTACACCACTCCCACACCCCCCGCTTTCTACAGACTCAGAACTGCAAGGGTCGTCCCTTCTGTGCTTTTCCACTGCTGCTTCCTGACAGGGCTGCTCCTCAGAGATGTTCGGCGCTCGGACTGAACTACTTTCTGGTCTTGTCTCGCAGTCTGAAAGAAAAAGAAAATGTCTCTATTCTCTAAAGAGAAAAACAAATAACTGCTGTTGTGGGAAGGACCTAATGAAGCTAAAAATAAAGCCCTTAGGAAATCTCGAGGGTTTTCAAGTGTAGCCAATTATCTGGGGAGAAGGTTGGAAAGAGCGAAGGATAATGATAAATAAAATATGAAAGTGGCAAGAGAATGTCTCACTCAGTTTCATAGATAATCTCGAAGAACCAGGAAGGTAATAGTAAATTAGAAGCTGACCACAGAGATGGGAGATGGCCGAGAGCAGACACCATCAGACGAAAGCAAGTCTGAACGGGGATTCCTTGCCAACGAGCAGCAAACAAAAATCTGGAACAAAGATTTCAAGTGAGGACAACGAGGGAAGACCTGGCTAATTGGGACCAGGGTCGTTAGCTGGGCACACTGGGGGAACACTTACATCTCTGCCAGGAATGGGAAAGGTGCAGACGGAGGACAGACTTTAAGGGAGGAAGACAGCAAGTTCAACTCCAGGCATTCTGAGAATCAGGAAGAGAACTGAGGGACCTGACTGCAGTGGTGTTTGTGGGGCTGGAAGATGCCAAAAGTAGAACCACCCAGATGTTCAGATAGAGGAGAGGAGGGACTGGCACTAAAAAGGGAGCACAGGAGAGGAGAAACCACAGGAATGTCTCTGAGAAAAGAGGGCAGGGGAGACCCTCAAAGACAGGCTGACAGGCGGGATCAAACGTACTGCGGAAAGGAAGCAGAAGGACAGACAGGCAGGCGCGTAACCAGGGGGCGGAGTGTCGCTCAAGCCCAGGGAGGGGACAGCTACACGCAGCAGGGGAGTCAATGCCGGTAGATTCAGTAAAGAAACAAAGCTGCTTAATAACGCATTTCTGTGGTTCCGTTGGTGACAGGAGGGCCACGATCACCACCATCGTCACTGCCAGCGTGCACCGGGAGGCAGAGACGCAGGACAGCCGGGTCCCCCCACCCATCCCGGGCGCCCTGGCTACGGGCGCGACGTCTGGAAGCCCAGGGCGAAGCCGAACAGCCGAGCTCCCCCAGCACGGACCCGAAGAGTCCGGGAATGGCCAGCTGTGCAGTACAAGAAATGGGTGTGTTTCCACTAACGGAGTAACACCAAGAAAGACCTATTTGTACAGCACTTGGCCGTGAAGAATACCTTCTGGAAGTATTCCACAGTGAGGAACACAGAGATCATGGGGTCTGAGGCTGTTAAAGGGGAAAAGGGTGTCCAGCCCAGACGGGCAGGAGAAGGCAACAAACGTTATCCACGTTGTCATGTCTTAGATCCGTGGCAAAGAATGAAGGACTGGAGAGAGTTCCAGAAGGCCACACTGAGCAGCACCATTCCTGCTGCAGAAAGGAATTCTCACTTTACTAAAGCAAAGCTGTGGGCCTCGACCACAACACTGCCACACTCCTGGGCACTGGGCCCGAGAGACACAGCTCGGGTCAGGGTTACTGGTCAGGATCCTGCGGGGGCAGTGGAGACCTGGCCCAGAGGAGAGGGCATGAGGAGGGTAAGGAGAAGAATCCAGACAAGGCCCCGGACCAGCAGCCACCTCACTGTGGGTACTCCTACAACTCCCAATTACCCGCATGTGTCTGTAAAGCTGTCCATTGTTCTTACAGAGATAAAAAGAGCCAAATCCACAGTTGAGAATGAGTCCGCTCTGGATGCTGAAGAGCGCAGGGCCAGGGGCTAGAGGCCAGCTTACCAAGACTACCATCATGTCTCATTCCAGTAATAAGAAGTCAACCAAGGAACGGGGCCAAATATTTCAAGTGTCTGTCTTCTGCCTACTGAGCGGATCCCTGGGACCATCTACATTATCTACGCAACAGGAGGCATCTAGTGTTATTTTTACCTAAATGAATCTCTCTTTGGTAATGACTAAAGCGTTTTGTGAAAAGTCTAGGATTTTTCAGTACACAGTTAAATATTTTAAAATTACCTTCTATCTGCTCAAGTTGGGATTTTTAAAAACTTTAATTTGTAATAAAACCTGACGACTTTTTTCCAAAAGTTAAGCATGACTTAATAAAGCTCTTAATTTTTCTAAAAAATCATTTTTCTAAACTGTGTTCTGAGAAACCGTCTTCTAAGAGGAAGATTTTGAAGGTGCAGTATGAAAAGGCTTCACGGTTGGGACGGTGGGGGAGGGAGAATGTTACATGCTATGCAACCCTACTGGAAATTCATACTGCCCAATTACATATTTAAGAAATCTGAGTGGTCTTTCAGTAAGAAACCTGCTAAAATTTTGATGACCCAGCACTTCTCAAATTTGAACATGGAGTACTTTTTTTTCTCCCCATAAAAAGAACCCCTGCTCCCACCTCACTGACTTTAGAGATCTATCCCTCACCTAGCATGACTAAGTCTGTATATTTTTTCAGGGTCAGATCTTTGAAGCTCCTCTCCGTGCACTTTGGGAATTCATGGTCTACAAGAAAGTTATTCACAATTTCAGGGATAGTCTTAGATTAAGTTGTAGGGTCAGAAGCTTAAGGAACAGGTGATAAAAAATGAAGACTGCAGGTATGGAACTGACTTTTGTAGAGTTTGGCTGAGAAAGCAAGGTGACAGATTGGATGGTGGCCAAAAGGAGGAACAGAGTTGAGTAAAGCATTTGGAAATTTAGGGTACTATTTCTGTTTGAAAGTACTAGTCATCGAGCCTGGAGATCCAAAACAAACAAGCGGTAAGGGCTGAAAAGTGAGGTGATAATTAAGAGACCAGGGTCCCAAAGGAGGTGGGAAAATATGGAATCCAGAGTCCAGGTCAAGAGGCTGCCTTCAGAAAAAAAGCAGGAAGGATACCGCCTCTGAAAGGAGTATCCCAAAACAGAATATATGTTGAGACCATTAGTGTTCTGACAAAGCCCCAAGAGTCCAGATGGATTCTCCTTTCTCCACGGGAGACGGTAAAGAGAAGCAAATACATCTGTATTTCAGACATAAGATCCTCTTACCAGGCTGATGGTTAGAGTTAATGATACTCACCGGGCAGGTATCCATCACTTACCTCCCGAAGCACCTACGGGGATGCCAGGCTCCATGATCCATGGCTCCGTCCCTTGCTCTAACTGGGAAATCACATCAGGTTTGGAAACTTGGAGTCCTGCTCACGGGGGGAAAAAAAGGTGCCTGATTACAGTAGGAGGAAAGTCCTACATGAGACAAATCCTAGAGCAGTGAATAGCACATAAAGCCTCGATGTTACAAATTCCCAGACACGGTATAATTTGGGAACCAATGTGGGCTCAGAGAAGTTACTAGTTTGTACTTCTACTTGCTAGGAGAGTAGAAACCTTTTCAAAGCCTTTCAAAATGTCGGAATCTTAGGTTCCTTAACTTCATTAAAGGCAAAAACTCACCTAAGCATAAGAGACCCCTCCTCCTCCACACCCTGAGATACGAACTCAGAAATCATCCTTACCTATGGAGACCAGGTGTGTGTAATTTTCCAGTGTCACATCCCTGAACAAATCTCTCTGGACAGGATCCAGCTGTTTCCATTCTTCCTGGGTAAAATCCACTATCACATCCTTGAAGGTCACGGATTCCTGAAATACCAAACAGATTTGTCCTTAGCCTTATAGCCTTCACCTGGGAAAGGGGTGAAGTTTACGGTATGGACAGAAGGAAGGCGAGATAGCTACGGGGCTCTCCGAGAAATGACTTTGATGTTTCTTCTTCGTGAAATGAATATAAAAACAGTACCTCATTCATAGGGTTACTGTGAGAAATTAATAAGAAATGTTCAACATGAAATGCTTCATTTAGGGCCGGGCATACAACTGGTGCTAAGTCCGTGTTGTAGTTCATCATCATCATCATCTCTGTGTTCTAAGATACATGAAGTATTAACAGTATACCTACCAATATCAATAAGATGTCTTACCTACAATGTGTAACAATAACCAAAAATAGTTTTGAAAGAATTCAGGGAGGAGACTTGCCCTACCGCATTTCAAAATATACCCAAGAGATAAGGTAAAAGAGAGTGGCCTAGTATGGAATAAAACTCAGTGAAACAGACCCAGGATTATAAGAACTGAATAGGATTAAGCAACTTTCAAATTAGTTAAAATAAGCTGATTAGTCACTAAATAGTGTCATAACAAATGACTGTCTATTTGAGAAAAAAATTAAGGTGAGTTTCTTACTTTCACGGCACACGTGAAAATTTCTGTTGGAGTAGAATTTTAAAGAAAAAGCAAAAACAGAATAAAGAGGTTTATAAGCTTGAAATATAGAAAGCAAAAAATCCTAAGACAAAGAGACTGACAGATATAACCACATAAAAACGTAGAACTTCTAAAATAAACCATAAACAAAAGGCAATATTCTGAATTTCCATAAATAGTAAAAGAGATGAACCCACAACAATTACAACAAAAAAGCCAACAACCCAAACAAGCAATTCACCCACGACAGTGTCAAATGAGCCACGAGAGAATGCTCCACGGAGAACACGGAGCGGCGAGGCCCAGGAGCGCGCGTGGGCCGCGTGGCAGGAACGGAGCCTCGCTCGGTCCACCCAGGGGCAGTCTGACAGGACAGGATCCATCAAAACTTTAAATGCACCTGTCATCCAGTCCAGTTTGCTGCTGGGAGGACTCTTGTGCAGAAGCACCTGGGAGTGCAGAGACACAGCACCAGCCCCTGCCACACTCCGGAGGTGACAAGCAAACGGAAATGTCCGTTAGTAGGATCGCGGCTGAAGAATGTATGGCGCATCCATACTGAAGTGCTTTCTGTGGACATTTTAAAATGAAGTCTCTCTCTATGCACTGATTAGGAAATACGTGTGATGTTAAGAATGGTATATGTGGCGTGATCCTGTTATTTTTATAAAAAGGAAGGTTTATATGTAAATGACAGAGAACACCTGGAGGAGGACATCACCGAGTCTCATCGGTGGGAGCCGGAGGTGGTACGGGGCGCGTCCTACTACTTATTCTTTAGTCTGGATTTGAAACTGGGTGAGTTCATTTTGTTTTGAAGTTGGGAAGTCACCTCGTGAGATTTGTTTCTAACAAGAGCAAGTGGACTAGCTCTGCTGGTGTCAAGGCCACCCCACTGAGATCTGGAACAACGGTCCCCGTATCTGAACAGCAGCGGGACAGAACAGTGACCCTGAGAGAAGGGGGACCCCGACATGACCCCAAGCCCCTGGGCACCCCGCCAGGAGGCACCCCAGCCTGCAGAGCAGGGAGGCAGGGCCCCTCAAGAACAGCGGTCGGACGGCGCTGAGGACACGAAGGTGACAGCTCGGGACCGCGGATGCGGGAGTTCATCAATCTGGTGCGAGCACGGCAGCCTCCACGGGAAACAGGAAGTCACGCAGGACAGAACCCAGCGTGACGACAGACACGCAGACCGTTCCAGCACCTTCCGCAGCAGGCAGGTGCACCCAGGAGGAAGGAGCAGCCGCAAGTCTGGTCTGTTCGATCCTTACCAACCAACAGGGAGAACCGGATCCACGCTTCCGAGCCTTACGCTCTCAAAACTAAGGCTTACATCGTCACGGGCCGAGGGTGTCATGGGGCGCCTGGAGGGTGACGTCCCCGACTGTCCGCACTGTTTCAAGCACACACGAAGACCTCCCGCACAGACGCTGCCTCGTCTGGGGTCTGCCCCACAGCTGCCCGACAGCAGGTGCCTGCGGGAGGGGTCAGCTCCTTCTAAGAATTCTGGACCCCAAGGCTCAAGCAGGCTTCCCGGGGAGAGACATTCTCACAGCCAGAAACAAAGGGCCTCCGTGCGACCCTCACAGAGGGAGGACTCGGAAGCCTGCACCAGATTTCTCTGGATTCCTCTTGCGAGGATCTTTTTCCTTCTGATCCTGTTTCATGTCCTTTGTAGTAATCATCTTTAGCCCTAAGTCATGCCACTTGGCTGAGGCATTCTAGCAAATCACTGAGGTACACGGTGGTCATGGGGCCCCTGAGAAATAGTCCCAGAGTGAGGCTGGGCTAGATCTGCCCTAATAAAGCTTATGGTATGAATAAAGGGTAATAAATTCAAAGAAAACAACCTCAAAAGGATCAAGCTGTGGTCAAGATAAGATTAACAAGATTGGATCCACACTCCTGCATGAAATAACCAAAAAATTCCAGATAAAACAAAGGAAACAAGGTTTCCAAGACAATGAGTTTCCTACAACCAAGAACCGCGATCCCTAAGAATCAGTAAACCAATGAGGTGAGTCACACAACGGCCCCGGCAACTGCCTTGAGTTTCCAGGCCAGGGTGCAGACAGGGGGCACCCGGAGGCTGCCCAACAGACTCCCCGAACTGAGAGAGAATGCTTAGACTTCGGGGAAATCGGGGACTCGAGGTCACGGGACAGAGTACTGCAGATGAAAGCTGCACAAGGGAAGAAGCAACGAGAACTGCAGAGGTTCCCACTCGAGTACTCAGTGAAGTGCCCATCAGGGCGTGGGTGTGATGAGACCACCGAGGCAGGGGAACAATCACCCAGAAGGATTCAAGGGAGCAGTACCGGTGCTCAAAAAGGGCTGGAAATAGAGTTTCTGTTCCCATCAGTCAAACTGGCAAATCTCACATTCGTCAGACGCTGGGTACAACACTCAGGAAGGCGGGGCCCCCACGGTGGGACCAGGCGGCCTACACTACACTGTTCTGCTTCACCTGACACATCTGAGAAGCCAGATCTGACACAAACACACTGTTTCAAGTAACTTAATCCCAGAATAAGGCTCAACACAAAAGCATGCAGAACCCAATAAAGTAAAATTTGCAGTGTCTGCCATTCAATCAAAGATTATCAGGTCTACAGAGAAGCAGGAAAATACAACCTATAATGAGGAAAAAAAATAATCCATTAAAGCCAACCCAGAACTAACACAGAGGCTAAAATTAACAGATGAGAACATTAAAAATTATGACTGCATTCCATATGTTCAAAAAGTTAATAGAGGGGCGCCTGGGTGGCTCAGTCGCCTCGGCTCAGGTCATGATCCTGGGGTCCTGGGATCGAGCCCCACATCGGGCTCCCTGCTCGGCGGGAAGCCTGCTTCTCCCTCTCCCACTCCTCCTGCTTGTGTTCCCTCTCTCGCTCTGTATCTGTCAAATAAATAAAATCTTTAAAAATAAAAAGTTTAATAGAGACATGGAAGACATTTTTTAAAAAGACCTTAATGGAATATTTAGAGCTAAAAGTGAGAATGTTTGGAGATGAAAAGCATACTGAATAGTCTTCATGGCACAAAAGGCATTGAAGAAGAAAAAAGTAAATTCAAAGACAACAAAACAGAAAATATCAAAAGTAAAACAGACAGGAGACAAGAATTTATAAAAAGAGATGGCAGGGCGCCTGGGTGGCTCGGTCGTTGA
Source organism: Halichoerus grypus (assembly GCF_964656455.1). Lineage (NCBI taxonomy): Eukaryota > Metazoa > Chordata > Mammalia > Carnivora > Phocidae > Halichoerus > Halichoerus grypus. The sequence goes on from NC_135720.1 coordinate 142,853,166, forward strand.
GTGACTGCCTTCGGCTCAGGTCATGATCCCGGGGTCCTGGGATCGAGTCCCGCATTGGGCTCCCCGCTCAGCAGTGAGTCTGCTTCTCCCTCTGACCCTACCCCCTCTTGGGCTCTCTCTCTCTCTCAAATAAATAAAATCTTTAAAAAAAAAAAAGAGAGAGAGAGAGAGAGAGATGGCCCAGGGACTTCAGGTGGCCCAGTATGTGTGCAACGGGAGTCCCTGAAAACAAAACGAGGGGAGAGGAGCAGAAAAAACATCTGAAGAAATAATAGCTCATTATTTTCTGAACTTGATGAAGGTTCAGAGGTCTAAGAAACTCAATAAACTGCAAGCATACGAGACACAAATCTACACTGAGGCACATCTTAATCAAGTAACTCAAACCCAGTGTTAGAGAAAATCTTACAAAACATCCAGAGAAAAAAAACACATAAATGTAAAGGAACAAAGATAAAAAACGACAGCAGCTTTTTTGTTGGAAGCAATGCAAACAAGAAGAAAACATATACTAAAAAGAAGAAAAACTGTCAAATGAGAATTGAAACACAATGGCAAAATAAAGACTTCTTCGGACATAAAAACTGGAAAGAATTCATGAACAGCGAACTGCACTGTGGAAATCTTAAGGAAGCCCTTCATGCAGAAGAAAAAATGATACCAGATGAGAATAAGGATCTACAACCAACGTTTCTCAACCTTATTGTTGAATGATTTTGGACCAAATCATTCTTTTAAATCATTGTAGGGAGAGGATCACTGGCATCAACCCGCTGGGAGCCAGGAGCCTGTCCCAGCAAGTCCTAACAGCCAAAATGTCTCCTAACACTGCCAAACATCCCGGGGTCAAATCACCCCTAATTATCACTCACTGATAGACATCATAAAGATGAAAAACACCAGAAATAGTAAGTATGTGGATATAATTTTTCTTACTATTTACATCTGATAATTGCTTAAACAAAAATAACAAGTATTGTGGGGTTGACAACACGTGTACAAGGAAAGCATGTGCCAACAACGACATTAAACGCTGGGAGGAGAGAAGTGGAAGAACATTACTGCAAGGTTCTTCTGTTCACGAAGGGGAGTATCACTTGAAAGTAAGTGGCGATAAATACGTATACCTTAAGCAACATATGACAAAGGGATGGGGCGCCTGGGTGGCTCAGTCAGTTAAGCGTCTGCGTTCGGCTCAGGTCATGATCCCGGGGTCCCAGGATCCCAGGGTCTCCCTCTGCCTCTGCACCCCCCTCATGCTTGCTCTCTCTCTCCAGTGCTCTCTCAAATAAATAAATCTTTAAAAAAGAAAATTAAAAAATAAAATAATAAAGGGTTATGGCTAATAAGCTAATGTAAGAAAATAAACTGGAATCCTAAGCAATATTCAGTTTCCAAGAGAAGGTAAGAATGGAGGAAAAAGGGAATGAAGGCAATATGAACAGAAAAAAAAAAAAGCTGGATGACAGACTTAATCACATCAACAATCACATTAAATGGAAATGTCACATTAAATAATTGGTCTAAACACCCCAATTAAAAGGCAGATTGCCAGACTGGACTGAAATAAGCAAAACCCAATGAACTACTTATTACCTGTAAGTAAATATGAAGACACAAGTAAATTAAGAGCAAAAGGATGAACGAAGATACACCACACTGACACTAATCAAATATCAGAGTAGCTTCAAGGCCAACAACAGAAAGTTCATTTCTCAATGATAAGGAAGGTCACTTGATGAAGAGGACCTAACAGTCCCAGATGTTTATGCACCGAGTGGCAGCTTCAAAATACATGAAGGAAAAACTGACAGAGCTGCAAGAACACACAAATCTACATAATGAGGGCCCCAAATTAAAACATCCCTATCACATTTGATAAAACAAGTAGACAAAATCAATAAGGATATAAAGCATTTGAACAACGCTCAACCGACTTGCCCTAACTGACCTCTGCGTGTGCGGAATACGGGCCCCTCCCAAAGACGGCCACGTCCGGATCCTCCAAACTATGAAATTATCGAAAACAAGAGGCACTGCCGATGAGGTCATGTTGAGGACTTTAAGATGGGGAAGTTATCCCGGATTACGGGGGTGGGCCCAATGTCACCAAGAGTCCTTATAAGGTCACAGAGCAGGCGATGTGAAGAAAGATTTAAGGATGCCTCAGATGGCTCTGAGGATGGAGGATCGGGACACAAGCCAAAGAATCCAGGCCGCCTCCAGAAACTGGAAGGTGAGGGGACAGATTCTCCCACAGCCTTCGGAGGACTGCAGACCGGCCAGCTCATTTTGGACTTCTGACCTCTGTGACTGTAAGACAGTAAATGTGTTGTTTTCAGTCATTAAGCTTGTAAAAGGAAACTAATCCATTCTTAGAATCCTCTACCCAACAAAAGCAAAATATACATTCTTTTCAAGTGCTCACTGCTCATCTACCAAGGGAGACCAAATCAGGGCAAAAGAAGCCTCAAATTCAGAGTCAAGTCATACAAAGTATGTTCTCTGACTGGACGTATTCACGATCTTGATTGTGGTGATGATTTCATGGGTGCATATGTATGTCAAAACTTATCGAGCTATACACTTTAAATACATGTAGTTTATTATCACATTATACATTAATAAAAAATAAAGTGATACCAGAAGTACTTGAGCTCAAAGTGGGAAGAACTGGGATCATTTCTTTGATAAGATGATTACATTGTGGGACAGGAAGTAGGGGGAAAAGTCTAAGAAAAAGCCTGATTAAGGGAGGGCTTGAGGTAAATTATACCTGGTGGAACAATGGTTACCGTTTTTGTCTAAATTCTCAGTTACTGGTTTTCCTAAAACAGTATCCTGTCCCTTTCTTCCTCAAAAACCACTAATGGGGGGGTGGGAGGGATGGGGTGGCTGGGTGATGGACATTGGGGAGGGTATGTGCTATGGTGAGTGCTGTGAATTGTGTAAGACTGATGAATCACAGACCTGTACCTCTGAAACAAATAATACATTATATGTAAAAAAAAAAAAAAAAGATAGTAGGAAGAGAAAAATGAAGGGGGGAGAATCGGAGGAAGAGACGAATCATGAGAGACTATGGACTCTGAGAAACAAACTGAGGGTTCTAGAGGGGAGGGGGGTGGGAGGATGGGTTAGCCTGGTGATGGGTATTGAGGAGGGCACGTTCTGCATGGAGCACTGGGTGTTATACGCAAACAATGAATCATGGAACACTTCATCAAAAACTAATGATGTAATGTATGGTGACTAACATAACATAATAATAAAAAAAAAAACCATTAATGGTTCACAAATGGCCTACAGAAGAAAGCCTTCAACTTTTCATCTAGACATTTGAGGAATGTCATATTCCAACTTATTTAATCATCTGTTTACCATCTGCCAAAATAAACCAGCTCCCCCACTTTTTCTGATTCCTACGTAACATCTGTCAATTGTTGTAAACCTTTGCCCAAAATCTTCTCCATAGCTAGAATCCACCCCATCCCTCCCACATTACTTGTCTAAATATCCAAATGTCCCCCATCCTGTGAGAGGTAGTGCAAATCCCATACTCCTTGAAACTCTCCTGACCCTTCCAGACCACACATTTTTGCATTCTCTATTTTCCATGGTACTCATTTAGCTTTGTTTATATTTACCTGTTCTGGTTTTTAGCAGTCATTTGGTCTATTCAAGTAAAGGATCACATTTTGTACTTCCTTTGCCCTGTCACTGTTGGAGCATGACAAGATACTAAGCAGGAGGTTAAGTGGTAAATGTATTAGTGAAGCTGGAGAGGCAGAGGTTCAAACGTCACTGGGCAGGTGGGAGCCCAGAATGAATTCCCAACATTGGTTTTTAAATGAACATACCCACAGCAGAAAATACACAATCCACTCTAAGGACTAAATGGCATTTCAGGAATTCCAACTTACTTGAAAACTGGCTGATGCGAGTAGAGTATGTTCCCCTTGGAGAAGGGCAGACTCCGAAGAGGACAGATCTGGAGAAGAAGAAGAAACCACAATGAATCCTGTCCAAATTAGCTACTACCAGCAAGCTGTTAAATCCAGATTATCTTTCCATGTGAAAATAGCAAGAATTATGCCATTTCCTTTACTTCTCCGAATCCAAAAACAGAAACAGGGTAACTGCTGACGAGGGCCCTGGTACCCTCATCAGTAGACTCAGGATGTAAAGCGTTACGTCAACGTTCACAGTTCTGTCCCTAGACACATACAGTAGCCTTCAACTCAATCTGTTCCTTATTAAGTGAAGCAAAATATTTCTGCTGCCTTCTCCGCTACGAACAACATCTGAATAAATAATACGATTACTTCCCCAAAGTCTTCACAGGCCCTTTAAAATTTTGCTATTAATATAAATTAAATGTCACAATGGCACAATTACTTATACTACCCACCCACCAGAATGTCTAAAAATTAAATTGACATGGTGCATACTAACTGCCGGCAAGCATACAGAGCAACTGGAACGTCGTGCATTGCTGTGGGGAGTAAATGTATCAACCACGCAGGAAAATTGTTCGGCAGTTATATACTAAAGTTACACAAATGCTTGTTCTGAATTCAGCAATTCCACTCGAGTGGCGGGACTCATGACCACCTAGAGACTTGTACAAGACTGTTTGTAGCCAGTGTATTCATAATGTCCCCAAACTGGAAACAACCCAAATGTCTTTCATCAGGTGAATGGGTAAATAAACCACAATATTTTCATACAACAGAATATTATTCAACAATATAAAAGAATGAGCTATTGATATATCTAGGAACATGGACGTACCTCATCATGCTGAGCAAAACAAGCCAAACATGAATACGTAACTGTATAATTCCACTTACATAAAAAAAGCCAACCAAACTGATCGATGGTAATGGAAGTTAGACCAGTGGATAACTCTGGAGGGATAATAATAACTGAGCAGGAGCACAACAGAAACTTTTGGGGCATCAGAAACATCCTACATTTTACTGTGGGTGGTGATTCCACTGGTATATAATACATAAAAATCAGTGCACTTAATATATGCACTTAATATACGTAACATATGTCAATAAACAAAAACAAACTTTGCTCTTGGAGAGGTCTATTCAGAGTAATGGTTCACAGGAAAGCCCAATTCTCAGAAAGCAGAGGAAGAATAAAAGGAACTATGTATTATTCTCGACTTAAATTTGATCGGTAAGGGAAAACTGATTTGTAATAGAAATCTTGAGAAAAAAATGAAGGTGTGATTTTAGAGTTTTTAACTGCAGAAGGAAATGTTGTGCATGAACAGATATGTAACCTAGACTTTAGGAAAACAGAATCAAGACAAATGTCTCAGATAAGATGCTTCTGATTTCAAGTGACAGAAACCAATAGAACCAACAACAGTGAGACCTGCAGAAACCAACTATGTTGGTTATAGAAAATGGCAATAACAAACGCTCAGTAAATATTACAAATATTATGACTCTAAGGGACAGAGGCACATGAAAAGTAATCCTGACTATACAACTGTGAAAAATCCCAAGAAGAAAAAAAAGCAAGGACTTAAAACCATTTTGGCTGATTTACATTTATAAAAAATATAATAGGCAAAGCATTGAGGAGTAATAACATGGCAGAATAAGAGTTTCCTATCATCTTTCCTGCAAAGAACACAGACTTAGACCATCACCCATGGATGAGAGTGTCTTTGTGGAAGTCCAGGAGTCCAGCAGGGAAGTTTCAATACATGGTAGAAGCAAAAAAAAAAAAAAAAAGCCAAACAAACAAAACAACAACAATAACAACAAAAGAATGAAAAAAACAGAAAACCCAGGACTGGATGCACTGAAGATGTAAGAGGCGGTTTCATTTTGTCTGTGTCACACCCCCCACCCCCACGGTGGTAAAGCTCAGTGCCAAGAGAGACCTTCTTGGCCCATTATTTCTCCCACAGGGGAAAGAGAGCGTGCGAGCGCTCAGCTTTCCTAGCTGTGTGGGATGCCACCAAACGGACCCACTTCCCTCTCATCCAACCAGAATACTGAAGTGTCCTGAGTGCCGGGGGGGCGGGGAGCAGCTGGGGGAACAGTAGTCAGTGTCCTAGGGGGCAACAAAGGACCACAGATCCTACGAGCCACTTCGTGGACTCCATCAGGAAGCCTGCCAAAGAGCCACTGGGGATGCTTCAGCTGCAGATTCGCCCAGTGAGCCTACGGGCACCCCCAGTGCTCTGCATGCCTCACCTGCACACACACGCCCCACCCCCTGTGGCTGGCTCCCTGGATACATCCCTGATGGCGGTGACAGCAAGACTTCGGAGACAGCTCGTGAGCCCACACAGGCCAGCCTGACTCTGCAGGATTGGGGGAAAAGCACTAAAGCCTGAGCATTCGGTACCAAAGGAGAGTAAATGTGAGTCTGTCAGCACCCGGCCTAGCTTTGCAGGACTGAGAGAAGGCACAATTTTAGGAAATCCTCCCCGCAAGGGAACAAGAAGAGTGGGGCAGACATATCCACAGTAGGTCTGAGAACACCTCAGAATCCCTAACGGGGCTGACAGAAGGTATTTTTCTCCCAAAGCCAGTAACTAAAGACAGGAGGAGGTGACTGCCTCTTCAGATGCAAAGACATAACACCAGACTTCAAGAAACATGAAAAATCAGGAAAACATGATACCACCAAAGGAATACAATAATTTTCCTTTAACTAACCCTAAAGAAAGGGAGATTTATGACTTACATGATAAAAAAAAAATTGAAAATAGTTGTTTTAAAGATGCTCAGCGAGCTATAACAGAGAAAAACATTTAAATGAAATTAGGAAAATATATAGAATTGGAAGTTTAACAGATAAAATCACAAACAAAAAAGCAAAACAAGACAAATTCTAGACCCAAAGAACATAATGAAATGAAAACTGCAATGGAAGACACTTATTGCCAACTGGACCACGCAGAGGAAAGAACCTGTGAGGTAGAAGACAGGTCATTTGAAACTATCCAGTCAGAGGAGAATATAGGAGAAAAAGAATGAAGAACTCCTATGTAAACAATAGGATACCATTAAAAGAAGCATCCACACATTACTGGAGTCCCAGAAGAATAAAGGGAAAAAGAGACAGAAAGGTTATCTAAAGAAATAATAGCTAAGAATTTCCCAAATCTTGGCAGAAACTAGGACCTCCAAGTTCATGAAGCTCACAGGTCTCCAAATAATTTCCAGTGAAAAATATCTTCTCTAAAACACATTATGATAGGGACGTCTGGGTGGCACAGTCAGTTAAGCAGCTCAGGTCGTGATCCCGGGGTCCTGGGATCAAGTCCCTCATCGGGGAGCCTGCTTCTCCCTCTGCCTGAAGCTCCCCCTGCTTGTGTTCCCTCTGACAAATAAATAATTCTTAAAAAAAAAAAAAATAAAACACATTATGATAAAACTGTCTACAATCAAAGACAAAATTATAAAAGCAGGAAGAGGAAAAGAAAAATCCCTCCCATTTAAGGGGAAGCCCTGTCAGGCTATTGGCAGACCGCTCAGCAAAAGACTGTGTAGCCAGGACAGAGTGGGATAACATACTCAACATGCTGAAAGAAAAAAAGCCTGCAAACCGAGAATACTTTACCCAGCAAAGCTGTGCTTCAGAAACGGAGAGAGAAAGACATTCCTATACAACAAAAGGTGAAGGAGTTCACCACTAGACTTGCTTCACAAGAAATGCTGGAAGGCATCTTTCAAGTTGAAATGAGAGGATGCTGATCAATAACATGAAAACATGAAATTACAAAACACATTGGTAAAAATAAGTGTACAGTCAAATTCAAAACACTCTAATATCGTAATATGGTTGTGTGTTCAACATTAATTCTTACGTAAGGGTTAAAGGACAAGAATGTTAAAAATAACTATAGCTATAATAATTTATTAATAAATACAAAATATAAAAAGAGATAAATTGTGACATCAAAGACATAAAATGGGAGGAGCAGTAAAGAGGTGGAGTTTTTGTATGCAATTGAAGTTAAGTTGGTTATCAGCTTGAAAAATGTTTTATCTATGTTTTATGTAAGCCCCAGGATAACCACAGAGCAAAACCTACAGCAGACACAGAAAAGATAAAGAAAAGGAAATCAAAGCATACCTCTCTGAAAAATGGTCAATTCACAAAGGAAGACAGCAAAAGAGGAAGAAAGGAACCAGGGAAGTATAAAACAGCCAGAAAATAACTATTAAGGCATCAGTAGGTCCTTACTTACTAATAAACATAAATGGACTAAATTCTCCAATCAAAAGGAAGGGAGTAGTTGAATGGATAAAGAAAATAAGACCCACTATATGCTGCCTTAGAAGAGACTCACTCAGTTTTAAGGGCACACTAGGCTCAAAGTACACAGATGGAAAAAGATATTGCATCCAAATGGAAAGCAAAAGAGAGCAGAGGTAGTTACACATACATCAGATAAAACAGACGTAACAGTCACAAACTGTAGAGACAAAAAGGGCCATTATATAATGATAAAGGAATCAATTCATCCAGAGGATGTAATAATTATAAATACATATGTACCTAACATCAAAGCTCCTGAACCTGTTAAGCAAATGCTAACAGATCTCAAGGGAGAAACAGACAACAATGCATAGTAGTAGAAGACGTGAGTACCCCACTTTCAGCGATGAACAGATCATCCAGACAGAAAATTAACAAGGAAACTGGACTTGAACCTACTTTAGACCAAATGGACCTAAAAGACATATACAGAACATTCTATCCAACACCACCAGAATACACATTCTTCTCAAGGACACAGGAGCATTCTCCAGGACAGATCACAAAACAAGTCTCAGCAAATTTAAGAAGACCAAAATCATACCCACAGTCTATCCCAACAAAAATAGTATGAAACCAGAGATCAAAAACTGGAAAATTCACAAATATGTGGACACTAAATAACACACTCCTGAACCACCAAAAGGGTCAAAGAAGAAATCAAAAGGGAAATCAAAGGTATCTTGAAACAAATGAAAATGGAAATGAAATATCAAAACCTATGGGATGTAGCAAAAGCAGCTCTGAGAGGGAATTCTGTAGTGCTAAATGTCTACAGTAAGAAAAAAGATCTCAAATACACAACCTGTATTACACCTCAAGGAACTAGAAGAACAAACTAAGCCCCAAGTTAGCAGAAAAAAAAGGAAATAACAAAGATCAGAGCAGACGTAAATGAAATAAAGACCAGAAAAATAATAAAAAAGATCAATGAAACTAGGAGTTGGCTTTTTGAAAAGGCAGACAAAATTGAAAAACTTTTAGCTAAACTAAGAAAAAAAGAAAAAAAGCTTAAATAAAATCAGAAATGAAAGAGGAAATACTACAACTGATACTGTAGAAATACAAAGGATCAGAAGAAACTACTAGGCCAACAAATTGGATAACCTATAAAAAACAGATAAATTCTTAGAAACATATACCCAGTAAAATGGAATCATGAAGAAACAGAAAATCTGAACAGAACAATAAGGAGTAAGGCGACTGAAGCAGTAATCAAAAACCCCCCAACAAAGACAAGCCCAGTATGAGACTGTTACGCCAATACTTCTCAAACTCAGCATAACAGCAGACGTGACAACTCGACAGCTAATATATACTCAATGGTGAAAGGCTGAGAGATTTCCCTCTGAGATACGGGACAAGGGGAGGGTGCCCACTCTCACCTTTTCTATTTAGCATGATACCGGAAGTCCTAACTGGAGTAATTAGGCAACAAAAAGAAATAAAAGGCATCTACATTAGAAAGGAAGAAGGAAAATTATCTGTTTGCAGATGACATATTACACAGAGAAAATCTTAAAAGACTCCATCAAAAACACTGTCAGAACTAATCAACAAATTCAGTAAAGTTGCAGGATACAAAACCAACATACAAAAATCAGTGGTGTTTCTATACAAGGATGTATCTAAAAAAGAAGGAAAACAATCCCATTTAGAATAGCATCAAAAACAAAATACTTAGGAATAATTTAACCAAGTAGGTGAAAGATCTCTACTCTGAAAAGTCTAAGACACTGATGAAAAAAAATCACAGAAGACACAAATAAATACAAACGTATCCCGTGTTCATGGATCGAAGAATTTTTTTTTAAGATTTTATTTATTTATTTGAGATAGAGCAAGAGAGCACGAGGGGTGGGGGGAGCAGAGGGAGAAGCAGGCTTCCCGCTGAGCAGGGAGCCCGATGCGGGGCTCGATCCCAGGACCCTGGGATCATGACCTGAGCCACCCAGGCGCCCCGATCAGAAGACTTTCTATTGATAAAATGTCCATACTACCCAAAGCTATCTATAGATTCAATGCAATCCCTATCAAAATTCCAATAGTACTTTTCACAGAAATAGAAAAAACAACATAAAATTCATATGGAACCACAAAAGACCCCCAAAAGGCAAAGCAATCCCGAGAAAGAATAAAGCTGGAGGCATCACGCTTTTTTATTTCAAACTATATTACAAAGCTATGGCCATGAAAACAATATGGTCCTAGCATAAAAACAGACACAAATTAATGGAACAGAATTGAGAGCCCAGAAATAAACCCTCTCATATTTGGCCTGTTAATATTTGACAGAGGAGCCAAGAATACTCAATGGGGAAAGGATGGGGGAAGAACAGTCTCTTCAGAAAATGGTGGTAAGAAAATTAGATAATCACATGCAGAATAAAGAAAAGGAACCCCTATTGTATACCGGTCATGAAAATTAACTTGAAATAGATTACAGACTTAAAACCTAAAATCCTAAAACTCCTAGAAGAAGACTGAGGAGGAAAGCTCCTTGACATTGGTGTTGGCAACGATCTTTTCAATATGACATCAAAAGCACAAGCAACACAAGCAAAGATACACTACACCAAACTAAAAAAAATCCTATAAAGCAAGGAAACCATCAACAAAATGAAAAGGCAACCTATGGAATGGGAGAAAATATTTGCAAGCCATATATTTGACAGGGGTTAGTATCAAATATGTTTAAGGAACTCATACAACTCAACAGCATAAAAACAAATAATCCAATTTAAAAATGGGCAGAAGACCTGAATAAACATTTTTCCAAAAAAGATACATGAATGGCCAGCAGGTACATAAAAAGGTGCGTGATAGCACTAAGTATCAGGTAAATGCAAATCAGAACCACAATGAGATTATCACCTCACACCTGTTAGAATGAATACTATCAAAAAGATAAAAAATAAGTATTGGTGAGGATGTGGAGAAAAGAAACCTCTGTGCACTATTAATGGGAATGTAAATTGATATAGCCACTATGGAAATATATATATTGCATATTCTTTATCCATTCATCTGTTGATGGAAACAACAGGTTGTTTCTGTGTCTTGGCTATTGTGATTAATACTGTGATAAATAGAGGGGTGCAGATACTTCTCCAAGGTAGACTTTCTATTCTTTGGATATGTACCCAGATGGACCATATGGTAGTTCTATTTTTAATTTCTTTCTTCTTTTTTTTTTTTTTTAGATTTTATTTATTTATTTGACAGAGAGAGAAAACACAGCAGGGGGAGCAACAGAGGGAGAGGGAGATGGAGAAGCAATCCCCCCCCAGCCCCCCGCCCTGGAGCAGGGAGCCCGATGCGGGACTCGATCCCAGGACCCTGGGATCATGATCTGAGTGGAAGGCAGACGCTTAACCGACTGAGCCACCCAGGCGCCCCCTATTTTTAATTTCTTGAGGAACGTCTGTATTGTTTTCCAAAGGGGTTATATCAACTTACATTTCTATTAACTGTGGTGATATGTGTACACACAATGGGATACTATTCAGTCATAAAAAAAAAATTTAAAAAAGGGAAGGAAATCCTGCCACTTGCAACAACATGGATGGACCTTGAGGACATTATGCTAAGTGAAATAAGACAAAGAAAAATACTGCATGATCTCACTTATATGTGGAATCTAAAAAAGCTAAACACATAGAGACAGAGTTGCCAGGGGTTGAGGGGTGGGGGAAATGGGAGATGCTGGTCAAAGGGCACAAAGTTCCAGTTATAAGATAAATAAGTTCTGGGGATCTCACGTACAGCATGGTGACCGTGGTTAACAATACTGTATTATATACTTGAAAGCTTCTGAGAGAGTAAATTTTAAAGGTTCTCACCGTGCACACACACAGAAGGCAAATGTGTGAGATGAGAGACGTGATAATTAACCTTACTATGGTAATCACTTCCTAACATACAGGTATATCAAATCATCACACTGGACGACTTAAACTTACACAATGTTAGGAGTCAAATATATCTCAATATAGCTGGAAAAAATGTTTCTCAGCAATGTTTTGTAGCTTTCAGTGTACAGATCTTCTTACACATGCTAATTACATTCCTGTTGCATATTTTTAATGCTATTGTAAGCAGATTGCTATTCTATTTTTATTATATTTTATAATTGTTTACCGATAATATAATAAAAGACAGTTGATTTTTAAAATTAAACTTTGGGTTTTGAGATAATTTTAGATACACATGCAGTTGTAAGAAAGAGATTCTCTGCACTCTTAAAAGAACTGAGAATTAATATAAGGTATGGCTCAAACCTATACAAATAAGTAATGTTAAGACTTCTAATGATATTAAACAAATTCAAAAGAAGAACTGTATAACAGGTTAAACCAAACTTGAGTGCACACTACAGAATGTAAAAACAGTGACAGTGCAGAGGAAAGTCTATAGTGACACAGCACAGGGCTCTGTCCTAACTCTGACCTGTTCAAGGACATGAAGGAAGAAATAGCAAGAATACTCATCAAATATGCCAGTGACATGAAGTTGCAAAGGACAGTTAAAACCCTGAATACATGAAGACTCATAGTTATTCTGACAAGCTGGAAAACTTGGCCAAAAAACTGAACAATCATATATGTGAAGTCCTGATATCAAGGGTAAAAAGCAATTCTCTTAGACAAGGACGGCATAAATCTAGTTCGCTATAGTTTATGTAAAAAAGATCTAGAGCTTACAGCATAATATCACTGATTTTCTTCAAAGCAAATATAATCTGATTCTAAACAGCAGAACTATAATCCAAACCGAAAGAAGTACTTTTAGGTATTAAAAGTCTATAGAACTTATCATAAACATATCTCAAGAACTATGTTTAATTTTAGGAAATGCATTTTAAGAAGCATGCTCTGAGGCAGGAGAGTCTTGGGAAAAGAGATCCAGATATATCATATGAAGATCCATCAAAGGAACTGTGGCTGTTTTGCTTAGAAAAGAATTTATGAGTAGGAGTTATAACAGCTGAATTCACATTCTGAAGGGCAGTAACGTGAGAGAGAGAACAGTCTCTTGCTTTTGGAAACTAAGAACTAAGATCCAACACAGAAGTTACAGGGGTAGGCACTTCTGCCTAACATAAGGAACTTAACAAAAAAAAAAAGGAAAGAGCCACCAAGGGACTAGTCTGCACCCAAAATGGAGAGTTTAATGCCACATTTCTCCAGGCATGGGCTTAACAAACGGCCATCTGCCAGGGACACTTTAATTCTTGTACTGAAGGAACGATTACCAAGATTTTTTCGGACTCAAAGATTATCATTCTAATATTAAAGAAATAAAAGTCATGTAAGGACCACAGACATTCTGAATCATCGCTCCTTTTCATTCCCCGATCCCGAAGCCAGGGAGAATTAACCCTAACTGCAACTCCCTTCATATAAACGTTAAGTAAGAATCTCGCACCATAATGCAAGTCATTTTTTCTCTAGCCTTAGGATGAGGTTCCCTCCTCCCACCTCTGCCGGCTGGCAGGTGCTGGATCGTCCAGTCCATCATCCCGGTCGGCCCCCTACCTTCCATCTCAGGAGCTCATTCCGTTCCTCTGGAACCTGGAGCCCAGGGCTTCCGAAGCAGCGTCCTTCCAGCTGGGGCCTCGGTCTGGGGCTCCGATGAGCCCTTACACACGCTTAGGCTGGCGGCCCTAAAAGACAGAGCACGGGGTCAGCGGCATGCGTCACCATCATACTTCAGAGTTCTGCACAGTGGCTAAGAGATCCCTGGAAAAGAGAAGTGCCCGCCCGGAGCCAACACAGGCTCTCCCGCGGAACAAAAACAGAGGGAGCTCGAGCACGCAGGTTCAGCTCCAGACGCAAAGAACCCGTCGGTGCCTACCCTCGAGTCTGGCCAGAGGCGCCCCCAGACCCGGCCCGTCACCTCCGCGCACACTTGCGGGCTCCCACCGCGGCTCGGACGCCGAAGACACACCTGTTGCGGGGTGGAAACGCTGGAAGGTGCACAAGCAGGGCGGGCCCGTTCCAGCCCTTCCTCCCAGACCGGAACAAAAGAACAAAGCCCTCCAAGGGATCAGGGCGGACCCGCCCCGCACGAAGGAGGCGAGGGGCGCCCCCTTCGAGGACTCCCCGGCTCCCTCCCGCAGAGGCCGCTTCCAGCCAAGTGAGAAGGGTGACGTCACGCGGCCGCAAGGCTGGCGGTTGCCATGGTGATACCTGGGCTTCCCTCCCTCTAGGGCGAGCCACACTCTCGGATCCCGCGTCCGGAAGCGCCGGGACAATCGCCACACCTCGCGAACGGAGCCGAAGAGGCTGCACTTCCCCAACGCCAACCTCTTTTCACGCCTACTGCCGGCTTCAACGGCCACTTCCGGTCGCGCGGAGAGAACCCCGCCCCCGCTCGTCGCGGGCTTTCGACCGCACCCGGCGGACTGGCCGAACTACGATTCCCAGAATGCCCCACGACACCGAACTCCATTTCCCAGAGGCCTCAGCAACGCGTAAGGTTTCCCATTGGATGGGGCGAGAGTTCTCCCCGCCAGTCACTGGCTTCTGAACGCCTCAGGTGGGAGTAGCGGGACGCGGGGACTTTCAAGTTTGTGTGACCGAACAGACTGTAAGCAAAAACACGTAAGACACGAACAAGCCCTTCACGGTGCAACATTTGCCTCATTACTTGTCCTGCATTCTACTTAGTGCTCTATTCCTTTGTCATTTAAAAAATTCTGGTCGTGACCCATTACGTTGCTTTCAGGACTCTCAAATGGGTCACGACCCACTTTTTTTTTTAATGTTAAAGGAAAACGGGAGGAGCTGTTACCCTACAGCCCCGCAGCCCCGCAACCCCGCAGCCCCGCAGCCCCGCACCCCTACAGCCCTACAGCCCTGCAGCCCTGCAGCCCTGCAGCCCTACACCCCTGCAGCCCTATAGCCCTACAGCCTGCAGCCCTGCAGCCCTTAGCGCTACAGCCCTGAAGCCCTGCAGCCCTGCAGCCCTATAGCCCTACAGCCCTACAGCCCACAGCCCTATACCCTGCAGCCCTGCAGCCGTGCAGCCCTACAGCCCTGCAGGCATGCAGCCATGCAGCCCTGCAACCCTATAGCCCTGAGCCCTGCAGCCCTGCAGCCCTGCAGCCCTACAGCCCTACAGCCCTGTAGCCCTACAGCCCTGCAGCCCTGCAGACCAGCAGCCCTATAGCCCTGGAGCCGTATAGCCCTACAACCCTGCAGCCCTGCAGCCCTGCAGCCCTGCAGCCCTAGAGCCCTGCAGCCCTGCAGCCCTACAGCCCTGCAGTCCTGCAGCCCTATAGCCCTACAGCCCTGCAGCCCTATAGCCCTGCAACCCTGAGGCCCTGAAGCCCTACAGCCCTGCAGCCCTAGAGCCCAACAGCCCTGCAGCCCTATAGCCCTACAGCCCTGCAGCCTGCAGCCCTGCAGCCCTATAGCCCTATAGCCCTTCATCCCTGCAGCCCTACAGCCCTGCAGGGCTGCAGCCCTGCAGCCCTACAAACCTACAGCCCTACAGCCCTAAAGCCCTGCAGCCCTAAAGCCCTATAGCCCTGCAGCCCTGCAGCCCTGCAGCCCTATAGCCCTGCAGCCCTAGCCCTGTAGCCATAGCCCTGCAGCCCTGCAGCCCTGCAGCCGTAGAGCCCTGCAGTCCTATAGCCCTAAAGCCCTACAACCCTGCAGCCCTACAGCCCTTAGACCTACAGCCCTGCAGCCCTACAGCCCTATACCCTACAGCCCTGCAGCCCTGCAGCCCTATACCCTACAGCCCTGCAGCCCTATAGCCCTGGAGTCGTATAGCCCTGCATCCCTGCAGCCCTGCAGCCCTAAAACACTACAGCCCTGTAGCCCTGCAGCCCTGCAGCCCTGCAGCCCTAAAACCCTACAACCCTGCAGCCCTGCAGCCCTACAGCCCCGCAGCCCTGCAGCCCCACAGCCCTGCAGCCCTGCAGCCCCATAGCCCTGCAGCCCTGCAGCCCTGCAGCCCCATAGCCCTACAGCCCTGCAGCCCTGCAGCCCTATAGCCCTGCAGCCCTGCAGCCCCTCAGCCCTGCAGCCCTATAGCCCTACAGCCCTAGCCCTGCAGCCCTAGCCCTGCAGCCCTGAAGCCCTGCAGCCCTATAGCCCTGCAGCCCTGCAGCCCTATAGCCCTGAAGACCTATAACCCTGCATCCCTGCAGCCCTGCAGCCCTGCAGCCCTACAGCCCGACAGCCCTGCAGCCCTAGAGCCCTATATCCCTGCAGCCCTACAGCCCGATAGCCCTCCAGCCCTCCAGCCCTACAGCCCTCCAGCCCTAAAGCCCTACAGCCCTATAGCCCTACAGCCCTGCAGCCCTAGAGCCCAAGAGCCCTGCAGCCCTGCAGCCCTATAGCCGTACAGCCCTGCAGCCCTATACCCTGCAGCCCTGCAGCCCTACAACCCTATAGCCCTGCAGCCCTGCAGCCCTATAGCCCTGCAGCCCTGCAGCCCTATACCCCTTCAGCAGTGCAGCCCTATAGCCCTATAGCCCTACAGCCCAACAGCACTGCAGCCCTATAGCCCTGCAGCCCTACAGCCCTATAGCCCTAGAGCCCTGCAGACATGCAGCTGTGCAGCCCTAAAGCCCTACAGCCCTGCAGCCCTACAGCCCTTAGACCTACAGCCCTACAGCCCTGCGCCCTATAGCCCTGCATCCCTGCAGCCCTGCAGCCCTATAGCCCTGCAGCCCTAGACCTGCAGCCCTGCAGCCCTGCAGCCCTATAGCCCTGCAGCCCTGCAGCCAAATAGCCCTGCAGCCCTGCAGCCCTATAGCCCTGGAGCCGTATAGCCCTACAGCCCTGCAGCCCTGCAGCCCTGCAGCCCTATACCCTCTAGCCCTGCAGCCCTGCAGCCCTATACCCTACAGCCCTGCAGCCCTGCAGCCCTATGGCCCTGGAGCCGTATAGCCCTGCATCCCTGCAGCCTTGCAGCCCTAAAACCCTACAGCCCTGTAGCCCTGCAGCCCTGCAGCCCTGCAGTCCTACAGCCCTGCAGCCCTGCAGCCCTGCAGCCCTAAAACCTTACAGCCCTGTAGCCCTGCAGCCCTGCAGCCCTACAGCCCTGCAGCCCTGCAGCCCTAAAACCCTACAGCCCTCTAGCCCTGCAGCCCTGCAGCCCTACAGCCCTGCAGCCCTGCAGCCCTATAGCCCTGCAGCCCTGCAGCCCTGCAGCCCATAGCCCTACAGCCCTGCAGCCCTGCAGCCCTATAGCCCAGCAGCCCTGTAGCCCTGCAGCCCCTCAGCCCTGCAGCCCTATAGCACTACAGCCCTAGCCCTGCAGCCCTAGCCCTGCAGCCCTGAAGCCCTGCAGCCCTATAGCCCTGCAGCCCTAGAGCCCTATAGCCCTGAAGACCTATAACCCTGCAGCCCTGCAGCCCTGCAGCCCTACAGCCCGACAGCCCTGCAGCCCTAGAGCCCTATATCCCTGCAGCCCTACAGCCCGATAGCCCTCCAGCCCTCCAGCCCTCCAGCCCTCCAGCCCTCCAGCCCTATAGCCCTACAGCCCTGCAGCCCTAGAGCCCTATAGCCCGGCAGCCCTGCAGCCCTGCAGCCCTACAACCCTATAGCCCTGCAGCCCTGCAGCCCTATAGCCCTGCAGCCCTGCAGCCCTATACCCCTTCAGCAGTGCAGCCCTATAGCCCTACCGCCTAACAGCCCTGCAGCCCTATAGCCCTGCAGCCCTATAGCCCTATAGCCCTACAGCCTAACAGCCCTGCAGCCCTATAGCCCTGCAGCCCTATAGCCCTATAGCCCTGCAGCCCTATAGCCCTATAGCCCTACAGCCCTGCAGACATGCAGCTGTGCAGCCCTAAAGCCCTACAGCCCTGCAGCCCTACAGCCCTTAGACCTACAGCCCTACAGCCCTGAAGCCCTATAGCCTTACAGCCCTTCAGCCCTAGAGCCCTACAGTCCTGCAGCCCTGCAGCCCTATAGCCCTGCAGCCCTGCAGCCCTAAATAGCCCTGCAGCCCTATAGCCCTGCAGCCCTAGCCCTGCAGCCCTAGCCCTGCAGCCCTGCAGCCCTGCAGCCCTATAGCCCTGAAGACCTATAACCCTGCAGCCCTGCAGCCCTGCAGCCCTACAGCCCTGCAGCCCTGCAGCCCTATAGCCCTGAAGACCTATAACCCTGCATCCCTGCATCCCTGCATCCCTGCAGCCCTACAGCCCTACAGCCCTGCAGCCCTGCAGCCCTATAGCCCTATAGCCCTACAGCCCTGCAGCCCTATAGCCCGGCAGCCCTGCAGCCCTGCAGCCCTACAACCCTATAGCCCTGCAGCCCTATAGCCTTACAGCCCTAGCCCTGCAGCCCTAGCCTTGCAGCCCTGAAGCCCTGCAGCCCTATAGCCCTGCAGCCCTGCAGCCCTATAGCCCTGAAGACCTATAACCCTGCATCCCTGCATCCCTGCAGCCCTGCAGCCCTACAGCCCGACAGCCCTGCAGCCCTAGAGCCTTATATCCCTGCAGCCCTACAGCCCGATAGCCCTCCAGCCCTCCAGCCCTCCAGCCCTCCAGCCCTATAGCCCTGCAGCCCTGCAACCCTATAACCCTGCAGCCCTGAAGCCCTGCAGCCCTGTAGCCCTATACCCCTGCAGCCCGGCAGCCCTATACCCCTGCAGCCCTGCAGCCCTATAACCCTGCAGCCCTGCAGCCCTGCAGCCCTATAGCCCTGCAGCCCTGCAGCCCTGCAGCCCTGCAGCCCTAGCCCTGCAGCCCTATAACCCTGCAGCCCTATAGCCCTACAGCCCTGCAGCCCTACAGCCCTGCAGCCCTAGCCCTACAACCCTGCATCCCTGCAGCCCTCTAGCCATATAGCCCTACAGCCCTGCAGCCCTGCAGACGTATAGCCCTACAGCCCTGCAGCCCTGCAGCCCTATAGCCCTATAGCCCTGTAGCCCTGCAGCCCTGCAGCCCTGCAGCCCTACAGCCCTACAGCCCTAAATAGCCCTGCAGCCCTGCAGCCCTAGAGCTCTGCAGCCCCGCAGCCCTATACCCCTTCAGCTCTGCAGCCCTATACCCTACAGCCCTGCAGCCCTGAAGCCCTATAGCCCTGCAGCCCTACATCCCTACAGCCCTGCAACCCTGCATCCCTACAGCCCTACAGCCCTACAGCCCTACAGCCCTACAGCCCTATCGCCCTACAGCCCTGCAGCCCTACATCCCTACAGCCCTGCAACCCTGCATCCCTACAGCCCTACAGCCCTGCAGCCCTGCAGCCCTGCAGCCCTGCGCCCTACAGCCCTACAACCCTGCAGCCCTGCAGCCCTGCAGCCCTGCAGCCCTACAGCCCTACAGCCCTACAACCCTGCAGCCCTGCAGCCCTACAGCCCTACAGCCCTGCAGCCCTGCAGCCCTAGAGCCCTGAAGACCTATAACCCTGCATCCCTGCATCCCTGCATCCCTGCAGCCCTACAGCCCGACAGCCCTGCAGCCCTAGAGCCCAATATCCCTGCAGCCCTAGAGCCCAATATCCCTGCAGCCCTACAGCACGATAGCCCTCCAGCCCTCCAGCCCTCCAGCCCTCCAGCCCTATAGCCCTGCAGCCCTGCAACCCTATAACCCTGCAGCCCTGAAGCCCTGCAGCCCTGTAGCCCTATACCCCTGCAGCCCGGCAGCCCTATACCCCTGCAGCCCTGCAGCCCTATAACCCTGCAGCCCTGCAGCCCTACAGCCCTACAGCCCTGCAGCCCTGCAGCCCTAGAGCCCTGAAGACCTATAACCCTGCATCCCTGCATCCCTGCATCCCTGCAGCCCTACAGCCCGACAGCCCTGCAGCCCTAGAGCCCTATATCCCTGCAGCCCTACAGCACGATAGCCCTCCAGCCCTCCAGCCCTCCAGCCCTCCAGCCCTATAGCCCTACAGCCCTGCAGCCCTAGAGCCCAAGAGCCCAAGAGCCCTGCAGCCCTATAGCCGTACAGCCCTGCAGCCCTATACCCTGCAGCCCTGCAGCCCTGCAGCCCTACAGCCCTACAGCCCTACAACCCTGCAGCCCTGCAGCCCTACAGCCCTACAGCCCTAAATAGCCCTGCAGCCCTGCAGCCCTAGAGCTCTGCAGCCCCGCAGCCCTATACCCCTTCAGCTCTGCAGCCCTATACCCTACAGCCCTGCAGCCCTGCAGCCCTATAGCCCTGCAGCCCTACATCCCTACAGCCCTGCAACCCTGCATCCCTACAGCCCTACAGCCCTGCAGCCCTACAGCCCTACAGCCCTACAGCCCTGCAGCCCTGCAGCCCTACATCCCTACAGCCCTGCAACCCTGCATCCCTACAGCCCTACAGCCCTGCAGCCCTGCAGCCCTGCAGCCCTACAGCCCTACAACCCTGCAGCCCTGCAGCCCTGCAGCCCTGCAGCCCTACAGCCCTACAGCCCTGCAGCCCTGCAGCCCTATAGCCCTGCAGCCCCGCAGCCCTGCAGCCATGCTTGCTTTTCGCCTGCGTCAGCCAGCTGCGAATGCAGTCCGACACCAGTTTGTCAGTATGTTCCTGGCAAAAAAGAACCCGATAGAAGTCGGTAGGTTTTTACATTTTTCCATGTGTGGTTCGCGCACGCACTTTACTGTGCATCCCCAGCTTTTGGATAGAGGGCCTAAGATCAAGTCACTCCGTCTTTTTGCTGACAAAACACTAAACTTGGAAATCCTAACACTGAGTATATGAAAAACATTCACGGTCAAAGGAAAGGGAACTATAAGTTAGAAGTCTCTAAGAGCAGATTTCCGAAAAGATCTAAGGTAGGCGCTAGAAAATTTCAGGGAACAAGTTGGTATTCTCAGTGTTTGCAAGAAGACATGGCCTGAATGAAACAGGATAGAAAGATGTGAGAACAAGCTGGAAAAATATATATATATACTAAAAAGACATTCTAGATGAAAAAGGATAAAAATATATAGCGAGCACATTTAAAATGAAGCAACATAATTAAAGTCATACTGGAGAAGAACGGAACTGATGCTGTGAAAAGTGAGTCCATTATGTATAGAATATTCTTTTAAAGCTCTTCCATGATTCAAAAGAAAAAGATGAATGAAGTAGAAGAAAAGAAAGTGATATAAAGGACAGCCAACACATGGATAACTGGCCATCAGGAAAGAGACCATATGGAATCAGCTATGATTTAACACTTTCTTTATGCCAGGCAGTGTTCTAAGTGCTTTTTTGCCTTCTAACTTTTTTAATTCGTAAAACAACCTAATGAAGTTATTTCTGTATTATTATTCCTACTTTACAACAAAGGAAGCTGAGGCACAAATAAGTTGAGTAACTTGCCCAAGATGACATAGCCAATATATGGGGAAGCTGGGACTTGAATTTGGTAATTTGGTCCCAAACTCTCACTTTTATCTCTGTAAACTAGACTCTACTCAAGTAAAGACTCCAAGTAAAGTAAAGACTCCCAATTTTCTGAGTTTAAGAATACATCTCTCATTCATTGCTGGTGGGAGTACTTTGGAAGACAGTTTGCAGTTTCTCATAAAACTAAACATATTCTTACAATATGATCTAGCAATCTCACTCCTTGGTATTTATCCAAATGAGCTGAAAACTTATGTCCATACAAAAACCTAATTTCCAAAACTTGAAAGGAACCAAAATGTCCTTCAGTAGGTGAATGGATAAACAATGGTACATCCGGACAATGGAATATTATTCGGCAATGAAAAGAAAGAAGCTATCAAGCTAACAAAACACCCTAGGGAACGTTAAATGCATATTGCTGAGTGAAAGAATTTGAAATACTTTGTATGATTCCAACCATATAACATTCTGGAAAAGACAAAAGTATGGAGACCGCAAAGATCAATGGTTGCAAGGTGTTGGGGGGAGGGAAATAGGGATAAACAGAAGAAAGGGGTTTTTAGGGCAGTGAAACTATTTCTGTATGATAATGTAATGTAGGATATATGTCATTATATATTTGTCAAAACCCATAGAATGTACAAGACACAGAGCGAACCCCTAAGGTAAACTAGGGGTTTTCAGTTAATAATTTATCAATATTGGCTCATCAATTGTAACAAAGTTACCACACTAATGCAAGATGTTAATAATATGGAAAACTGGTGGGGGAAGGAGGAAAGTGAGAGTATATGGGAACTTTATACTTTCTGCTGAATTTATCTGTAAACCTAAAACATTTTTAAGAAGTATGTTAATTAGGGGCGCCTGGGTGGCTCAGTCGTTAAGCGTCTGCCTTCGGCTCAGGTCATGGTCCCAGGGTCCTGGGATCGAGCCCCGCATCAGGCTCCCTGCTCCGTGGGGAGTCTGCTTCTCCCTCTCCCACTCCCCCTGCTTGTGTTCCTGGTCTCACGATCTCTCTCTCTCTCTCTGTCAAATAAATAAATAAAATCTTAAAAAAAAAAAAAGTTTAAAAAAAGAAGTATGTTAATTAAAAAATATATGACTGTTAAAGATGCTCTGGTAAGGTTTCAGAAGGAAATGATGGACATGTAACTAGAAACTGGAAGAAAAGTGATTGTTGTGGCTGAATCGTGCTCTCCAGTTGGGTGGAAAACAGAATTTATAAACAATGAACTTGAATATTTAGGGAGGAAATTGCCAAGCAAAGTGTAGAAGGTGCAGCAGGATTTCGCCTTGCTGTCTGTGGTAAAAAAAAAATAAAAAAAAATTTTAAAATAAAGAAAATTGAGGAAAGAACTGTTAAGCAAAAGACAACCGGTTTTTGATGATTTGGAAATTTTTTAGCCACACCTTATACAAATGAGGCTTTCAATACATATTGAGGATAACAAGAATGTGTGTGTGTACATATTTATTAGTTTTAGTGACTGGGTCTGCTCGTAAAATGTAAGCAACCATAGGAACCCAATACAGATGCTCCAAGTATATAGGTAAAACATTAATTGATCAGCTGTCATGTGCCACACACCAATCAAAAACTCTATCTACATAGAAGACATAATTTAGTGAATAAAAGCCGAAGTTTACTGGATACCAAGCTCTAAATACTGTATTTGAATTAACTCATTTAATAACTCAGGGTGCCAAATAGAGAACAGAAAAGGATGGAAATTCATGAAAAATGCATATGTGTACGTGTACGCCAAATAAAAAGTATGTGATATGTGTAAATTATGGATAATAACTACTTCACGTCCATCCCTTGGGAGCAGGCTGTCCCATTAAACCCTTTCTCGTCTCTTCCTTCTCTCTCTATAAGCGACGTGGTTTTTCCACTTGCGATCGTTTCCCTCTTTCCTTAAACTAGCACAGCAAGCCGAGAAGTGGACAAACACCCGTGCTCGGTGCTCCGGGCGCCGGGAAACGCCGTCACCCACAGCCGTGGACTCGGGGATCGAAACCCAAGACGCGGGGAGGGAGCACCGGCCAGCATCGCAGACTGCAGGGGCGAGGAGCGCCTGCCTGGGCCACCGTGCAGGCTGGGGTCTTCGTCCCGGGGGCCGCCAGGCTGCGGGGGCAGAGGACGCGCCAAGTGCCCACAAGCTCGGTCCCTAAGCCGCGCCGCGTGCGCGCCCCGCCCTCGCCCCCCGCGCGGGACACCGGGACGCGGGGACACCGGGACACCGGGCTGCGGCGCCGAGCCCCTCCCGGGAAGCCCCCAGCAGCGCGGGCCAGGCCCAGGACTGGGCCGGGGCCGGGGTCTGCGCCGCCGCCGCCGCCGGGGGACTCCCTTCCAGTCGCCCCGGCCCCGCGCTGCGGGAGGGGCGGCCGCCCTGCCCAGCCGGCTGTCCCCGGAGGGGTCTCCCGCGCCCGCGGCCACGTTCACCCCTTCGGCTCCCTCCGCGGCTGCAGCTTCTAGGCAGGACTCGAGCAGCCGTCCCAGCGCCGGGTAGTCGTGGCCGAGTGGTTAAGGCGATGGACTAGAAATCCATTGGGGTCTCCCCGCGCAGGTTCGAATCCTGCCGACTACGGCGTGTTTTTCTCCGCCGGGCGCGCGCTTCTCCCCTCGGAGAGGAAACCCGGGTCTGGAGGCGGGCGCCGTGCACGCAGCGGGCCCTGCTGCTCTGAGCGTCGGGGAGCGGGACTCGCGCCCCGCGGGCGGCCCCCTTTTCCTGGGGAGGCCGCCTGAAGCTTTAGCGGGCGCGGCAGTGTAGACACGCACCCCGGCTCCACGGCCACGTCCCTCTGTGAGTCCCGCCCGTCCCCGCGCCCCGGACGCGTGGCCGCGCTGCGCGCTCTGCGGCCGGCCAGGGGCCCCGCGCTCGGCCGGGGGCGTCCCCCTGCCGCTCCAGGGCACGAGCGCCGAAGCCGGCCGCGGGGGGCGGGGGAGAGGCGAGGAGCCGGGAGCCGAGGGAACCCCAGGCGGGGAGCGGCTTCCCTGCAGGGGCGGCGTCAGCGAGACGCCTCCGCCCACGTGGTTGACGGGGCGAGCAATCGGAGTTCCCTCCGGATGTGACGCGCTCAGGCGGGCTCAAAAAACGTGTGTTCCGGATCTGATCAGAGGGAACCTCGGACAAAACCAAACGAAGGGCCTTTCCACAAAATAACTGAATTGTACTCCTCCAAAATAGCACTATTACGAAACACAAGGAAAGACTATTTCAGATTTAAAAAGACAATTTAATGCAACACATGATCTGGGGTTTTCTCTTGCTGTACAGGGCATTATTGGAACAACAGGTGGAATCTGAATAAAGCACATAGATGGAATAATTTTATCAGTGGTAATTCCTGAATGTGTTAGCTGTACTTTGGTTATGTAAAAAATGCCTTTAAGAGAATACTGAGATAGTTCAGGGAAAAGAGTATGTGTTTTCAAACTCAGTCTCCTACAGTTTCCAAAAAAGTGTGTATATACACTTTTCTCTCATACATGACAGAGAAATAGAAAATACAGTAATATGCTAAATATGCTAAAATTGGGGGAATGAAGGGTAGCCAGAAATTCTTTATATTCTTGTAACTTTACTGTCAGTCTGAAATTATTCCAAAATTAAATTATTTCAAAATAAAAAGTTAAAAGAAGAAAAAAGAACTAATAAAACCATAAATGAAGACCATTTTCATTGAAATTTAAAAACATAAATACACAGTTTGCCCCATTGATATGAAGGGGCAATGAGTAAATTACTGGATAGGAATTTAGGATTGATGAAGGAATGGGTGCAAAGTGCTAGAGTGAGCAAAGAAATTCATAACACACAAGAAAAAGCTAAATAAACAGTGCATGCTTAAAACAACATTGTTTAATAACTGACTACATTTTAGGATATGAAAACAAAATGGTAGGGGCACCTGGGTGGCTCAGTCATTCAGCGTCTGCCCTCGGCTCAGATCATGGTCCCAGGGTTCTGGGATCGAGTCCCGCATCGGGCTCCCTGCTCAGCGGGAAGCCTGCCTCTCCCTCTTCCACTCCCCCTGCTTGTGTTCCCTCTCTCACTGTGTCTCTCTCTGTCAAATAAATAAAATCTTTAAAAAAAAAAATGGTGCTAAAATCCATAATAGCAACAACTTGTAACATGGAAAGATGTGACCAAATCCAAATCATCCTGTGCTTATAATGATGAATAAGGTTAGAATTAGATGTACACTCAATACTTGGACCAATCGCCAAATGGACAAATGTTAAAATCTATATTTCTGTGAACCATGGCTAAAGCCAAACAGCATTGTTTTTTAAAAGAAGGAACACCCTTCCAACATAAAAGAATCAATCTGAAATTTTATTTTAAAATTAATTAATATTCTGTCATGAATTTCTGGTAGTCAAGCTTAAAAGGTATTATTACTGTGCAGCACTGTCAGCCATTAGTTTATTTCTTCAGTAACTCTACTGCACAGGAGGGTGTCCCCTTCTTTTCACCTAACACTGAATTTCCTTTGTCTCTCTTACTTCTTTTCTTCATAGACAAAATATTCTTTTTTTATGGAGGAAATATGATTCCTCATGGATAAAAACTGAAGGCACTGATAAGCAATCAGTGCAGGCAGGGCTTGAAGGGCTGCAATCCTTGAGAGAAGGGAAACATGATATGAGGTGCACAAGGGTTTCCCCTTGAGGACATGTTCGATTTTGCAGCATTTTGGAATAGTGCAAACAAGTAGATGCACTGGGCTGAGGAGACACTCAAAAGGAGTTTGGGGCTACCAACGTCCATAGAACCTGAGGGACAAAGTTCCAGTGATGAGGGAACCACATAGAAGGAGCTCAAACTTCTATGTATAAATTCTTCTAACATCATTGACTAATTCCTAAATTGCACATATACAAAAAGATATTCCAAAACTCTGTAGGAAAGAGGAGCTGGAAGACTGATAACATTCTGTAGAGATTCAGCAGCTGCATAGTTCTGGGGAAACAGGTTAAAGTTCATGCCTTTCCCAGTTGGAGGGAACTTGGTAAGTACTATCAGCTGTCATTTGAGACTTCAGAGGCATTACCCCTTAGCAGTAAGTGACAAACCCTAGTCATAAGAACCACACAAAAGGAATAATGGCTGTGTCTTTAGAGTAAAGAAAAACCAACATAAACCAACTATAACAAAGGTTCAATCTTTTGTATTTCAGAAAGACTACCAGAAAATTCTGAATGTTTGAAAAGAAAGTAATACATATCTATATAATCCATGGGTCAAAGAAGAAAAAACAATGGAAATTTAAAAAATTTGGGGCTGAATAATAATGAAATGCAATATATCCTAATTTGTCTGATGTAGCTAAAGCTGTTTTTAGAGGGAAATTTTCACTTTTTTAACTGTATGCCTTAGAACAAGAGAAAGTTTGAAAATAAGTGGTTTAATTTTTTAACTCAATGGCTCAAGAAGCCATAAAACGTTGGGAATTTAAATGCAAAAAGTGGAAGCCTCTATAAAAATAAGTGCAAAAATCAATCAATGGAAAGCAGACATACATCAGAGAAAAATCAACAAAGTAAAAAGTTTGGTTCTTTGAAAAGACTGATAAAATAGATATACCATGAACAAGACTAAGCAAAAAGAAACTAAGATAAAACACAAAATACCAACAGAGAGAATGAAATAGATGATATATATACATATATATCCTAAATATATTTTAAAAACAAGAAAGAGGTATTATAAATATCTTTATGTCAATATATGGGAAGCATCTGATGAAATGGGTACATTCCTTGAAAAACACAATATACCACAGCTGACACAAAAAGCAATAGGAAATCTGAATTGTCCTCTGCCTATTAAAGAAATTGAATCCACAATTTAAAAAGTCACTCATATAAACCTCTAGGCCTAGATAGATTCACTTGTGATTTCTTCTATGCAAAGAGAGAGAAAATCAATCTTACAGAAACCCTTTCAGAGAATAGAAACAGAACATCTTTCAACTCATCTTATGAGACTAACATAAAACCTGAGAAGAAATTATGAGAACAGAGTATTACAGGCCAATATCTCTTATAAACATAAACTCAAAACTGTTAACTAAAATATTAACAAATCAAATCAAGCATATTTTTTTAAAAAGCTAAAACATCATGACCAAATGAGATTTATTCTAGAAATTCTAGATTGATTTAACATTTTTAAAATGTAATTTACCACATCAATAGAATATAAGAACCAAATGATCATCTTAGTAGACATGAAAAACCATTTGATAAAATTCAACATCAATTCATGATAAAAAACTCAAGAAGTGCTGAATAGATGGGAATTTCTTTGGTCTAACTAAAACTATAAAATAAAATACCTACAATGAACCCAAGTTTGGGAACATGACAAAGATGTCTATATCATTTCTTCTAGTCAACATGGTGGTAGAAGTAAAATCTAACACAATAAAACAAGAATAATTGATATTAATATTGCAAAATAAAGCCTTCATTATTAGAAGATAACTTGATTATGAATGTACAAAACTGAGAAGACTCTAAAAAACATTGGAATTAATAGTTAAATGAATCGAATTACTATCAGCTACTATTTAGAAGGTTATTGCCTTCGTGTTCAATATATAAAATACCAAATGTATAAATATATTCTAGCAACAAGCAAGTGAAAAATAAAATTTTCTAAATTCCATTTTCAATAGCATTACAAACATTACCCCAAATCAAGACTAACTTCTTTTAAGGGGGAAAAAAGTGTAAAAAGGGGACAACATTAAAGATCTTACTGATATCAAGATCAGAGTGAAAGGATAAAATGAATAGTTTCTGGGGAATAAATTTGACAATAGAGGATAAAATATAGGTTCCTTCATAAAAATGACTTACCAAAGCAGACACAAAAAGAAATTAAAAGTTCATAGTCTGAACTCTATTAAAGAAATTAAAATCATAATTACCCTCTGTATTAGTTTGCTATGACTGCCATTACAATATACCATAGAATCAGAACAACAGAAATTTATTTTCTCACAGTTCTTGACACTAGAAGTCCAAGATCAAGGTGCAGGTTTGGTTAATCCTGAGACCTCTCTCCTTGGCTTGCAGAGAGCCAATTTCTCCTATGTGAGGATAACTCTGTCCTTATATGGTCTTTCTTCTGTGTCACTTATCTCTGGTGTCTCATTGTGTCCAAATTTCTTCTTTCTATAACAATACCAGTCAGAATGAATTAGTGCCCATCTTAACATCCTCATTTTAACTTAATTACCTCTTTAAAGGCTTTATCTCCAAATATAGTCACATTGTGAGGCACTGGGAGTTAGGTCTTCAGCATTTGAATTTGGGAGGGAAGACAATCCAGCGTTGAACACCTTTGACAAAGCAAACATTATGCAAAAATGGCTTCACTGTTGAAATCTTAAAAATTAAGGAAGAACTAATACTATATATAAACTCTTTCAGAAACAAAAAAAGTAAAAACACTTCCTAACTCTCTTTATGAGGCCAGAAAAATCTTCATGCTAAAATTTGACAAGGATGTTACTAGAGAGGAAATTATAGGTCAATCTATGTGTTAAACATTCTAGATGCAAAACTCCTAAATAAAATAATAGCAATCAGATCCAGTAATGATTTACCAGTAATCCAGTAATGATACAATAGTCAAAAGTAAAGATACAATGTTTATCTTAGCAATATGAAATTTGTCTAATATAAAAATCAATCACTTTAAATGTATCACAAAGAGTAAGAGAAAAAAATCAAATGATCATAGCATTCAGCAAAATTCAACATCACTCGTTAAAAACTTTCACCAGTCTAGGAATAGAAGGGAGATTTCTTAATCTCATGATGGATATATACAATACCCTACATCTAACATCCTGACAATGGTAAATATTTTTTAGATTTATTTAGGTTACCTCTACACTCAATGTGGGGCTGAACTCAAGACCCAGAGATCAAGAGTTGCATGCTCCACCAACTGAGCCAGCCAGGCGGCCCCCCTTGATTATGGTTAATATTTAACACTTTCTCCCAGATACTGGGACCAAGATAAGCATGACCACTATCCCCACTGCTATTCAAAATTGTACTGGGGATCTTAGCCCATGAAATAAGACACGACAAAGAATTAAAAGATATTAAGATTAGAAATGAAGAAATGACTGTCCTCATTTGCAGATGACATGATTACATGCTTTGAAAACCCCCAAATCTATAAATTATTAGAATTTGCTGGATACAAAACCCAGTATTCAAATATATGTTGTAATCATATATACCGGCAAAAACAGACAACTTTTTTTTTTATATGCACACAATTTATTATACTCATGTAATCAAAGATATTTTATAAAAGCAAACAGTTTTATCCCTCAGCTACTTTGTATACTTACACAGATTTTAATACCTGTTCAAAGATTTTCAGTTCCTGTGTATACAGATTTTCAGGAGAAGGAATAAAGATAAAATTTAATTTTACAAGAACACACACTACTTTATTGTCCTTCACAAAATAATCCATAGTCATTCGAAGTTGGTAAGAACTAGTCTTTAAGAAAGCAACTGTTGTCTAAAGACTACAGAATAAGTACTGTAGTCCCGGTTTCTTATCAAAATTCAGTCACCTGCTGCTCATTGCAGAAAAAGCCTATGCAGTGCTTCTACCAAAAACAGACAACTTTTTAAAATATCATTTACAATAGCAAGAAAGCTATGAATAACCTAATAATAAATACAATAATAACTGTAATTAAAATGTGCAAGAGTGCTAATTAGTAGCTCCAAATCACTATGCAGAGAATTTTTAAAATTATCTAAATAAATGAAAGGATATACCATCTTCATAGATTGAAAGACATGGATTCAATGTAATTGAAGTAAAATATTCCAACAGGACTTTTGGTAGAATTGACAAACTATCTCTAAAATGTAATTGCGAGTGCAGAGGACCTAGTATAGTCAAGAAAATCTTGCAGAACAAATCTGGAGGACTTTCACTACCACATAACAAGACTTATTCTAAAGCTATACTGATTAAGAGAGTGTGTTACTATGGGCAGAAGACATGAACAGACATTTCTCCAAAGAAGACATACAAATGGCCAACAGGCATATGAAAAAATGTTCAACATCACTCGGCATCAGGGAAATACAAATGAAAACCACAATGAAATACCACCTCACCCCAGTCAGAATGGCTAAAATTAAGTCAGGAAATGACAGATGTTGGTGAGGATGTGGAGAAAGGGGAACCTTCTTACACTGGTGGGAATGCAAGCTGGTGCAACCACTCTGGAAAACGGTATGGAGGTTCTTCAAAAAGTTGAAAATAGAACTACCCTATGACCCAGCAATTGCACTACTGGGTATTTACCCCAAAGATACAAATGTAGTGATCTGAAGGGGCATGTACACCCCAATGTTTATAGCAGTAATTTCCACAATAGCAAAACTATGGAAAGAGCCCAGATATCCATCGACAGATGAATGGATTAAGAAGATGTGGTATATATATACAATGGAATATTATGCAGCCATCAGAAAATGAAATCTTGCCATTTGCAATGACGTGGATAGAACTAGAGGGTATTATATTATGCTAAGCAAAATAAGTCAGTCAGAGAAAGACAATTATCATATGATCTCACTCATATGTGGAATTTAAGAAACAAAACAGGATCATAGGGGAAGAGAGGAAAAAATAAAACAAGATGAAATCAGAGAGGGAGACAACCATAGGAGACTCTTAATCATACTGAGGGTTGCTGGAGGGGCGGGGGGTGGGGGGATGGGGTAACTGGGTGATGGACATTAAGGAGGGCACGTGATGTGATGAGCACCGGGAGTTATATAAGACTGATGAATCACTGACTTCTACCTCTGAAACTAATAATATATGTTAATTAATTGAATTTACATTAAAAAAAAGAAAGTGTGTTACTGGCATAAAGACAGATAAAAAGATCAATGGAACAAAGTACATATGCCTATACAAAACCACAGACACATAACAAAGTGTGGGACAATGGGACAAATGATAGATTTTTCAAAAAGCAGAGCTGAGTCAACTGGACATACAAAGGAAAACGATGTGGACATCAATCTCTTCTGTAAACTATCCCCTAAACTAATTCAAGATGTATTAAAGACATAACTATGTAAGCTAAAACAATAAATGCTATAGAGGAAAACAGGAGACTATCTTCATGAGCTTTGGGTTAGCAAAGATTTCCTGTTTAATAAGCAGAAAAAGCAATAACCATAACAAAATTGATAAATTGGAATTCTTTAAACTTAAGAACTTCAACACATGCAAAGACACCACTAACAGTATGAAAAGGCATAGAGTGGGAGGAGGGAGGAGATATTTGTCATAAACATATTTGGCAAAAAAAATTTATGTGTAGAATATAAAGAACTCCTTAAAATCAATAATAAAAAAAGACTACAGGCAATAAATCAAATGGTGGGAATCTGGATAAAGTCTCCTGGGACAATGGCTGAAAAGCTGGTCACTGACAATGAGGACCCCTTTCAAGGTGTCCGTCAGCTTCCCCTCAGTGTGATGCTGGTGCATTATTTTTAATTCTCTGGGAGGGCAGAACATGGCAGCTTCAACATCTATATAGGGTGTGGTAGATTAGCAGTAACCATCTTGTTCCATCTTCTGAGCCTTCCTGTGCTACAGAGGCAAGAAGGTTAAAAGTACATTTCCTTAGTTCCCTTGCAACTAGGGTTCTGGGTGTGATTTATGCTCTGCCCCAGAGTCTTCAAATGTGGACATAAGGCAGCTTCTGGCTCCATGCTGCCGAGCACCATCATGGATGCGCTGGATGTTCTGCAGAGGAATACAAAGTGAGGGGTGTCAGCTGTTTTGCTAATTCACATCTAGGAGCATGGTGTGCTCCCGAACACGTGGTTCTCAAAGAGTGGTCCCCGGTGCAGCAGCCTTTGGCAACTTGGTTAGAAATTTAAATTACTTTCTGACTCTTTTGTGTTTTCTTAGATTCTGTATTTGTCTCTTTGGTACCCGCTAAGACAGGGCCAAATGAACCCTGGAGTTTTTTTATGTCTCCTGCCATCCGGAGCCCATTCCCTGGACCACCTCCTTTATCTAATGCTCACAAACCAAGCCGATGTTTCCCTGCCCTAAATTAGTCCAGGGCCAGGTACCAGACAACCAGGGAGAGCCCTGACACCCCTAAAGCTCACTGGGATTATTCGAATTAGCCCATCCTAAACGGTTTACCCTGCCCTGCCTTTCCTTTCCTATGGAAATCCCAATAAAGACTATGGCTCATGCTTTGCCCTTGCTCTTTTCTGCTTCCTGACCAACACTGTGCTTCCACCGTGACCCTGGGTAGTTTCTAGTTTTCAGGAGAACTGTTTCTAAGAGAACTCAAAACTGTTTCTAGGGGAACTGTAACATTAAACTTTTCTTTCAGTATTGACCTCTCCTCTCTGATGACCTCTCATCACCCAGTCACCTTTATAAATTAAGATCAGGGCACAAGTCACTGACTGACCTGCTTTCTGTCATGACAAATCGCATTCATTCTACATTTTGAGAACCACTGCCTTAGAAAAAACACTCCTACTGCAGAAGCCTCCAGACGCCTGACATCAACAATTCCAGTGGCAGCATCTTAATTTCCTAATTTCTTCTTTAAAGATTTATTGATTTATTTGAGAGAAAGAGAGAGCACAAGTGGGGGGAGGGGCAGAGGAAGAAGGAGAAGTAGACTCCCCGCTGAGTGGGGAGCCTGATGCAAGGTGGGGCTTGATCTCAGGACCCTGAGATCAGGACCCCAGCCAAAACCAAGAAACCAAGAGTTGGATGCTTAACCAACTGAGCCACCCAGGCGCCCCAATCTCCTATTTTCTTGACTGTAGAGACAATAGTAGCCTCTCTTGGGAAACCGTTCCTGCAGGGTTGGATTAGAGCTGGCACTTTCCTCCATCCTTCTGTTCCAAAAATTTTATAAGGTTCTGTATTCTTTTTTAATCCCCTTTTGTTGTAAATAGCTTGAGAGGTTTTAAGTACATTTTTATTGGCATACAATATAGTATCAATGCAAGAAAAACAGATAAACTGTAATTATACAGCTCAAGAAATTTTCAGAAACTGAACATACCTATGTATCCAGCACCCCAGAATGAGAAACTACCATTCTCAGCATCTCCAGCAGGTCCCTGCATGGACTTTCTCAGTCATAAGTACCTTCAACAATCACCCTTCTGATTTCTGCCACCATAAATTTGTTTTGTCTATTTTGAACTACATATAAATAGAATCATGAGGTATGCATGTCTTTATGTCTGGTATCACTTTAATATGAGGTGAGATTTTTCCAATTTGTGTGCAGCTGACATTCACTTATTCTCATTGCTCTACTCTCCCTTAGTATGAAAACCAATTATTTACCCTTTCTCTTGTTGATGGACTTTGGATTGTTTCCAGTTTGAGACTAAAATGGCTAGAATGGTTTTGTTTCCTGCAGCTGAACTCCAATTCACTTTTGTCTGAATCTATTGTCCTATGCCCCCTCTTTTCTTTCCCAGTCCACACATGTTAATGGGGAGAAAAATAAAAAGGGTGAAACTGTCAGGGATCTCTGTTACTTTTATTCTAAGTAAAAAAGAAAAAAAATCGATTCAACAAATTCAGTTCATATTAATTGCAGCCATCTTTTTTTCTCCTGTGGTTTTTGAAAGCATGAAACATTTCTTTTCTGTTATCTCTTAGGTATACAACTTCCTTCAAACTAGAGTTCCAAAGGAATTTACTTAAAATGTTGTAGGTTTGTTACAAATGTGAAGACTGTAGGCAACAGGTCTGAGCAATGGAAACTTGGTCAAGGCACAAGGGCCCACAGTGACCACCTGGCTGAATGCAGAAGGCCCACCAGGTGACCCACTTCAAAATACCCATAAGCCCCAGCTGACCAATGGGCTACTTACAACCAGGCACAGTTACCAACAAGGGACAATTCCATACATCCCCATACCTCCTCACTTTCCCATTTTTAAATTTTATTTTATTTATTTATTTGAGAGAGAGTGCGAGAGCACGCGATGGGGGTGGGGGCGGAGGGGCAGGGAGAGAATCCCACGCAGCCTCCATGCTCAGCTCGGAGCCCCTTGGGGCTCCATCTCACGACCCTGCGATCATGACCCGAGCTGAGATCAAGAGCCCAGCGAGCTTAACTGACTGAGCCACCCAGGCGCCCCTCACTTTCCCATTTTGAGTACAGCCCCCACCCACCGCCTCCTTGCAGCCAGTCTCCTCTTCTGTCCTGTACCCCCCCCCCCATGTTGTATTCAGTAAATTTCTACCTCCCTTGTTCTGGCCTCAGATGAATCCCTCACCGCCTGTGCCACCGGCTTCCACCTGATTGTCCCCCCAAATACGGGGGCCCCCATCCAATCCGACAGACACCACATAGACCCAATAGAAGTGTCACGACATAACTCATTATGGCAACATCTATATCACAACTTCGATTTTACTTTAAATTTGCACTTAGTCATGCTTTTTAAAAGAATGATTATGTGATTGACACTCATTTCGACAGCAAAGGCCGTTCATATGTGAAGCTGCTCAGTTAAATATGGAGTCCGGCTCCTTCACCCAAAACTCGGGTTAATAGTCCCCTCAGCGCAGACTCCCTCCATTAAACTGGGGGTTTCTTAGAGTTGATTTCATCTCCGTGGAGAGGACTCTCCCTTCCTCTCCCCCCCACCCCTTCACTCTTCTCTTCACCTCTCTCCCCCCTCCTCCTATTTATCTTTGCCTCAAAAAGTGACATTTATTCAAAGAAAACAAAAAGACAAGCAATGACAAGCTGTCCCTCCTTTGTCACCGTTTCCTCCCCGCTCTGGCTGCTCCCCAGCACCCCCCCCCCGGACCGAACCCTGGCTAGGCTAGGCAGCGGGACAGCCCCTCTCGGATGGGGTCAGCACCGCTGAGGGGCATCTTCTCCATGGACATGTGGTCGAGGGTCTCAGTGTCTCCTGTCGCCACGTTAGCAGGGTCTGCGGACAGGTGCCCCACCACGGCCGGTTCCGGGCCTACAGCTGCCTGCGCTACACTTCGTCCTCTGTGTGTTTAGACGGCACGCTAGAACTCTGCCTTCCGACTCCAATCCCCCTCCTCCTCCCCACCCTCCTCCCCCCACCCCGTCTCACCGTGTCCCCACCCTCCTCCCCCCGCCCCCTCCACCCCCCACCCTGTCTCACCGTGTCCCCACCCTCCTCCCCCCGCCCCCTCCACCCCCCACCCTGTCTCACCGTGTCCCCACCCTCCTCCCCCCGCCCCCTCCCCCCACCCTGTCTCACCGTGTCCCCCCCCTCCTCCCCACCCTCCTCCCCCCACCCCGTCTCACCGTGTCCCCACCCTCCTCCCCCCGCCCCCTCCACCCCCCACCCTGTCTCACCGTGTCCCCACCCTCCTCCCCCCGCCCTCTCCACCCCCCCACCCTGTCTCACCGTGTCCCCATCCTCCTCCCCCCCGCCCCCTCCACCCCCCACCCTGTCTCACCGTGTCCCCACCCTCCTACCCCCGCCCCCTCCACCCCCCACCCTGTCTCACCGTGTCCCCACCCTCCTCCCCCCGCCCCCTCCACCCCACCCTGTCTCACCGTGTCCCCACCCTCCTCCCCCCGCCCTCTCCACCCCCCCACCCTGTCTCACCGTGTCCCCATCCTCCTCCCCCCGCCCCCTCCACCCCCCACCCTGTCTCACCGTGTCCCCATCCTCCTCCCCCCGCCCCCTCCACCCCCCACCCTGTCTCACCGTGTCCCCATCCTCCTCCCCCCGCCCCCTCCCCCCCACCCTGTCTCACCGTGTCCCCATCCTCCTCCCCCCGCCCCCTCCCCCCCACCCTGTCTCACCGTGTCCCCATCCTCCTCCCCCCGCCCCCTCCACCCCCCCACCCTGTCTCACCGTGTCCCCATCCTCCTCCCCCCGCCCCCTCCCCCCCACCCTGTCTCACCGTGTCCCCATCCTCCTCCCCCCCGCCCCCTCCACCCCCCACCCTGTCTCACCGTGTCCCCATCCTCCTCCCCCCGCCCCCTCCACCCCCCAACCCCCCCCACCCCCCCACCCTGTCTCACCGTGTCCCCATCCTCCTCCCCCCCGCCCCCTCCACCCCCCAACCCCCCCACCCCCCCACCCTGTCTCACCGTGTCCTCCCTCTTTAAAAAATTAGATTAAGACCTTCTAAGCAGGATGGACAAAAATCAGTTTCAAGACTCGGGGAAACACTGCGACAGAGAAACTAAGTCGAAATGTAAGAGGAACAGCAGAACCTGTTGCGTGGGTTAAATTCGAAGAGCAGCAGCCCCTGCGTCGGCCCGAAGAAACTCAAGGCTTAGCAACACGCGCGCGAGCGGCTGCGGCACTTTGGGCGCCGACCGGGGACGCCTCGCGCGGGGCATCAGGGAGGCGCGCGGAAGGAGAGCGGGAGGCCCCTGCGCCTGCGCGCCCGCGGGGTTGGCGCCCGGGAACCGCGCCCGGAAGCCGCGCGCCCGGCCGGCCCGGAGCGGGCAGGGGGCACCGGAAGTCGCCCGGGACTGCTGGTGGCGCTGGTGCTCTCGGGTCGCGGGGGCCCGGGGCCGGCCGCTTCCGTGCATCGGTGACTCCCCTGCGGCGCGGCCGGGGAGCTCGGGAGGGTGGGTGCGCGTCGCCCCAGGGCTCCAGGGAGCGCGTCCGTGGCTCCCGCTCGCACGTAGTCGTGGCCGAGTGGTTAAGGCGACGGGCTAGAAATCCGTTGGGGTCTCCCCGCGCAGGTTCGAGTCCTGCCGACTACGGCGTGGTTTTCTCCGACCCCCTGGGACTGCCCCGGGAGGAGCGCGCTGGCCGGTGCCGCCACTGCAGGGGGACCCCGGTGACCGAGTGCCCTGCTCCGTCCCTCGTAACCTTGCTGCCCCCGAGCTCCTGTCCTGCGGTGGTTTTCTTCAACGGTTGCCTTCACGGGCAAAAAACGAAACGCACGAAACTAAAGAAAGCCAGCCAACCCATTTTTGTTTGAGCGAAATGCCGCCTCTCTGCCGTCCTTGAAACCCCCCGGGATCTTCCTCCCCACGCGCGCCCTGTGGCGAGATCACGGCTGTCACTTCGAAAGCCAGCTCCGTGAGAGCCCAGGCCGGGCTGGGTTTGCAGGAGTCCCACCCGAGGTGCGGCGCTCACCTCCAGCCGAGAGCCCGCAGAGCCGGGCCTTCCCGCGGCGCTTCCCGAGCCATCTCGGGCTCCGACAAACCGT
Source organism: Halichoerus grypus (assembly GCF_964656455.1). NCBI lineage: Eukaryota > Metazoa > Chordata > Mammalia > Carnivora > Phocidae > Halichoerus > Halichoerus grypus. The sequence continues at coordinate 142,891,020 of NC_135720.1, forward strand.
GCCTGTTCTTCCACGCACATATGACCTTTCTTCTTCCTTTACCTGTTTTTCTAGACAACCAAAGGTAATGAAAAAAAGCGAAATGCATAAATCATATGATGAGTAACACCAAAGGAGAATCGGAATTTGACCGTGGGGAGCCGTGGCACACGCCAAGTCAATCAGCCGATCGTAGTCAGCGTCTCCAGCCTCGGGATAATCAATATCACGCTCCTCCCAGTGATGAACTGCGATGGGTACCACCCCATCTGTGTGGTTTTCTGCTAAAAGCGCATAATCTGAATTTAACTCTCAGGAAACATTAGACAAACTCAAGTTTAGGGGGCATTCTACAAAATACCTGACCAACTGGTTTTTTAAATGTCAATGAAATGGGGCGCCTGGGTGGCTCAGTCGGCTGGGCATCTGCCTTTGGCTCAGGTCATGATCTCAGGGTCCTGGGATCGAGCTTCCCCCCACCACCCCCGTTGGGCTCCCTGCTCAGCGGGGAGCCTGCTGCCCCCCCTGCTTGTACTCTCTCCCTGTCAAATAGGCAAAATCTTTAAAGAAAAAAAAAATTAAATAAATGTCAATGAAATGAAAAACAAAGAGTGGGGAGCTCTTCCAGATTCAAGGACTAAAGAGACAGGACAACTGGATGCAATCTATTTTTCTTGAAATAAAGGATCCATACAATCGGCAAAACATTAACAAGGTCTGTAGATTAAATAAGAGTTTTAGTCCTGATTTTGTAATTGTTCTGTGGTTAGGAAAGAGAAGGTTCCTGTTTTTAGAAAACGCTGAAATACTTAGGGGTAAAGGAACATCTTGTCTGAAACTCACTCTCAATACCTAAGAAAAAAATTTGTGTATGTGCAAATCTATCTCTATCTATTGAAAAAAAAAGCACATGTCATAAATTGTTAACATTTGGTGAATATAGTTGAAGGATTTATGAAAATTCTTTGTACTATTCTTGCAACTTCTCCATAAATTAGAAATTATGTCAAAATAAAAAGTTGAAAGAGATCAATTAATTCAAAAATAATGCTCATTGAAATAAAAACCCAAGCACAATTTGAACATAAGATGTAACATAGATGATGAGGAAATTATTAAATATGAATTTATACCTGATGAGAGAATAGTATGCAGAATTCAATAGTAAGCGAGGAAATTGATACACATTATTTTAATGATTATTTTTAATAAAGGCACAAGATGGGAGTATCACACAACAGTATCATGCATGATTGAAGTGTGAATATAATCAAATCATTCTGGGGTCCCATGATTTTGTATCAGGAAAAAATGAGAAGTGTATTGAATGGCTGAGTGTTACATCAGCTTTTTTTTTCCCTAAGATTTTATTAAGAGCAAGAGCAAGAGAGCATGAGCAGGGGGAGGGGCAGAGGGAGAAGCAGGCTCACAGCTGAGCAGGGAGCCTGACCCAGGACTCGATCCCAGGACCCTGAAATCATGACCTGAGCTGAAAGCAGACCCTTAACCAACTGAGCCATCCAGGTGCCACAACATCAGCTTTTCTATGAATTCACCATCCAAGTTCATAATCAAGAAACATCCTTCTAGGACAAAAATAAACCTGACATTTTAATCAACACTCTAAACATTAATTATTACAATTATGTTACTTAAATGTTAGTGGGTAAAGTGCAAATGAGTGTTGTTGTGCAGCAGGGGTATCACTAAATTATTTCTTCAGTCCCTCTGGTTCATATTTGAAGTAATATGTAGATCCCACTTTCAGCTAAGATTAAACATTATTTGTTTCTGTTTCTTCTTTTCACTATAGACCATATATAAAATGCATATGTGTATAACAAGTGGAAATTAAAATTCAAATATTTCACTTGCAGCCAAACCTTAAACATCTATAAATAAATCTAACAAAAGATGTGCAAGAATCTGTATTAAAAACTACGAAATAGGGGCGTCTGGGTGGCTCAGTCGTTAGGCGTCTGCCTTCAGCTCAGGTCATGATCCCAGGGTCCTGGGATCGAGCCCCGCATTGGGCTTCCTGATCCGCGGGAAGCCTGCTTCTCCCTCTCCCACTCCCCGTGCTTGTGTTCCCTCTCTCGCTGTGTCTCTCTCTGTCAAATAAATAAATAAAAATCTTTAAAAAAAAAAAAAAAAAAAAAAAACTACGAAATATTGCTGGTGGAAGTTAAATGGAGGGAAACACTATGTTTATTTTTTGAAAGACTCAATTTTTTTGAAAGACTCAATTTTATCAAGATGGCAACTATTTCCAAATTGATCAATAGATTCAATAAAATCCCAACCTCCAAACATGTATTTTATGGAAATTAACTCACTGTTTTAAAAACACATTTGGAGGGCGCCTGGCTGGCTCAGTTGGTTAAGCGACTGCCTTCAGCTCAGGTCATGATCCTGGAGACCAGGGATCGAGTCCCGCATCAGGCTCCCTGCTCGGCAGGGAGTCTGCTTCTCCCTCTGACCCTCCCCCTCTCATGCTGTCTCTCTCATTCTCTCTCTCTCAAATAAATAAATAAAATCTTTAAAAAAATAAATAAAAAATAAAAATAAAAAAAATAAAAACACATTTGGAAATGTGTAGCAACTTAAAAAACAAGAAGCTACTGAAGAAGATAGCAAAGTTGGAAGACTGGCACTATATTTATATCAAGATCTATGTAATTACTTATAAATCTATAATAATTAAGACAGTATACTATTGACTATTATATACATAAATACTAAAACAATATCTTCATATCTATATCAACTTGGCCAGGTTGAACTACATTCCCCAGAATTCCCTTTTCTAGGTGTTTCTGATCAGATGGTCCCCAAGAGATATTCTTGCCGTGGATTCAGAGGGACAAGTCAAGTGGCAGCTGTTCTGTAGCTCATTCTAACTCATCTGCTGACTGACCTCCTCGTGAGGGCATGCCGCTGCCCCACCTTCCCCTGGATCCTCCTTCAGCCTCCTCTTTCCTGGATAAACGTGTGTGTTTAAGTCTAAGTGAAGGACCCTGGCTTCATTTAGAAGGACAGCAGGACAGAAGGACACCTGCACCAAAGTAACACAGATTTCAGTCCGTCCTGGCTCCCATTCATGCTTGTGGGTTCCAGCTTGTTCTAATCCATCTTCCTTCCCTTCTTGATCAATCTGCCCTATGGACTCTGCGCCATGGCACTTCAACATTTATGTAGACTACTTAAGCAGCTTCTACAAATCTTATACGAATATAGGTATATATATATATAATATATATGAAATGTATGTAACCATCCCCGTGGTTCTGCTTCTGTTACTGAATGCTGACTGCAATTCTTTGTTCATGGACTTGTTCCAATTGTTAATTCTCACAGTGTTGACCAGGAATAAAATGCAGAATGTCTACATTCAAGAGGAGGATCATGGAAGAAAAGGATGAATAAACACTACATAAAGGAAAGGATGATGTCCCACCAAGATTTAAAGTCAGATTGGTGGGGGATGCCTGGGTGGCTCAGTCGCTTGGGCAGCAAGTGACTCTTGGTTTCAGCTCAGGTCATGATCTTGGGGTCATGGGACAAGCCCCCCCCCCCCGCTCTCTCTAAAATAAATAAATAAATCTTTAAAAATAAATAAAATCAGATTGGTGGATTTAAAATGACCAGTGCCAAAAGGACTTGTTTTTCACCATGGTGAAACAACTGGGACCAGACTTAACTTAAACTAAAAAACTGAATAAAGTATACAAAAACCATGTTCTTCAGACAGTAGACATCTTCAGACAGTAACTAACTTTGATACCTGGGAGAAGGAAAACAAATGAGAAAAAAATCAAGCCACCTTAATGCCTGAAAACAGATCAAGAGGGGCATTTCATAATGATAAAGGGGTAAATTACAGCAAAAGGACATAACAATCCTACATATGTATGCACTTAATCACAGCGTTTCAAAATACATGTAGCAAAATCTGATAAACTGATAAGAGAAATAGAAAAATTCTTCACATACAGTTGGAGATTTTAACACTTCTCTTTCAGCAATTGATAGAACAACTAGTCAGGAAAATCAGTAAGAATATATTCTCTAACCATGACAGAATTAAACCAGAAATCAATACCAGAAATTAA